>NC_137075.1:0-1200000 GCF_951640355.1 Cnephaeus nilssonii
CAATGTGTTACAGATATTAAGGCCCTTTATTCACGTATTCCTAGTGTTTGAAGCACTTTCTTAGATATTAACCTAGGTTATCAGTGTGAATTTCCCGAGTTGGAGTCTCTCTCTTCCAGTGTCTCAAGCTTTTTCATTGTGAATTCTAATTTGGTAAAACAACCTTTTTTACAAATATACCAGCACTTTCAACATTATTACCACTTGACAGTCTATCCTACCTTTCACAGCGCTTTGGATACAAATTCTCTGTATTTCAAAATTCAGTAGAGATGTTCGGGTTCTAAAACGTATTCCAGGAGTTCTAGAGACACTCTGCCATTCCCCTGGTCTGTTGCTTTGAGCAATGAGACTTTTCATTTTAACAAGGCTGTCATACCGGCTTTTTAAAGGCACAGTAAAACATTACTTGGAACCCTAGCCTAACTAACATTTTTATTTCATAGTGTTCTCAATACTTTCATACTGTTCCATAGCTCTAGGAAAATGAGTTTTTCAGTGTTTCACCAAAACCTTTTCCCGAAAACGCCAACTCCTTTTGACGGGAAAAATAAATGTAAACAGTGTCACACTCGCTTCTCAGCTGTGTGAACAAGATTTCCCAGTGACAAAATTGTGCTGTTCAGATACTCAGTCTATTGGAATATGTATTCCTATTGTGTGAAGCACATTTCTAAATATTTCCCTAGTATGGAGTCGTAAGTTCTGAGTGCTACACACCAAATTGTCCAGTGGTTGAAGCTCATTCATTGTGAATAGCCAACATTACTACACTGTGACCTTAACCCTGTCCCTAACCCTCTAACCCAAACCCTAAACCTAGCCCACACCTGAGCCTGAACCCTACCTAGCCCAAAACCTTATCCTAACCCTAACCATGAACAGAGCCCCAATTCTCTAACCGTAATACCAGAACTAATCTCGATGATGTCATCACTCCCAGCTGTTCCCCTCGCCAAATCATTATCACCTGGGATCAACTAAGCCTGCCCACGTGCCCCCTCCCCCTTGGTGACGTCATCACATCCAGTTTAATGGCCTAACCAGGCTTCTTTCAAAATCACCAACTCATTGTCCAGGAATAATAAATGTAACCAGTATCCAACTCGGTTCTATGTTCTTTGAACACGATTTCTTTGTCAGGAAACAATGTGTTACAGATATTAAGGCCCTTTATTCACGTATTCCTAGTGTTTGAAGCATTTTCTTAGATATTAACCAAGGTTATCAGTGTGAATTTCCCGAGTTGGAGTCTCTCTCTTCCAGGGTCTCAAGCTTTTTCATTGTGAATTCTAATTTGGTAAAACAACCTTTTTTACAAATATACCTTCACTTTAAACATTATTACCACTTGACACTCTATCCTACCTTTCACAGCGCTTTGGATACAAATTCTCAGTATTTCAAAAATCTGTGGAGATGTTCGGGTTCTAGAACGGATTCCAGGAGTTCTAGAGACACTCTGCCATTCCCCTGGTCTGTTGTTTTGAGCAATGAGACTTTTCATTTTAACACGGGTGTCATACCGGTTTTTAAAGGCACAGTAAAACATTACTTGGAACCCTAGCCTAACTAACATTTTTATTTCATAGTGTTCTCAATACTTTCATACTGTTCGATAGCTCTAGGAAAATGAGTTTTTCAGTGTTTCACCAACACCTTTTCCCGAAAACGACAACTCCTTTTAACGGGAAAAATAAATGTATACAGTGCCACACTCGCTTCTCAGCTGTTTGAACAAGATTTCCCAGTGACAAAATTGTGCTGTTCAGATACTCAGTCTATTGGAATATGTATTCCTATTGTGTGAAGCACATTTCTAAATATTTCCCTAGTCTGGAGTCGTACGTTCTGAGTGCTACACACCAAATTGTCCAGTGATTGAAGCTCATTCATTGTGAATAGCCAACATTACTACACTGCGACCATAACCCTGTCCCTAACCCTCTAACCCAAACCCTAAACCTAGCCCACACCTGAGCCTGAACCCTACCTAGCCCAAAACCTTATCCTAACCCTAACCATGAACAGAGCCCCAATTCTCTAACCCTAATACCAGAACTAATCTCGATGACGTCATCACTCCCAGCTGGTCCCCTGGCCAAATCATTATCACCTGGGATCAATTAAGCCTGCCCACGTGTCCCCTCCCCCTTGGTGACGTCATCACATCCGGTTTAATGGCCTAACCAGGCTTCTTTCAAAATCGCCAACTCATTGTCCCGGAATAATAAATGTAACCAGTATCCAACTCGGTTCTATGTTCTTTGAACACGATTTCCTTGTCAGGAAACAATGTGTTACAGATATTAAGGCCCTTTATTCACGTATTCCTAGTGTTTGAAGCACTTTCTTAGATATTAACCTAGGTTATCAGTGTGAATTTCCCGAGTTGGAGTCTCTCTCTTCCAGTGTCTCAAGCTTTTTCATTGTGAATTATAATTTGGTAAAACAACCTTTTTTACAAATATACCAGCACTTTCAACATTATTAAGACTTGACAGTCTATCCTACCTTTCACAGCGCTTTGGATACAAATTCTCTGTATTTCAAAATTCAGTAGAGATGTTCGGGTTCTAAAACGTATTCCAGGAGTTCTAGAGACACTCTGCCATTCCCCTGGTCTGTTGCTTTGAGCAATGAGACTTTTCATTTTAACAAGGCTGTCATACCGGCTTTTTAAAGGCACAGTAAAACATTACTTGGAACCCTAGCCTAACTAACATTTTTATTTCATAGTGTTCTCAATACTTTCATACTGTTCCATAGCTGTAGGAAAATGAGTTTTTCAGTGTTTCACCAAAACCTTTTCCCGAAAACGCCAACTCCTTTTGACGGGAAAAATAAATGTAAACAGTGTCACACTCGCTTCTCAGCTGTTTAAACAAGATTTCCCAGTGACAAAATTGTGCTGTTCAGATACTCAGTCTATTGGAATATGTATTCCTATTGTGTGAAGCACATTTCTAAATATTTCCCTAGTCTGGAGTCGTATGTTCTGAGTGCTACACACCAAATTGTCCAGTGATTGAAGCTCATTCATTGTGAATAGCCAACATGACTACACTGCGACCGTAACCCTGTCCCTAACCCTCTAACTGAAACCCTAAACCTAGCCCACACCTGAGCCTGAACCCTACCTAGCCCAAAACCTTATCCTAACCCTAACCATGAACAGAGCCCAAATTCTCAAACCCTAATACCAGAACTAATCTCGATGACGTCATCACTCCCAGCTGGTCCCCTGGCCAAATCATTATCACCTGGGATCAACTAAGCCTGCCCACGTGGCCCCTCCCCCTTGGTGACGTCATCACATCCGGTTTAATGTCCTAACCAGGCTTCTTTCAAAATCACCAACTCATTGTCCAGGAATAATAAATGTAACCAGTATCCAACTCGGTTCTTTGTTCTTTGAACACGATTTCCTTGTCAGGAAACAATGTGTCACAGATATTAAGGCCCTTTATTCACGTATTCCTAGTGTTTGAAGCATTTTCTTAGATATTAACCAAGGTTATCAGTGTGAATTTCCCGAGTTGGAGTCTCTCTCTTCCAGTGTCTCATGCTTTTTCATTGTGAATTCTAATTTGGTAAAACAACCTTTTTTACAAATATACCTTCACTTTCAACATTATTACCACTTGACACTCTATCCTACCTTTCAAGCGCTTTGGATACAAATTCTCAGTATTTCAAAAATCAGTGGAGATGTTCGGGTTCTAAAACGTATTCCAGGAGTTCTAGAGACACTCTGCCATTCCCCTGGTCTGTTGTTTTGAGCAATGAGACTTTTCATTTTAACACGGGTGTCATACCGGCTTTTTAAAGGCACAGTAAAACATTACTTGGAACCCTAGCCTAACTAACATTTTTATTTCATAGTGTTCTCAATACTTTCATACTGTTCGATAGCTCTAGGAAAATGAGTTTTTCAGTGTTTCACCAAAACCTTTTCCCGAAAACGCCAACTCCTTTTGAGGGGAAAAATAAATGTAAACAGTGTCACACTCGCTTCTCAGCTGTGTGAACAAGATTTCCCAGTGACAAAATTGTGCTGTTCAGATACTCAGTCTATTGGAATATGTATTCCTATTGTGTGAAGCACATTTCTAAATATTTCCCTAGTCTGGAGTCGTAAGTTCTGAGTGCTACACACCAAATTGTCCAGTGGTTGAAGCTCATTCATTGTGAATAGCTAACATTACTACACTGTGACCTTAACCCTGTCCCTAACCCTCTAACCCAAACCCTAAACCTAGCCTACACCTGAGCCTGATCCCTACCTAGCCCAAAACCTTATCCTAACCCTAACCATGAACAGAGCCCCAATTCTCTAACCCTAATATCAGAACTAATCTCGATGACGTTATCACTCCCAGCTGGTCCCCTGGCCAAATCATTATCACCTGGGATCAATTAAGCCTGCCCACGTGGCCCCTCCCCCTTGGTGACGTCATCACATCCGGTTTAATGGCCTAACCAGGCTTCTTTCAAAATCGCCAACTCATTGTCCCGGAATAATAAATGTAACCAGTATCCAACTCGGTTCTATGTTCTTTGAACACGATTTCCTTGTCAGGAAACAATGTGTTACAGATATTAAGGCCCTTTATTCAAGTATTCCTAGTGTTTGAAGCACTTTCTTAGATATTAACCTAGGTTATCATTGTGAATTTCCCGTGTTGGAGTCTCTCTCTTCCAGTGTCTCAAGCTTTTTCATTGTGAATTGTAATTTGGTAAAACAAACTTTTTTACAAATATACCAGCACTTTCAACATTATTAGCACTTGACAGTCTATCCTTCCTTTCACAGCGCTTTGGATACAAATTCTCAGTATTTCAAAATTCAGTAGAGATGTTCGGGATCTAAAACGTATTCCAGGAGTTCTAGAGACACTCTGCCATTCCCCTGGTCTGTTGTTTTGAGCAATGAGACTTTTCATTTTAACACCGGTGTCATACCGGCTTTTTAAAGGCACAGTAAAACATTACTTGGAACCCTAGCCTAACTAACATTTTTATTTCATAGTGTTCTCAATACTTTCATGCTGTTCGATAGCTTTAGGAAAATGAGTTTTTCAGTGTTTCACCAAAACCTTTTGCCGAAAACGCCAACTCCTTTTGACGGGAAAAATAAATGTAAACAGTGTCACACTTGCTTCTCAGCTGTGTGAACAAGATTTCCCAGTGACAAAATTGTGCTGTTCAGATACTCAGTCTATTGGAATATGTATTCCTATTGTGTGAAGCACATTTCTAAATATTTCCCTAGTCTGGAGTCGTAAGTTCTGAGTGCTACACACCAAATTGTCCAGTGATTGAAGCTCATTCATTGTGAATAGCCAACATTACTACACTGCGACCGTAACCCTGTCCCTAACCCTCTAACCCAAACCCTAAACCTAGCCCACACCTGAGCCTGAACCCTACCTAGCCCAAAACCTTATCCTAACCCTAACCATGAACAGAGCCCCAATTCTCTAACCCTGATACCAGAACTAATCTCGATGACCTCATCCCTCCCAGCTGGTCCCCTGGCCAAATCATTATCACCTGGGATCAATTAAGCCTGCCCACGTGGCCCCTCCCCCTTGGTGACGTCATCACATCGGGTTTAATGGCCTAACCAGGCTTCTTTCAAAATCGCCAACTCATTGTCCCGGAATAATAAATGTAACCAGTATCCAACTCGGTTCTATGTTCTTTGAACACGATTTCCTTGTCAGGAAACAATGTGTTACAGATATTAAGGCCCTTTATTCACGTATTCCTAGTGTTTGAAGCACTTTCTTAGATATTAACCTAGGTTATCATTGTGAATTTCCCGAGTTGGAGTCTCTCTCTTCCAGTGTCTCAAGCTTTTTCATTGTGAATTGTAATTTGGTAAAACAAACTTTTTTACAAATATACCAGCACTTTCAACATTATTAGCACTTGACAGTCTATCCTACCTTTCACAGCGCTTTGGATACAAATTCTCAGTATTTCAAAATTCAGTAGAGATGTTCGGGATCTAAAACGTATTCCAGGAGTTCTAGAGACACTCTGCCATTCCCCTGGTCTGTTGTTTTGAGCAATGAGACTTTTCATTTTAACACCGGTGTCATACCGGCTTTTTAAAGGCACAGTAAAACATTACTTGGAACCCTAGCCTAACTAACATTTTTATTTCATAGTGTTCTCAATACTTTCATGCTGTTCGATAGCTTTAGGAAAATGAGTTTTTCAGTGTTTCACCAAAACCTTTTGCCGAAAACGCCAACTCCTTTTGACGGGAAAAATAAATGTAAACAGTGTCACACTCGCTTCTCAGCTGTGTGAACAAGATTTCCCAGTGACAAAATTGTGCTGTTCAGATACTCAGTCTATTGGAATATGTATTCCTATTGTGTGAAGCACATTTCTAAATATTTCCCTAGTCTGGAGTCGTAAGTTCTGAGTGCTACACATCAAATTGTCCAGTGATTGAAGCTCATTCATTGTGAATAGCCAACATTACTACACTGCGACCGTAACCCTGTCCCTAACCCTCTAACCCAAACCCTAAACCTAGCCCACACTTGAGCCTGAACCCTACCTAGCCCAAAACCTTATCCTAACCCTAACCATGAACAGAGCCCCAATTCTCTAACCCTGATACCAGAACTAATCTCGATGATGTCATCACTCCCAGCTGGTCCCCTGGCCAAATCATTATCACCTGGGATCAATTAAGCCTGCCCACGTGGCCCCTCCCCCTTGGTGACGTCATCACATCCGGTTTAATGGCCTAACCAGGCTTCTTTCAAAATCGCCAACGCATTGTCCCGGAATAATAAATGTAACCAGTATCCAACTCGGTTCTATGTTCTTTGAACACGATTTCCTTGTCAGGAAACAATGTGTTACAGATACTAAGGCCCTTTATTCACGTATTCCTAGTGTTTGAAGCACTTTCTTAGATATTAACCTAGGTTATCATTGTGAATTTTCCGAGTTGGAGTCTCTCTCTTCCAGGGTCTCAAGCTTTTTCATTGTGAATTCTAATTTGGTAAAACAACCTTTTTTACAAATATACCAGCACTTTCAACATTATTACCACTTGACAGTCTATCCTACCTTTCACAGCGCTTTGGATACAAATTCTCTGTATTTCAAAATTCAGTAGAGATGTTCGGGTTCTAAAACGTATTCCAGGAGTTCTAGAGACACTCTGCCATTCCCCTGGTCTGTTGCTTTGAGCAATGAGACTTTTCATTTTAACAAGGCTGTCATACCGGCTTTTTAAAGGCACAGTAAAACATTACTTGGAACCCTAGCCTAACTAACATTTTTATTTCATAGTGTTCTCAATACTTTCATACTGTTCCATAGCTCTAGGAAAATGTGTTTTTCAGTGTTTTACCAAAACCTTTTCCCGAAAACGCCAACTCCTTTTGACGGGAAAAATAAATGTAAACAGTGTCACACTCGCTTCTCAGCTGTGTGAACAAGATTTCCCAGTGACAAAATTGTGCTGTTCAGATACTCAGTCTATTGGAATATGTATTCCTATTGTGTGAAGCACATTTCTAAATATTTCCCTAGTCTGGAGTCGTAAGTTCTGAGTGCTACACACCAAATTGTCCAGTGATTGAAGCTCATTCATTGTGAATAGCCAACATTACTACACTGCGACCGTAACCCTGTCCCTAACCCTCTAACTGAAACCCTAAACCTAGACCACACCTGAGCCTGAACCCTACCTAGCCCAAAACCTTATCCTAACCCTAACCATGAACAGAGCCCCAATTCTCTAACCGTAATACCAGAACTAATCTCGATGACGTCATCACTCCCAGCTGTTCCCCTGGCCAAATCATTATCACCTGGGATCAACTAAGCCTGCCCACGTGGCCCCTCCCCCTTGGTGACGTCATCACATCCGGTTTAATGGCCTAACCAGGCTTCTTTCAAAATCACCAACTCATTGTCCAGGAATAATAAATGTAACCAGTATCCAACTCGGTTCTATGTTCTTTGAACACGATTTCCTTGTCAGGAAACAATGTGTTACAGATATTAAGGCCCTTTATTCATGTATTCCTAGTGTTTGAAGCATTTTCTTAGATATTAACCAAGGTTATCAGTGTGAATTTCCCGAGTTGGAGTCTCTCTCTTCCAGTGTCTCAAGCTTTTTCATTGTGAATTCTAATTTGGTAAAACAACCTTTTTTACAAATATACCTTCACTTTAAACATTATTACCACTTGACACTCTATCTTACCTTTCACAGCGCTTTGGATACAAATTCTCAGTATTTCAAAAATCAGTGGAGATGTTCGCGTTCTAGAACGGATTCCAGGAGTTCTAGAGACACTCTGCCATTCCCCTGGTCTGTTGTTTTGAGCAATGAGACTTTTCATTTTAACACGGGTGTCATACCGGCTTTTTAAAGGCACAGTAAAACATTACTTGGAACCCTAGCCTAACTAACATTTTTATTTCATAGTGTTCTCAATACTTTCATACTGTTCGATAGCTCTAGGAAAATGAGTTTTTCAGTGTTTCACCAACACCTTTTCCCGAAAACGACAACTCCTTTTAACGGGAAAAATAAATGTATACAGTGCCACACTCGCTTCTCAGCTGTTTGAACAAGATTTCCCAGTGACAAAATTGTGCTGTTCAGATACTCAGTCTATTGGAATATGTATTCCTATTGTGTGAAGCACATTTCTAAATATTTCCCCAGTCTGGAGTCGTACGTTCTGAGTGCTACACACCAAATTGTCCAGTGATTGAAGCTCATTCATTGTGAATAGCCAACATTACTACACTGCGACCGTAACCCTGTCCCTAACCCTCTAACCCAAACCCTAAACCTAGCCCACACCTGAGCCTGAACCCTACCTAGCCCAAAACCTTATCCTAACCCTAACCATGAACAGAGCCCCAATTCTCTAACCCTAATACCAGAACTAATCTCGATGACGTCATCACTCCCAGCTGGTCCCCTGGCCAAATCATTATCACCTGGGATCAATTAAGCCTGCCCACGTGTCCCCTCCCCCTTGGTGATGTCATCACATCCGGTTTAATGGCCTAACCAGGCTTCTTTCAAAATCGCCAACTCATTGTCCCGGAATAATAAATGTAACCAGTATCCAACTCGGTTCTATGTTCTTTGAACACGATTTCCTTGTCAGGAAACAATGTGTTACAGATATTAAGGCCCTTTATTCACGTATTCCTAGTGTTTGAAGCACTTTCTTAGATATTAACCTAGGTTATCAGTGTGAATTTCCCGAGTTGGAGTCTCTCTCTTCCAGTGTCTCAAGCTTTTTCATTGTGAATTCTAATTTGGTAAAACAACCTTTTTTACAAATATACCAGCACTTTCAACATTATTACCACTTGACAGTCTATCCTACCTTTCACAGCGCTTTGGATACAAATTCTCTGTATTTCAAAATTCAGTAGAGATGTTCGGGTTCTAAAACGTATTCCAGGAGTTCTAGAGACACTCTGCCATTCCCCTGGTCTGTTGCTTTGAGCAATGAGACTTTTCATTTTAACAAGGCTGTCATACCGGCTTTTTAAAGGCACAGTAAAACATTACTTGGAACCCTAGCCTAACTAACATTTTTATTTCATAGTGTTCTCAATACTTTCATACTGTTCCATAGCTGTAGGAAAATGAGTTTTTCAGTGTTTCACCAAAACCTTTTCCCGAAAACGCCAACTCCTTTTGACGGGAAAAATAAATGTAAACAGTGTCACACTCGCTTCTCAGCTGTTTAAACAAGATTTCCCAGTGACAAAATTGTGCTGTTCAGATACTCAGTCTATTGGAATATGTATTCCTATTGTGTGAAGCACATTTCTAAATATTTCCCTAGTCTGGAGTCGTAAGTTCTGAGTGCTACACACCAAATTGTCCAGTGATTGAAGCTCATTCATTGTGAATAGCCAACATTACTACACTGCGACCGTAACCCTGTCCCTAACCCTCTAACCCAAACCCTAAACCTAGCCCACACCTGAGCCTGAACCCTACCTAGCCCAAAACCTTATCCTAACCCTAACCATGAACAGAGCCCCAATTCTCTAACCCTGATACCAGAACTAATCTCGATGACCTCATCCCTCCCAGCTGGTCCCCTGGCCAAATCATTATCACCTGGGATCAATTAAGCCTGCCCACGTGGCCCCTCCCCCTTGGTGACGTCATCACATCGGGTTTAATGGCCTAACCAGGCTTCTTTCAAAATCGCCAACTCATTGTCCCGGAATAATAAATGTAACCAGTATCCAACTCGGTTCTATGTTCTTTGAACACGATTTCCTTGTCAGGAAACAATGTGTTACAGATATTAAGGCCCTTTATTCACGTATTCCTAGTGTTTGAAGCACTTTCTTAGATATTAACCTAGGTTATCATTGTGAATTTCCCGAGTTGGAGTCTCTCTCTTCCAGTGTCTCAAGCTTTTTCATTGTGAATTGTAATTTGGTAAAACAAACTTTTTTACAAATATACCAGCACTTTCAACATTATTAGCACTTGACAGTCTATCCTACCTTTCACAGCGCTTTGGATACAAATTCTCAGTATTTCAAAATTCAGTAGAGATGTTCGGGATCTAAAACGTATTCCAGGAGTTCTAGAGACACTCTGCCATTCCCCTGGTCTGTTGTTTTGAGCAATGAGACTTTTCATTTTAACACCGGTGTCATACCGGCTTTTTAAAGGCACAGTAAAACATTACTTGGAACCCTAGCCTAACTAACATTTTTATTTCATAGTGTTCTCAATACTTTCATGCTGTTCGATAGCTTTAGGAAAATGAGTTTTTCAGTGTTTCACCAAAACCTTTTGCCGAAAACGCCAACTCCTTTTGACGGGAAAAATAAATGTAAACAGTGTCACACTCGCTTCTCAGCTGTGTGAACAAGATTTCCCAGTGACAAAATTGTGCTGTTCAGATACTCAGTCTATTGGAATATGTATTCCTATTGTGTGAAGCACATTTCTAAATATTTCCCTAGTCTGGAGTCGTAAGTTCTGAGTGCTACACATCAAATTGTCCAGTGATTGAAGCTCATTCATTGTGAATAGCCAACATTACTACACTGCGACCGTAACCCTGTCCCTAACCCTCTAACCCAAACCCTAAACCTAGCCCACACTTGAGCCTGAACCCTACCTAGCCCAAAACCTTATCCTAACCCTAACCATGAACAGAGCCCCAATTCTCTAACCCTGATACCAGAACTAATCTCGATGATGTCATCACTCCCAGCTGGTCCCCTGGCCAAATCATTATCACCTGGGATCAATTAAGCCTGCCCACGTGGCCCCTCCCCCTTGGTGACGTCATCACATCCGGTTTAATGGCCTAACCAGGCTTCTTTCAAAATCGCCAACGCATTGTCCCGGAATAATAAATGTAACCAGTATCCAACTCGGTTCTATGTTCTTTGAACACGATTTCCTTGTCAGGAAACAATGTGTTACAGATACTAAGGCCCTTTATTCACGTATTCCTAGTGTTTGAAGCACTTTCTTAGATATTAACCTAGGTTATCATTGTGAATTTTCCGAGTTGGAGTCTCTCTCTTCCAGGGTCTCAAGCTTTTTCATTGTGAATTCTAATTTGGTAAAACAACCTTTTTTACAAATATACCAGCACTTTCAACATTATTACCACTTGACAGTCTATCCTACCTTTCACAGCGCTTTGGATACAAATTCTCTGTATTTCAAAATTCAGTAGAGATGTTCGGGTTCTAAAACGTATTCCAGGAGTTCTAGAGACACTCTGCCATTCCCCTGGTCTGTTGCTTTGAGCAATGAGACTTTTCATTTTAACAAGGCTGTCATACCGGCTTTTTAAAGGCACAGTAAAACATTACTTGGAACCCTAGCCTAACTAACATTTTTATTTCATAGTGTTCTCAATACTTTCATACTGTTCCATAGCTCTAGGAAAATGTGTTTTTCAGTGTTTTACCAAAACCTTTTCCCGAAAACGCCAACTCCTTTTGACGGGAAAAATAAATGTAAACAGTGTCACACTCGCTTCTCAGCTGTGTGAACAAGATTTCCCAGTGACAAAATTGTGCTGTTCAGATACTCAGTCTATTGGAATATGTATTCCTATTGTGTGAAGCACATTTCTAAATATTTCCCTAGTCTGGAGTCGTAAGTTCTGAGTGCTACACACCAAATTGTCCAGTGATTGAAGCTCATTCATTGTGAATAGCCAACATTACTACACTGCGACCGTAACCCTGTCCCTAACCCTCTAACTGAAACCCTAAACCTAGACCACACCTGAGCCTGAACCCTACCTAGCCCAAAACCTTATCCTAACCCTAACCATGAACAGAGCCCCAATTCTCTAACCGTAATACCAGAACTAATCTCGATGACGTCATCACTCCCAGCTGTTCCCCTGGCCAAATCATTATCACCTGGGATCAACTAAGCCTGCCCACGTGGCCCCTCCCCCTTGGTGACGTCATCACATCCGGTTTAATGGCCTAACCAGGCTTCTTTCAAAATCACCAACTCATTGTCCAGGAATAATAAATGTAACCAGTATCCAACTCGGTTCTATGTTCTTTGAACACGATTTCCTTGTCAGGAAACAATGTGTTACAGATATTAAGGCCCTTTATTCATGTATTCCTAGTGTTTGAAGCATTTTCTTAGATATTAACCAAGGTTATCAGTGTGAATTTCCCGAGTTGGAGTCTCTCTCTTCCAGTGTCTCAAGCTTTTTCATTGTGAATTCTAATTTGGTAAAACAACCTTTTTTACAAATATACCTTCACTTTAAACATTATTACCACTTGACACTCTATCTTACCTTTCACAGCGCTTTGGATACAAATTCTCAGTATTTCAAAAATCAGTGGAGATGTTCGCGTTCTAGAACGGATTCCAGGAGTTCTAGAGACACTCTGCCATTCCCCTGGTCTGTTGTTTTGAGCAATGAGACTTTTCATTTTAACACGGGTGTCATACCGGCTTTTTAAAGGCACAGTAAAACATTACTTGGAACCCTAGCCTAACTAACATTTTTATTTCATAGTGTTCTCAATACTTTCATACTGTTCGATAGCTCTAGGAAAATGAGTTTTTCAGTGTTTCACCAACACCTTTTCCCGAAAACGACAACTCCTTTTAACGGGAAAAATAAATGTATACAGTGCCACACTCGCTTCTCAGCTGTTTGAACAAGATTTCCCAGTGACAAAATTGTGCTGTTCAGATACTCAGTCTATTGGAATATGTATTCCTATTGTGTGAAGCACATTTCTAAATATTTCCCCAGTCTGGAGTCGTACGTTCTGAGTGCTACACACCAAATTGTCCAGTGATTGAAGCTCATTCATTGTGAATAGCCAACATTACTACACTGCGACCGTAACCCTGTCCCTAACCCTCTAACCCAAACCCTAAACCTAGCCCACACCTGAGCCTGAACCCTACCTAGCCCAAAACCTTATCCTAACCCTAACCATGAACAGAGCCCCAATTCTCTAACCCTAATACCAGAACTAATCTCGATGACGTCATCACTCCCAGCTGGTCCCCTGGCCAAATCATTATCACCTGGGATCAATTAAGCCTGCCCACGTGTCCCCTCCCCCTTGGTGATGTCATCACATCCGGTTTAATGGCCTAACCAGGCTTCTTTCAAAATCGCCAACTCATTGTCCCGGAATAATAAATGTAACCAGTATCCAACTCGGTTCTATGTTCTTTGAACACGATTTCCTTGTCAGGAAACAATGTGTTACAGATATTAAGGCCCTTTATTCACGTATTCCTAGTGTTTGAAGCACTTTCTTAGATATTAACCTAGGTTATCAGTGTGAATTTCCCGAGTTGGAGTCTCTCTCTTCCAGTGTCTCAAGCTTTTTCATTGTGAATTCTAATTTGGTAAAACAACCTTTTTTACAAATATACCAGCACTTTCAACATTATTACCACTTGACAGTCTATCCTACCTTTCACAGCGCTTTGGATACAAATTCTCTGTATTTCAAAATTCAGTAGAGATGTTCGGGTTCTAAAACGTATTCCAGGAGTTCTAGAGACACTCTGCCATTCCCCTGGTCTGTTGCTTTGAGCAATGAGACTTTTCATTTTAACAAGGCTGTCATACCGGCTTTTTAAAGGCACAGTAAAACATTACTTGGAACCCTAGCCTAACTAACATTTTTATTTCATAGTGTTCTCAATACTTTCATACTGTTCCATAGCTGTAGGAAAATGAGTTTTTCAGTGTTTCACCAAAACCTTTTCCCGAAAACGCCAACTCCTTTTGACGGGAAAAATAAATGTAAACAGTGTCACACTCGCTTCTCAGCTGTTTAAACAAGATTTCCCAGTGACAAAATTGTGCTGTTCAGATACTCAGTCTATTGGAATATGTATTCCTATTGTGTGAAGCACATTTCTAAATATTTCCCTAGTCTGGAGTCGTATGTTCTGAGTGCTACACACCAAATTGTCCAGTGATTGAAGCTCCTTCATTGTGAATAGCCAACATGACTACACTGCGACCGTAACCCTGTCCCTAACCCTCTAACTGAAACCCTAAACCTAGCCCACACCTGAGCCTGAACCCTACCTAGCCCAAAACCTTATCCTAACCCTAACCATGAACAGAGCCCAAATTCTCTAACCCTAATACCAGAACTAATCTCGATGACGTCATCACTCCCAGCTGGTCCCCTGGCCAAATCATTATCACCTGGGATCAACTAAGCCTGCCCACGTGGCCCCTCCCCCTTGGTGACGTCATCACATCCGGTTTAATGGCCTAACCAGGCTTCTTTCAAAATCACCAACTCATTGTCCAGGAATAATAAATGTAACCAGTATCCAACTCGGTTCTTTGTTCTTTGAACACGATTTCCTTGTCAGGAAACAATGTGTCACAGATATTAAGGCCCTTTATTCACGTATTCCTAGTGTTTGAAGCATTTTCTTAGATATTAACCAAGGTTATCAGTGTGAATTTCCCGAGTTGGAGTCTCTCTCTTCCAGTGTCTCATGCTTTTTCATTGTGAATTCTAATTTGGTAAAACAACCTTTTTTACAAATATACCTTCACTTTCAACATTATTACCACTTGACACTCTATCCTACCTTTCAAGCGCTTTGGATACAAATTCTCAGTATTTCAAAAATCAGTGGAGATGTTCGGGTTCTAAAACGTATTCCAGGAGTTCTAGAGACACTCTGCCATTCCCCTGGTCTGTTGTTTTGAGCAATGAGACTTTTCATTTTAACACGGGTGTCATACCGGCTTTTTAAAGGCACAGTAAAACATTACTTGGAACCCTAGCCTAACTAACATTTTTATTTCATAGTGTTCTCAATACTTTCATACTGTTCGATAGCTCTAGGAAAATGAGTTTTTCAGTGTTTCACCAAAACCTTTTCACGAAAACGCCAACTCCTTTTGACGGGAAAAATAAATGTGAACAGTGTCACACTCGTTTCACAGCTGTGTGAACAAGATTTCCCAGTGACAAAATTGTGCTGTTCAGATACTCAGTCTATTGGAATATGTATTCCTATTGCGTGAAGCACATTTCTAAATATTTCCCTAGTCTGGAGTCGTAAGTTCTGAGTGCTACACACCAAATTGTCCAGTGGTTGAAGCTCATTCATTGTGAATAGCCAACATTACTACACTGTGACCTTAACCCTGTCCCTAATCCTCTAACCCAAACCCTAAACCTAGCCTACACCTGAGCCTGATCCCTACCTAGCCCAAAACCTTATCCTAACCCTAACCATGAACAGAGCCCCAATTCTCTAACCCTAATACCAGAACTAATCTCGATGACGTTATCACTCCCAGCTGGTCCCCTGGCCAAATCATTAACACCTGGGATCAATTAAGCCTGCCCACGTGGCCCCTCCCCCTTGGTGACGTCATCACATCCGGTTTAATGGCCTAACCAGGCTTCTTTCAAAATCGCCAACTCATTGTCCCGGAATAATAAATGTAACCAGTATCCAACTCGGTTCTATTTTCTTTGAACACGATTTCCTTGTCAGGAAACAATGTGTTACAGATATTAAGGCCCTTTATTCACGTATTCCTAGTGTTTGAAGCACTTTCTTAGATATTAACCTAGGTTATCATTGTGAATTGCCCGAGTTGGAGTCCCTCTCTTCCAGTGTCTCAAGATTTTTCATTGTGAATTCTAATTTGGTAAAACAACCTTTTTTACGAATATACCAGCACTTTCAACATTATTACCACTTGATAGTCTATCCTACCTTTCACAGCGCTTTGGATACAAATTCTCAGTATTTCAAAATTCAGTAGAGATGTTCGGGATCTAAAACGTATTCCAGGAGTTCTAGAGACACTCTGCCATTCCCCTGGTCTGTTGTTTTGAGCAATGAGACTTTTCATTTTAACACCGGTGTCATACCGGCTTTTTAAAGGCACAGTAAAACATTACTTGGAACCCTAGCCTAACTAACATTTTTATTTCATAGTGTTCTCAATACTTTCATGCTGTTCGATAGTTTTAGGAAAATGAGTTTTTCAGTGTTTCACCAAAACCTTTTGCCGAAAACGCCAACTCCTTTTGACGGGAAAAATAAATGTAAACAGTGTCACACTTGCTTCTCAGCTGTGTGAACAAGATTTCCCAGTGACAAAATTGTGCTGTTCAGATACTCAGTCTATTGGAATATGTATTCCTATTGTGTGAAGCACATTTCTAAATATTTCCCTAGTCTGGAGTCGTAAGTTCTGAGTGCTACACACCAAATTGTCCAGTGATTGAAGCTCATTCATTGTGAATAGCCAACATTACTACACTGCGACCGTAACCCTGTCTCTAACCCTCTAACCCAAACCCTAAACCTAGCCCACACCTGAGCCTGAACCCTACCTAGCCCAAAATCTTATCCTAACCCTAACCATGAACAGAGCCCCAATTCTCTAACCCTGATACCAGAACTAATCTCGATGACCTCATCCCTCCCAGCTGGTCCCCTGGCCAAATCATTATCACCTGGGATCAATTAAGCCTGCCCACGTGGCCCCTCCCCCTTGGTGACGTCATCACATCGGGTTTAATGGCCTAACCAGGCTTCTTTCAAAATCGCCAACTCATTGTCCCGGAATAATAAATGTAACCAGTATCCAACTCGGTTCTATGTTCTTTGAACACGATTTCCTTGTCAGGAAACAATGTGTTACAGATATTAAGGCCCTTTATTCACGTATTCCTAGTGTTTGAAGCACTTTCTTAGATATTAACCTAGGTTATCATTGTGAATTTCCCGAGTTGGAGTCTCTCTCTTCCAGTGTCTCAAGCTTTTTCATTGTGAATTGTAATTTGGTAAAACAAACTTTTTTACAAATATACCAGCACTTTCAACATTATTAGCACTTGACAGTCTATCCTACCTTTCACAGCGCTTTGGATACAAATTCTCAGTATTTCAAAATTCAGTAGAGGTGTTCGGGTTATAAAACATATTCCAGGAGTTCTAGAGACACTCTGCCATTCCCCTGGTCTGTTGTTTTGAGCAATGAGACTTTTCATTTTAACACGGGTGTCATACCGGCTTTTTAAAGGCACAGTAAAACATTACTTGGAACCCTAGCCTAACTGACATTTTTATTTCTTAGTGTTCTCAATACTTTCATGCTGTTCCATAGCTCTAGGAAAATGAGTTTTTCAGTGTTTCACCAAAACCTTTTCCCGAAAACGCCAACTCCTTTTGACGGGAAAAATAAATGTAAAGAGTGTCACACTCGCTTCTCAGCTGTTTGAACAAGATTTCCCAGTGACAAAATTGTGCTGTTCAGATACTCAGTCTATTGGAATATGTATTCCTATTGTGTGAAGCACATTTCTAAATATTTCCCTAGTCTGGAGTCGTAAGTTCTGAGTGCTACACACCAAATTGTCCAGTGATTGAAGCTCATTCATTGTGAATAGCCAACATTACTACACTGTGACCTTAACCCTGTCCCTAATCCTCTAACCCAAACCCTAAACCTAGCCTACACCTGAGCCTGATCCCTACCTAGCCCAAAACCTTATCCTAACCCTAACCATGAACAGAGCCCCAATTCTCTAACCCTAATACCAGAACTAATCTCGATGACGTTATCACTCCCAGCTGGTCCCCTGGCCAAATCATTAACACCTGGGATCAATTAAGCCTGCCCACGTGGCCCCTCCCCCTTGGTGACGTCATCACATCCAGTTTAATGGCCTAACCAGGCTTCTTTCAAAATCGCCAACTCATTGTCCCGGAATAATAAATGTAACCAGTATCCAACTCGGTTCTATTTTCTTTGAACACGATTTCCTTGTCAGGAAACAATGTGTTACAGATATTAAGGCCCTTTATTCACGTATTCCTAGTGTTTGAAGCACTTTCTTAGATATTAACCTAGGTTATCATTGTGAATTGCCCGAGTTGGAGTCCCTCTCTTCCAGTGTCTCAAGATTTTTCATTGTGAATTCTAATTTGGTAAAACAACCTTTTTTACGAATATACCAGCACTTTCAACATTATTACCACTTGATAGTCTATCCTACCTTTCACAGCGCTTTGGATACAAATTCTCAGTATTTCAAAATTCAGTAGAGATGTTCGGGTTCTAAAACGTATTCCAGGAGTTCTAGAGACACTCTGCCATTCCCCTGGTCTGTTGTTTTGAGCAATGAGACTTTTCATTTTAACACGGGTGTCAAACTGGCTTTTTAAAGGCACAGTAAAACATTACTTGGAACCCTAGCCTAACTAACATTTTTATTTCATAGTGTTCTCAATACTTTCATACTGTTCGATAGCTCTAGGAAAATGAGTTTTTCAGTGTTTCACCAAAACCTTTTCCCGAAAACGCCAACTCCTTTTGAAGGGAAAAATAAATGTAAACAGTGTCACACTCGCTTCTCAGCTGTGTGAACAAGATTTCCCAGTGACAAAATTGTGCTGTTCAGATACTCAGTCTATTGGAATATGTATTCCTATTGTGTGAAGCACATTTCTAAATATTTCCCTAGTCTGGAGTCGTAAGTTCTGAGTGCTACACACCAAATTGTCCAGTGATTGAAGCTCATTCATTGTGAATAGCCAACATTACTACACTGTGACCTTAACCCTGTCCCTAACCCTCTAACCCAAACCCTAAACCTAGCCTACACCTGAGCCTGATCCCTACCTAGCCCAAAACCTTATCCTAACCCTAACCATGAACAGAGCCCCAATTCTCTAACCCTAATACCAGAACTAATCTCGATGACGTTATCACTCCCAGCTGGTCCCCTGGCCAAATCATTATCACCTGGGATCAATTAAGCCTGCCCACGTGGCCTCTCCCCCTTGGTGACGTCATCACATCCAGTTTAATGGCCTAACCAGGCTTCTTTCAAAATCGCCAACTCATTGTCCCGGAATAATAAATGTAACCAGTATCCAACTCGGTTCTATGTTCTTTGAACACGATTTCCTTGTCAGGAAACAATGTGTTACAGATATTAAGGCCCTTTATTCACGTATTCCTAGTGTTTGAAGCACTTTCTTAGATATTAACCTAGGTTATCAGTGTGAATTTCCCGAGTTGGAGTCTCTCTCTTCCAGGGTCTCAAGCTTTTTCATTGTGAATTCTAATTTGGTAAAACAACCTTTTTTACAAATATACCAGCACTTTCCACATTATTAGCACTTGACAGTCTATCCTACCTTTCACAGCGCTTTGGATACAAATTCTCAGTATTTCAAAATTCAGTAGAGATGTTCGGGTTCTAAAACGTATTCCAGGAGTTCTAGAGACACTCTGCCATTCCCCTGGTCTGTTGTTTTGAGCAATGAGACTTTTCATTTTAACACGGGTGTCATACCGGCTTTTTAAAGGCACAGTAAAACATTACTTGGAACCCTAGCCTAACTAACATTTTTATTTCATAGTGTTCTCAATACTTTCATACTGTTCGATAGCTCTAGGAAAATGAGTTTTTCAGTGTTTCACCAAAACCTTTTCCCGAAAACGCCAACTCCTTTTGAATGTAAAAATAAATGTAAACAGTGTCACACTCGCTTCTCAGCTGTGTGAACAAGATTTCCCAGTGACAAAATTGTGCTGTTCAGATACTCAGTCTATTGGAATATGTATTCCTATTGTGTGAAGCACATTTCTAAATATTTCCCTAGTCTGGAGTCGTAAGTTCTGAGTGCTACACACCAAATTGTCCAGTGATTGAAGCTCATATATTGTGAATAGCCAACATTACTACACTGTGACCGTAACCCTGTCCCTAACCCTCTAACCCAAACCCTAAACCTAGCCCACACCTGAGCCTGAACCCTACCTAGCCCAAAACCTTATCCTAACCCTAACCATGAACAGAGCCCCAATTCTCTAACCCTAATACCAGAACTAATCTCGATGACGTCATCACTCCCAGCTGGTCCCCTGGCCAAATCATTATCACCTGGGATCAATTAAGCCTGCCCACGTGGCCCCTCCCCCTTGGTGACATCATCACATCCGGTTTAATGGCCTAACCAGGCTTCTTTCAAAATCGCCAACTCATTGTCCCGGAATAATAAATGTAACCAGTATCCAACTCGGTTCTATGTTCTTTGAACACGATTTCCTTGTCAGGAAACAATGTGTTACAGATATTAAGGCCCTTTATTCACGTATTCCTAGTGTTTGAAGCACTTTCTTAGATATTAACCTAGGTTATCAGTGTGAATTTCCCGAGTTGGAGTCTCTCTCTTCCAGTGTCTCAAGCTTTTTCATTGTGAATTCTAATTTGGTAAAACAACCTTTTTTACAAATATACCAGCACTTTCAACATTATTACCACTTGACAGTCTATCCTACCTTTCACAGCGCTTTGGATACAAATTCTCAGTATTTCAAAATTCAGTAGAGATGTTCGGGTTCTAAAACGTATTCCAGGAGTTCTAGAGACACTCTGCCATTCCCCTGGTCTGTTGTTTTGAGCAATGAGACTTTTCATTTTAACATGGGTGTCATACCGGCTTTTTAAAGGCACAGTAAAACATTACTTGGAACCCTAGCCTAACTAACATTTTTATTTCATAGTGTTCTCAATACTTTCATACTGTTCGATAGCTCTAGGAAAATGAGTTTTTCAGTGTTTCACCAAAACCTTTTCACGAAAACGCCAACTCCTTTTGACGGGAAAAATAAATGTGAACAGTGTCACACTCGTTTCACAGCTGTGTGAACAAGATTTCCCAGTGACAAAATTGTGCTGTTCAGATACTCAGTCTATTGGAATATGTATTCCTATTGCGTGAAGCACATTTCTAAATATTTCCCTAGTCTGGAGTCGTAAGTTCTGAGTGCTACACACCAAATTGTCCAGTGATTGAAGCTCATTCATTGTGAATAGCCAACATTACTACACTGTGACCTTAACCCTGTCCCTAATCCTCTAACCCAAACCCTAAACCTAGCCTACACCTGAGCCTGATCCCTACCTAGCCCAAAACCTTATCCTAACCCTAACCATGAACAGAGCCCCAATTCTCTAACCCTAATACCAGAACTAATCTCGATGACGTTATCACTCCCAGCTGGTCCCCTGGCCAAATCATTAACACCTGGGATCAATTAAGCCTGCCCACGTGGCCCCTCCCCCTTGGTGACGTCATCACATCCAGTTTAATGGCCTAACCAGGCTTCTTTCAAAATCGCCAACTCATTGTCCCGGAATAATAAATGTAACCAGTATCCAACTCGGTTCTATTTTCTTTGAACACGATTTCCTTGTCAGGAAACAATGTGTTACAGATATTAAGGCCCTTTATTCACGTATTCCTAGTGTTTGAAGCACTTTCTTAGATATTAACCTAGGTTATCATTGTGAATTGCCCGAGTTGGAGTCCCTCTCTTCCAGTGTCTCAAGATTTTTCATTGTGAATTCTAATTTGGTAAAACAACCTTTTTTACGAATATACCAGCACTTTCAACATTATTACCACTTGATAGTCTATCCTACCTTTCACAGCGCTTTGGATACAAATTCTCAGTATTTCAAAATTCAGTAGAGATGTTCGGGATCTAAAACGTATTCCAGGAGTTCTAGAGACACTCTGCCATTCCCCTGGTCTGTTGTTTTGAGCAATGAGACTTTTCATTTTAACACCGGTGTCATACCGGCTTTTTAAAGGCACAGTAAAACATTACTTGGAACCCTAGCCTAACTAACATTTTTATTTCATAGTGTTCTCAATACTTTCATGCTGTTCGATAGTTTTAGGAAAATGAGTTTTTCAGTGTTTCACCAAAACCTTTTGCCGAAAACGCCAACTCCTTTTGACGGGAAAAATAAATGTAAACAGTGTCACACTTGCTTCTCAGCTGTGTGAACAAGATTTCCCAGTGACAAAATTGTGCTGTTCAGATACTCAGTCTATTGGAATATGTATTCCTATTGTGTGAAGCACATTTCTAAATATTTCCCTAGTCTGGAGTCGTAAGTTCTGAGTGCTACACACCAAATTGTCCAGTGATTGAAGCTCATTCATTGTGAATAGCCAACATTACTACACTGCGACCGTAACCCTGTCCCTAACCCTCTAACCCAAACCCTAAACCTAGCCCACACCTGAGCCTGAACCCTACCTAGCCCAAAATCTTATCCTAACCCTAACCATGAACAGAGCCCCAATTCTCTAACCCTGATACCAGAACTAATCTCGATGACCTCATCCCTCCCAGCTGGTCCCCTGGCCAAATCATTATCACCTGGGATCAATTAAGCCTGCCCACGTGGCCCCTCCCCCTTGGTGACGTCATCACATCGGGTTTAATGGCCTAACCAGGCTTCTTTCAAAATCGCCAACTCATTGTCCCGGAATAATAAATGTAACCAGTATCCAACTCGGTTCTATGTTCTTTGAACACGATTTCCTTGTCAGGAAACAATGTGTTACAGATATTAAGGCCCTTTATTCACGTATTCCTAGTGTTTGAAGCATTTTCTTAGATATTAACCTAGGTTATCAGTGTGAATTTCCCGAGTTGGAGTCTCTCTCTTCCAGGGTCTCAAGCTTTTTCATTGTGAATTCTAATTTGGTAAAACAACCTTTTTTACAAATATACCAGCACTTTCAACATTATTACCACTTGACAGTCTATCCTACCTTTCACAGCTCTTTGGATATAAATTCTCAGTATTTCAAAATTCAGTAGAGATGTTCGGGTTCTAAAACGTATTCCAGGAGTTCTAGAGAAACTCTGCCATTCCCCTGGTCTGTTGTTTTGAGCAATGAGACTTTTCATTTTAACACGGGTGTCATACCGGCTTTTTAAAGGCACAGTAAAACATTACTTGGAACCCTAGCCTAACTAACATTTTTATTTCATAGTGTTCTCAATACTTTCATACTGTTCCATAGCTCTAGGAAAATGAGTTTTTCAGTGTTTCACCAAAACCTTTTCACGAAAACGCCAACTCCTTTTGATGGGAAAAATAAATGTAAACAGTGTCACACTCGCTTCTCAGCTGTGTGAACAAGATTTCCCAGTGACAAAATTGTGCTGTTCAGATACTCAGTCTATTGGAATATGTATTCCTATTGTGTGAAGCACATTTCTAAATATTTCCCTAGTCTGGAGTCGTAAGTTCTGAGTGCTACACACCAAATTGTCCAGTGATTGATGCTCATTCATTGTGAATAGCCAACATTATTACACTGCGACCGTAACCCTGTCCCTAACCCTCTAACCCAAACCCTAAACCTAGCCCACACCTGAGCCTGAACCCTACCTAGCCCAAAACCTTATCCTAACCCTAACCATGAACAGAGCCCCAATTCTCTAACCCTGATACTAGAACTAATCTCGATGACCTCATCCCTCCCAGCTGGTCCCCTGGCCAAATCATTATCACCTGGGATCAATTAAGCCTGCCCACGTGGCCCCTCCCCCTTGGTGACGTCATCACATCGGGTTTAATGGCCTAACCAGGCTTCTTTCAAAATCGCCAACTCATTGTCCCGGAATAATAAATGTAACCAGTATCCAACTCGGTTCTATGTTCTTTGAACACGATTTCCTTGTCAGGAAACAATGTGTTACAGATATTAAGGCCCTTTATTCACGTATTCCTAGTGTTTGAAGCACTTTCTTAAATATTAACCTAGGTTATCATTGTGAATTTCCCGTGTTGGAGTCTCTCTCTTCCAGTGTCTCAAGCTTTTTCATTGTGAAATGTAATTTGGTAAAACAACCTTTTTTACAAATATACCAGCACTTTCAACATTATTAGCACTTGACAGTCTATCCTACCTTTCACAGCGCTTTGGATACAAATTCTCAGTATTTCAAAATTCAGTAGAGATGTTCGGGTTATAAAACGTATTCCAGGAGTTCTAGAGACACTCTGCCATTCCCCTGGTCTGTTGTTTGAGCAATGAGACTTTTCATTTTAACACGGGTGTCATACCGGCTTTTTAAAGGCACAGTAAAACATTACTTGGAACCCTAGCCTAACTAACATTTTTATTTCATAGTGTTTTCAATACTTTCATACTGTTCGATAGCTCTAGGAAAATGAGTTTTTCAGTGTTTCACCAAAGCCTTTTCCCGAAAACTCCAACTCCTTTTGACGGGAAAAATAAATGTAAACAGTGTCACACTCGCTTCTCAGCTGTGTGAACAAGATTTCCCAGTGACAAAATTGTGCTGTTCAGATACTCAGTCTATTGGAATATGTATTCCTATTGTGTGAAGCACATTTCTAAATATTTCCCTAGTCTGGAGTCGAAGTTCTGAGTGCTACACACCAAATTGTCCAGTGATTGAAGCTCATTCATTGTGAATAGCCAACATTACTACACTGTGACCATAACCCTGTCCCTAACCCTCTAACCCAAACCTTAAACCTAGCCCACACCTGAGCCTGAACCCTACCTAGCCCAAAACCTTATCCTAACCCTAACCATGAACAGAGCCCCAATTCTCTAACCCTGATACCAGAACTAATCTCGATGACGTCATCACTCCCAGCTGGTCCCCTGGCCAAATCATTATCACCTGGGATCAATTAGGCCTGCCCACGTGGCCCCTCCCCCTTGGTGACGTCATCACATCCGGTTTAATGGCCTAACCAGGCTTCTTTCAAAATCGCCAATGCATTGTCCCGGAATAATAAATGTAACCAGTATCCATCTCGGTTCTATGTTCTTTGAACACGATTTCCTTGTCAGGAAACAATGTGTTACAGATACTAAGGCCCTTTATTCACGTATTCCTAGTGTTTGAAGCACTTTCTTAGATATTAACCTAGGTTATCATTGTGAATTTCCCGAGTTGGAGTCTCTCTCTTCCAGGGTCTCAAGCTTTTTCATTGTGAATTCTAATATGGTAAAACAACCTTTTTTACAAATATACCAGCACTTTCAACATTATTACCACTTGACAGTCTATCCTACCTTTCACAGCGCTTTGGATACAAATTCTCAGTATTTCAAAATTCAGTAGAGGTGTTCGGGTTATAAAACATATTCCAGGAGTTCTAGAGACACTCTGCCATTCCCCTGGTCTGTTGTTTTGAGCAATGAGACTTTTCATTTTAACACGGGTGTCATACCGGCTTTTTAAAGGCACAGTAAAACATTACTTGGAACCCTAGCCTAACTGACATTTTTATTTCTTAGTGTTCTCAATACTTTCATGCTGTTCCATAGCTCTAGGAAAATGAGTTTTTCAGTGTTTCACCAAAACCTTTTCCCGAAAACGCCAACTCCTTTTGACGGGAAAAATAAATGTAAAGAGTGTCACACTCGCTTCTCAGCTGTGTGAACAAGATTTCCCAGTGACAAAATTGTGCTCTTCAGATACTCAGTCTATTGGAATATGTATTCCTATTGTGTGAAGCACATTTCTAAATATTTCCCTAGTCTGGAGTCGAAGTTCTGAGTGCTACACACCAAATTGTCCAGTGATTGAAGCTCATTCATTGTGAATAGCCAACATTACTACACTGTGACCTTAACCCTGTCCCTAACCCTCTAACCCAAACCCTAAACCTAGCCCACACCTGAGCCTGAACCCTACCTAGTCCAAAACCTTATCCTAACCCTAACCATGAACAGAGCCCCAATTCTCTAACCCTGATATCAGAACTAATCTCGATGACGTCATCACTCCCAGCTGGTCCCCTGGCCAAATCATTATCACCTGGGATCAATTAAGCCTGCCCACGTGGCCCCTCCCTTTGGTGACGTCATCACATCCGGTTTAATGGCCTAACCAGGCTTCTTTCAAAATCGCCAAAGCATTGTCCCGGAATAATAAATGTAACCAGTATCCAACTCGGTTCTATGTTCTTTGAACACGATTTCCTTGTCAGGAAACAATGTGTTACAGATATTAAGGCCCTTTATTCACGTATTCCTAGTGTTTGAAGCACTTTCTTAGATATTAACCTAGGTTATCAGTGTGAATTTCCCGAGTTGGAGTCTCTCTCTTCCAGTGTCTCAAGCTTTTTCATTGTGAATTCTATTTTGGTAAAACAACCTTTTTTACGAATATACCAGCACTTTCAACATTATTACCACTTGACAGTCTATCCTACCTTTCACAGCGCTTTGGATACAAATTCTCAGTATTTCAAAATTCAGTAGAGATGTTCGGGTTATAAAACGTATTCCAGGAGTTCTAGAGACACTCTGCCATTCCCCTGGTCTGTTGTTTTGAGCAATGAGACTTTTCATTTTAACACGGGTGTCATACCGGCTTTTTAAAGGCACAGTAAAACATTACTTGGAACCCTAGCCTAACTAACATTTTTATTTCATAGTGTTCTCAATACTTTCATACTGTTCGATAGCTCTAGGAAAATGAGTTTTTCAGTGTTTCACCAAAACCTTTTCCCGAAAACGCCAACTCCTTTTGAGGGGAAAAATAAATGTAAACAGTGTCACACTCGCTTCTCAGCTGTGTGAACAAGATTTCCCAGTGACAAAATTGTGCTGTTCAGATACTCAGTCTATTGGAATATGTATTCCTATTGTGTGAAGCACATTTCTAAATATTTCCCTAGTCTGGAGTCGTAAGTTCTGAGTGCTACACACCAAATTGTCCAGTGGTTGAAGCTCATTCATTGTGAATAGCCAACATTACTACACTGTGACCTTAACCCTGTCCCTAACCCTCTAACCCAAACCCTAAACCTAGCCTACACCTGAGCCTGATCCCTACCTAGCCCAAAACCTTATCCTAACCCTAACCATGAACAGAGCCCCAATTCTCTAACCCTAATATCAGAACTAATCTCGATGACGTTATCACTCCCAGCTGGTCCCCTGGCCAAATCATTATCACCTGGGATCAATTAAGCCTGCCCACGTGGCCCCTCCCCCTTGGTGACGTCATCACATCCGGTTTAATGGCCTAACCAGGCTTCTTTCAAAATCGCCAACTCATTGTCCCGGAATAATAAATGTAACCAGTATCCAACTCGGTTCTATGTTCTTTGAACACGATTTCCTTGTCAGGAAACAATGTGTTACAGATATTAAGGCCCTTTATTCAAGTATTCCTAGTGTTTGAAGCACTTTCTTAGATATTAACCTAGGTTATCATTGTGAATTTCCCGTGTTGGAGTCTCTCTCTTCCAGTGTCTCAAGCTTTTTCATTGTGAATTGTAATTTGGTAAAACAAACTTTTTTACAAATATACCAGCACTTTCAACATTATTAGCACTTGACAGTCTATCCTACCTTTCACAGCGCTTTGGATACAAATTCTCAGTATTTCAAAATTCAGTAGAGATGTTCGGGATCTAAAACGTATTCCAGGAGTTCTAGAGACACTCTGCCATTCCCCTGGTCTGTTGTTTTGAGCAATGAGACTTTTCATTTTAACACCGGTGTCATACCGGCTTTTTAAAGGCACAGTAAAACATTACTTGGAACCCTAGCCTAACTAACATTTTTATTTCATAGTGTTCTCAATACTTTCATGCTGTTCGATAGTTTTAGGAAAATGAGTTTTTCAGTGTTTCACCAAAACCTTTTGCCGAAAACGCCAACTCCTTTTGACGGGAAAAATAAATGTAAACAGTGTCACACTTGCTTCTCAGCTGTGTGAACAAGATTTCCCAGTGACAAAATTGTGCTGTTCAGATACTCAGTCTATTGGAATATGTATTCCTATTGTGTGAAGCACATTTCTAAATATTTCCCTAGTCTGGAGTCGTAAGTTCTGAGTGCTACACACCAAATTGTCCAGTGATTGAAGCTCATTCATTGTGAATAGCCAACATTACTACACTGCGACCGTAACCCTGTCCCTAACCCTCTAACCCAAACCCTAAACCTAGCCCACACCTGAGCCTGAACCCTACCTAGCCCAAAATCTTATCCTAACCCTAACCATGAACAGAGCCCCAATTCTCTAACCCTGATACCAGAACTAATCTCGATGACCTCATCCCTCCCAGCTGGTCCCCTGGCCAAATCATTATCACCTGGGATCAATTAAGCCTGCCCACGTGGCCCCTCCCCCTTGGTGACGTCATCACATCGGGTTTAATGGCCTAACCAGGCTTCTTTCAAAATCGCCAACTCATTGTCCCGGAATAATAAATGTAACCAGTATCCAACTCGGTTCTATGTTCTTTGAACACGATTTCCTTGTCAGGAAACAATGTGTTACAGATATTAAGGCCCTTTATTCACGTATTCCTAGTGTTTGAAGCACTTTCTTAGATATTAACCTAGGTTATCATTGTGAATTTCCCGAGTTGGAGTCTCTCTCTTCCAGTGTCTCAAGCTTTTTCATTGTGAATTGTAATTTGGTAAAACAAACTTTTTTACAAATATACCAGCACTTTCAACATTATTAGCACTTGACAGTCTATCCTACCTTTCACAGCGCTTTGGATACAAATTCTCAGTATTTCAAAATTCAGTAGAGATGTTCGGGATCTAAAACGTATTCCAGGAGTTCTAGAGACACTCTGCCATTCCCCTGGTCTGTTGTTTTGAGCAATGAGACTTTTCATTTTAACACCGGTGTCATACCGGCTTTTTAAAGGCACAGTAAAACATTACTTGGAACCCTAGCCTAACTAACATTTTTATTTCATAGTGTTCTCAATACTTTCATGCTGTTCGATAGCTTTAGGAAAATGAGTTTTTCAGTGTTTCACCAAAACCTTTTGCCGAAAACGCCAACTCCTTTTGACGGGAAAAATAAATGTAAACAGTGTCACACTCGCTTCTCAGCTGTGTGAACAAGATTTCCCAGTGACAAAATTGTGCTGTTCAGATACTCAGTCTATTGGAATATGTATTCCTATTGTGTGAAGCACATTTCTAAATATTTCCCTAGTCTGGAGTCGTAAGTTCTGAGTGCTACACATCAAATTGTCCAGTGATTGAAGCTCATTCATTGTGAATAGCCAACATTACTACACTGCGACCGTAACCCTGTCCCTAACCCTCTAACCCAAACCCTAAACCTAGCCCACACTTGAGCCTGAACCCTACCTAGCCCAAAACCTTATCCTAACCCTAACCATGAACAGAGCCCCAATTCTCTAACCCTGATACCAGAACTAATCTCGATGATGTCATCACTCCCAGCTGGTCCCCTGGCCAAATCATTATCACCTGGGATCAATTAAGCCTGCCCACGTGGCCCCTCCCCCTTGGTGACGTCATCACATCCGGTTTAATGGCCTAACCAGGCTTCTTTCAAAATCGCCAATGCATTGTCCCGGAATAATAAATGTAACCAGTATCCAACTCGGTTCTATGTTCTTTGAACACGATTTCCTTGTCAGGAAACAATGTGTTACAGATACTAAGGCCCTTTATTCACGTATTCCTAGTGTTTGAAGCACTTTCTTAGATATTAACCTAGGTTATCATTGTGAATTTCCCGAGTTGGAGTCTCTCTCTTCCAGGGTCTCAAGCTTTTTCATTGTGAATTCTAATATGGTAAAACAACCTTTTTTACAAATATACCAGCACTTTCAACATTATTACCACTTGACAGTCTATCCTACCTTTCACAGCGCTTTTGATACAAATTCTCAGTATTTCAAAATTCAGTAGAGGTGTTCGGGTTATAAAACATATTCCAGGAGTTCTAGAGACACTCTGCCATTCCCCTGGTCTGTTGTTTTGAGCAATGAGACTTTTCATTTTAACACGGGTGTCATACCGGCTTTTTAAAGGCACAGTAAAACATTACTTGGAACCCTAGCCTAACTGACATTTTTATTTCTTAGTGTTCTCAATACTTTCATGCTGTTCCATAGCTCTAGGAAAATGAGTTTTTCAGTGTTTCACCAAAACCTTTTCCCGAAAACGCCAACTCCTTTTGACGGGAAAAATAAATGTAAAGAGTGTCACACTCGCTTCTCAGCTGTTTGAACAAGATTTCCCAGTGACAAAATTGTGCTGTTCAGATACTCAGTCTATTGGAATATGTATTCCTATTGTGTGAAGCACATTTCTAAATATTTCCCTAGTCTGGAGTCGTAAGTTCTGAGTGCTACACACCAAATTGTCCAGTGATTGAAGCTCATTCATTGTGAATAGCCAACATTACTACACTGTGACCTTAACCCTGTCCCTAATCCTCTAACCCAAACCCTAAACCTAGCCTACACCTGAGCCTGATCCCTACCTAGCCCAAAACCTTATCCTAACCCTAACCATGAACAGAGCCCCAATTCTCTAACCCTAATACCAGAACTAATCTCGATGACGTTATCACTCCCAGCTGGTCCCCTGGCCAAATCATTAACACCTGGGATCAATTAAGCCTGCCCACGTGGCCCCTCCCCCTTGGTGACGTCATCACATCCAGTTTAATGGCCTAACCAGGCTTCTTTCAAAATCGCCAACTCATTGTCCCCGAATAATAAATGTAACCAGTATCCAACTCGGTTCTATTTTCTTTGAACACGATTACCTTGTCAGGAAACAATGTGTTACAGATATTAAGGCCCTTTATTCACGTATTCCTAGTGTTTGAAGCACTTTCTTAGATATTAACCTAGGTTATCATTGTGAATTGCCCGAGTTGGAGTCCCTCTCTTCTAGTGTCTCAAGATTTTTCATTGTGAATTCTAATTTGGTAAAACAACCTTTTTTACGAATATACCAGCACTTTCAACATTATTACCACTTGATAGTCTATCCTACCTTTCACAGCGCTTTGGATACAAATTCTCAGTATTTCAAAATTCAGTAGAGATGTTCGGGTTCTAAAACGTATTCCAGGAGTTCTAGAGACACTCTGCCATTCCCCTGGTCTGTTGTTTTGAGCAATGAGACTTTTCATTTTAACACGGGTGTCATACTGGCTTTTTAAAGGCACAGTAAAACATTACTTGGAACCCTAGCCTAACTAACATTTTTATTTCATAGTGTTCTCAATACTTTCATACTGTTCGATAGCTCTAGGAAAATGAGTTTTTCAGTGTTTCACCAAAACCTTTTCCCGAAAACGCCAACTCCTTTTGAAGGGAAAAATAAATGTAAACAGTGTCACACTCGCTTCTCAGCTGTGTGAACAAGATTTCCCAGTGACAAAATTGTGCTGTTCAGATACTCAGTCTATTGGAATATGTATTCCTATTGTGTGAAGCACATTTCTAAATATTTCCCTAGTCTGGAGTCGTAAGTTCTGAGTGCTACACACCAAATTGTCCAGTGATTGAAGCTCATTCATTGTGAATAGCCAACATTACTACACTGTGACCTTAACCCTGTCCCTAACCCTCTAACCCAAACCCTAAACCTAGCCTACACCTGAGCCTGATCCCTACCTAGCCCAAAACCTTATCCTAACCCTAACCATGAACAGAGCCCCAATTCTCTAACCCTAATACCAGAACTAATCTCGATGACGTTATCACTCCCAGCTGGTCCCCTGGCCAAATCATTATCACCTGGGATCAATTAAGCCTGCCCACGTGGCCTCTCCCCCTTGGTGACGTCATCACATCCAGTTTAATGGCCTAACCAGGCTTCTTTCAAAATCGCCAACTCATTGTCCCGGAATAATAAATGTAACCAGTATCCAACTCGGTTCTATGTTCTTTGAACACGATTTCCTTGTCAGGAAACAATGTGTTACAGATATTAAGGCCCTTTATTCACGTATTCCTAGTGTTTGAAGCACTTTCTTAGATATTAACCTAGGTTATCATTGTGAATTTCCCGAGTTGGAGTCTCTCTCTTCCAGTGTCTCAAGCTTTTTCATTGTGAATTGTAATTTGGTAAAACAACCTTTTTTACAAATATACCAGCACTTTCCACATTATTAGCACTTGACAGTCTATCCTACCTTTCACAGCGCTTTGGATACAAATTCTCAGTATTTCAAAATTCAGTAGAGATGTTCGGGTTCTAAAACGTATTCCAGGAGTTCTAGAGACACTCTGCCATTCCCCTGGTCTGTTGTTTTGAGCAATGAGACTTTTCATTTTAACACGGGTGTCATACCGGCTTTTTAAAGGCACAGTAAAACATTACTTGGAACCCTAGCCTAACTAACATTTTTATTTCATAGTGTTCTCAATACTTTCATACTGTTCGATAGCTCTAGGAAAATGAGTTTTTCAGTGTTTCACCAAAACCTTTTCCCGAAAACGCCAACTCCTTTTGAATGTAAAAATAAATGTAAACAGTGTCACACTCGCTTCTCAGCTGTGTGAACAAGATTTCCCAGTGACAAAATTGTGCTGTTCAGATACTCAGTCTATTGGAATATGTATTCCTATTGTGTGAAGCACATTTCTAAATATTTCCCTAGTCTGGAGTCGTAAGTTCTGAGTGCTACACACCAAATTGTCCAGTGATTGAAGCTCATATATTGTGAATAGCCAACATTACTACACTGTGACCGTAACCCTGTCCCTAACCCTCTAACCCAAACCCTAAACCTAGCCCACACCTGAGCCTGAACCCTACCTAGCCCAAAACCTTATCCTAACCCTAACCATGAACAGAGCCCCAATTCTCTAACCCTAATACCAGAACTAATCTCGATGACGTCATCACTCCCAGCTGGTCCCCTGGCCAAATCATTATCACCTGGGATCAATTAAGCCTGCCCACGTGGCCCCTCCCCCTTGGTGACATCATCACATCCGGTTTAATGGCCTAACCAGGCTTCTTTCAAAATCGCCAACTCATTGTCCCGGAATAATAAATGTAACCAGTATCCAACTCGGTTCTATGTTCTTTGAACACGATTTCCTTGTCAGGAAACAATGTGTTACAGATATTAAGGCCCTTTATTCACGTATTCCTAGTGTTTGAAGCACTTTCTTAGATATTAACCTAGGTTATCAGTGTGAATTTCCCGAGTTGGAGTCTCTCTCTTCCAGTGTCTCAAGCTTTTTCATTGTGAATTCTAATTTGGTAAAACAACCTTTTTTACAAATATACCAGCACTTTCAACATTATTACCACTTGACAGTCTATCCTACCTTTCACAGCGCTTTGGATACAAATTCTCAGTATTTCAAAATTCAGTAGAGATGTTCGGGTTCTAAAACGTATTCCAGGAGTTCTAGAGACACTCTGCCATTCCCCTGGTCTGTTGTTTTGAGCAATGAGACTTTTCATTTTAACATGGGTGTCATACCGGCTTTTTAAAGGCACAGTAAAACATTACTTGGAACCCTAGCCTAACTAACATTTTTATTTCATAGTGTTCTCAATACTTTCATACTGTTCGATAGCTCTAGGAAAATGAGTTTTTCAGTGTTTCACCAAAACCTTTTCACGAAAACGCCAACTCCTTTTGACGGGAAAAATAAATGTGAACAGTGTCACACTCGTTTCACAGCTGTGTGAACAAGATTTCCCAGTGACAAAATTGTGCTGTTCAGATACTCAGTCTATTGGAATATGTATTCCTATTGCGTGAAGCACATTTCTAAATATTTCCCTAGTCTGGAGTCGTAAGTTCTGAGTGCTACACACCAAATTGTCCAGTGATTGAAGCTCATTCATTGTGAATAGCCAACATTACTACACTGTGACCTTAACCCTGTCCCTAACCCTCTAACCCAAACCCTAAACCTAGCCTACACCTGAGCCTGATCCCTACCTAGCCCAAAACCTTATCCTAACCCTAACCATGAACAGAGCCCCAATTCTCTAACCCTAATACCAGAACTAATCTCGATGACTTTATCACTCCCAGCTGGTCCCCTGGCCAAATCATTATCACCTGGGATCAATTAAGCCTGCCCACGTGGCCCCTCCCCCTTGGTGACGTCATCACATCCAGTTTAATGGCCTAACCAGGCTTCTTTCAAAATCGCCAACTCATTGTCCCGGAATAATAAATGTAACCAGTATCCAACTCGGTTCTATGTTCTTTGAACACGATTTCCTTGTCAGGAAACAATGTGTTACAGATATTAAGGCCCTTTATTCACGTATTCCTAGTGTTTGAAGCATTTTCTTAGATATTAACCTAGGTTATCAGTGTGAATTTCCCGAGTTGGAGTCTCTCTCTTCCAGGGTCTCAAGCTTTTTCATTGTGAATTCTAATTTGGTAAAACAACCTTTTTTACAAATATACCAGCACTTTCAACATTATTACCACTTGACAGTCTATCCTACCTTTCACAGCTCTTTGGATATAAATTCTCAGTATTTCAAAATTCAGTAGAGATGTTCGGGTTCTAAAACGTATTCCAGGAGTTCTAGAGAAACTCTGCCATTCCCCTGGTCTGTTGTTTTGAGCAATGAGACTTTTCATTTTAACACGGGTGTCATACCGGCTTTTTAAAGGCACAGTAAAACATTACTTGGAACCCTAGCCTAACTAACATTTTTATTTCATAGTGTTCTCAATACTTTCATACTGTTCCATAGCTCTAGGAAAATGAGTTTTTCAGTGTTTCACCAAAACCTTTTCACGAAAACGCCAACTCCTTTTGATGGGAAAAATAAATGTAAACAGTGTCACACTCGCTTCTCAGCTGTGTGAACAAGATTTCCCAGTGACAAAATTGTGCTGTTCAGATACTCAGTCTATTGGAATATGTATTCCTATTGTGTGAAGCACATTTCTAAATATTTCCCTAGTCTGGAGTCGTAAGTTCTGAGTGCTACACACCAAATTGTCCAGTGATTGATGCTCATTCATTGTGAATAGCCAACATTATTACACTGCGACCGTAACCCTGTCCCTAACCCTCTAACCCAAACCCTAAACCTAGCCCACACCTGAGCCTGAACCCTACCTAGCCCAAAACCTTATCCTAACCCTAACCATGAACAGAGCCCCAATTCTCTAACCCTGATACTAGAACTAATCTCGATGACCTCATCCCTCCCAGCTGGTCCCCTGGCCAAATCATTATCACCTGGGATCAATTAAGCCTGCCCACGTGGCCCCTCCCCCTTGGTGACGTCATCACATCGGGTTTAATGGCCTAACCAGGCTTCTTTCAAAATCGCCAACTCATTGTCCCGGAATAATAAATGTAACCAGTATCCAACTCGGTTCTATGTTCTTTGAACACGATTTCCTTGTCAGGAAACAATGTGTTACAGATATTAAGGCCCTTTATTCACGTATTCCTAGTGTTTGAAGCACTTTCTTAAATATTAACCTAGGTTATCATTGTGAATTTCCCGTGTTGGAGTCTCTCTCTTCCAGTGTCTCAAGCTTTTTCATTGTGAAATGTAATTTGGTAAAACAACCTTTTTTACAAATATACCAGCACTTTCAACATTATTAGCACTTGACAGTCTATCCTACCTTTCACAGCGCTTTGGATACAAATTCTCAGTATTTCAAAATTCAGTAGAGATGTTCGGGTTATAAAACGTATTCCAGGAGTTCTAGAGACACTCTGCCATTCCCCTGGTCTGTTGTTTGAGCAATGAGACTTTTCATTTTAACACGGGTGTCATACCGGCTTTTTAAAGGCACAGTAAAACATTACTTGGAACCCTAGCCTAACTAACATTTTTATTTCATAGTGTTTTCAATACTTTCATACTGTTCGATAGCTCTAGGAAAATGAGTTTTTCAGTGTTTCACCAAAGCCTTTTCCCGAAAACTCCAACTCCTTTTGACGGGAAAAATAAATGTAAACAGTGTCACACTCGCTTCTCAGCTGTGTGAACAAGATTTCCCAGTGACAAAATTGTGCTGTTCAGATACTCAGTCTATTGGAATATGTATTCCTATTGTGTGAAGCACATTTCTAAATATTTCCCTAGTCTGGAGTCGAAGTTCTGAGTGCTACACACCAAATTGTCCAGTGATTGAAGCTCATTCATTGTGAATAGCCAACATTACTACACTGTGACCATAACCCTGTCCCTAACCCTCTAACCCAAACCTTAAACCTAGCCCACACCTGAGCCTGAACCCTACCTAGCCCAAAACCTTATCCTAACCCTAACCATGAACAGAGCCCCAATTCTCTAACCCTGATACCAGAACTAATCTCGATGACGTCATCACTCCCAGCTGGTCCCCTGGCCAAATCATTATCACCTGGGATCAATTAGGCCTGCCCACGTGGCCCCTCCCCCTTGGTGACGTCATCACATCCGGTTTAATGGCCTAACCAGGCTTCTTTCAAAATCGCCAATGCATTGTCCCGGAATAATAAATGTAACCAGTATCCATCTCGGTTCTATGTTCTTTGAACACGATTTCCTTGTCAGGAAACAATGTGTTACAGATACTAAGGCCCTTTATTCACGTATTCCTAGTGTTTGAAGCACTTTCTTAGATATTAACCTAGGTTATCATTGTGAATTTCCCGAGTTGGAGTCTCTCTCTTCCAGGGTCTCAAGCTTTTTCATTGTGAATTCTAATATGGTAAAACAACCTTTTTTACAAATATACCAGCACTTTCAACATTATTACCACTTGACAGTCTATCCTACCTTTCACAGCGCTTTGGATACAAATTCTCAGTATTTCAAAATTCAGTAGAGGTGTTCGGGTTATAAAACATATTCCAGGAGTTCTAGAGACACTCTGCCATTCCCCTGGTCTGTTGTTTTGAGCAATGAGACTTTTCATTTTAACACGGGTGTCATACCGGCTTTTTAAAGGCACAGTAAAACATTACTTGGAACCCTAGCCTAACTGACATTTTTATTTCTTAGTGTTCTCAATACTTTCATGCTGTTCCATAGCTCTAGGAAAATGAGTTTTTCAGTGTTTCACCAAAACCTTTTCCCGAAAACGCCAACTCCTTTTGACGGGAAAAATAAATGTAAAGAGTGTCACACTCGCTTCTCAGCTGTGTGAACAAGATTTCCCAGTGACAAAATTGTGCTCTTCAGATACTCAGTCTATTGGAATATGTATTCCTATTGTGTGAAGCACATTTCTAAATATTTCCCTAGTCTGGAGTCGTAAGTTCTGAGTGCTACACACCAAATTGTCCAGAGATTGAAGCTCATTCATTGTGAATAGCCAACATCACTACACTGTGACCTTAACCCTGTCCCTAAACCTCTAACCCAAACCCTAAACCTAGCCCACACCTGAGCCTGAACCCTACCTAGCCCAAAACCTTATCCTAACCCTAACCATGAACAGAGCCCCAATTCTCTAACCCTGATATCAGAACTAATCTCGATGACGTCATCACTCCCAGCTGGTCCCCTGGCCAAATCTTTATCACCTGGGATCAATTAAGCCTGCCCACGTGGCCCCTCCCCCTTGGTGACGTCATCACATCCGGTTTAATGGCCTAACCAGGCTTCTTTCAAAATCGCCAACGCATTGTCCCGGAATAATAAATGTAACCAGTATCCAACTCGGTTCTATGTTCTTTAAACATGATTTCCTTGTCAGGAAACAATGTGTTACAGATATTAAGGCCCTTTATTCACGTATTCCTAGTGTTTGAAGCACTTTCTTAGATATTAACCTAGGTTATCATTGTGAATTGCCCGAGTTGGAGTCCCTCTCTTCCAGTGTCTCAAGATTTTTCATTGTGAATTCTAATTTGGTAAAACAACCTTTTTTACGAATATACCAGCACTTTCAACATTATTACCACTTGATAGTCTATCCTACCTTTCACAGCGCTTTGGATACAAATTCTTAGTATTTCAAAATTCAGTAGAGATGTTCGGGTTCTAAAACGTATTCCAGGAGTTCTAGAGACACTCTGCCATTCCCCTGGTCTGTTGTTTTGAGCAATGAGACTTTTCATTTTAACACGGGTATCATACCGGCTTTTTAAAGGCACAGTAAAACATTACTTGGAACCCTAGCCTAACTAACATTTTTATTTCATAGTGTTCTCAATACTTTCATACTGTTCGATAGCTCTAGGAAAATGAGTTTTTCAGTGTTTCACCAAAACCTTTTCCCGAAAACGCCAACTCCGTTTGAAGGGAAAAATAAATGTAAACAGTGTCACACTCGCTTCTCAGCTGTGTGAACAAGATTTCCCAGTGACAAAATTGTGCTGTTCAGATACTCAGTCTATTGGAATATGTATTCCTATTGTGTGAAGCACATTTCTAAATATTTCCCTAGTCTGGAGTCGTAAGTTCTGAGTGCTACACACCAAATTGTCCAGAGATTGAAGCTCATTCATTGTGAATAGCCAACATCACTACACTGTGACCTTAACCCTGTCCCTAACCCTCTAACCCAAACCCTAAACCTAGCCCACACCTGAGCCTGAACCCTACCTAGCCCAAAACCTTATCCTAACCCTAACCATGAACAGAGCCCCAATTCTCTAACCCTGATATCAGAACTAATCTCGATGACGTCATCACTCCCAGCTGGTCCCCTGGCCAAATCTTTATCACCTGGGATCAATTAAGCCTGCCCACGTGGCCCCTCCCCCTTGGTGACGTCATCACATCCGGTTTAATGGCCTAACCAGGCTTCTTTCAAAATCGCCAACGCATTGTCCGGGAATAATAAATGTAACCAGTATCCAACTCGGTTCTATGTTCTTTGAACACGATTTCCTTGTCAGGAAACAATGTGTTACAGATATTAAGGCCCTTTATTCACGTTTTCCTAGTGTTTGAAGCACTTTCTTAGATATTAACCTAGGTTATCATTGTGAATTGCCCGAGTTGGAGTCCCTCTCTTCCAGTGTCTCAAGATTTTTCATTGTGAATTCTAATTTGGTAAAACAACCTTTTTTACGAATATACCAGCACTTTCAACATTATTACCACTTGATAGTCTATCCTACCTTTCACAGCGCTTTGGATACAAATTCTCAGTATTTCAAAATTCAGTAGAGATGTTCGGGTTCTAAAACGTATTCCAGGAGTTCTAGAGACACTCTGCCATTCCCCTGGTCTGTTGTTTTGAGCAATGAGACTTTTCATTTTAACACGGGTGTCATACCGGCTTTTTAAAGGCACAGTAAAACATTACTTGGAACCCTAACCTAACTAACATTTTTATTTCATAGTGTTCTCAATACTTTCATACTGTTAGATAGCTCTAGGAAAATGAGTTTTTCAGTGTTTCACCAAAACCTTTTCCCGAAAACGCCAACTCCTTTTGAAGGGAAAAATAAATGTAAACAGTGTCACACTCGCTTCTCAGCTGTGTGAACAAGATTTCCCAGTGACAAAATTGTGCTGTTCAGATACTCAGTCTATTGGAATATGTATTCCTACTGTGTGAAACACATTTCTAAATATTTCGCTAGTCTGGAGTCGTAAGTTCTGAGTGCTACACACCAAATTGTCCAGTGATTGAAGCTCATTCATTGTGAATAGCCAACATTACTACACTGTGACCTTAACCCTGTCCCTAACCCTCTAACCCAAACCCTAAACCTAGCCTACACCTGAGCCTGATCCCTACCTAGCCCAAAACCTTATCCTAACCCTAACCATGAACAGAGCCCCAATTCTCTAACCCTAATACCAGAACTAATCTCGATGACATTATCACTCCCAGCTGGTCCCCTGGCCAAATCATTATCACCTGGGATCAATTAAGCCTGCCCACGTGGCCTCTCCCCCTTGGTGACGTCATCACATCCAGTTTAATGGCCTAACCAGGCTTCTTTCAAAATCGCCAACTCATTGTCCCGGAATAATAAATGTAACCAGTATCCAACTCGGTTCTATGTTCTTTGAACACGATTTCCTTGTCAGGAAACAATGTGTTACAGATATTAAGGCCCTTTATTCACGTATTCCTAGTGTTTGAAGCACTTTCTTAGATATTAACCTAGGTTATCATTGTGAATTTCCCGAGTTGGAGTCTCTCTCTTCCAGTGTCTCAAGCTTTTTCATTGTGAATTCTAATTTGGTAAAACAACCTTTTTTACAAATATACCAGCACTTTCCACATTATTAGCACTTGACAGTCTATCCTACCTTTCACAGCGCTTTGGATACAAATTCTCAGTATTTCAAAATTCAGTAGAGATGTTCGGGTTCTAAAACGTATTCCAGGAGTTCTAGAGACACTCTGCCATTCCCCTGGTCTGTTGTTTTGAGCAATGAGACTTTTCATTTTAACACGGGTGTCATACCGGCTTTTTAAAGGCACAGTAAAACATTACTTGGAACCCTAGCCTAACTAACATTTTTATTTCATAGTGTTCTCAATACTTTCATACTGTTCGATAGCTCTAGGAAAATGAGTTTTTCAGTGTTTCACCAAAACCTTTTCCCGAAAACGCCAACTCCTTTTGAATGTAAAAATAAATGTAAACAGTGTCACACTCGCTTCTCAGCTGTGTGAACAAGATTTCCCAGTGACAAAATTGTGCTGTTCAGATACTCAGTCTATTGGAATATGTATTCCTATTGTGTGAAGCACATTTCTAAATATTTCCCTAGTCTGGAGTCGTAAGTTCTGAGTGCTACACACCAAATTGTCCAGTGATTGAAGCTCATTCATTGTGAATAGCCAACATTACTACACTGTGACCGTAACCCTGTCCCTAACCCTCTAACCCAAACCCTAAACCTAGCCCACACCTGAGCCTGAACCCTACCTAGCCCAAAACCTTATCCTAACCCTAACCATGAACAGAGCCCCAATTCTCTAACCCTAATACCAGAACTAATCTCTATGACGTCATCACTCCCAGCTGGTCCCCTGGCCAAATCATTATCACCTGGGATCAATTAAGCCTGCCCACGTGGCCCCTCCCCCTTGGTGACATCATCACATCCGGTTTAATGGCCTAACCAGGCTTCTTTCAAAATCGCCAACTCATTGTCCCGGAATAATAAATGTAACCAGTATCCAACTCGGTTCTATGTTCTTTGAACACGATTTCCTTGTCAGGAAACAATGTGTTACAGATATTAAGGCCCTTTATTCACGTATTCCTAGTGTTTGAAGCACTTTCTTAGATATTAACCTAGGTTATCAGTGTGAATTTCCCGAGTTGGAGTCTCTCTCTTCCAGTGTCTCAAGCTTTTTCATTGTGAATTCTAATTTGGTAAAACAACCTTTTTTACGAATATACCAGCACTTTCAACATTATTACCACTTGACAGTCTATCCTACCTTTCACAGCGCTTTGGATACAAATTCTCAGTATTTCAAAATTCAGTAGAGATGTTCGGGTTCTAAAACGTATTCCAGGAGTTCTAGAGACACTCTGCCATTCCCCTGGTCTGTTGTTTTGAGCAATGAGACTTTTCATTTTAACATGCGTGTCATACCGGCTTTTTAAAGGCACAGTAAAACATTACTTGGAACCCTAGCCTAACTAACATTTTTATTTCATAGTGTTCTCAATACTTTCATACTGTTCGATAGCTCTAGGAAAATGAGTTTTTCAGTGTTTCACCAAAACCTTTTCACGAAAACGCCAACTCCTTTTGACGGGAAAAATAAATGTGAACAGTGTCACACTCGTTTCACAGCTGTGTGAACAAATTTCCCAGTGACAAAATTGTGTTGTTCAGATACTCAGTCTATTGGAATATGTATTCCTATTGTGTGAAGCACATTTCTAAATATTTCCCTAGTCTGGAGTCGTAAGTTCTGAGTGCTACACACCAAATTGTCCAGTGATTGAAGCTCATTCACTGTGAATAGCCAACATTACTACACTGTGACCTTAACCCTGTCCCTAACCCTCTAACCCAAACCGTAAACGTAGCCCACACCTGAGCCTGAACCCTACCTAACCCAAAACCTTATCCTAACCCTAACCATGAACAGAGCCCTAATTCTCTAACCCTAATACCAGAACTAATCTCTATGACGTCATCACTCCCAGCTGGTCCCCTGGCCAAATCATTATCACCTGGGATCAATTAAGCCTGCCCACGTGGCCCCTCCCCCTTGGTGACGTCATCACATCCGGTTTAATGGCCTAACCAGGCTTCTTTCAAAATCGCCAACTCATTGTCCCGGAATAATAAATGTAACCAGTATCCAACTCGGTTCTATGTTCTTTGAACACGATTTCCTTGTCAGGAAACAATGTGTTACAGATACTCAGGCCCTTTATTCACGTATTCCTAGTGTTTGAAGCACTTTCTTAGATATTAACCTAGGTTATCATTGTGAATTTCCCGAGTTGGAGTCTCTCTCTTCCAGGGTCTCAAGCTTTTTCATTGTGAATTCTAATATGGTAAAACAACCTTTTTTACAAATATACCAGCACTTTCAACATTATTACCACTTGACAGTCTATCCTACCTTTCACAGCGCTTTTGATACAAATTCTCAGTATTTCAAAATTCAGTAGAGGTGTTCGGGTTATAAAACATATTCCAGGAGTTCTAGAGACACTCTGCCATTCCCCTGGTCTGTTGTTTTGAGCAATGAGACTTTTCATTTTAACACGGGTGTCATACCGGCTTTTTAACGGCACAGTAAAACATTACTTGGAACCCTAGCCTAACTGACATTTTTATTTCATAGTGTTCTCAATACTTTCATGCTGTTCCATAGCTCTAGGAAAATGAGTTTTTCAGTGTTTCACCAAAACCTTTTCCCGAAAACGCCAACTCCTTTTGACGGGAAAAATAAACAGTGTCACACTCGCTTCTCAGCTGTTTGAACAAGATTTCCCAGTGACAAAATTGTGCTGTTCAGATACTCAGTCTATTGGAATATGTATTCTTATTGTGTGAAGCACATTTCTAAATATTTCCCTAGTCTGGAGTCGTAAGTTCTGAGTGCTACACACCAAATTGTCCAGTGATTGAAGCTCATTCATTGTGAATAGCCAACATTACTACACTGTGACCTTAACCCTGTCCCTAACCCTCTAACCCAAACCCTAAACCTAGCCTACACCTGAGCCTGATCCCTACCTAGCCCAAAACCTTATCCTAACCCTAACCATGAACAGAGCCCCAATTCTCTAACCCTAATACCAGAACTAATCTCGATGACTTTATCACTCCCAGCTGGTCCCCTGGCCAAATCATTATCACCTGGGATCAATTAAGCCTGCCCACGTGGCCCCTCCCCCTTGGTGACGTCATCACATCCAGTTTAATGGCCTAACCAGGCTTCTTTCAAAATCGCCAACTCATTGTCCCAGAATAATAAATGTAACCAGTATCCAACTCGGTTCTATGTTCTTTGAACACGATTTCCTTGTCAGGAAACAATGTGTTACAGATATTAAGGCCCTTTATTCACGTATTCCTAGTGTTTGAAGCATTTTCTTAGATATTAACCTAGGTTATCAGTGTGAATTTCCCAAGTTGGAGTCTCTCTCTTCCAGGGTCTCAAGCTTTTTCATTGTGAATTCTAATTTGGTAAAACAACCTTTTTTACAAATATACCAGCACTTTCAACATTATTACCACTTGACAGTCTATCCTACCTTTCACAGCTCTTTGGATATAAATTCTCAGTATTTCAAAATTCAGTAGAGATGTTCGGGTTCTAAAACGTATTCCAGGAGTTCTAGAGAAACTCTGCCATTCCCCTGGTCTGTTGTTTTGAGCAATGAGACTTTTCATTTTAACACGGGTGTCATACCGGCTTTTTAAAGGCACTGTAAAACATTACTTGGAACCCTAGCCTAACTAACATTTTTATTTCATAGTGTTCTCAATACTTTCATACTGTTCCATAGCTCTAGGAAAATGAGTTTTTCAGTGTTTCACCAAAACCTTTTCATGAAAACGCCAACTCCTTTTGATGGGAAAAATAAATGTAAACAGTGTCACACTCGCTTCTCAGCTGTGTGAACAAGATTTCCCAGTGACAAAATTGTGCTGTTCAGATACTCAGTCTATTGGAATATGTATTCCTATTGTGTGAAGCACATTTCTAAATATTTCCCTAGTCTGGAGTCGTAAGTTCTGAGTGCTACACACCAAATTGTCCAGTGATTGATGCTCATTCATTGTGAATAGCCAACATTACTACACCTCGACCGTAACCCTGTCCCTAACCCTCTAACCCAAACCCTAAACCTAGCCCACACCTGAGCCTGAACCCTACCTAGCCCAAAACCTTATCCTAACCCTAACCATGAACAGAGCCCCAATTCTCTAACCCTGATACTAGAACTAATCTCGATGACCTCATCCCTCCCAGCTGGTCCCCTGGCCAAATCATTATCACCTGGGATCAATTAAGCCTGCCCACGTGGCCCCTCCCCCTTGGTGACGTCATCACATCGGGTTTAATGGCCTAACCAGGCTTCTTTCAAAATCGCCAACTCATTGTCCCGGAATAATAAATGTAACCAGTATCCAACTCGGTTCTATGTTCTTTGAACACGATTTCCTTGTCAGGAAACAATGTGTTACAGATATTAAGGCCCTTTATTCACGTATTCCTAGTGTTTGAAGCACTTTCTTAAATATTAACCTAGGTTATCATTGTGAATTTCCCGTGTTGGAGTCTCTCTCTTCCAGTGTCTCAAGCTTTTTCATTGTGAAATGTAATTTGGTAAAACAACCTTTTTTACAAATATACCAGCACTTTCAACATTATTAGCACTTGACAGTCTCTCCTACCTTTCACAGCGCTTTGGATACAAATTCTCAGTATTTCAAAATTCAGTAGACATGTTCGGGTTCTAAAACGTATTCCAGGAGTTCTAGAGACACTCTGCCATTCCCCTGGTCTGTTGTTTGAGCAATGAGACTTTTCATTTTAACACGGGTGTCATACCGGCTTTTTAAAGGCACAGTAAAACATTACTTGGAACCCTAGCCTAACTAACATTTTTATTTCATAGTGTTTTCAATACTTTCATACTGTTCGATAGCTCTAGGAAAATGAGTTTTTCAGTGTTTCACCAAAGCCTTTTCCCGAAAACGCCAACTCCTTTTGACGGGAAAAATAAATGTAAACAGTGTCACACTCGCTTCTCAGCTGTGTGAACAAGATTTCCCAGTGACAAAATTGTGCTGTTCAGATACTCAGTCTATTGGAATATGTATTCCTATTGTGTGAAGCACATTTCTAAATATTTCCCTAGTCTGGAGTCGAAGTTCTGAGTGCTACACACCAAATTGTCCAGTGATTGAAGCTCATTCATTGTGAATAGCCAACATTACTACACTGTGACCTTAACCCTGTCCCTAACCCTCTAACCCAAACCTTAAACCTAGCCCACACCTGAGCCTGAACCCTACCTAGCCCAAAACCTTATCCTAACCCTAACCATGAACAGAGCCCCAATTCTCTAACCCTGATACCAGAACTAATCTCGATGACGTCATCACTCCCAGCTGGTCCCCTGGCCAAATCATTATCACCTGGGATCAATTAGGCCTGCCAACGTGGCCCCTCCCCCTTGGTGACGTCATCACATCCGGTTTAATGGCCTAACCAGGCTTCTTTCAAAATCGCCAATGCATTGTCCCGGAATAATAAATGTAACCAGTATCCATCTCGGTTCTATGTTCTTTGAACACGATTTCCTTGTCAGGAAACAATGTGTTACAGATACTAAGGCCCTTTATTCACGTATTCCTAGTGTTTGAAGCACTTTCTTAGATATTAACCTAGGTTATCATTGTGAATTTCCCGAGTTGGAGTCTCTCTCTTCCAGGGTCTCAAGCTTTTTCATTGTGAATTCTAATATGGTAAAACAACCTTTTTTACAAATATACCAGCACTTTCAACATTATTACCACTTGACAGTCTATCCTACCTTTCACAGCGCTTTTGATACAAATTATCAGTATTTCAAAATTCAGTAGAGGTGTTCGGGTTATAAAACATATTCCAGGAGTTCTAGAGACACTCTGCCATTCCCCTGGTCTGTTGTTTTGAGCAATGAGACTTTTCATTTTAACACGGGTGTCATACCGGCTTTTTAAAGGCACAGTAAAACATTACTTGGAACCCTAGCCTAACTGACATTTTTATTTCTTAGTGTTCTCAATACTTTCATGCCGTTCCATAGCTCTAGGAAAATGAGTTTTTCAGTGTTTCACCAAAACCTTTTCCCGAAAACGCCAACTCCTTTTGACGGGAAAAATAAATGTAAAGAGTGTCACACTCGCTTCTCAGCTGTGTGAACAAGATTTCCCAGTGACAAAATTGTGCTCTTCAGATACTCAGTCTATTGGAATATGTATTCCTATTGTGTGAAGCACATTTCTAAATATTTCCCTAGTCTGGAGTCGAAGTTCTGAGTGCTACACACCAAATTGTCCAGTGATTGAAGCTCATTCATTGTGAATAGCCAACATTACTACACTGTGACCTTAACCCTGTCCCTAACCCTCTAACCCAAACCCTAAACCTAGCCCACACCTGAGCCTGAACCCTACCTAGTCCAAAACCTTATCCTAACCCTAACCATGAACAGAGCCCCAATTCTCTAACCCTGATATCAGAACTAATCTCGATGACGTCATCACTCCCAGCTGGTCCCCTGGCCAAATCATTATCACCTGGGATCAATTAAGCCTGCCCACGTGGCCCCTCCCTTTGGTGACGTCATCACATCCGGTTTAATGGCCTAACCAGGCTTCTTTCAAAATCGCCAAAGCATTGTCCCGGAATAATAAATGTAACCAGTATCCAACTCGGTTCTATGTTCTTTGAACACGATTTCCTTGTCAGGAAACAATGTGTTACAGATATTAAGGCCCTTTATTCACGTATTCCTAGTGTTTGAAGCACTTTCTTAGATATTAACCTAGGTTATCAGTGTGAATTTCCCGAGTTGGAGTCTCTCTCTTCCAGTGTCTCAAGCTTTTTCATTGTGAATTCTAATTTGGTAAAACAACCTTTTTTACGAATATACCAGCACTTTCAACATTATTACCACTTGACAGTCTATCCTACCTTTCACAGCGTTTTGGATACAAATTCTCAGTATTTCAAAATTCAGTAGAGATGTTCGGGTTATAAAACGTATTCCAGGAGTTCTAGAGACACTCTGCCATTCCCGTGGTCTGTTGTTTTGAGCAATGAGACTTTTCATTTTAACAAGGCTGTCATACCGGCTTTTTAAAGGCACAGTAAAACATTACTTGGAACCCTAGCCTAACTAACATTTTTATTTCATAGTGTTCTCAATACTTTCATACTGTTCGATAGCTCTAGGAAAATGAGTTTTTCAGTGTTTCACCAAAACCTTTTCCCGAAAACGCCAACTCCTTTTGAAGGGAAAAATAAATGTAAACAGTGTCACACTCGCTTCTCAGCTGTGTGAACAAGATTTCCCAGTGACAAAATTGTGCTGTTCAGATACTCAGTCTATTGGAATATGTATTCCTATTGTGTGAAGCACATTTCTAAATATTTCCCTAGTCTGGAGTCGTAAGTTCTGAGTGCTACACACCAAATTGTCCAGAGATTGAAGCTCATTCATTGTGAATAGCCAACATCACTACACTGTGACCTTAACCCTGTCCCTAAACCTCTAACCCAAACCCTAAACCTAGCCCACACCTGAGCCTGAACCCTACCTAGCCCAAAACCTTATCCTAACCCTAACCATGAACAGAGCCCCAATTCTCTAACCCTGATATCAGAACTAATCTCGATGACGTCATCACTCCCAGCTGGTCCCCTGGCCAAATCTTTATCACCTGGGATCAATTAAGCCTGCCCACGTGGCCCCTCCCCCTTGGTGACGTCATCACATCCGGTTTAATGGCCTAACCAGGCTTCTTTCAAAATCGCCAACGCATTGTCCCGGAATAATAAATGTAACCAGTATCCAACTCGGTTCTATGTTCTTTAAACACGATTTCCTTGTCAGGAAACAATGTGTTACAGATATTAAGGCCCTTTATTCACGTATTCCTAGTGTTTGAAGCACTTTCTTAGATATTAACCTAGGTTATCATTGTGAATTGCCCGAGTTGGAGTCCCTCTCTTCCAGTGTCTCAAGATTTTTCATTGTGAATTCTAATTTGGTAAAACAACCTTTTTTACGAATATACCAGCACTTTCAACATTATTACCACTTAATAGTCTATCCTACCATTCACAGCGCTTTGGATACAAATTCTTAGTATTTCAAAATTAAGTAGAGATGTTCGGGTTCTAAAACGTATTCCAGGAGTTCTAGAGACACTCTGCCATTCCCCTGGTCTGTTGTTTTGAGCAATGAGACTTTTCATTTTAACACGGGTATCATACCGGCTTTTTAAAGGCACAGTAAAACATTACTTGGAACCCTAGCCTAACTAACATTTTTATTTCATAGTGTTCTCAATACTTTCATACTGTTCGATAGCTCTAGGAAAATGAGTTTTTCAGTGTTTCACCAAAACCTTTTCCCGAAAACGCCAACTCCGTTTGAAGGGAAAAATAAATGTAAACAGTGTCACACTCGCTTCTCAGCTGTGTGAACAAGATTTCCCAGTGACAAAATTGTGCTGTTCAGATACTCAGTCTATTGGAATATGTATTCCTATTGTGTGAAGCACATTTCTAAATATTTCCCTAGTCTGGAGTCGTAAGTTCTGAGTGCTACACACCAAATTGTCCAGAGATTGAAGCTCATTCATTGTGAATAGCCAACATCACTACACTGTGACCTTAACCCTGTCCCTAACCCTCTAACCCAAACCCTAAACCTAGCCCACACCTGAGCCTGAACCCTACCTAGCCCAAAACCTTATCCTAACCCTAACCATGAACAGAGCCCCAATTCTCTAACCCTGATATCAGAACTAATCTCGATGACGTCATCACTCCCAGCTGGTCCCCTGGCCAAATCTTTATCACCTGGGATCAATTAAGCCTGCCCACGTGGCCCCTCCCCCTTGGTGACGTCATCACATCCGGTTTAATGGCCTAACCAGGCTTCTTTCAAAATCGCCAACGCATTGTCCGGGAATAATAAATGTAACCAGTATCCAACTCGGTTCTATGTTCTTTGAACACGATTTCCTTGTCAGGAAACAATGTGTTACAGATATTAAGGCCCTTTATTCACGTTTTCCTAGTGTTTGAAGCACTTTCTTAGATATTAACCTAGGTTATCATTGTGAATTGCCCGAGTTGGAGTCACTCTCTTCCAGTGTCTCAAGATTTTTCATTGTGAATTCTAATTTGGTAAAACAACCTTTTTTACGAATATACCAGCACTTTCAACATTATTACCACTTGATAGTCTATCCTACCTTTCACAGCGCTTTGGATACAAATTCTCAGTATTTCAAAATTCAGTAGAGATGTTCGGGTTCTAAAACGTATTCCAGGAGTTCTAGAGACACTCTGCCATTCCCCTGGTCTGTTGTTTTGAGCAATGAGACTTTTCATTTTAACACGGGTGTCATACCGGCTTTTTAAAGGCACAGTAAAACATTACTTGGAACCCTAACCTAACTAACATTTTTATTTCATAGTGTTCTCAATACTTTCATACTGTTCGATAGCTCTAGGAAAATGAGTTTTTCAGTGTTTCACCAAAACCTTTTCCCGAAAACGCCAACTCCTTTTGAAGGGAAAAATAAATGTAAACAGTGTCACACTCGCTTCTCAGCTGTGTGAACAAGATTTCCCAGTGACAAAATTGTGCTGTTCAGATACTCAGTCTATTGGAATATGTATTCCTATTGTGTGAAACACATTTCTAAATATTTCGCTAGTCTGGAGTCGTAAGTTCTGAGTGCTACACACCAAATTGTCCAGTGATTGAAGCTCATTCATTGTGAATAGCCAACATTACTACACTGTGACCTTAACCCTGTCCCTAACCCTCTAACCCAAACCCTAAACCTAGCCTACACCTGAGCCTGATCCCTACCTAGCCCAAAACCTTATCCTAACCCTAACCATGAACAGAGCCCCAATTCTCTAACCCTAATACCAGAACTAATCTCGATGACGTTATCACTCCCAGCTGGTCCCCTGGCCAAATCATTATCACCTGGGATCAATTAAGCCTGCCCACGTGGCCTCTCCCCCTTGGTGACGTCATCACATCCAGTTTAATGGCCTAACCAGGCTTCTTTCAAAATCGCCAACTCATTGTCCCGGAATAATAAATGTAACCAGTATCCAACTCGGTTCTATGTTCTTTGAACACGATTTCCTTGTCAGGAAACAATGTGTTACAGATATTAAGGCCCTTTATTCACGTATTCCTAGTGTTTGAAGCACTTTCTTAGATATTAACCTAGGTTATCATTGTGAATTTCCCGAGTTGGAGTCTCTCTCTTCCAGTGTCTCAAGCTTTTTCATTGTGAATTCTAATTTGGTAAAACAACCTTTTTTACAAATATACCAGCACTTTCCACATTATTAGCACTTGACAGTCTATCCTACCTTTCACAGCGCTTTGGATACAAATTCTCAGTATTTCAAAATTCAGTAGAGATGTTCGGGTTCTAAAACGTATTCCAGGAGTTCTAGAGACACTCTGCCATTCCCCTGGTCTGTTGTTTTGAGCAATGAGACTTTTCATTTTAACACGGGTGTCATACCGGCTTTTTAAAGGCACAGTAAAACATTACTTGGAACCCTAGCCTAACTAACATTTTTATTTCATAGTGTTCTCAATACTTTCATACTGTTCGATAGCTCTAGGAAAATGAGTTTTTCAGTGTTTCACCAAAACCTTTTCCCGAAAACGCCAACTCCTTTTGAATGTAAAAATAAATGTAAACAGTGTCACACTCGCTTCTCAGCTGTGTGAACAAGATTTCCCAGTGACAAAATTGTGCTGTTCAGATACTCAGTCTATTGGAATATGTATTCCTATTGTGTGAAGCACATTTCTAAATATTTCCCTAGTCTGGAGTCGTAAGTTCTGAGTGCTACACACCAAATTGTCCAGTGATTGAAGCTCATTCATTGTGAATAGCCAACATTACTACACTGTGACCGTAACCCTGTCCCTAACCCTCTAACCCAAACCCTAAACCTAGCCCACACCTGAGCCTGAACCCTACCTAGCCCAAAACCTTATCCTAACCCTAACCATGAACAGAGCCCTAATTCTCTAACCCTAATACCAGAACTAATCTCTATGACGTCATCACTCCCAGCTGGTCCCCTGGCCAAATCATTATTACCTGGGATCAATTAAGCCTGCCCACGTGGCCCCTCCCCCTTGGTGACGTCATCACATCCGGTTTAATGGCCTAACCAGGCTTCTTTCAAAATCGCCAACGCATTGTCCTGGAATAATAAATGTAACCAGTATCCAACTCGGTTCTATGTTCTTTGAACACGATTTCCTTGTCAGGAAACAATGTGTTACAGATACTCAGGCCCTTTATTCACGTATTCCTAGTGTTTGAAGCACTTTCTTAGATATTAACCTAGGTTATCATTGTGAATTTCCCGAGTTGGAGTCTCTCTCTTCCAGGGTCTCAAGCTTTTTCATTGTGAATTCTAATATGGTAAAACAACCTTTTTTACAAATATACCAGCACTTTCAACATTATTACCACTTGACAGTCTATCCTACCTTTCACAGCGCTTTTGATACAAATTCTCAGTATTTCAAAATTCAGTAGAGGTGTTCGGGTTATAAAACATATTCCAGGAGTTCTAGAGACACTCTGCCATTCCCCTGGTCTGTTGTTTTGAGCAATGAGACTTTTCATTTTAACACGGGTGTCATACCGGCTTTTTAACGGCACAGTAAAACATTACTTGGAACCCTAGCCTAACTGACATTTTTATTTCATAGTGTTCTCAATACTTTCATGCTGTTCCATAGCTCTAGGAAAATGAGTTTTTCAGTGTTTCACCAAAACCTTTTCCCGAAAACGCCAACTCCTTTTGACGGGAAAAATAAACAGTGTCACACTCGCTTCTCAGCTGTTTGAACAAGATTTCCCAGTGACAAAATTGTGCTGTTCAGATACTCAGTCTATTGGAATATGTATTCTTATTGTGTGAAGCACATTTCTAAATATTTCCCTAGTCTGGAGTCGTAAGTTCTGAGTGCTACACACCAAATTGTCCAGTGATTGAAGCTCATTCATTGTGAATAGCCAACATTACTACACTGTGACCTTAACCCTGTCCCTAACCCTCTAACCCAAACCCTAAACCTAGCCTACACCTGAGCCTGATCCCTACCTAGCCCAAAACCTTATCCTAACCCTAACCATGAACAGAGCCCCAATTCTCTAACCCTAATACCAGAACTAATCTCGATGACTTTATCACTCCCAGCTGGTCCCCTGGCCAAATCATTATCACCTGGGATCAATTAAGCCTGCCCACGTGGCCCCTCCCCCTTGGTGACGTCATCACATCCAGTTTAATGGCCTAACCAGGCTTCTTTCAAAATCGCCAACTCATTGTCCCAGAATAATAAATGTAACCAGTATCCAACTCGGTTCTATGTTCTTTGAACACGATTTCCTTGTCAGGAAACAATGTGTTACAGATATTAAGGCCCTTTATTCACGTATTCCTAGTGTTTGAAGCATTTTCTTAGATATTAACCTAGGTTATCAGTGTGAATTTCCCAAGTTGGAGTCTCTCTCTTCCAGGGTCTCAAGCTTTTTCATTGTGAATTCTAATTTGGTAAAACAACCTTTTTTACAAATATACCAGCACTTTCAACATTATTACCACTTGACAGTCTATCCTACCTTTCACAGCTCTTTGGATATAAATTCTCAGTATTTCAAAATTCAGTAGAGATGTTCGGGTTCTAAAACGTATTCCAGGAGTTCTAGAGAAACTCTGCCATTCCCCTGGTCTGTTGTTTTGAGCAATGAGACTTTTCATTTTAACACGGGTGTCATACCGGCTTTTTAAAGGCACTGTAAAACATTACTTGGAACCCTAGCCTAACTAACATTTTTATTTCATAGTGTTCTCAATACTTTCATACTGTTCCATAGCTCTAGGAAAATGAGTTTTTCAGTGTTTCACCAAAACCTTTTCATGAAAACGCCAACTCCTTTTGATGGGAAAAATAAATGTAAACAGTGTCACACTCGCTTCTCAGCTGTGTGAACAAGATTTCCCAGTGACAAAATTGTGCTGTTCAGATACTCAGTCTATTGGAATATGTATTCCTATTGTGTGAAGCACATTTCTAAATATTTCCCTAGTCTGGAGTCGTAAGTTCTGAGTGCTACACACCAAATTGTCCAGTGATTGATGCTCATTCATTGTGAATAGCCAACATTACTACACCTCGACCATAACCCTGTCCCTAACCCTCTAACCCAAACCCTAAACCTAGCCCACACCTGAGCCTGAACCCTACCTAGCCCAAAACCTTATCCTAACCCTAACCATGAACAGAGCCCCAATTCTCTAACCCTGATACTAGAACTAATCTCGATGACCTCATCCCTCCCAGCTGGTCCCCTGGCCAAATCATTATCACCTGGGATCAATTAAGCCTGCCCACGTGGCCCCTCCCCCTTGGTGACGTCATCACATCGGGTTTAATGGCCTAACCAGGCTTCTTTCAAAATCGCCAACTCATTGTCCCGGAATAATAAATGTAACCAGTATCCAACTCGGTTCTATGTTCTTTGAACACGATTTCCTTGTCAGGAAACAATGTGTTACAGATATTAAGGCCCTTTATTCACGTATTCCTAGTGTTTGAAGCACTTTCTTAAATATTAACCTAGGTTATCATTGTGAATTTCCCGTGTTGGAGTCTCTCTCTTCCAGTGTCTCAAGCTTTTTCATTGTGAAATGTAATTTGGTAAAACAACCTTTTTTACAAATATACCAGCACTTTCAACATTATTAGCACTTGACAGTCTATCCTACCTTTCACAGCGCTTTGGATACAAATTCTCAGTATTTCAAAATTCAGTAGACATGTTCGGGTTCTAAAACGTATTCCAGGAGTTCTAGAGACACTCTGCCATTCCCCTGGTCTGTTGTTTGAGCAATGAGACTTTTCATTTTAACACGGGTGTCATACCGGCTTTTTAAAGGCACAGTAAAACATTACTTGGAACCCTAGCCTAACTAACATTTTTATTTCATAGTGTTTTCAATACTTTCATACTGTTCGATAGCTCTAGGAAAATGAGTTTTTCAGTGTTTCACCAAAGCCTTTTCCCGAAAACGCCAACTCCTTTTGACGGGAAAAATAAATGTAAACAGTGTCACACTCGCTTCTCAGCTGTGTGAACAAGATTTCCCAGTGACAAAATTGTGCTGTTCAGATACTCAGTCTATTGGAATATGTATTCCTATTGTGTGAAGCACATTTCTAAATATTTCCCTAGTCTGGAGTCGAAGTTCTGAGTGCTACACACCAAATTGTCCAGTGATTGAAGCTCATTCATTGTGAATAGCCAACATTACTACACTGTGACCTTAACCCTGTCCCTAACCCTCTAACCCAAACCTTAAACCTAGCCCACACCTGAGCCTGAACCCTACCTAGCCCAAAACCTTATCCTAACCCTAACCATGAACAGAGCCCCAATTCTATAACCCTGATACCAGAACTAATCTCGATGACGTCATCACTCCCAGCTGGTCCCCTGGCCAAATCATTATCACCTGGGATCAATTAGGCCTGCCCACGTGGCCCCTCCCCCTTGGTGACGTCATCACATCCGGTTTAATGGCCTAACCAGGCTTCTTTCAAAATCGCCAATGCATTGTCCCGGAATAATAAATGTAACCAGTATCCATCTCGGTTCTATGTTCTTTGAACACGATTTCCTTGTCAGGAAACAATGTGTTACAGATACTAAGGCCCTTTATTCACGTATTCCTAGTGTTTGAAGCACTTTCTTAGATATTAACCTAGGTTATCATTGTGAATTTCCCGAGTTGGAGTCTCTCTCTTCCAGGGTCTCAAGCTTTTTCATTGTGAATTCTAATATGGTAAAACAACCTTTTTTACAAATATACCAGCACTTTCAACATTATTACCACTTGACAGTCTATCCTACCTTTCACAGCGCTTTTGATACAAATTATCAGTATTTCAAAATTCAGTAGAGGTGTTCGGGTTATAAAACATATTCCAGGAGTTCTAGAGACACTCTGCCATTCCCCTGGTCTGTTGTTTTGAGCAATGAGACTTTTCATTTTAACACGGGTGTCATACCGGCTTTTTAAAGGCACAGTAAAACATTACTTGGAACCCTAGCCTAACTGACATTTTTATTTCTTAGTGTTCTCAATACTTTCATGCTGTTCCATAGCTCTAGGAAAATGAGTTTTTCAGTGTTTCACCAAAACCTTTTCCCGAAAACGCCAACTCCTTTTGACGGGAAAAATAAATGTAAAGAGTGTCACACTCGCTTCTCAGCTGTGTGAACAAGATTTCCCAGTGACAAAATTGTGCTGTTCAGATACTCAGTCTATTGGAATATGTATTCCTATTGTGTGAAGCACATTTCTAAATATTTCCCTAGTCTGGAGTCGTAAGTTCTGAGTGCTACACACCAAATTGTCCAGTGATTGAAGCTCATTCATTGTGAATAGCCAACATTACTACACTGTGACCGTAACCCTGTCCCTAACCCTCTAACCCAAACCCTAAACCTAGCCCACACCTGAGCCTGAACCCTACCTAGCCCAAAACCTTATCCTAACCCTAACCATGAACAGAGCCCTAATTCTCTAACCCTAATACCAGAACTAATCTCTATGACGTCATCACTCCCAGCTGGTCCCCTGGCCAAATCATTATTACCTGGGATCAATTAAGCCTGCCCACGTGGCCCCTCCCCCTTGGTGACGTCATCACATCCGGTTTAATGGCCTAACCAGGCTTCTTTCAAAATCGCCAACGCATTGTCCCGGAATAATAAATGTAACCAGTATCCAACTCGGTTCTATGTTCTTTGAACACGATTTCCTTGTCAGGAAACAATGTGTTACAGATACTCAGGCCCTTTATTCACGTATTCCTAGTGTTTGAAGCACTTTCTTAGATATTAACCTAGGTTATCATTGTGAATTTCCCGAGTTGGAGTCTCTCTCTTCCAGGGTCTCAAGCTTTTTCATTGTGAATTCTAATATGGTAAAACAACCTTTTTTACAAATATACCAGCACTTTCAACATTATTACCACTTGACAGTCTATCCTACCTTTCACAGCGCTTTTGATACAAATTCTCAGTATTTCAAAATTCAGTAGAGGTGTTCGGGTTATAAAACATATTCCAGGAGTTCTAGAGACACTCTGCCATTCCCCTGGTCTGTTGTTTTGAGCAATGAGACTTTTCATTTTAACACGGGTGTCATACCGGCTTTTTAACGGCACAGTAAAACATTACTTGGAACCCTAGCCTAACTGACATTTTTATTTCATAGTGTTCTCAATACTTTCATGCTGTTCCATAGCTCTAGGAAAATGAGTTTTTCAGTGTTTCACCAAAACCTTTTCCCGAAAACGCCAACTCCTTTTGACGGGAAAAATAAACAGTGTCACACTCGCTTCTCAGCTGTTTGAACAAGATTTCCCAGTGACAAAATTGTGCTGTTCAGATACTCAGTCTATTGGAATATGTATTCTTATTGTGTGAAGCACATTTCTAAATATTTCCCTAGTCTGGAGTCGTAAGTTCTGAGTGCTACACACCAAATTGTCCAGTGATTGAAGCTCATTCATTGTGAATAGCCAACATTACTACACTGTGACCTTAACCCTGTCCCTAACCCTCTAACCCAAACCCTAAACCTAGCCTACACCTGAGCCTGATCCCTACCTAGCCCAAAACCTTATCCTAACCCTAACCATGAACAGAGCCCCAATTCTCTAACCCTAATACCAGAACTAATCTCGATGACTTTATCACTCCCAGCTGGTCCCCTGGCCAAATCATTATCACCTGGGATCAATTAAGCCTGCCCACGTGGCCCCTCCCCCTTGGTGACGTCATCACATCCAGTTTAATGGCCTAACCAGGCTTCTTTCAAAATCGCCAACTCATTGTCCCAGAATAATAAATGTAACCAGTATCCAACTCGGTTCTATGTTCTTTGAACACGATTTCCTTGTCAGGAAACAATGTGTTACAGATATTAAGGCCCTTTATTCACGTATTCCTAGTGTTTGAAGCATTTTCTTAGATATTAACCTAGGTTATCAGTGTGAATTTCCCAAGTTGGAGTCTCTCTCTTCCAGGGTCTCAAGCTTTTTCATTGTGAATTCTAATTTGGTAAAACAACCTTTTTTACAAATATACCAGCACTTTCAACATTATTACCACTTGACAGTCTATCCTACCTTTCACAGCTCTTTGGATATAAATTCTCAGTATTTCAAAATTCAGTAGAGATGTTCGGGTTCTAAAACGTATTCCAGGAGTTCTAGAGAAACTCTGCCATTCCCCTGGTCTGTTGTTTTGAGCAATGAGACTTTTCATTTTAACACGGGTGTCATACCGGCTTTTTAAAGGCACTGTAAAACATTACTTGGAACCCTAGCCTAACTAACATTTTTATTTCATAGTGTTCTCAATACTTTCATACTGTTCCATAGCTCTAGGAAAATGAGTTTTTCAGTGTTTCACCAAAACCTTTTCATGAAAACGCCAACTCCTTTTGATGGGAAAAATAAATGTAAACAGTGTCACACTCGCTTCTCAGCTGTGTGAACAAGATTTCCCAGTGACAAAATTGTGCTGTTCAGATACTCAGTCTATTGGAATATGTATTCCTATTGTGTGAAGCACATTTCTAAATATTTCCCTAGTCTGGAGTCGTAAGTTCTGAGTGCTACACACCAAATTGTCCAGTGATTGATGCTCATTCATTGTGAATAGCCAACATTACTACACCTCGACCATAACCCTGTCCCTAACCCTCTAACCCAAACCCTAAACCTAGCCCACACCTGAGCCTGAACCCTACCTAGCCCAAAACCTTATCCTAACCCTAACCATGAACAGAGCCCCAATTCTCTAACCCTGATACTAGAACTAATCTCGATGACCTCATCCCTCCCAGCTGGTCCCCTGGCCAAATCATTATCACCTGGGATCAATTAAGCCTGCCCACGTGGCCCCTCCCCCTTGGTGACGTCATCACATCGGGTTTAATGGCCTAACCAGGCTTCTTTCAAAATCGCCAACTCATTGTCCCGGAATAATAAATGTAACCAGTATCCAACTCGGTTCTATGTTCTTTGAACACGATTTCCTTGTCAGGAAACAATGTGTTACAGATATTAAGGCCCTTTATTCACGTATTCCTAGTGTTTGAAGCACTTTCTTAAATATTAACCTAGGTTATCATTGTGAATTTCCCGTGTTGGAGTCTCTCTCTTCCAGTGTCTCAAGCTTTTTCATTGTGAAATGTAATTTGGTAAAACAACCTTTTTTACAAATATACCAGCACTTTCAACATTATTAGCACTTGACAGTCTATCCTACCTTTCACAGCGCTTTGGATACAAATTCTCAGTATTTCAAAATTCAGTAGACATGTTCGGGTTCTAAAACGTATTCCAGGAGTTCTAGAGACACTCTGCCATTCCCCTGGTCTGTTGTTTGAGCAATGAGACTTTTCATTTTAACACGGGTGTCATACCGGCTTTTTAAAGGCACAGTAAAACATTACTTGGAACCCTAGCCTAACTAACATTTTTATTTCATAGTGTTTTCAATACTTTCATACTGTTCGATAGCTCTAGGAAAATGAGTTTTTCAGTGTTTCACCAAAGCCTTTTCCCGAAAACGCCAACTCCTTTTGACGGGAAAAATAAATGTAAACAGTGTCACACTCGCTTCTCAGCTGTGTGAACAAGATTTCCCAGTGACAAAATTGTGCTGTTCAGATACTCAGTCTATTGGAATATGTATTCCTATTGTGTGAAGCACATTTCTAAATATTTCCCTAGTCTGGAGTCGAAGTTCTGAGTGCTACACACCAAATTGTCCAGTGATTGAAGCTCATTCATTGTGAATAGCCAACATTACTACACTGTGACCTTAACCCTGTCCCTAACCCTCTAACCCAAACCTTAAACCTAGCCCACACCTGAGCCTGAACCCTACCTAGCCCAAAACCTTATCCTAACCCTAACCATGAACAGAGCCCCAATTCTCTAACCCTGATACCAGAACTAATCTCGATGACGTCATCACTCCCAGCTGGTCCCCTGGCCAAATCATTATCACCTGGGATCAATTAGGCCTGCCCACGTGGCCCCTCCCCCTTGGTGACGTCATCACATCCGGTTTAATGGCCTAACCAGGCTTCTTTCAAAATCGCCAATGCATTGTCCCGGAATAATAAATGTAACCAGTATCCATCTCGGTTCTATGTTCTTTGAACACGATTTCCTTGTCAGGAAACAATGTGTTACAGATACTAAGGCCCTTTATTCACGTATTCCTAGTGTTTGAAGCACTTTCTTAGATATTAACCTAGGTTATCATTGTGAATTTCCCGAGTTGGAGTCTCTCTCTTCCAGGGTCTCAAGCTTTTTCATTGTGAATTCTAATATGGTAAAACAACCTTTTTTACAAATATACCAGCACTTTCAACATTATTACCACTTGACAGTCTATCCTACCTTTCACAGCGCTTTTGATACAAATTATCAGTATTTCAAAATTCAGTAGAGGTGTTCGGGTTATAAAACATATTCCAGGAGTTCTAGAGACACTCTGCCATTCCCCTGGTCTGTTGTTTTGAGCAATGAGACTTTTCATTTTAACACGGGTGTCATACCGGCTTTTTAAAGGCACAGTAAAACATTACTTGGAACCCTAGCCTAACTGACATTTTTATTTCTTAGTGTTCTCAATACTTTCATGCTGTTCCATAGCTCTAGGAAAATGAGTTTTTCAGTGTTTCACCAAAACCTTTTCCCGAAAACGCCAACTCCTTTTGACGGGAAAAATAAATGTAAAGAGTGTCACACTCGCTTCTCAGCTGTGTGAACAAGATTTCCCAGTGACAAAATTGTGCTCTTCAGATACTCAGTCTATTGGAATATGTATTCCTATTGTGTGAAGCACATTTCTAAATATTTCCCTAGTCTGGAGTCGAAGTTCTGAGTGCTACACACCAAATTGTCCAGTGATTGAAGCTCATTCATTGTGAATAGCCAACATTACTACACTGTGACCTTAACCCTGTCCCTAACCCTCTAACCCAAACCCTAAACCTAGCCCACACCTGAGCCTGAACCCTACCTAGTCCAAAACCTTATCCTAACCCTAACCATGAACAGAGCCCCAATTCTCTAACCCTGATATCAGAACTAATCTCGATGACGTCATCACTCCCAGCTGGTCCCCTGGCCAAATCATTATCACCTGGGATCAATTAAGCCTGCCCACGTGGCCCCTCCCTTTGGTGACGTCATCACATCCGGTTTAATGGCCTAACCAGGCTTCTTTCAAAATCGCCAAAGCATTGTCCCGGAATAATAAATGTAACCAGTATCCAACTCGGTTCTATGTTCTTTGAACACGATTTCCTTGTCAGGAAACAATGTGTTACAGATATTAAGGCCCTTTATTCACGTATTCCTAGTGTTTGAAGCACTTTCTTAGATATTAACCTAGGTTATCAGTGTGAATTTCCCGAGTTGGAGTCTCTCTCTTCCAGTGTCTCAAGCTTTTTCATTGTGAATTCTAATTTGGTAAAACAACCTTTTTTACGAATATACCAGCACTTTCAACATTATTACCACTTGACAGTCTATCCTACCTTTCACAGCGCTTTGGATACAAATTCTCAGTATTTCAAAATTCAGTAGAGATGTTCGGGTTATAAAACGTATTCCAGGAGTTCTAGAGACACTCTGCCATTCCCCTGGTCTGTTGTTTTGAGCAATGAGACTTTTCATTTTAACAAGGCTGTCATACCGGCTTTTTAAAGGCACAGTAAAACATTACTTGGAACCCTAGCCTAACTAACATTTTTATTTCATAGTGTTCTCAATACTTTCATACTGTTCGATAGCTCTAGGAAAATGAGTTTTTCAGTGTTTCACCAAAACCTTTTCCCGAAAACGCCAACTCCTTTTGAAGGGAAAAATAAATGTAAACAGTGTCACACTCGCTTCTCAGCTGTGTGAACAAGATTTCCCAGTGACAAAATTGTGCTGTTCAGATACTCAGTCTATTGGAATATGTATTCCTATTGTGTGAAGCACATTTCTAAATATTTCCCTAGTCTGGAGTCGTAAGTTCTGAGTGCTACACACCAAATTGTCCAGGATTGAAGCTCATTCATTGTGAATAGCCAACATCACTACACTGTGACCTTAACCCTGTCCCTAAACCTCTAACCCAAACCCTAAACCTAGCCCACACCTGAGCCTGAACCCTACCTAGCCCAAAACCTTATCCTAACCCTAACCATGAACAGAGCCCCAATTCTCTAACCCTGATATCAGAACTAATCTCGATGACGTCATCACTCCCAGCTGGTCCCCTGGCCAAATCTTTATCACCTGGGATCAATTAAGCCTGCCCACGTGGCCCCTCCCCCTTGGTGACGTCATCACATCCGGTTTAATGGCCTAACCAGGCTTCTTTCAAAATCGCCAACGCATTGTCCCGGAATAATAAATGTAACCAGTATCCAACTCGGTTCTATGTTCTTTAAACACGATTTCCTTGTCAGGAAACAATGTGTTACAGATATTAAGGCCCTTTATTCACGTTTTCCTAGTGTTTGAAGCACTTTCTTAGATATTAACCTAGGTTATCATTGTGAATTGCCCGAGTTGGAGTCCCTCTCTTCCAGTGTCTCAAGATTTTTCATTGTGAATTCTAATTTGGTAAAACAACCTTTTTTACGAATTTACCAGCACTTTCAACATTATTACCACTTGATAGTCTATCCTACCTTTCACAGCGCTTTGGATACAAATTCTCAGTATTTCAAAATTCAGTAGAGATGTTCGGGTTCTGAAACGTATTCCAGGAGTTCTAGAGACACTCTGCCATTCCCCTGGTCTGTTGTTTTGAGCAATGAGACTTTTCATTTTAACACGGGTGTCATACCGGCTTTTTAAAGGCACAGTAAAACATTACTTGGAACCCTAACCTAACTAACATTTTTATTTCATAGTGTTCTCAATACTTTCATACTGTTCGATAGCTCTAGGAAAATGAGTTTTTCAGTGTTTCACGAAAACCTTTTCCCGAAAACGCCAACTCCTTTTGAAGGGAAAAATAAATGTAAACAGTGTCACACTCGCTTCTCAGCTGTGTGAACAAGATTTCCCAGTGACAAAATTGTGCTGTTCAGATACTCAGTCTATTGGAATATGTATTCCTATTGTGTGAAGCACATTTCTAAATATTTCCCTAGTCTGGAGTCGTAAGTTCTGAGTGCTACACACCAAATTGTCCAGTGATTGAAGCTCATTCATTGTGAATAGCCAACATTACTACACTGTGACCTTAACCCTGTCCCTAACCCTCTAACCCAAACCCTAAACCTAGCCTACACCTGAGCCTGATCCCTACCTAGCCCAAAACCTTATCCTAACCCTAACCATGAACAGAGCCCCAATTCTCTAACCCTAATACCAGAACTAATCTCGATGACGTTATCACTCCCAGCTGGTCCCCTGGCCAAATCATTATCACCTGGGATCAATTAAGCCTGCCCACGTGGCCTCTCCCCCTTGGTGACGTCATCACATCCAGTTTAATGGCCTAACCAGGCTTCTTTCAAAATCACCAACTCATTGTCCCGGAATAATAAATGTAACCAGTATCCAACTCGGTTCTATGTTCTTTGAACACGATTTCCTTGTCAGGAAACAATGTGTTACAGATATTAAGGCCCTTTATTCACGTATTCCTAGTGTTTGAAGCACTTTCTTAGATATTAACCTAGGTTATCATTGTGAATTTCCCGAGTTGGAGTCTCTCTCTTCCAGTGTCTCAAGCTTTTTCATTGTGAATTCTTATTTGGTAAAACAACCTTTTTTACAAATATACCAGCACTTTCCACATTATTAGCATTTGACAGTCTATCCTACCTTTCACAGCGCTTTGGATACAAATTCTCAGTATTTCAAAATTCAGTAGAGATGTTCGGGTTCTAAAACGTATTCCAGGAGTTCTAGAGACACTCTGCCATTCCCCTGGTCTGTTGTTTTGAGCAATGAGACTTTTCATTTTAACACGGGTGTCATACCGGCTTTTTAAAGGCACAGTAAAACATTACTTGGAACCCTAGCCTAACTAACATTTTTATTTCATAGTGTTCTCAATACTTTCATACTGTTCGATAGCTCTAGGAAAATGAGTTTTTCAGTGTTTCACCAAAACCTTTTCCAGAAAACGCCAACTCCTTTTGAAGGTAAAAATAAATGTAAACAGTGTCACACTCGCTTCTCAGCTGTGTGAACAAGATTTCCCAGTGACAAAATTGTGCTGTTCAGATACTCAGTCTATTGGAATATGTATTCCTATTGTGTGAAGCACATTTCTAAATATTTCCCTAGTCTGGAGTCGTAAGTTCTGAGTGCTACACACCAAATTGTCCAGTGATTGAAGCTCATTCATTGTGAATAGCCAACATTACTACACTGTGACCGTAACCCTGTCCCTAACCCTCTAACCCAAACCGTAAACGTAGCCCACACCTGAGCCTGAACCCTACCTAGCCCAAAACCTTATCCTAACCCTAACCATGAACAGAGCCCCAATTCTCTAACCCTAATACCAGAACTAATCTCTATGACGTCATCACTCCCTGCTGGTCCCCTGGCCAAATCATTATCACCTGGGATCAATTAAGCCTGCCCCCGTGGCCCCTCCCCCTTGGTGACGTCATCACATCGGGTTTAATGGCCTAACCTGGCTTCTTTCAAAATCGCCAACTCATTGTCCCGGAATAATAAATGGAACCAGTATCCAACTCGGTTCTATGTTCTTTGAACACGATTTCCTTGTCAGGAAACAATGTGTTACAGATATTAAGGCCCTTTATTCACGTATTCCTAGTGTTTGAAGCACTTTCTTAGATATTAACCTAGGTTATCAGTGTGAATTTCCCGAGTTGGAGTCTCTCTCTTCCAGTGTCTCAAGCTTTTTCATTGTGAATTCTAATTTGGTAAAACAACCTTTTTTACAAATATACCAGCACTTTCAACATTATTACCACTTGACAGTCTATCCTACCTTTCACAGAACTTTGGATACATATTCTCAGTATTTCAAAATTCAGTAGAGATGTTCGGGTTCTAAAACGTATTCCAGGAGTTCTAGAGACACTCTGCCATTCCCCTGGTCTGTTGTTTTGAGCAATGAGACTTTTCATTTTAACACGGGTGTCATACCGGCTTTTTAAAGGCACAGTAAAACATTACTTGGAACCCTAGCCTAACTAACATTTTTATTTCATAGTGTTCTCAATACTTTCATACTGTTCGATAGCTCTAGGAAAATGAGTTTTTCAGTGTTTCACCAAAACCTTTTCACGAAAACGCCAACTCCTTTTGTCGGGAAAAATAAATGTAAACAGTGTCACACTCGCTTCTCAGCTGTTTGAACAAGATTTCCCAGTGACAAAATTGTGCTGTTCAGATACTCATTCTATTGGCATATGTATTCCTATTGTGTGAAGCACATTTCTAAATATTTCCCTAGTCTGGAGTCGTAAGTTCTGAGTGCTACACACCAAATTGTCCAGTGATTGATGCTCATTCATTGTGAATAGCCAACATGACTACACTGTGACCGTAACCCTGTCCCTAACCCTCTAACCCAAACCCTAAACCTAGCCCACACCTGAGCCTGAACCCTACCTAGCCCAAAACCTTATCCTAACCCTAACCATGAACAGAGCCCCAATTCTCTAACCCTGATACCAGAACAAATCTCGATGACGTCATCACTCCCAGCTGGTCCCCTGGCCAAATCATTATCACCTGGGATCAATTAAGCCTGCCCCCGTGGCCCCTCCCCCTTGTTGACATCATCACATCGGGTTTAATGGCCTAACCAGGCTTCTTTCAAAATCGCCAACTCATTGTCCCGGAATAATAAATGTAACCAGTATCCAACTCGGTTCTATGTTCTTTGAACACGATTTCCTTGTCAGGAAACAATGTGTTACAGATATTAAGGCCCTTTATTCACGTATTCCTAGTGTTTGAAGCACTTTCTTAGATATTAACCTAGGTTATCAGTGTGAATTTCCCGAGTTGGAGTCTCTCTCTTCCAGTGTCTCAAGCTTTTTCATTGTGAATTCTAATTTGGTAAAACAACCTTTTTTACAAATATACCAGCACTTTCAACATTATTACCACTTGACAGTCTATCCTACCTTTCACAGCGCTTTGGATACAAATTCTCAGTATTTCAAAATTCAGTAGAGATGTTCGGGTTCTAAAACATATTCCAGGAGTTCTAGAGACACTCTGCCATTCCCCTGGTCTGTTGTTTTGAGCAATGAGACTTTTCATTTTAACACGGGTGTCATACCGGCTTTTTAAAGGCACAGTAAAACATTACTTGGAACCCTAGCCTAACTAACATTTTTATTTCATAGTGTTCTCAATACTTTCATACTGTTCGATAGCTCTAGGAAAATGAGTTTTTCAGTGTTTCACCAAAACCTTTTCACGAAAACGCCAACTCCTTTTGATGGGAAAAATAAATGTAAACAGTGTCACACTCGCTTCTCAGCTGTGTGAACAAGATTTCCCAGTGACAAAATTGTGCTGTTCAGATACTCATTCTATTGGAATATGTATTCCTATTGTGTGAAGCACATTTCTAAATATTTCCCTAGTCTGGAGTCGTAAGTTCTGAGTGCTACACACCAAATTGTCCAGTGATTGAAGCTCATTCATTGTGAATAGCCAACATGACTACACTGTGACCGTAACCCTGTCCCTAACCCTCTAACCCAAACCCTAAACCTAGCCCACACCTGAGCCTGAACCCTACCTAGCCCAAAACCTTATCCTAACCCTAACCATGAACAGAGCCCCAATTCTCTAACCCTGATACCAGAACAAATCTCGATGACGTCATCACTCCCAGCTGGTCCCCTGGCCAAATCATTATCACCTGGGATCAATTAAGCCTGCCCCCGTGGCCCCTCCCCCTTGGTGACGTCATCACATCGGGTTTAATGGCCTAACCAGGCTTCTTTCAAAATCGCCAACTCATTGTCCCGGAATAATAAATGTAACCAGTATCCAACTCGGTTCTATGTTCTTTGAACACGATTTCCTTGTCAGGAAACAATGTGTTACAGATATTAAGGCCCTTTATTCACGTATTCCTAGTGTTTGAAGCACTTTCTTAGATATTAACCTAGGTTATCAGTGTGAATTTCCCGAGTTGGAGTCTCTCTCTTCCAGTGTCTCAAGCTTTTTCATTGAGAATTCTAATTTGGTAAAACAACCTTTTTTACAAATATACCAGCACTTTCAACATTATTACCACTTGACAGTCTATCCTACCTTTCACAGCGCTTTGGATACAAATTCTCAGTATTTCAAAATTCAGTAGAGATGTTCGGGTTCTAAAACGTATTCCAGGAGTTCTAGAGACACTCTGCCATTCCCCTGATCTGTTGTTTTGAGCAATGAGACTTTTCATTTTAACACGGGTGTCATACCGGCTTTTTAAAGGCACAGTAAAACATTACTTGGAACCCTAGCCTAACTAACATTTTTATTTCATAGTGTTCTCAATACTTTCATACTGTTCGATAGCTCTAGGAAAATGAGTTTTTCAGTGTTTCACCAAAACCTTTTCACGAAAACGCCAACTCCTTTTGTCGGGAAAAATAAATGTAAACAGTGTCACACTCGCTTCTCAGCTGTTTGAACAAGATTTCCCAGTGAAAAAATTGTGCTGTTCAGATACTCATTCTATTGGAATACGTATTCCTATTGTGTGAAGCACATTTCTAAATATTTCCCTAGTCTGGAGTCGTAAGTTCTGAGTGCTACACACCAAATTGTCCGGTGATTGAAGCTCATTCATTGTGAATAGCCAACATGACTACACTGTGACCGTAACCCTGTCCCTAACCCTCTAACCCAAACCCTAAACCTAGCCTACACCTGAGCCTGAACCCTACCTAGCCCAAAACCTTATCCTAACCCTAACCATGAACAGAGCACCAATTCTCTAACCCTGATACCAGAACAAATTTCGATGACGTCATCACTCCCAGCTGGTCCCCTGGCCAAATCATTATCACCTGGGATCAATTAAGCCTGCCCACGTGGCCCCTCCCCCTTGGTGACGTCATCACATCGGGTTTAATGGCCTAACCAGGCTTCTTTCAAAATCGCCAACTCATTGTCCGGGAATAATAAATGTAACCAGTATCCAACTCGGTTCTATGTTCTTTGAACACGATTTCCTTGTCAGGAAACAATGTGTTACAGATATTAAGGCCCTTTATTCACGTATTCCTAGTGTTTGAAGCACTTTCTTAGATATTAACCTAGGTTATCAGTGTGAATTTCCCGAGTTGGAGTCTCTCTCTTCCAGTGTCTCAAGCTTTTTCATTGAGAATTCTAATTTGGTAAAACAACCTTTTTTACAAATATACCAGCACTTTCAACATTATTACCACTTGACAGTCTATCCTACCTTTCACAGCGCTTTGGATACAAATTCTCAGTATTTCAAAATTCAGTAGAGATGTTCGGGTTCTAAAACGTATTCCAGGAGTTCTAGAGACACTCTGCCATTCCCCTGATCTGTTGTTTTGAGCAATGAGACTTTTCATTTTAACACGGGTGTCATACCGGCTTTTTAAAGGCACAGTAAAACATTACTTGGAACCCTAGCCTAACTAACATTTTTATTTCATAGTGTTCTCAATACTTTCATACTGTTCGATAGCTCTAGGAAAATTAGTTTTTCAGTGTTTCACCAAAACCTTTTCACGAAAACGCCAACTCCTTTTGACGGGAAAAATAAATGTAAACAGTGTCACACTCGCTTCTCAGCTGTTTGAACAAGATTTCCCAGTGACAAAATTGTGCTGTTCAGATACTCATTCTATTGGAATATGTATTCCTATTGTGTGAAGCACATTTCTAAATATTTCCCTAGTCTGGAGTCGTAAGTTCTGAGTGCTACAAACCAAATTGTCCAGTGATTGAAGCTCATTCATTGTGAATAGCCAACATGACTACACTGTGACCGTAACCCTGTCCCTAACACTCTAACCCAAACCCTAAACCTAGCCCACACCTGAGCCTGAACCCTACCTAGCCCAAAACCTTATCCTAACCCTAACCATGAACAGAGCCCCAATTCTCTAACCCTGATACCAGAACAAATCTCGATGACGTCATCACTCCCAGCTGGTCCCCTGGCCAAATCATTATCACCTGGGATCAATTAATCCTGCCCCCGTGGCCCCTCCCCCTTGGTGACGTCATCACATCGGGTTTAATGGCCTAACCAGGCTTCTTTCAAAATCGCCAACTCATTGTCCGGGAATAATAAATGTAACCAGTATCCAACTCGGTTCTATGTTCTTTGAACACGATTTCCTTGTCAGGAAACAATGTGTTACAGATATTAAGGCCCTTTATTCACGTATTCCTAGTGTTTGAAGCACTTTCTTAGATATTAACCTAGGTTATCAGTGTGAATTTCCCGAGTTGGAGTCTCTCTCTTCCAGTGTCTCAAGCTTTTTCATTGTGAATTCTAATTTGGTAAAACAACCTTTTTTACAAATATACCAGCACTTTCAACATTATTACCACTTGACAGTCTATCCTACCTTTCACAGCGCTTTGGATACAAATTCTCAGTATTTCAAAATTCAGTAGAGATGTTCGGGTTCTAAAACGTATTCCAGGAGTTCTAGAGACACTCTGCCATTCCCCTGGTCTGTTGTTTTGAGCAATGAGACTTTTCATTTTAACACGGGTGTCATACCGGCTTTTTAAAGGCACAGTAAAACATTACTTGGAACCCTAGCCTAACTAACATTTTTATTTCATAGTGTTCTCAATACTTTCATACTGTTCGATAGCTCTAGGAAAATGAGTTTTTCAGTGTTTCACCAAAACCTTTTCACGAAAACGCCAACTCCTTTTGATGGGAAAAATAAATGTAAACAGTGTCACACTCGCTTCTCAGCTGTGTGAACAAGATTTCCCAGTGACAAAATTGTGCTGTTCAGATACTCATTCTATTGGAATATGTATTCCTATTGTGTGAAGCACATTTCTAAATATTTCCCTAGTCTGGAGTCGTAAGTTCTGAGTGCTACACACCAAATTGTCCAGTGATTGAAGCTCATTCATTGTGAATAGCCAACATGACTACACTGTGACCGTAACCCTGTCCCTAACCCTCTAACCCAAACCCTAAACCTAGCCCACACCTGAGCCTGAACCCTACCTAGCCCAAAACCTTATCCTAACCCTAACCATGAACAGAGCCCCAATTCTCTAACCCTGATACCAGAACAAATCTCGATGACGTCATCACTCCCAGCTGGTCCCCTGGCCAAATCATTATCACCTGGGATCAATTAAGCCTGCCCCCGTGGCCCCTCCCCCTTGGTGACGTCATCACATCGGGTTTAATGGCCTAACCAGGCTTCTTTCAAAATCGCCAACTCATTGTCCCGGAATAATAAATGTAACCAGTATCCAACTCGGTTCTATGTTCTTTGAACACGATTTCCTTGTCAGGAAACAATGTGTTACAGATATTAAGGCCCTTTATTCACGTATTCCTAGTGTTTGAAGCACTTTCTTAGATATTAACCTAGGTTATCAGTGTGAATTTCCCGAGTTGGAGTCTCTCTCTTCCAGTGTCTCAAGCTTTTTCATTGAGAATTCTAATTTGGTAAAGCAACCTTTTTTACAAATATACCAGCACTTTCAACATTATTACCACTTGACAGTCTATCCTACCTTTCACAGCGCTTTGGATACAAATTCTCAGTATTTCAAAATTCAGTAGAGATGTTCGGGTTCTAAAACGTATTCCAGGAGTTCTAGAGACACTCTGCCATTCCCCTGATCTGTTGTTTTGAGCAATGAGACTTTTCATTTTAACACGGGTGTCATACCGGCTTTTTAAAGGCACAGTAAAACATTACTTGGAACCCTAGCCTAACTAACATTTTTATTTCATAGTGTTCTCAATACTTTCATACTGTTCGATAGCTCTAGGAAAATGAGTTTTTCAGTGTTTCACCAAAACCTTTTCACGAAAACGCCAACTCCTTTTGTCGGGAAAAATAAATGTAAACAGTGTCACACTCGCTTCTCAGCTGTTTGAACAAGATTTCCCAGTGAAAAAATTGTGCTGTTCAGATACTCATTCTATTGGAATACGTATTCCTATTGTGTGAAGCACATTTCTAAATATTTCCCTAGTCTGGAGTCGTAAGTTCTGAGTGCTACACACCAAATTGTCCGGTGATTGAAGCTCATTCATTGTGAATAGCCAACATGACTACACTGTGACCGTAACCCTGTCCCTAACCCTCTAACCCAAACCCTAAACCTAGCCTACACCTGAGCCTGAACCCTACCTAGCCCAAAACCTTATCCTAACCCTAACCATGAACAGAGCACCAATTCTCTAACCCTGATACCAGAACAAATTTCGATGACGTCATCACTCCCAGCTGGTCCCCTGGCCAAATCATTATCACCTGGGATCAATTAAGCCTGCCCACGTGGCCCCTCCCCCTTGGTGACGTCATCACATCGGGTTTAATGGCCTAACCAGGCTTCTTTCAAAATCGCCAACTCATTGTCCGGGAATAATAAATGTAACCAGTATCCAACTCGGTTCTATGTTCTTTGAACACGATTTCCTTGTCAGGAAACAATGTGTTACAGATATTAAGGCCCTTTATTCACGTATTCCTAGTGTTTGAAGCACTTTCTTAGATATTAACCTAGGTTATCAGTGTGAATTTCCCGAGTTGGAGTCTCTCTCTTCCAGTGTCTCAAGCTTTTTCATTGTGAATTCTAATTTGGTAAAACAACCTTTTTTACAAATATACCAGCACTTTCAACATTATTACCACTTGACAGTCTATCCTACCTTTCACAGCGCTTTGGATACAAATTCTCAGTATTTCAAAATTCAGTAGAGATGTTCGGGTTCTAAAACGTATTCCAGGAGTTCTAGAGACACTCTGCCGTTCCCCTGGTCTGTTGTTTTGAGCAATGAGACTTTTCATTTTAACACGGGTGTCATACCGGCTTTTTAAAGGCACAGTAAAACATTACTTGGAACCCTAGCCTAACTAACATTTTTATTTCATAGTGTTCTCAATACTTTCATACTGTTCGATAGCTCTAGGAAAATGAGTTTTTCAGTGTTTCACCAAAACCTTTTCACGAAAACGCCAACTCCTTTTGATGGGAAAAATAAATGTAAACAGTGTCACACTCGCTTCTCAGCTGTGTGAACAAGATTTCCCAGTGACAAAATTGTGCTGTTCAGATACTCATTCTATTGGAATATGTATTCCTATTGTGTGAAGCACATTTCTAAATATTTCCCTAGTCTGGAGTCGTAAGTTCTGAGTGCTACACACCAAATTGTCCAGTGATTGAAGCTCATTCATTGTGAATAGCCAACATGACTACACTGTGACCGTAACCCTGTCCCTAACCCTCTAACCCAAACCCTAAACCTAGCCCACACCTGAGCCTGAACCCTACCTAGCCCAAAACCTTATCCTAACCCTAACCATGAACAGAGCCCCAATTCTCTAACCCTGATACCAGAACAAATCTCGATGACGTCATCACTCCCAGCTGGTCCCCTGGCCAAATCATTATCACCTGGGATCAATTAAGCCTGCCCCCGTGGCCCCTCCCCCTTGGTGACGTCATCACATCGGGTTTAATGGCCTAACCAGGCTTCTTTCAAAATCGCCAACTCATTGTCCCGGAATAATAAATGTAACCAGTATCCAACTCGGTTCTATGTTCTTTGAACACGATTTCCTTGTCAGGAAACAATGTGTTACAGATATTAAGGCCCTTTATTCACGTATTCCTAGTGTTTGAAGCACTTTCTTAGATATTAACCTAGGTTATCAGTGTGAATTTCCCGAGTTGGAGTCTCTCTCTTCCAGTGTCTCAAGCTTTTTCATTGAGAATTCTAATTTGGTAAAACAACCTTTTTTACAAATATACCAGCACTTTCAACATTATTACCACTTGACAGTCTATCCTACCTTTCACAGCGCTTTGGATACAAATTCTCAGTATTTCAAAATTCAGTAGAGATGTTCGGGTTCTAAAACGTATTCCAGGAGTTCTAGAGACACTCTGCCATTCCCCTGGTCTGTTGTTTTGAGCAATGAGACTTTTCATTTTAACACGGGTGTCATACCGGCTTTTTAAAGGCACAGTAAAACATTACTTGGAACCCTAGCCTAACTAACATTTTTATTTCATAGTGTTCTCAATACTTTCATACTGTTCGATAGCTCTAGGAAAATGAGTTTTTCAGTGTTTCACCAAAACCTTTTCACGAAAACGCCAACTCCTTTTGTCGGGAAAAATAAATGTAAACAGTGTCACACTCGCTTCTCAGCTGTTTGAACAAGATTTCCCAGTGAAAAAATTGTGCTGTTCAGATACTCATTCTATTGGAATACGTATTCCTATTGTGTGAAGCACATTTCTAAATATTTCCCTAGTCTGGAGTCGTAAGTTCTGAGTGCTACACACCAAATTGTCCGGTGATTGAAGCTCATTCATTGTGAATAGCCAACATGACTACACTGTGACCGTAACCCTGTCCCTAACCCTCTAACCCAAACCCTAAACCTAGCCCACACCTGAGCCTGAACCCTACCTAGCCCAAAACCTTATCCTAACCCTAACCATGAACAGAGCACCAATTCTCTAACCCTGATACCAGAACAAATTTCGATGACGTCATCACTCCCAGCTGGTCCCCTGGCCAAATCATTATCACCTGGGATCAATTAATCCTGCCCCCGTGGCCCCTCCCCCTTGGTGACGTCATCACATCGGGTTTAATGGCCTAACCAGGCTTCTTTCAAAATCGCCAACTCATTGTCCGGGAATAATAAATGTAACCAGTATCCAACTCGGTTCTATGTTCTTTGAACACGATTTCCTTGTCAGGAAACAATGTGTTACAGATATTAAGGCCCTTTATTCACGTATTCCTAGTGTTTGAAGCACTTTCTTAGATATTAACCTAGGTTATCAGTGTGAATTTCCCGAGTTGGAGTCTCTCTCTTCCAGTGTCTCAAGCTTTTTCATTGAGAATTCTAATTTGGTAAAACAACCTTTTTTACAAATATACCAGCACTTTCAACATTATTACCACTTGACAGTCTATCCTACCTTTCACAGCGCTTTGGATACAAATTCTCAGTATTTCAAAATTCAGTAGAGATGTTCGGGTTCTAAAACGTATTCCAGGAGTTCTAGAGACACTCTGCCATTCCCCTGGTCTGTTGTTTTGAGCAATGAGACTTTTCATTTTAACACGGGTGTCATACCGGCTTTTTAAAGGCACAGTAAAACATTACTTGGAACCCTAGCCTAACTAACATTTTTATTTCATAGTGTTCTCAATACTTTCATACTGTTCGATAGCTCTAGGAAAATGAGTTTTTCAGTGTTTCACCAAAACCTTTTCCCGAAAACGCCAACTCCTTTTGACGGGAAAAATAAATGTAAACAGTGTCACACTCGCTTCTCAGCTGTGTGAACAAGATTTCCCAGTGACAAAATTGTGCTGTTCAGATACTCATTCTATTGGAATATGTATTCCTATTGTGTGAAGCACATTTCTAAATATTTCCCTAGTCTGGAGTCGTAAGTTCTGAGTGCTACACACCAAATTGTCCAGTGATTGAAGCTCATTCATTGTGAATAGCCAACATGACTACACTGTGACCGTAACCCTGTCCCTAACCCTCTAACCCAAACCCTAAACCTAGCCCACACCTGAGCCTGAACCCTACCTAGCCCAAAACCTTATCCTAACCCTAACCATGAACAGAGCACCAATTCTCTAACCCTGATACCAGAACAAATTTCGATGACGTCATCACTCCCAGCTGGTCCCCTGGCCAAATCATTATCACCTGGGATCAATTAATCCTGCCCCCGTGGCCCCTCCCCCTTGTTGACGTCATCACATCGGGTTTAATGGCCTAACCAGGCTTCTTTCAAAATCGCCAACTCATTGTCCGGGAATAATAAATGTAACCAGTATCCAACTCGGTTCTATGTTCTTTGAACACGATTTCCTTGTCAGGAAACAATGTGTTACAGATATTAAGGCCCTTTATTCACGTATTCCTAGTGTTTGAAGCACTTTCTTAGATATTAACCTAGGTTATCAGTGTGAATTTCCCGAGTTGGAGTCTCTCTCTTCCAGTGTCTCAAGCTTTTTCATTGAGAATTCTAATTTGGTAAAACAACCTTTTTTACAAATATACCAGCACTTTCAACATTATTACCACTTGACAGTCTATCCTACCTTTCACAGCGCTTTGGATACAAATTCTCAGTATTTCAAAATTCAGTAGAGATGTTCGGGTTCTAAACCGTATTCCAGGAGTTCTAGAGACACTCTGCCATTCCCCTGGTCTGTTGTTTTGAGCAATGAGACTTTTCATTTTAACACGGGTGTCATACCGGCTTTTTAAAGGCACAGTAAAACATTACTTGGAACCCTAGCCTAACTAACATTTTTATTTCATAGTGTTCTCAATACTTTCATACTGTTCGATAGCTCTAGGAAAATGAGTTTTTCAGTGTTTCACCAAAACCTTTTCCCGAAAACGCCAACTCCTTTTGACGGGAAAAATAAATGTAAACAGTGTCACACTCGCTTCTCAGCTGTGTGAACAAGATTTCCCAGTGACAAAATTGTGCTGTTCAGATACTCATTCTATTGGAATATGTATTCCTATTGTGTGAAGCACATTTCTAAATATTTCCCTAGTCTGGAGTCGTAAGTTCTGAGTGCTACACACCAAATTGTCCAGTGATTGAAGCTCATTCATTGTGAATAGCCAACATGACTACACTGTGACCGTAACCCTGTCCCTAACCCTCTAACCCAAACCCTAAACCTAGCCCACACCTGAGCCTGAACCCTACCTAGCCCAAAACCTTATCCTAACCCTAACCATGAACAGAGCCCCAGTTCTCTAACCCTGATACCAGAACAAATCTCGATGACGTCATCACTCCCAGCTGGTCCCCTGGCCAAATCATTATCACCTGGGATCAATTAAGCCTGCCCTCGTGGCCCCTCCCCCTTGGTGACGTCATCACATCGGGTTTAATGGCCTAACCAGGCTTCTTTCAAAATCGCCAACTCATTGTCCCGGAATAATAAATGTAACCAGTATCCAACTCGGTTCTATGTTCTTTGAACACGATTTCCTTGTCAGGAAACAATGTGTTACAGATATTAAGGCCCTTTATTCACGTATTCCTAGTGTTTGAAGCACTTTCTTAGATATTAACCTAGGTTATCAGTGTGAATTTCCCGAGTTGGAGTCTCTCTCTTCCAGTGTCTCAAGCTTTTTCATTGAGAATTCTAATTTGGTAAAACAACCTTTTTTACAAATATACCAGCACTTTCAACATTATTACCACTTGACAGTCTATCCTACCTTTCACAGCGCTTTGGATACAAATTCTCAGTATTTCAAAATTCAGTAGAGATGTTCGGGTTCTAAAACGTATTCCAGGAGTTCTAGAGACACTCTGCCATTCCCCTGGTCTGTTGTTTTGAGCAATGAGACTTTTCATTTTAACACGGGTGTCATACCGGCTTTTTAAAGGCACAGTAAAACATTACTTGGAACCCTAGCCTAACTAACATTTTTATTTCATAGTGTTCTCAATACTTTCATACTGTTCGATAGCTCTAGGAAAATGAGTTTTTCAGTGTTTCACCAAAACCTTTTCACGAAAACGCCAACTCCTTTTGATGGGAAAAATAAATGTAAACAGTGTCACACTCGCTTCTCAGCTGTGTGAACAAGATTTCCCAGTGACAAAATTGTGCTGTTCAGATACTCATTCTATTGGAATATGTATTCCTATTGTGTGAAGCACATTTCTAAATATTTCCCTAGTCTGGAGTCGTAAGTTCTGAGTGCTACACACCAAATTGTCCAGTGATTGAAGCTCATTCATTGTGAATAGCCAACATGACTACACTGTGACCGTAACCCTGTCCCTAACCCTCTAACCCAAACCCTAAACCTAGCCCACACCTGAGCCTGAACCCTACCTAGCCCAAAACCTTATCCTAACCCTAACCATGAACAGAGCCCCAATTCTCTAACCCTGATACCAGAACAAATCTCGATGACGTCATCACTCCCAGCTGGTCCCCTGGCCAAATCATTATCACCTGGGATCAATTAAGCCTGCCCCCGTGGCCCCTCCCCCTTGGTGACGTCATCACATCGGGTTTAATGGCCTAACCAGGCTTCTTTCAAAATCGCCAACTCATTGTCCCGGAATAATAAATGTAACCAGTATCCAACTCGGTTCTATGTTCTTTGAACACGATTTCCTTGTCAGGAAACAATGTGTTACAGATATTAAGGCCCTTTATTCACGTATTCCTAGTGTTTGAAGCACTTTCTTAGATATTAACCTAGGTTATCAGTGTGAATTTCCCGAGTTGGAGTCTCTCTCTTCCAGTGTCTCAAGCTTTTTCATTGAGAATTCTAATTTGGTAAAGCAACCTTTTTTACAAATATACCAGCACTTTCAACATTATTACCACTTGACAGTCTATCCTACCTTTCACAGCGCTTTGGATACAAATTCTCAGTATTTCAAAATTCAGTAGAGATGTTCGGGTTCTAAAACGTATTCCAGGAGTTCTAGAGACACTCTGCCATTCCCCTGATCTGTTGTTTTGAGCAATGAGACTTTTCATTTTAACACGGGTGTCATACCGGCTTTTTAAAGGCACAGTAAAACATTACTTGGAACCCTAGCCTAACTAACATTTTTATTTCATAGTGTTCTCAATACTTTCATACTGTTCGATAGCTCTAGGAAAATGAGTTTTTCAGTGTTTCACCAAAACCTTTTCACGAAAACGCCAACTCCTTTTGTCGGGAAAAATAAATGTAAACAGTGTCACACTCGCTTCTCAGCTGTTTGAACAAGATTTCCCAGTGAAAAAATTGTGCTGTTCAGATACTCATTCTATTGGAATACGTATTCCTATTGTGTGAAGCACATTTCTAAATATTTCCCTAGTCTGGAGTCGTAAGTTCTGAGTGCTACACACCAAATTGTCCGGTGATTGAAGCTCATTCATTGTGAATAGCCAACATGACTACACTGTGACCGTAACCCTGTCCCTAACCCTCTAACCCAAACCCTAAACCTAGCCTACACCTGAGCCTGAACCCTACCTAGCCCAAAACCTTATCCTAACCCTAACCATGAACAGAGCACCAATTCTCTAACCCTGATACCAGAACAAATTTCGATGACGTCATCACTCCCAGCTGGTCCCCTGGCCAAATCATTATCACCTGGGATCAATTAAGCCTGCCCACGTGGCCCCTCCCCCTTGGTGACGTCATCACATCGGGTTTAATGGCCTAACCAGGCTTCTTTCAAAATCGCCAACTCATTGTCCGGGAATAATAAATGTAACCAGTATCCAACTCGGTTCTATGTTCTTTGAACACGATTTCCTTGTCAGGAAACAATGTGTTACAGATATTAAGGCCCTTTATTCACGTATTCCTAGTGTTTGAAGCACTTTCTTAGATATTAACCTAGGTTATCAGTGTGAATTTCCCGAGTTGGAGTCTCTCTCTTCCAGTGTCTCAAGCTTTTTCATTGTGAATTCTAATTTGGTAAAACAACCTTTTTTACAAATATACCAGCACTTTCAACATTATTACCACTTGACAGTCTATCCTACCTTTCACAGCGCTTTGGATACAAATTCTCAGTATTTCAAAATTCAGTAGAGATGTTCGGGTTCTAAAACGTATTCCAGGAGTTCTAGAGACACTCTGCCGTTCCCCTGGTCTGTTGTTTTGAGCAATGAGACTTTTCATTTTAACACGGGTGTCATACCGGCTTTTTAAAGGCACAGTAAAACATTACTTGGAACCCTAGCCTAACTAACATTTTTATTTCATAGTGTTCTCAATACTTTCATACTGTTCGATAGCTCTAGGAAAATGAGTTTTTCAGTGTTTCACCAAAACCTTTTCACGAAAACGCCAACTCCTTTTGATGGGAAAAATAAATGTAAACAGTGTCACACTCGCTTCTCAGCTGTGTGAACAAGATTTCCCAGTGACAAAATTGTGCTGTTCAGATACTCATTCTATTGGAATATGTATTCCTATTGTGTGAAGCACATTTCTAAATATTTCCCTAGTCTGGAGTCGTAAGTTCTGAGTGCTACACACCAAATTGTCCAGTGATTGAAGCTCATTCATTGTGAATAGCCAACATGACTACACTGTGACCGTAACCCTGTCCCTAACCCTCTAACCCAAACCCTAAACCTAGCCCACACCTGAGCCTGAACCCTACCTAGCCCAAAACCTTATCCTAACCCTAACCATGAACAGAGCCCCAATTCTCTAACCCTGATACCAGAACAAATCTCGATGACGTCATCACTCCCAGCTGGTCCCCTGGCCAAATCATTATCACCTGGGATCAATTAAGCCTGCCCCCGTGGCCCCTCCCCCTTGGTGACGTCATCACATCGGGTTTAATGGCCTAACCAGGCTTCTTTCAAAATCGCCAACTCATTGTCCCGGAATAATAAATGTAACCAGTATCCAACTCGGTTCTATGTTCTTTGAACACGATTTCCTTGTCAGGAAACAATGTGTTACAGATATTAAGGCCCTTTATTCACGTATTCCTAGTGTTTGAAGCACTTTCTTAGATATTAACCTAGGTTATCAGTGTGAATTTCCCGAGTTGGAGTCTCTCTCTTCCAGTGTCTCAAGCTTTTTCATTGAGAATTCTAATTTGGTAAAACAACCTTTTTTACAAATATACCAGCACTTTCAACATTATTACCACTTGACAGTCTATCCTACCTTTCACAGCGCTTTGGATACAAATTCTCAGTATTTCAAAATTCAGTAGAGATGTTCGGGTTCTAAAACGTATTCCAGGAGTTCTAGAGACACTCTGCCATTCCCCTGGTCTGTTGTTTTGAGCAATGAGACTTTTCATTTTAACACGGGTGTCATACCGGCTTTTTAAAGGCACAGTAAAACATTACTTGGAACCCTAGCCTAACTAACATTTTTATTTCATAGTGTTCTCAATACTTTCATACTGTTCGATAGCTCTAGGAAAATGAGTTTTTCAGTGTTTCACCAAAACCTTTTCACGAAAACGCCAACTCCTTTTGTCGGGAAAAATAAATGTAAACAGTGTCACACTCGCTTCTCAGCTGTTTGAACAAGATTTCCCAGTGAAAAAATTGTGCTGTTCAGATACTCATTCTATTGGAATACGTATTCCTATTGTGTGAAGCACATTTCTAAATATTTCCCTAGTCTGGAGTCGTAAGTTCTGAGTGCTACACACCAAATTGTCCGGTGATTGAAGCTCATTCATTGTGAATAGCCAACATGACTACACTGTGACCGTAACCCTGTCCCTAACCCTCTAACCCAAACCCTAAACCTAGCCCACACCTGAGCCTGAACCCTACCTAGCCCAAAACCTTATCCTAACCCTAACCATGAACAGAGCACCAATTCTCTAACCCTGATACCAGAACAAATTTCGATGACGTCATCACTCCCAGCTGGTCCCCTGGCCAAATCATTATCACCTGGGATCAATTAATCCTGCCCCCGTGGCCCCTCCCCCTTGGTGACGTCATCACATCGGGTTTAATGGCCTAACCAGGCTTCTTTCAAAATCGCCAACTCATTGTCCGGGAATAATAAATGTAACCAGTATCCAACTCGGTTCTATGTTCTTTGAACACGATTTCCTTGTCAGGAAACAATGTGTTACAGATATTAAGGCCCTTTATTCACGTATTCCTAGTGTTTGAAGCACTTTCTTAGATATTAACCTAGGTTATCAGTGTGAATTTCCCGAGTTGGAGTCTCTCTCTTCCAGTGTCTCAAGCTTTTTCATTGAGAATTCTAATTTGGTAAAACAACCTTTTTTACAAATATACCAGCACTTTCAACATTATTACCACTTGACAGTCTATCCTACCTTTCACAGCGCTTTGGATACAAATTCTCAGTATTTCAAAATTCAGTAGAGATGTTCGGGTTCTAAAACGTATTCCAGGAGTTCTAGAGACACTCTGCCATTCCCCTGGTCTGTTGTTTTGAGCAATGAGACTTTTCATTTTAACACGGGTGTCATACCGGCTTTTTAAAGGCACAGTAAAACATTACTTGGAACCCTAGCCTAACTAACATTTTTATTTCATAGTGTTCTCAATACTTTCATACTGTTCGATAGCTCTAGGAAAATGAGTTTTTCAGTGTTTCACCAAAACCTTTTCCCGAAAACGCCAACTCCTTTTGACGGGAAAAATAAATGTAAACAGTGTCACACTCGCTTCTCAGCTGTGTGAACAAGATTTCCCAGTGACAAAATTGTGCTGTTCAGATACTCATTCTATTGGAATATGTATTCCTATTGTGTGAAGCACATTTCTAAATATTTCCCTAGTCTGGAGTCGTAAGTTCTGAGTGCTACACACCAAATTGTCCAGTGATTGAAGCTCATTCATTGTGAATAGCCAACATGACTACACTGTGACCGTAACCCTGTCCCTAACCCTCTAACCCAAACCCTAAACCTAGCCCACACCTGAGCCTGAACCCTACCTAGCCCAAAACCTTATCCTAACCCTAACCATGAACAGAGCACCAATTCTCTAACCCTGATACCAGAACAAATTTCGATGACGTCATCACTCCCAGCTGGTCCCCTGGCCAAATCATTATCACCTGGGATCAATTAATCCTGCCCCCGTGGCCCCTCCCCCTTGTTGACGTCATCACATCGGGTTTAATGGCCTAACCAGGCTTCTTTCAAAATCGCCAACTCATTGTCCGGGAATAATAAATGTAACCAGTATCCAACTCGGTTCTATGTTCTTTGAACACGATTTCCTTGTCAGGAAACAATGTGTTACAGATATTAAGGCCCTTTATTCACGTATTCCTAGTGTTTGAAGCACTTTCTTAGATATTAACCTAGGTTATCAGTGTGAATTTCCCGAGTTGGAGTCTCTCTCTTCCAGTGTCTCAAGCTTTTTCATTGAGAATTCTAATTTGGTAAAACAACCTTTTTTACAAATATACCAGCACTTTCAACATTATTACCACTTGACAGTCTATCCTACCTTTCACAGCGCTTTGGATACAAATTCTCAGTATTTCAAAATTCAGTAGAGATGTTCGGGTTCTAAACCGTATTCCAGGAGTTCTAGAGACACTCTGCCATTCCCCTGGTCTGTTGTTTTGAGCAATGAGACTTTTCATTTTAACACGGGTGTCATACCGGCTTTTTAAAGGCACAGTAAAACATTACTTGGAACCCTAGCCTAACTAACATTTTTATTTCATAGTGTTCTCAATACTTTCATACTGTTCGATAGCTCTAGGAAAATGAGTTTTTCAGTGTTTCACCAAAACCTTTTCCCGAAAACGCCAACTCCTTTTGACGGGAAAAATAAATGTAAACAGTGTCACACTCGCTTCTCAGCTGTGTGAACAAGATTTCCCAGTGACAAAATTGTGCTGTTCAGATACTCATTCTATTGGAATATGTATTCCTATTGTGTGAAGCACATTTCTAAATATTTCCCTAGTCTGGAGTCGTAAGTTCTGAGTGCTACACACCAAATTGTCCAGTGATTGAAGCTCATTCATTGTGAATAGCCAACATGACTACACTGTGACCGTAACCCTGTCCCTAACCCTCTAACCCAAACCCTAAACCTAGCCCACACCTGAGCCTGAACCCTACCTAGCCCAAAACCTTATCCTAACCCTAACCATGAACAGAGCCCCAGTTCTCTAACCCTGATACCAGAACAAATCTCGATGACGTCATCACTCCCAGCTGGTCCCCTGGCCAAATCATTATCACCTGGGATCAATTAAGCCTGCCCTCGTGGCCCCTCCCCCTTGGTGACGTCATCACATCGGGTTTAATGGCCTAACCAGGCTTCTTTCAAAATCGCCAACTCATTGTCCCGGAATAATAAATGTAACCAGTATCCAACTCGGTTCTATGTTCTTTGAACACGATTTCCTTGTCAGGAAACAATGTGTTACAGATATTAAGGCCCTTTATTCACGTATTCCTAGTGTTTGAAGCACTTTCTTAGATATTAACCTAGGTTATCAGTGTGAATTTCCCGAGTTGGAGTCTCTCTCTTCCAGTGTCTCAAGCTTTTTCATTGAGAATTCTAATTTGGTAAAACAACCTTTTTTACAAATATACCAGCACTTTCAACATTATTACCACTTGACAGTCTATCCTACCTTTCACAGCGCTTTGGATACAAATTCTCAGTATTTCAAAATTCAGTAGAGATGTTCGGGTTCTAAAACGTATTCCAGGAGTTCTAGAGACACTCTGCCATTCCCCTGGTCTGTTGTTTTGAGCAATGAGACTTTTCATTTTAACACGGGTGTCATACCGGCTTTTTAAAGGCACAGTAAAACATTACTTGGAACCCTAGCCTAACTAACATTTTTATTTCATAGTGTTCTCAATACTTTCATACTGTTTGATAGCTCTAGGAAAATGAGTTTTTCAGTGTTTCACCAAAACCTTTTCACGAAAACGCCAACTCCTTTTGTCGGGAAAAATAAATGTAAACAGTGTCACACTGGCTTCTCAGCTGTTTGAACAAGATTTCCCAGTGAAAAAATTGTGCTGTTCAGATACTCATTCTATTGGAATACGTATTCCTATTGTGTGAAGCACATTTCTAAATATTTCCCTAGTCTGGAGTCGTAAGTTCTGAGTGCTACACACCAAATTGTCCGGTGATTGAAGCTCATTCATTGTGAATAGCCAACATGACTACACTGTGACCGTAACCCTGTCCCTAACCCTCTAACCCAAACCCTAAACCTAGCCCACACCTGAGCCTGAACCCTACCTAGCCCAAAACCTTATCCTAACCCTAACCATGAACAGAGGCCCAATTCTCTAACCCTGATACCAGAACAAATCTCGATGACGTCATCACTCCCAGCTGGTCCCCTGGCCAAATCATTATCACCTGGGATCAATTAAGCCTGCCCACGTGGCCCCTCCCCCTTGGTGACGTCATCACATCCGGTTTAATGGCCTAACCAGGCCTCTTTCAAAATCGCCAACTCATTGTCCCGGAATAATAAATGTAACCAGTATCCAACTCGGTTCTATGTTCTTTGAACACGATTTCCTTGTCTGGAAACAATGTGTTACACATATTAAGGCCCTTTATTCACGTATTCCTAGTGTTTGAAGCACTTTCTTAGATATTAACCTAGGTTATCATTGTGAATTTCCCGAGTTGGAGTCTCTCTCTTCCAGTGTCTCAAGCTTTTTTATTGTGAATTCTAATTTGGTAAAACAACCTTTTTTACAAATATACCAGCACTTTCAACATTATTACCACTTGACAGTCTATCCTACCTTTCACAGTGCTTTGGATACAAATTCTCAGTATTTCAAAATTCAGTAGAGATGTTCGGGTTCTAAAACGTATTCCAAGAGTTCTAGAGACACTCTGCCATTCCCCTGGTCTGTTGTTTTGAGCAATGAGACTTTTCATTTTTACATAGGTGTCATACCGGCTTTTTAAAGGCACAGTAAAACATTACTTGGAACCCTAGCCTGACTAACATTTTTATTTCATAGTGTTCTCAATACTTTCATACTGTTCGATAGCTCTAGGAAAATGAGTTTTTCAGTGTTTCACCAAAACCTTTTCCCGAAAACGCCAACTCCTTTTGACGGGAAAAATAAATGTAAACATTGTCACACTCGCTTCTCAGCTGTTTGAACAAGATTTCCCAGTGACAAAATTGTGCTGTTCAGATACTCAGTCTAATGGAATATATATTCCTATTGTGTGAAGCACATTGCTAAATATTTCCCTAGTCTGGAGTCGTAAGTTCTGAGTGCTACACACCAAATTGTCCAGTGATTGAAGCTCATTCATTGTGAATAGCCAATATTACTACACTGTGACCGTAACCCTGTCCCTAACCCTCTAACCCAAACCCTAAACCTAGCCCACACCTGAGCCTGAACCCTACCTAGCCCAAAACCTTATCCTAACACTAACCATGAACAGAGCCCCAATTCTCTAACCCTAATACCAGAACTAATCTCGATGACGTCATCACTCCCAGCTGGTCCCCTGGCCAAATCATTATCACCTGGGATCAATTAAGCCTGCCCACGTGGCCCCTCCCCCTTGGTGACGTCATCACATCCCGTTTAATGGCCTATCCAGGCCTCTTTCAAAATCGCCAACTCATTGTATCGGAATAAAAAATGTAACCAGTATCCAACTCGGTTCTGTGTTCTTTGAACACGATTTCCTTGTCAGGAAACAATGTGTTACAGATATTAAGGCCCTTTATTCACGTATTCCTAGTGTTGGAAGCACTTTCTTAGATATTAACCTAGGTTATCATTGTGAATTTCCCGAGTTGGAGTCTCTCTCTTCCAGTGTCTCAAGCTTTTTCATTTTGAATTCTAATTTGGTAAAACAACCTTTTTTACAAATATACCAGCACTTTCAACATTATTACCACTTGACAGTCTATCCTACCTTTCACAGCGCTTTGGATACAAATTCTCAGTATTTCAAAATTCAGTAGAGATGTTCGGGTTCTAAAACGTATTCCAGGAGTTCTAGAGACACTCTGCCATTCCACTGGTCTGTTGTTTTGAGCAATGAGACTTTTCATTTTAACATAGGTGTCATACCGGCTTTTTAAAGGCACAGTAAAACATTACTTGGAACCCTAGCCTAACTAACATTTTTATTTCATAGTGTTCTCAATACTTTCATACTGTTCGATAGCTCTAGGAAAATGAGTTTTTCAGTGTTTCACCAAAACCTTTTCACGAAAACGCCAACTCCTTTTGTCGGGAAAAATAAATGTAAACAGTGTCACACTCGCTTCTCAGCTGTTTGAACAAGATTTCCCAGTGAAAAAATTGTGCTGTTCAGATACTCATTCTATTGGAATACGTATTCCTATTGTGTGAAGCACATTTCTAAATATTTCCCTAGTCTGGAGTCGTAAGTTCTGAGTGCTACACACCAAATTGTCCGGTGATTGAAGCTCATTCATTGTGAATAGCCAACATGACTACACTGTGACCGTAACCCTGTCCCTAACCCTCTAACCCAAACCCTAAACCTAGCCCACACCTGAGCCTGAACCCTACCTAGCCCAAAACCTTATCCTAACCCTAACCATGAACAGAGCACCAATTCTCTAACCCTGATACCAGAACAAATTTCGATGACGTCATCACTCCCAGCTGGTCCCCTGGCCAAATCATTATCACCTGGGATCAATTAATCCTGCCCCCGTGGCCCCTCCCCCTTGGTGACGTCATCACATCGGGTTTAATGGCCTAACCAGGCTTCTTTCAAAATCGCCAACTCATTGTCCGGGAATAATAAATGTAACCAGTATCCAACTCGGTTCTATGTTCTTTGAACACGATTTCCTTGTCAGGAAACAATGTGTTACAGATATTAAGGCCCTTTATTCACGTATTCCTAGTGTTTGAAGCACTTTCTTAGATATTAACCTAGGTTATCAGTGTGAATTTCCCGAGTTGGAGTCTCTCTCTTCCAGTGTCTCAAGCTTTTTCATTGAGAATTCTAATTTGGTAAAACAACCTTTTTTACAAATATACCAGCACTTTCAACATTATTACCACTTGACAGTCTATCCTACCTTTCACAGCGCTTTGGATACAAATTCTCAGTATTTCAAAATTCAGTAGAGATGTTCGGGTTCTAAAACGTATTCCAGGAGTTCTAGAGACACTCTGCCATTCCCCTGGTCTGTTGTTTTGAGCAATGAGACTTTTCATTTTAACACGGGTGTCATACCGGCTTTTTAAAGGCACAGTAAAACATTACTTGGAACCCTAGCCTAACTAACATTTTTATTTCATAGTGTTCTCAATACTTTCATACTGTTCGATAGCTCTAGGAAAATGAGTTTTTCAGTGTTTCACCAAAACCTTTTCCCGAAAACGCCAACTCCTTTTGACGGGAAAAATAAATGTAAACAGTGTCACACTCGCTTCTCAGCTGTGTGAACAAGATTTCCCAGTGACAAAATTGTGCTGTTCAGATACTCATTCTATTGGAATATGTATTCCTATTGTGTGAAGCACATTTCTAAATATTTCCCTAGTCTGGAGTCGTAAGTTCTGAGTGCTACACACCAAATTGTCCAGTGATTGAAGCTCATTCATTGTGAATAGCCAACATGACTACACTGTGACCGTAACCCTGTCCCTAACCCTCTAACCCAAACCCTAAACCTAGCCCACACCTGAGCCTGAACCCTACCTAGCCCAAAACCTTATCCTAACCCTAACCATGAACAGAGCACCAATTCTCTAACCCTGATACCAGAACAAATTTCGATGACGTCATCACTCCCAGCTGGTCCCCTGGCCAAATCATTATCACCTGGGATCAATTAATCCTGCCCCCGTGGCCCCTCCCCCTTGTTGACGTCATCACATCGGGTTTAATGGCCTAACCAGGCTTCTTTCAAAATCGCCAACTCATTGTCCGGGAATAATAAATGTAACCAGTATCCAACTCGGTTCTATGTTCTTTGAACACGATTTCCTTGTCAGGAAACAATGTGTTACAGATATTAAGGCCCTTTATTCACGTATTCCTAGTGTTTGAAGCACTTTCTTAGATATTAACCTAGGTTATCAGTGTGAATTTCCCGAGTTGGAGTCTCTCTCTTCCAGTGTCTCAAGCTTTTTCATTGAGAATTCTAATTTGGTAAAACAACCTTTTTTACAAATATACCAGCACTTTCAACATTATTACCACTTGACAGTCTATCCTACCTTTCACAGCGCTTTGGATACAAATTCTCAGTATTTCAAAATTCAGTAGAGATGTTCGGGTTCTAAACCGTATTCCAGGAGTTCTAGAGACACTCTGCCATTCCCCTGGTCTGTTGTTTTGAGCAATGAGACTTTTCATTTTAACACGGGTGTCATACCGGCTTTTTAAAGGCACAGTAAAACATTACTTGGAACCCTAGCCTAACTAACATTTTTATTTCATAGTGTTCTCAATACTTTCATACTGTTCGATAGCTCTAGGAAAATGAGTTTTTCAGTGTTTCACCAAAACCTTTTCCCGAAAACGCCAACTCCTTTTGACGGGAAAAATAAATGTAAACAGTGTCACACTCGCTTCTCAGCTGTGTGAACAAGATTTCCCAGTGACAAAATTGTGCTGTTCAGATACTCATTCTATTGGAATATGTATTCCTATTGTGTGAAGCACATTTCTAAATATTTCCCTAGTCTGGAGTCGTAAGTTCTGAGTGCTACACACCAAATTGTCCAGTGATTGAAGCTCATTCATTGTGAATAGCCAACATGACTACACTGTGACCGTAACCCTGTCCCTAACCCTCTAACCCAAACCCTAAACCTAGCCCACACCTGAGCCTGAACCCTACCTAGCCCAAAACCTTATCCTAACCCTAACCATGAACAGAGCCCCAGTTCTCTAACCCTGATACCAGAACAAATCTCGATGACGTCATCACTCCCAGCTGGTCCCCTGGCCAAATCATTATCACCTGGGATCAATTAAGCCTGCCCTCGTGGCCCCTCCCCCTTGGTGACGTCATCACATCGGGTTTAATGGCCTAACCAGGCTTCTTTCAAAATCGCCAACTCATTGTCCCGGAATAATAAATGTAACCAGTATCCAACTCGGTTCTATGTTCTTTGAACACGATTTCCTTGTCAGGAAACAATGTGTTACAGATATTAAGGCCCTTTATTCACGTATTCCTAGTGTTTGAAGCACTTTCTTAGATATTAACCTAGGTTATCAGTGTGAATTTCCCGAGTTGGAGTCTCTCTCTTCCAGTGTCTCAAGCTTTTTCATTGAGAATTCTAATTTGGTAAAACAACCTTTTTTACAAATATACCAGCACTTTCAACATTATTACCACTTGACAGTCTATCCTACCTTTCACAGCGCTTTGGATACAAATTCTCAGTATTTCAAAATTCAGTAGAGATGTTCGGGTTCTAAAACGTATTCCAGGAGTTCTAGAGACACTCTGCCATTCCCCTGGTCTGTTGTTTTGAGCAATGAGACTTTTCATTTTAACACGGGTGTCATACCGGCTTTTTAAAGGCACAGTAAAACATTACTTGGAACCCTAGCCTAACTAACATTTTTATTTCATAGTGTTCTCAATACTTTCATACTGTTCGATAGCTCTAGGAAAATGAGTTTTTCAGTGTTTCACCAAAACCTTTTCACGAAAACGCCAACTCCTTTTGTCGGGAAAAATAAATGTAAACAGTGTCACACTGGCTTCTCAGCTGTTTGAACAAGATTTCCCAGTGAAAAAATTGTGCTGTTCAGATACTCATTCTATTGGAATACGTATTCCTATTGTGTGAAGCACATTTCTAAATATTTCCCTAGTCTGGAGTCGTAAGTTCTGAGTGCTACACACCAAATTGTCCGGTGATTGAAGCTCATTCATTGTGAATAGCCAACATGACTACACTGTGACCGTAACCCTGTCCCTAACCCTCTAACCCAAACCCTAAACCTAGCCCACACCTGAGCCTGAACCCTACCTAGCCCAAAACCTTATCCTAACCCTAACCATGAACAGAGGCCCAATTCTCTAACCCTGATACCAGAACAAATCTCGATGACGTCATCACTCCCAGCTGGTCCCCTGGCCAAATCATTATCACCTGGGATCAATTAAGCCTGCCCACGTGGCCCCTCCCCCTTGGTGACGTCATCACATCCGGTTTAATGGCCTAACCAGGCCTCTTTCAAAATCGCCAACTCATTGTCCCGGAATAATAAATGTAACCAGTATCCAACTCGGTTCTATGTTCTTTGAACACGATTTCCTTGTCTGGAAACAATGTGTTACACATATTAAGGCCCTTTATTCACGTATTCCTAGTGTTTGAAGCACTTTCTTAGATATTAACCTAGGTTATCATTGTGAATTTCCCGAGTTGGAGTCTCTCTCTTCCAGTGTCTCAAGCTTTTTTATTGTGAATTCTAATTTGGTAAAACAACCTTTTTTACAAATATACCAGCACTTTCAACATTATTACCACTTGACAGTCTATCCTACCTTTCACAGTGCTTTGGATACAAATTCTCAGTATTTCAAAATTCAGTAGAGATGTTCGGGTTCTAAAACGTATTCCAAGAGTTCTAGAGACACTCTGCCATTCCCCTGGTCTGTTGTTTTGAGCAATGAGACTTTTCATTTTTACATAGGTGTCATACCGGCTTTTTAAAGGCACAGTAAAACATTACTTGGAACCCTAGCCTGACTAACATTTTTATTTCATAGTGTTCTCAATACTTTCATACTGTTCGATAGCTCTAGGAAAATGAGTTTTTCAGTGTTTCACCAAAACCTTTTCCCGAAAACGCCAACTCCTTTTGACGGGAAAAATAAATGTAAACATTGTCACACTCGCTTCTCAGCTGTTTGAACAAGATTTCCCAGTGACAAAATTGTGCTGTTCAGATACTCAGTCTAATGGAATATATATTCCTATTGTGTGAAGCACATTGCTAAATATTTCCCTAGTCTGGAGTCGTAAGTTCTGAGTGCTACACACCAAATTGTCCAGTGATTGAAGCTCATTCATTGTGAATAGCCAATATTACTACACTGTGACCGTAACCCTGTCCCTAACCCTCTAACCCAAACCCTAAACCTAGCCCACACCTGAGCCTGAACCCTACCTAGCCCAAAACCTTATCCTAACACTAACCATGAACAGAGCCCCAATTCTCTAACCCTAATACCAGAACTAATCTCGATGACGTCATCACTCCCAGCTGGTCCCCTGGCCAAATCATTATCACCTGGGATCAATTAAGCCTGCCCACGTGGCCCCTCCCCCTTGGTGACGTCATCACATCCCGTTTAATGGCCTATCCAGGCCTCTTTCAAAATCGCCAACTCATTGTATCGGAATAAAAAATGTAACCAGTATCCAACTCGGTTCTGTGTTCTTTGAACACGATTTCCTTGTCAGGAAACAATGTGTTACAGATATTAAGGCCCTTTATTCACGTATTCCTAGTGTTGGAAGCACTTTCTTAGATATTAACCTAGGTTATCATTGTGAATTTCCCGAGTTGGAGTCTCTCTCTTCCAGTGTCTCAAGCTTTTTCATTTTGAATTCTAATTTGGTAAAACAACCTTTTTTACAAATATACCAGCACTTTCAACATTATTACCACTTGACAGTCTATCCTACCTTTCACAGCGCTTTGGATACAAATTCTCAGTATTTCAAAATTCAGTAGAGATGTTCGGGTTCTAAAACGTATTCCAGGAGTTCTAGAGACACTCTGCCATTCCACTGGTCTGTTGTTTTGAGCAATGAGACTTTTCATTTTAACATAGGTGTCATACCGGCTTTTTAAAGGCACAGTAAAACATTACTTGGAACCCTAGCCTGACTAACATTTTTATTTCATAGTGTTCTCAATACTTTCATACTGTTCCATAGCTCTAGGAAAATGAGTTTTTCAGTGTTTCACCAAAACCTTTTCCCGAAAACGCCAAATCCTTTTGATGGGAAAAATAAATGTAAACAGTGTCACACTCGCTTCTCAGCTGTTTGAACAAGATTTCCCAGTGAAAAAATTGTGCTGTTCAGATATTCAGTCTATTGGAATATGTATTCCTATTGTGTGAAGCACATTTCTAAATATTTCCCTAGTCTGGAGTCGTAAGTTCTGAGTGCTACACACCAAATTGTCCAGTGATTGAAGCTCATTCATTGTGAATACCCAATATTACTACACTGTGACCGTAACCCTGTCCCTAACCCTCTAACCCAAACCCTAAACCTAGCCCACACCTGAGCCGGAACCCTACCTAGCCCAAAACCTTATCCTAACCCTAACCATGAACAGAGCCCCAATTCTCTAACGCTAATACCAGAACTAATCTCGATGACGTCATCACTCCCAGCTGGTCCCCTTGCCAAATCATTATCACCTGGGATCAATTAAGCGTGCCCACGTGGCCCCTCCCCCTTGGTGACGTCATCACATCCGGTTTAATGTCCTCACCAGGCCTCTTTCAAAATCGCCAACTCATTGTCCGGGAATAATAAATGTAACCAGTATCCAACTCGGTTCTGTGTTCTTTGAACAAGATTTCCTTGTCAGGAAACAATGTGTTACAGATATTAAGGCCTTTATTCACGTATTCCTAGTGTTTGAAGCACTTTCTTAGATATTAACCTAGATTATCATTGTGAATTTCCCGAGTTGGAGTCTCTCTCTTCCAGTGTCTCAAGCTTTTTCATTGTGAATTCTAATTTGGTAAAACAACCTTTTTTACAAATATACCAGCACTTTCAACATTATTACCACTTGACAGTCTACCCTACTTTTTACAGCGCTTTGGATACAAATTCTCAGTATTTCAAAATTCAATAGAGATGTTCGTGTTCTAAAACGTATTCCAAGAGTTCTAGAGACACTCAGAGACATCCCCCTGTTCTGTTGTTTTGAGCTCTGAGCGTTTTCATATTAACACGGGTGTCATACCGGCTTTTTAAAGGTACTTTAAAACACTACTTGGAACCCAAGCCTAACTAACATTTTGATTTCATAGTATTCTCAATACTTTCATACTATTCTATAGCTCTAGGAAAATGAATTTTTCAGTGTTTCCCCAACTCTTTTTCCCGAAAACGCCAACGACTTTTGATGGGAAAAATAAATGTAAACAGTGTCACACTTGGTTCTCAGTGGTTTGAACAAGATTTCCCAGTGACAAAATTGTGCTGTTCAGATATTCAGTCTATTGTTATATGTATTCCTATTGTGTGAAGCACATTTCTAAATATTTCCCTAGTCTGGAGTTGTAAATTCGCAGTGCTACACTCCAATTTGTCCAGTGGATGAAGCTCATTCATTGTGAATACCCAACCTTACAGCACCGTGACCTTAACCCTGTCCCTAACCCTCTAACCCTAACCCTAAACCTAGCCCTAACCTGAGCCTGAACCCTACCTAGCCCGGACCCTTATCCTATCCCTAACCCTAGCCAGAACCCCAATTCTCTAACCCTAACACCAGAACTAACCTCGATGACGTCATCACTCCCAGGTGGGCCCCAGGCTAAATCATTATCTCCTGGTATCAATTAAACCTGCCCTCGTGGCCCCTCCCCTTTGATGACATCATCACTTCCTTTTTAATGGCCTAAGGAGACCTCTTTCAAAAACGCCAACTCATTGTCTCTTAATTATAAATGTTAACAGCATACAACTCGGTTCTATGTTCTTTGAACACGATTTCCTTGTCAGATATTAAGGCCTTTTATTCACGTATTTCTAGTGTTTGAAACACTTTCTTAGATATTAACCTAGGTTTTCATTGTGAATTGCCCGAGTTGGAGACTCCCTCTTCCAGTGTCTCAAGCTTCTTCATGGTGAATTCCAATTTGGTGAAACAGTATTTTTTACAAATATACCAGTACTTTATCCATTATTACCACTTGAAAGTCTACCCTACTTTTCATAGTGCTTTGGATACAAATTCTCAGTATTTAAAAATTCTGTAGAGATGTTCGTGTTCTAAAACGTATTCCAAGAGTTCTATAGACACTCTGAGACATCCCCCTGTTCTGTTGTTTTGAGATCTGAGAGTTTTCATTGTAACACGGGTGTCATACCGGCTTTTTAAAGGTACTTTAAAACACTACTTGGAACCCTAGCCTAACTAACATTTTGATTTCATAGTATTCTCAATACTTTCATACTATTCTATAGCTCTAGGAAAATGAATTTTTCAGTGTTTCACCAACTCTTTTTCCCGAAAACGCCAACGACTTTTGACGGGAAAAATAAATGTTAACAGTGTCACACTGCGTTCTCAGCGGTTTGAACAAGATTTCCCAGTGACTAAATTGTACTGTTCAGATATTCAGTCTATTGGAATATGTATTCCGAGAGTGTGAAGCACATTTCTAAATATTTCCCTTGTCTGGAGTTGTAAATTCTCAGTGCTACACTCCAATTTGTCCAGTGGTTGAAGCTCATTTTCGTGAATACCCAACCTTACTACACTGTGACCATAACCCTGTCCCTAACCCTCTAACCCTAAGCGTAAACCTAGCCTTAACCTGAGCCTGAACCCTACCTAGCCCGAACCCTTATCCTAACCCTAACCCTAGCCAGAACCCCAATTCTCTAACCCTAACACCAGAACTAACTTCAATGTCGTCATCACACCCAGCTGGGCCCCCGGCTAAATCATTATCTCCTGGTATCAATTAAACCTGCCCTCGTGGCCCCTCCCCCTTTGTGACGTCATCACTTCCTGTTTAATGGCCTAACCAGGCCTCTTTCAAAAAGGCCAACTCATTGTCTCTTAATTATAAATGTAAACAGCATCCAACTCTGTTCTATGTTCTTTGAACACGATTTGCTTGTCAGGAAACAATGTGTGACAGATATTAAGGCCCTATTTTCACGTATTTCTAGTGTTTGAAACACTGTCTTAGATATTAACCTAGGTTAAACTGAATCCTGGGTCTGGGCGAGGCCGTGTGCCCCTGGATCCGGGTGAGGCTGGGTCCCGGGTCCGGGTGAAGCCGTGGGCCCCTGCATCCGGGTGAGCCTGGGTCCCAGGTCCGCGTGAGGTCATGGGTCCATGGATCCGGGTGAGGCCACGCGACCCTGTTTCTGGGAGAGGCCACGCACCCCTGGGTCCGGGGGAAGCTAGATCCCGGGTCCGGGCGAGGCCGTGGGCCCCTGGATCCGGGTGAGGCCACGCGACCCTGGGTCTGGGAGAGGCCATGCGCCCCTGGGTCCGGGTGAGGCCATGCGCCCCTGGGTCCAGGTGAAGCTGAATCCTGGGTCTGGGCGAGGCCGTGTGCACCTGGATCCGGGTGAGACTCGGTTCCGGGTCCGGGTGAGGCCATGGGCCCCTGGATCCGGGTGAAGCCGTGCCCCTCGGTCCGGCCGAGACCAAACCAGAGGGAGTCGGACCTGCATTACCACCATTTCTCCACCATCCAGAGCTGAGGTGTCAGTGCCGACATGTACTCATAAGGAACTGGTGGACATTGATATTGGGTCTCAAAAGAACTATTGGTCCAGAAAGAAACTCACTACAGACTGATTCATTTGCCTGTCAGCATAACTATTATTGCTCCTCTCACATTCAATTCTTATAAGTATATCTCTAGTGACACATGATTTCGCTCATCTAGGGGAAATGATGAACAACATAGACTGATGAACAAGAACAGAACCAGAAACAAGGAGGCATCGATCGGACTATCGGGCCTCAGAGGGAGGATAGGGGAGGGTGGGGGGAGGGGGGAGAGATCAACCAAAGGTCTTGTGTGCACGCATATGAGCCTAACCAATGGTTAAGTTCAACAGGTGTTTGGGGCATCCATGGGGAGGGGTGTGGGATGGGAATGGGGGGATGAGGACAAATATGTGACACCTTAATCAATAAAGAAATGAAAAAAAAGAAAGCAGTATTAATTCAGAGCAAATACTAATGAGTATCACAGAATTGTGTGAGAACAAGTGGAAAACCATCAAAATGTAAGTGTCGAATCTAGAAGGGATGTTGTACACTGCAGAAATCCTGGAAATAGAGTTAGTTCACATGAAACCAGTGTTTAAAACCACCAGAAGTCACAGAAAAGTAGTTTTCAACTGTAAAACAGTTGAAAGACAAGTCTATATAGCTTCTCAAGTTCAGAGAAGAGTGTATAATGTTGTTTGTACTTGTTGAGAAGTCCCACAAGATGAGCAGAAGGCTCTTTATATGACAGAGCTAGAAATTAGCAGTAATTGAGAGCAAACACTAATGAATATCATTGAATTTTGTGAGAACAAGTGGAAACCATCAAAATGTAAGTGTCTAGTTCATAAAGGATGTTGTACACTGCAGAAATCCTTGAAATAGAGTTAGTTCACATTAAACCAGTGTTTGAAAACAACAGAATTCAATGAAAAGTAGTATTCTACTGTAAAACAGTTGAAAGACAAGTGTATATAGCTTTTCAAGTTCAGAGAAGAGTGTATGAAGTTGTTTCTACATGTGGTGAAGTCCCACAAGTAGAGCAGAGGGCTCATTATAGGACACAGCTAGAAATCTGTAGTAATTCAGAGCAAATATTAATGAATGGCAGGGAATTTTGTGAGAACAAGTAGAAAACCATCAAAATGTAAGTGTCTAGTGTAGAAAGGATGTTGTAAACTGCGGAAATCCATGAAATAGAGTTAGTTCACATGAAACCAGTTTTTGAAACCACCAGAATTCACTGAAAATTAGCATTCAACTGTAAAACTGTTGAAAGACAAGTATATATAGCTTCTCAAGTTCAGAGAAGAGTGTATAAAATTGTTTGTACATTTGGTGAAGTCCCACAAATAGAGCAGCAGGCCCATTATAAGACACAGCTAGAAATCAGTAGTAATTCAGAGCAAATACTAAAGAGTATCACAGAATTGTGAGAGACCAAGTGGAAAAGACATCAAAATGTAAGTGTCTAGTCTAGAAAGGATGTTGTACACTGCGGAAATCATTGAAATAGAGTTAGTTCACATGAAACCAGTGTTTGAAACCACCAGAAGTCACTGAAAAGTAGTTTTCAACTGTAAAACAGTTGAAAGACAAGTGTATATAGCTTCTCAAGTTCAGAGAAGAGTGTATGAAGTTGTTTTTACATGTGGTGACGGCCCACAAGAAGAGCAGAAGGGCTATTATAGGACACTGCTAGAAATCTGTAGTAATTCAGAGCAAATATTAATGAATAGCATGGAATTGTGTGAGAATAAGTAGAAAACCATCAAAATGTAAGTGTCTAGTCTAGAAAGGATGTTGTACACTGCGGAAATCCTTGAAATAGAGTTAGTTCACATGAAACCAGTGTTTGAAACCATCAGAATTCACTGAAAAGTAGTATTGAACAGTAAAACAGTTGAAAGACAAGTGTATATAGCTTCTCTAATTCAGAGAAGAATGTATAAAGTTGTTTCTACAAGTGGTGAAGTCCCACAAGTAGAGCAGAAGGCCCATTAAAGGACACTGCAAGAAAGCAGTAGTAATTCAGAGCGAATACTAATGAGTATCACAGAATTGTGAGAGACCAAGTGGAAAAGACATCAAAATGTGTCTAGTCAATAAAGGATGTTATACACTGCAGAAATCTTGGAAATAGAGTTAGTTCACATGAAACCAGGGTTTGCAACCCCTAGAATACAAAAAAAATTAGCATTCCACTGTAAAACTGTTGAAAGACAAGTGTATATAGCTTCTCAAGTTCAGAGAAGAGTGTATAAAATTGTTTGTACATTTGGTGAAGTCCCACAAATAGAGCAGCAGGCCCATTATAAGACACATCTAGAAATCAGTAGTATTTCACAGCAAATACTAATGAATATCATAGAATTGTGTGAGAACAAGTGGAAAACAATCAAAATGTAAGTGTATAGTCTAGAAAGGATGTTGTACACTGCAGAAATCCTTGAAATAGAGTTAGTTCACAAGAAACCAGTGTTTGAACCCACTAGAATTCACTGAAAAGTAGCATTCAACAGTACAACAGTTGAGAGACAAGTGTATATAGCTTCTAATGTTCAGAGAAGAGTGTATGAAGTTGTTTTTACATGTGGTGAAGTCCCACAAGTAGAGCAGAAGGCCCATTAGAGGACACAGCTAGAAATCAGTATTAATTCAGAGCAAATACTAATGAGTATCACAGAATTGTGAGAGACCAAGTGGAAAAGACATCAAAATGTGTCTAGTCTATAAAGGATGTTATACACTGCAGAAATCTTGGAAATAGAATTAGTTCACATGAAACCAGGGTTTGAAACCCATAGAATACAAAAAAATTAGCATTCCACTGTAAAACTGTTGAAAGACAAGTGTATATAGTTTCTCAAGTTCAGAGAAGAGTGTATAAAATTGTTTGTACATGTGGTGAAGTCCCACAAATAGAGCAGAAGAGCTATTATAGGACACTGCAAGAAAGCAGTAGTAATTCAGAGCAAATACTAATGAGTATCACAGAATTGTGAGAGACCAAGTGGAAAAGACATCAAAATGTAAGTGTCTAGTCTAGAAAGGATGTTGTACACTGCGGAAATCATTGAAATAGAGTTAGTTCACATGAAACCAGTGTTTGAAACCACCAGAAGTCACTGAAAAGTAGTTTTGAACTGTAAAACAGTTGAAAGACAAGTGTATATAGCTTCTCAAGTTCAGAGAAAAGTGTATGAAGTTGTTTTTACATGTGGTGACGGCCCACAGGAAGAGCAGAAGGCCTATTATAAGACGCACCTAGAAATCAGTAGTATTTCAGAGTAAATATTAATGAATATCATCGTATTATGTGAGAACAAGTGGAAAACCATCAAAATGTAAGTGTCAGGTCTAGAAAGGATGTTGTACACTGCAGAAATCGTGGAAATAGAGTTAGTTTACATGAAACCAGTGTTTGAAACCCCTAGAATACAATGAAAATTAGTATTCAACTGTAAAACTATTGAAAGACAAGTGTATATAGCTTCTCAAGTTCAGAAAAAAGTGTATGAAGTTGTTTTTACATGTGGTGACGTCCCACAAGTAGAGCAGAAAGGCTTTTATAGGACACAGCTAGAAATCTGTAGTAATTCAGAGCAAATATTAATTAATAGCATGGAATTGTGTGAGAATAAGTAGAAAACCATCAAAATGTAAGTGTCTAGTCTAGAAAGGATGTTGTACACTGCGGAAATCCTTGAAATAGAGTTAGTACACATGAAACCAGTGTTTGAAACCATCAGAATTCACTGAAAAGTAGTATTCAACAGTAAAACAGTTGAAAGACAAGTATATATCGCTTCTCAAGTTCAGAGAAGAGTGTATAAAATTGTTTGTACATGTGGTGAAGTCCCACAAGTAGAGCAGAAGAGCTATTATAGGACACTGCAAGAAAGCAGTAGTAATTCAGAGCAAATACTAATGAGTATCACAGAATTGTGAGAGACCAAGTGTAAAAGACATCAAAATGTAAGTGTCTAGTCTAGAAAGGATGTTGTACACTGCAGAAATCCTGGAAATAGAGTTAGATCACATGAAAGCAGTGTTTGAAACCAACAGAATTCACTGAAAAGTAGTATTCAACTGTAAAACTGTTGAAAGACAAGTGTATATGGCTTCTCAAGTTCAGAGAAGAATGTGTGAAGTTGTTTTTACATGTGGTGAAGTCCCACAAATAGAGCAGAAGGCCTATTATAAGACGCACCTAGAAATCAGTAGTATTTCAGAGCAAATATTAATGAATATCATCGTATTGTGTGAGAACAAGTGGAAAACCATCAAAATGTAAGTGTCAGGTCTAGAAAGGATGTTGTACACTGCAGAAATCGTGGAAATAGAGTTAGTTTACATGAAACCAGTGTTTGAAACCCCTAGAATACAATGAAAATTAGCATTCAACTGTAAATCTATTGAAAGACAAGTGTATATAGCTTCTCAAGTTCAGAGAAAAGTGTATGAAGTTGTTTTTACATGTGGTGACGTCCCACAAGTAGAGCAGAAAGGCTATTATAGGACACTGCTAGAAATCTGTAGTAATTCAGAGCAAATATTAATTAATAGCATGGAATTGTGTGAGAATAAGTAGAAAACCATTAAAATGTAAGTGTCTAGTCTAGAAAGGATGTTGTACACTGCAGAAATCCTTGAAATAGATTTAGTTCACATTAAACCAGTGTTTGAAAACAACAGAATTCAATGAAAAGTAGTATTCTACTGTAAAACAGTTGAAAGACAAGTGTATATAGATTCTCAAGCTCAGAGAAGAGTGTATACTGTAGTTTGTACTAGTGGAGAAGTCCAACAAGTAGAGTAGAAAGCCCAAAATAGGACACAGCTAGAAATCAGTAGTAATTCAGAGCAAATACTAATAAATATCATAGAATTGTGTGAGAACAACTGGAAAACAATCAAAATGTAAGTGTGTCTAGTCTAGAAAGGATGTTGTACACTGAGGAAATCCTTGAAATAGAGTTAGTTCACATGAAACCAGTGTTTGAAACCACCAGAAGTCACTGAAAAGTAGTTTTCAACTGTAAAACAGTGGAAAGACAAGTGTATATAGCTTCTGAAGTTCAGAGAAGAGCGTATGAAGTAGTTTCTACATGTGGTGAAGTCCCACAAGTAGAGCAGAAGGGCTCTTATAGGGCACTGCATGAAAGCAGTAGTAATTCAGAGCAAATACTAATGAGTATCACAGAATTGTGAGAGACCAAGTAAAAAAGACATCAAAATGTAAGTGTCTATTCTAGAAAGGATGTTGTACACTGCAGAAATCCTTGAAATAGAGTTAGTTCACAAGAAACCAGTGTTTGAACCCACTAGAATTCACTGAAAAGTAGCATTCAACAGTACAACAGTTGAGAGACAAGTGTATATAGCTTCTAATGTTCAGAGAAGAGTGTATGAAGTTGTTTGTACATGTGGTGAAGTCCCACAAGTAGAGCAGAAGGCCCATTAGAGGACACAGCTAGAAATCAGTAGTAATTCAGAGCAAATACTAATGAGTATCACAGAATTGTGAGAGACCAAGTGGAAAAGACATCAAAACGTGTCTAGTCTATAAAGGATGTTATACACTGCAGAAATCTTGGAAATAGAGTTAGTTCACATGAAACCAGGGTTTGAAACCCATAGAATACAAAAAAATTAGCATTCCACTGTAAAACTGTTGAAAGACAAGTGTATATAGTTTCTCAAGTTCAGAGAAGAGTGTATAAAATTGTTTGTACATGTGGTGAAGTCCCACAAATAGAGCAGAAGAGCTATTAAGGACACTGCAAGAAAGCAGTAGTAATTCAGAGCAAATACTAATGAGTATCACAGAATTGTTGGAGACCAAGTGTAAAAGACATCAAAATGTAAGTGTCTAGTCTAGAAAGGATGTTGTACACTACAGAAATCCTGGAAATAGAGTTAGTTCACATGAAACCAGTGTTTGAAACCCCTAGAATACAATGAAAATTAGCATTCAACTGTAAAACTGTTGAAAGACAAGTGTATATAGCTTCTCAAGTTCAGAGAAGAATGTATGAAGTTGTTTTTACATGTGGTGAAGTCCCACAAATAGAGCAGAAGGGCTATTATAAGACACAGCTAGAAATCTGTAGTATTTCAGAGCAAATATTAATGAATATCATAGAATTGTGTGAGAACAAGTGGAAAACCATCAAAATGTAAATGTATAGTCTAGAAAGGATGTTGTACTCTGCAGAAATCCTGGAAATAGAGTTAGATCACATGAAAGCAGTGTTTGAAACCAACAGAATTCACTGAAAAGTAGTATTCAACTGTAAAACAGTTGAAAGACAGGTGTATATAGCTTCTCAAGTTCAGAGAAGAGTGTATAAAATTGTTTGTACATGTGGTGAAGTCCCACAAGTAGAGCAGAAGAGCTATTATAGGACACTGCAAGAAAGCAGTAGTAATTCAGAGCAAATACTAATGAGTATCACAGAATTGTGAGAGACCAAGTGTAAAAGACATCAAAATGTAAGTGTCTAGTCTAGAAAGGATGTTGTACACTGCAGAAATCCTGGAAATAGAGTTAGATCACATGAAAGCAGTGTTTGAAACCAACAGAATTCACTGAAAAGTAGTATTCAACTGTAAAACTGTTGAAAGACAAGTATATATAGCTTCTCAAGTTCAGAGAAGAGTGTATGAAGTTGTTTTTACATGTGGTGAAGTCCCACAAATAGAGCAGAAGGCCTATTATAAGACACAGCTAGAAATCTGTAGTATTTCAGAGCAAATATTAATGAATATCATAGAATTGTGTGAGAACAAGTGGAAAACCATCAAAATGTAAATGTCTAGTCTAGAAAGGATGTTGTACACTGCAGAAATCCTGGAAATAGAGTTAGATCACATGAAAGCAGTGTTTGAAACCAACAGAATTCACTGAAAAGTAGTATTCAACTGTAAAACAGTTGAAAGACAGGTGTATATAGCTTCTCAAGTTCAGAGAAGAGTGTATAAAGTTGTTTCTACATGTGGTGAAGTCCCACAAGTAGAGCAGAAGGCCCATTAGAGGACACAGCTAGAAATCAGTAGGAATTCAGAGCAAATACTAATGAATATCATAGAATTGTGTGAGAACAAGTGGAAAAACATCAAAATGTAAGTGTCTAGTCTAGAAGGGATGTTGTACACTGCAGAAATCCTGGAAATAGAGTTAGTTCACATGAAAACAATGTTTGAAACCCCTCGAATACAATGAAAATTAGCATTCAACTGTAAAACTGTTGAAAGACAAGTGTATACAGCTTCTCAAGTTCAGAGAATAGTGTATGAAGTTGTGTTTACATGTGGTGACGTCCCACGAGTAGAGCAGAAAGGCTATTATAGGACACTGCTAGAAATCTGTAGTAATTCAGAGCAAATATTAATTAATAGCATGGAATTGTGTGAGAATAAGTAGAAAACCATCAAAATGTAAGAGTCTAGTCTAGAAAGGATGTTGTACACTGCGGAAATCCTTGAAATAGAGTTAGTACACATGAAATCAGTGTTTTAAACCATCAGAATTCACTGAAAAGTAGTATTCAACAGTAAAATAGTTGAAAGACAAGTATATATAGCTTCTCAAGTTCAGAGAAGAGTGTATAAAATTGTTTGTACATGTGGTGAAGTCCCACAAGTAGAGCAGAAGAGCTATTATAGGACACTGCAAGAAAGCAGTAGTAATTCAGAGCAAATACTAATGAGTATCACAGAATTGTGAGAGACCAAGTGTAAAAGACATCAAAATGTAAGTGTCTAGTCTAGAAAGGATGTTGTACACTGCAGAAATCCTGGAAATAGAGTTAGATCACATGAAAGCAGTGTTTGAAACCAACAGAATTCACTGAAAAGTAGTATTCAACTGTAAAACTGTTGAAAGACAAGTGTATATAGCTTCTCAAGTTCAGAGAAGAATGTGTGAAGTTGTTTTTACATGTGGTGAAGTCCCACAAATAGAGCAGAAGGCCTATTATAAGATGCACCTAGAAATCAGTAGTATTTCAGAGCAAATATTAATGAATATCATCGTATTGTGTGAGAACAAGTGGAAAACCATCAAAATGTAAGTGTCAGGTGTAGAAAGGATGTTGTACACTGCAGAAATCGTGGAAATAGAGTTAGTTTACATGAAACCAGTGTTTGAAACCACCAGAAGTCACTGAAAAGTAGCTTTCAACTGTAAAACAGTTGAAAGACAAGTGTATATAGCTTCTCAAGTTCAGAGAAGAGTGTATGAAGTTGTGTTTACATGTGGTTACGTCCCACAAGTAGAGCAGAAAGGCTATTATAGGACACTGCTAGAAATCTGTAGTAATTCAGAGCAAATATTAATTAATAACATGGAATTGTGTGAGAATAAGTAGAAAACCATCAAAATGTAAGTGTCTAGTCTAGAAAGGATGTTGTACACTGCAGAAATCCTTGAAATAGAGTTAGTTCACATTAAACCAGTGTTTGAAAACAACAGAATTCAATGAAAAGTAGTATTCTACTGTAAAACAGTTGAAAGACAAGTGTATATAGATTCTCAAGCTCAGAGAAGAGTGTATAATGTAGTTTGTACTAGTGGAGAAGTCCAACAAGTAGAGTAGAAAGCCCAAAATAGGACACAGCTAGAAATCAGTAGTAATTCAGAGCAAATACTAATAAATATCATAGAATTGTGTGAGAACAACTGGAAAACAATCAAAATGTATGTGTGCCTAGTGTAGAAAGGATGTTGTACACTGAGGAAATCCTTGAAATAGAGTTAGTTCACATGAAACCAGTGTTTGAAACCACCAGAAGTCACTGAAAAGTAGTTTTCAACTGTAAAACAGTGGAAAGACAAGTGTATATAGCTTCTGAAGTTCAGAGAAGAGCGTATGAAGTAGTTTCTACATGTGGTGAAGTCCCACAAGTAGAGCAGAAGGGCTCTTATAGGGCACTGCATGAAAGCAGTAGTAATTCAGAGCAAATACTAATGAGTATCACAGAATTGTGAGAGACCAAGTAAAAAAGACATCAAAATGTAAGTGTCTATTCTAGAAAGGATGTTGTACACTGCAGAAATCCTTGAAATAGAGTTAGTTCACAAGAAACCAGTGTTTGAACCCACTAGAATTCACTGAAAAGTAGCATTCAACAGTACAACAGTTGAGAGACAAGTGTATATAGCTTCTAATGTTCAGAGAAGAGTGTATGAAGTTGTTTTTACATGTGGTGAATTCCCACAAGTAGAGCAGAAGGCCCATTAGAGGACACAGCTAGAAATCAGTAGTAATTCAGAGCAAATACTAATGAGTATCACAGAATTGTGAGAGACCAAGTGGAAAAGACATCAAAATGTGTCTAGTCTATAAAGGATGTTATACACTGCAGAAATCTTGGAAATAGAGTTAGTTCACATGAAACCAGGGTTTGAAACCCCTAGAATACAAAAAAAAATTAGCATTCCACTGTAAAACTGTTGAAAGACAAGTGTATATAGTTTCTCAAGTTCAGAGAAGAGTGTATAAAATTGTTTGTACATGTGGTGAAGTCCCACAAATAGAGCAGAAGAGCTATTAAGGACACTGCAAGAAAGCAGTAGTAATTCAGAGCAAATACTAATGAGTATCACAGAATTGTTGGAGACCAAGTGTAAAAGACATCAAAATGTAAGTGTCTAGTCTAGAAAGGATGTTGTACACTACAGAAATCCTGGAAATAGAGTTAGTTCACATGAAACCAGTGTTTGAAACCCCAAGAATACAATGAAAATTAGCATTCAACTGTAAAACTGTTGAAAGACAAGTGTATATAGCTTCTCAAGTTCAGAGAAGAATGTATGAAGTTGTTTTTACATGTGGTGAAGTCCCACAAATAGAGCAGAAGGCCTATTATAAGACACAGTTAGAAATCTGTAGTATTTCAGAGCAAATATTAATGAATATCATAGAATTGTGTGAGAACAAGTGGAAAACCATCAAAATGTAAATGTCTAGTCTAGAAAGGATGTTGTACACTGCAGAAATCCTGGAAATAGAGTTAGATCACATGAAAGCAGTGTTTGAAACCAACAGAATTCACTGAAAAGTAGTATTCAACTGTAAAACAGTTGAAAGACAGGTGTATATAGCTTCTCAAGTTCAGAGAAGAGTGTATAAAATTGTTTGTACATGTGGTGAAGTCCCACAAGTAGAGCAGAAGAGCTATTATAGGACACTGCAAGAAAGCAGTAGTAATTCAGAGCAAATATTAATTAATAGCATGGAATTGTGTGAGAATAAGTAGAAAACCATCAAAATGTAAGAGTCTAGTCTAGAAAGGATGTTGTACACTGCGGAAATCCTTGAAATAGAGTTAGTACACATGAAACCAGTGTTTTAAACCATCAGAATTCACTGAAAAGTAGTATTCAACAGTAAAACAGTTGAAAGACAAGTATATATAGCTTCTCAAGTTCAGAGAAGAGTGTATAAAATTGTTTGTACATGTGGTGAAGTCCCACAAATAGAGCAGAAGAGCTATTATAGGACACTGCAAGAAAGCAGTAGTAATTCAGAGCAAATACTAATGAGTATCACAGAATTGTTGGAGACCAAGTGTAAAAGACATCAAAATGTAAGTGTCTAGTCTAGAAAGGATGTTGTACACTGCGGAAATCCTTGAAATAGAGTTAGTTCACATGAAACCAGTGTTTGAAACCACCAGAAGTCACTGAAAAGTAGTTTTCAACTGTAAAACAGTGGAAAGACAAGTGTATATAGCTTCTCAAGTTCAGAGAAGAATGTGTGAAGTTGTTTTTACATGTGGTGAAGTCCCACAAATAGAGCAGAAGGCCTATTATAAGACGCACCTAGAAATCAGTAGTATTTCAGAGCAAATATTAATGAATATCATCGTATTGTGTGAGAACAAGTGGAAAACCATCAAAATGTAAGTGTCAGGTCTAGAAAGGATGTTGTACACTGCAGAAATCGTGGAAATACAGTTAGTTTACATGAAACCAGTGTTTGAAACCACCAGAAGTCACTGAAAAGTAGCTTTCAACTGTAAAACAGTTGAAAGACAAGTGTATAAAGCTTCTCAAGTTCAGAGAAGAGTGTATGAAGTTGTGTTTACATGTGGTTACGTCCCACAAGTAGAGCAGAAAGGCTATTATAGGACACTGGTAGAAATCTGTAGTAATTCAGAGCAAATATTAATTAATAGCATGGAATTGTGTGAGAATAAGTAGAAAACCATCAAAATGTAAGTGTCTAGTCTAGAAAGGATGTTGTACACTGCAGAAATCCTTGAAATAGAGTTAGTTCACATTAAACCAGTGTTTGAAAACAACAGAATTCAATGAAAAGTAGTATTCTACTGTAAAACAGTTGAAAGACAAGTGTATATAGATTCTCAAGCTCAGAGAAGAGTGTATAATGTAGTTTGTACTAGTGGAGAAGTCCAACAAGTAGAGTAGAAAGCCCAAAATAGGACACAGCTAGAAATCAGTAGTAATTCAGAGCAAATACTAATAAATATCATAGAATTGTGTGAGAACAACGGGAAAACAATCAAAATGTAAGTGTGTCTAGTCTAGAAAGGATGTTGTACACTGAGGAAATCCTTGAAATAGAGTTAGTTCACATGAAACCAGTGTTTGAAACCACCAGAAGTCACTGAAAAGTAGTTTTCAACTGTAAAACAGTGGAAAGACAAGTGTATATAGCTTCTGAAGTTCAGAGAAGAGTGTATGAAGTAGTTTCTACATGTGGAGAAGTCCCACAAGTAGAGCAGAAGGGCTATTATAGGGCACTGCATTAAAGCAGTAGTAATTCAGAGCAAATACTAATATTTATCACAAAATTGTGAGAGACCAAGTGGAAAAGACATCAAAATGTAAGTGTCTAGTCTAGAAAGGATGTTGTACACTGCAGAAATCCTGGAAATAGAGTTAGTTCACATGAAACCAGTGTTTGAAACCGCTAGAATACAATGAAAATTAGCATTCAACTGTAAAACTGTTGAAAGACAACTGTATATAGCTTCTCAATTTCAGAAAAGAATGGATGAAGTTGTTTTTACATGTGGTGAAGTCCCACAAATAGAGCAGAAGGCCTATTATAAGATACAGCTAGAAATCTGTGGTATTTCAGAGCAAATATTAATGTATATCATAGAATTGTGTGAGAACAAGTGGAAAACCATCAAAATGTAAGTGTCAAGTCTAGAAAGGATGTTCTACACTGCAGAAACCCTGGGAATAGAGTTAGATCACATTAAAGCAGTTTTTGAAACCAACAGAATTCACTGAAAAGTAGTATTCAACTGTAAAACAGTTGAAAGACAGGTGTATATAGCTTCTCAATTTCAGAGAAGAGTGTATGAAGTTGTTTCTACAGGTGGTGAAGTCCCACAAGTAGAGCAGAAGGCCCATTAGAGGATACAGCTAGAAATCATTAGTAATTCAGAGCAAATACTAATGAATATCATAGAATTGTGTGAGAACAAGTGGAAAAACATCAAAATGTAAGTGTCTAGTCTAGAAGGGATGTTGTACACTGCAGAAATCCTGGAAATAGTGTTAGTTCACATGAAAACAGTGTTTGAAACCCCTAGAATACAATGAAAATGAGCATTCAACTGTAAAACTGTTGAAAGACAAGTATATATTGCTTCTCAAGATCAGATAAGAGTGTATGAATTTGTTTTTACATGTGGTGAAGTCCCACAAGTAGAGCAGATGTCCCATTATAGGTCACAGCTAGAAATCAGTAGTAATTCATAGCAAATACTAATGAGTATCACAGAATTGTGAGAGACCAAGTGGAAAAGACATCAAAATGTAAGTGTCTAGTCTAGAAAGGATGTTGTACACTACAGAAATCCTGGAAATAGAGTTAGTTCACATGAAACCAGTGTTTGAAACCCCTAGAATACAATGAAAATTAGCATTCAACTGTAAAACTGTTGAAAGACAAGTGTATATAGCCTCTCAAGTTCAGAGAAGAGTGTATAAAGTTGTTTTCACATGTGGTGACGTCCCACAAGTAGAGCAGAAGGGCTATTATAGGACACTGCTAGAAATCTGTAGTAATTCAGAGCAAATATTAATGAATAGCATGGAATTGTGTGAGAATAAGTAGAAAACCATCAAAATGTAAGTGTCTAGTCTAGAAAAGATGTTGTACACTGCGGAAATCCTTGAAATAGAGTTAGATCACATGAAACCAGTGTTTAAAACCACCAGAATTCACTGAAAAGTAGTATTCAACTGTAAAACAGTTGGGAAACAAGTGTATATAGCTTCTCAAATTCAGAGAAGAATGTATAAAGATGTTGCTACAAGTGGTGAAGTCCCACAAGTAGAGCAGAGGGCCCATTAAAGGACACTGCAAGAAAGCATAGTAATTCTGAGCAAATACTAATAAATATCATAGAATTGTGTTAGAACAACTGGAAAACCATCAAAATGTAAGTGACTAAAATAGAAAGGATGTTGTACACTGCAGAAATCCTTGAAATAGAGTTAGTTCATATGAAACCAGTGTTTGAATCCAGCATAAGTCACTGAAAAGTAGTACTGAACTGTAAAACAGTTGAAAGACAAGTTTATATAGCTTCTCAAGTTCAGAGAAGAGTGTATAAAATTGTTTGTACATGTGGTGAAGTCCCACAAATAGAGCAGATGGCCCATTATAAGACAAAGCTAGAAATCATTAGTGATTGAATCTCATTCATTGAGAATAGCCAACGTTACTACATGGTGACTGGAACCCTGTTTCTAACCGTTCTGAGTGCTACACACCAAATTGTCCAGTGATTGAAGCTCATTCATTGTGAATAGCCAACATTACTATACTGTGACCTTAAACCTGTCCCTAACCCTCTAACCCAAACCCTAAACCTAGCCCACACCTGCGCCGGAACACTACCTAGCCCAAAACGTCATCCTAACCCTAACCATGAACAGAGCCCCAATTCTCTAACCCTAATACCAGAACTTATCTCGATGATGTCATCACTCCCAGCTGGTCCCCTGGCCAAATCATTATCACCTGGGATCAATTAAGCCTGACCACGTGGCCTCTCCCCCTTGGTGACGTCATCACTTCCTTTTTAATGGCCTATCCAGGCTTCTTTCAAAATCGCCAACTCATTTCCCTGAATAATAAATGTAACCAGTATCCAACTCGGTTCTATGTTCTTTGAACACGATTTCCTTGTCAGGAAACAATGTGTTACAGATATTAAGGCCCTTTATTCACGTATTCCTAGTGTTTGAAGCACTTTCTTAGATATTAACCTAGGTTATCATTGTGAATTTCCCGAGTTGGAGTCTCTCTCTTCCAGTGTCTCAAGATTTTTCATTGTGAATTCTAAATTGGTAAAACAACCTTTTTTACAAATATACCAGCACTTTCAACATTATTACCACTTGAAAGTCTATCCTACCTTTCACAGCGTTTTAGATACCAATTGTCAGTATTTCAAAATTCAGTAGAGATGTTCGGGATCTAAAACGTATTCCAGGAGATCTAGAGACACTCTGCCATTCCCCTGGTCTGTTGTTTTGAGCTATGAGACTTTTCATTTTAACACGGGTGTCATACAGGCTTTTTAAAGGCACAGTAAAACATTACTTGGAACCCTATCCTAACTAACATTTTTATTTCATAGTGTTCTCAATATTTTCATACTGTGCTATAGCTCTAGGGAAATGAGTTTTTCAGTGTTTCACCAAAACCCTTTCTCGAAAACGCCAACTCCTTTTGCCGGGAAAAATAAATGTAAATAGTGTCACACTCGCTTCTCAGCTGTTTGCACAAGATTTCCCCGTGAGAAAATTGTGCTGTTCAGATATTCAGTCTATTGGAATATCTATTCCAATTGTGTGAAGCACATTTCTAAATATTTCCCTAGTCTGGAGTCGTAAGTTCTGAGTGCTACACACCAAATTGTCCAGTGATTGAAGCTCATTCATTGTGAATAGCCAACATTACTACACTGTGACCATAACCCTGTCCCAAACTCTCTAACCCAAACCCTAAACCTAGCCCACTCCTGCGCCGGAACCCTACCTAGCCCAAAACCTCATCCTAACCCTAACCATGGACAGAGCCCCAATTCTCTAACACTAATACCAGAACAAATCTCAATGATGTCATCGCTCCCAGCTGGTCCCCTGGCCAAATCATTATCACCTGGGGTCAATTAAACCTGCCCACGTGGCCCCTCCCACTGGTGACGTCATCACTTCCGGTTTAATGGCCTATCCAGGCTTCTTTCAAAATTGCCAACTCATTTTCCAGGAATAATAAATGTAACCAGTATCCAACTCGGTTCTATGTTCTTTGAACACGATTTCCTTGTCAGGAAACAATGTGTTACAGATATTAAGCCCCTTTATTCACGTATTTCTAGTGTTTGAAACACTTTCTTAGATATTAACCTAGGTTATCATTGTGAATTTCCCGCTTTGGTGTCTCTCTCTTCCAGTGTCTCAAGCTTTTTCATTGTGAATTCTAATTTGGTAAAACAATCTTTTTTACAAATATACCAGCACTTTCAACATTATTACCACTTGAAAGTCTATCCTACCTTTCATAGCGTTTTGGATACAAATTGTCAGTATTTCAAAATTCAGTGGAGATGTTCGGGATCTAAAACGTATTCCAGGAGTTCTAGAGACACTCTGCCATTCCCCTGGTCTGTTGTTTTGAGCTATGAGACTTTTCATTTTAACACGGGTGTCATACCGGCTTTTTAAAGGCACAGTAAAACATTACGTGGAACCCTAGCCTGACTAACATTTTTATTTCATAGTGTTCTCAATACTTTCATACTGTTCGATAGCTCTAGGAAAATGAGTTTTTCAGTGTTTCACCAAAACCTTTTCTCGAAAACGCCAACTCCTTTTGAATGGAAAAATAAATGTAAACAGTGTCACACTCGGTTCTCAGCTGTTTGAACAAGATTTCCCAGTGAGAAAATTGTGCTGTTCAGATATTCAGTCTATTGAAATGTGTATTCCAATTGTGTGAAGCACATTTCTAAATATTTTCCTAGTCTGGAGTCGTAAGTTCTGAGTGCTACACACCAAATTGTCCAGTGATTGAAACTCATTCATTGTGAATAGCCAACGTTACTACACTGTGACCATAACCCTGTCCCTAGCCCTCTAACCCAAACCCTAAACCTACCCCACTCCTGCGCCAGAACCCTACCTAGCCCAAAACTTCATCCTAACCCTAACCATGAATAGAGCACCTATTCTCTAACCCTAATACCAGACCTTATCTCGATGACGTCATCACTCCAAGCTGGTCCCCTGGCCAAATCATTATCACCTGGGATCAATTAAGCCTGCCCACGTGGCGCCTCCCCCTTGGTGACGTCATCACTTCCTTTTTAATGGCCTTTCCAGGCTTCTTTCAAAATCGCCAACTCATTTCCCTGAATAATAAATGTAACCAGTATCCAACTCGGTTCTATGTTCTTTGAACACGATTTCCTTGTCAGGAAACAATGTGTTACAGATATTAAGGCCCTTTATTCACGTATTCCTAGTGTTGAAGCACTTTCTTAGATATTAACCTAGGTTATCATTGTGAATTTCCCGAGTTGGAGTCTCTCTCTTCCAGTGTCTCAAGATTTTTCATTATGATTTCTAATTTGGTAAAACAACCTTTTTTACAAATATACCAGCACTTTCAACATTATTACCACTTGAAAGTCTATCCTACCTTTCACAGCGTTTTGGATACCAATTGTCAGTATTTCAAAATTCAGTAGAGATGTTCGGGATCTAAAACGTATTCCAGGAGATCTAGAGACACTCTGCTATTCCCCTGGTCTGTTGTTTTGAGCTATGAGACTTTTCATTTTAACACGGGTGTCATACAGGCTTTTTAAAGGCACAGTAAAACATTACTTGGAACCCTATCCTAACTAACATTTTTATTTCATAGTGTTCTCAATATTTTCATACTGTGCTATAGCTCTAGGGAAATGAGTTTTTCAGTGTTTCACCAAAACCCTTTCTCGAAAACGCCAACTCCTTTTGCCGGGAAAAATAAATGTAAACAGTGTCAAACTCGCTTCTCAGCTGTTTGCACAAGATTTCCCCGTGAGAAAATTGTGCTGTTCAGATATTCAGTCTATTGGAATATGTATTCCAATTGTGTGAAGCACATTTCTAAATATTTCCCTAGTCTGGAGTCGTAAGTTCTGAGTGCTACACACCAAATTGTCCAGTGATTGAAGCTCATTCATTGTGAATAGCCAACATTACTACACTGTGACCGTAACCCTGTCCCAAACTCTCTAACACAAACCCTAAACCTAGCCCACTCCTGCGCCGGAACCCTACCTAGCCCAAAACCTCATCCTAACCCTAACCATGGACAGAGCCCCAATTCTCTAACACTAATACCAGAACAAATCTCAATGACGTCATCGCTCCCAGCTGGTCCCCTGGCCAAATCATTATCACCTGGGATCAATTAAACCTGCCCACGTGGCCCCTCCCACTGGTGACGTCATCACTTCCGGTTTAATGGCCTATCCAGGCTTCTTTCAAAATTGCCAACTCATTTTCCAGGAATAATAAATGTAACCAGTATCCAACTCGGTTCTATGTTCTTTGAACACGATTTCCTTGTCAGGAAACAATGTGTTACAGATATTAAGCCCCTTTATTCACGTATTCCTAGTGTTGGAAGCACTTTCTTAGATATTAACCTAGGTTATCATTGTGAATTTCCCGCTTTGGTGTCTCTCTCTTCCAGTGTCTCAAGCTTTTTCATTGTGAATTCTAATTTGGTAAAACAATCTTTTTTACAAATATACCAGCACTTTCAACATTATTACCACTTGAAAGTCTATCCTACCTTTCACAGCGTTTTGGATACAAATTGTCAGTATTTCAAAATTCAGTGGAGATGTTCGGGATCTAAAACGTATTCCAGGAGTGCTAGAGACACTCTGCCATTCCCCTGGTCTGTTGTTTTGAGCTATGAGAATTTTCATTTTAACACGGGTGTCGTACCGGCTTTTTAAAGGCACAGTAAAACATTACTTGGAACCCTATCCTAACTAACATTTTTATTTCATAGTGTTCTCAATATTTTCATACTGTGCTATAGCTCTAGGGAAATGAGTTTTTCAGTGTTTCACCAAAACCTTTTCTCGAAAACGCCAACTCCTTTTGCCGGGAAAAATAAATGTAAACAGTGTCACACTCGGTTCTCAGCTGTTTGAACAAGATTTCCCAGTGAGAAAATTGTGCTGTTCAGATACTCAGTCTATTGGAATATGTTTTCCAATTGTGTGAAGCACATTTCTAAATATTTCCCTAGTCTGGAGTCGTAAGTTCTGAGTGCTACACACCAAATTGTCCAGTGATTGAAGCTCATTCATTGTGAATAGCCAACATTACTACACTGTGACCGTAAACCTGTCCCTAACCCTCTAACCCAAACCCTAAACCTAGCCCACTCCTGCGCCGGAACACTACCTAGCCCAAAACGTCATCCTAACCCTATCCATGAACAGAGCCCCAATTCTCTAACCCTAATACCAGAACTTATCTCGATGACCTCATCACTCCCAGCTGGTCCCCTGGCCAAATCATTATCACCTGGGATCTATTAAGTCTGCCCATGTGGCCCCTCCCCCTTAGTGACGTCATCACTTCCGGTTTAATGGCCTATCTAGGCTTCTTTCAAAATCGCCAACTCATTTTCCAGGAATAATAAATGTAACCAGTATCCAACTCGGTTCTATGTTCTTTGAACACGATTTCCTTGTCAGGAAACAATGTGTTACAGATATTAAGGCCCTTTATTCACGTAGTTCTAGTGTTTGAAACACTTTCTTAGATATTAACCTAGGTTATCATTGTGAATTTCCCGCGTTGGAGTCTCTCTCTTCCCGTGTCTCAAGCTTTTTCATTGTGAATTCTAATTTGGTAAAACAACCTTTTTTACAAATATACTAGCATTTTCAACATTATTACCACTTGAAAGTCTATCCTACCTTTCACAGCGTTTTGGATACCAATTGTCAGTATTTCAAAATTCAGTAGAGAAGTTCGGGATCTAAAACGTATTCCAGGAGTTCTAGAGACACTCTGCCATTCCCCTGGTCTGTTATTTTGAGCTATGAGACTTTTCATTTTAACACGGGTGACATACCGGCCTTTTAAAGGCACAGTAAAACATTACTTGGAACCCTAGCCTAACTAACATTTTTATTTCATAGTGTTCTCAATATTTTCATACTGTTCGATAGCTCTGGGAAAATGAGTTTTTCAGTGTTTCACCAAACCCTTTCTCGAAAACGCCAACTCCTTTTGCCGGGAAAAATAAATGTAAACAGTGTCACACTCGGTTCTCAGCTGTTTGCACAAGATTTCCCCGTGAGAAAATTGTGCTGTTCAGATATTCAGTCTATTGGAATATGTATTCCAATTGTGTGAAGCACATTTCTAAATATTTCCCTAGTCTTGAGTCGTAAGTTCTGAGTGCTACACACCAAATTGTCCAGTGATAGAAGCTCATTCATTGTGAATAGCCAACATTACTACACTGTGACCATAACCCTGTCCCAAACCCTCTAACTCAAATCCTAAACCTAGCCCACTGCTGCGCCGGAACCCTACCTAGCCCAAAACCTCATCCTAACCCTAACCATGGACAGAGCCCCAATTCTCTAACACTAATACCAGAACTAATCTCGATGACGTCATCTCTCCCAGCTGGTCCCCTGGCCAAATCATTATCACCTGGGATCAATTAAGCCTGCCCACGTGGCCCCTCCCACTTGGTGACGTCATCACTTCCGGTTTAATGGCCTATCCAGGCTTCTTTCAAAATCGCCAACTCATTTTCCAGGAATAATAAATATAACCAGTATCCAACTCGGTTCTATGTTCTTTGAACACGATTTCCTTGTCAGGAAACAATGTGTTACAGATATTAAGGCCCTTTATTCCCGTATTTCTAGTGTTTGAAACACTATCTTAGATATTAACCTAGGTTATCATTGTGAATTTCCTGAGTTGGAGTCTCTCTCTTCCAGTGTCTCAAGCTTTTTCATTGTGAATTCTAATTTGGTAAAACAACCTTTTTTACCAATATACCAGCACTTTCAACATTATTACCACTTGAAAGTCTATCCTACCTTTCACAGCGCTTTGGATACAAATTCTCAGTATATCAAAATTCAGTAGAGATGTTCGGGTTCTAAATCGTATTCCTGGAGTTCTAGAGACACTCTGCCATTCCCCTGGTCTGTTGTTTTGAGCTATGAGACTTTTCATTTTAACACAGGTGTCCTACCGGCTTTTTAAAGGCACAGTAAAACATTACTTGGAACCCTAGCCTAACTAACATTTTTATTTCATCGTGTTCTCAATACTTTCATACTGTGCTATAGCTCTAGGAAAATGAGTTTTTCAGTGTTTCACCAAAACCTTTTCTCGAAAACGCCAACTCCTTCTGCCGGGAAAAATAAATGTAAACAGTGTCACACTCGGTTCTCAGCTGTTTGAACAAGATTTCCCAGTGAGAAAATTGTGCTGTTCAGATATTCACTCTATTGGAATATGTATTCCAATTGTGTGAAGCACATTTCTAAATATTTCCCTAGTCTGGAATCGTAAGTTCTGAGTGCTACACACCAAATTGTCCAGTGATTGAAGCTCATTCATTGTGAATACCCAACATTACTACACTGTGACCGTAACCCTGTCCCTAACCCTCTAACCCAAACCCTAAACCTACCCCACTCGTGCGCCGGTACCCTAACTAGCCCAAAACTTCATCCTAACCCTAACCATGAACAGAGCCCCAATTCTCTAACCCTAATACCAGAACTTATCTCGATGACGTCATCACTTCCAGGTGGTCCCATGGCCAAATCATTATCACCTGGGATCAATTAAGCCTGACCACGTGGCCCCTCCCCCTTAGTGACATCATCACTTCCTGTTTAATGGCCTAACCAGGCTTCTTTCAAAATCGCCAACTCATTGTCCCTGAATAATAAATGTATCCAGTATCCAACTCGGTTCTATGTTCTTTGAACACGATTTCCTTGTCAGGAAAAAATGTGTTACAGATATTAAGGCCCTTTATTCACGTATTCCTAATGTTTGAAGCACTTTCTTAGATATTAACCTAGGTTATCATTGTGAATTTTCGCGTTGGAGTCTCTCTCTTCCAGTCTGTCAAGCTTTTTCATTCTGAATTCTAATTTGGTGAAACAACCTTTTTTACAAATATACCAGCACTTTCAACATTATTACCACTTGAACTTCTATCCTTACTTTAACAGCGTTTTGGATACAAATTGTCAGTATTTCAAAATTCAGTAGAGATGTCGGGTTCTAAAACGTATTCCAGGAGTTCTGGAAACACTCTGCCATTCCTCTGGTCTGTTGTTTTGAGCTATGAGACCTTTCATTTTAACACGGATGTCATACCGGCTTTTTAAAGGCACATTAAAACATTACTTGGAACCCTAGCCTAACTAATATTTTTATTTCATAGTGTTCTCAATACTTTCATACTGTTCGATAGCTCTATGAAAATGAGTTTTTCAGTGTTTCACCAAAACCTTTTCCCGAAAACGCCAACTCCTTTTGACGGGAAAAATAAATGTAAACAGTGTCACACTCGCTTCTCAGCTGTTTGAACAAGATTTCCCAGTGACAAAATTGTGCTGTTCAGATATTCAGTCTATTGGAATATATATTCCTATTGTGTGAAGCACATTTCTAAATATTTCCCTAGTCTGGAGTCGTAAGTTCTGAGTGCTACACACCAAATTGTCCAGTGATTAAAGCTCATTCATTGTGAATAGCCAACATTACTACACTGTGACCGTAACCCTGTCCCTAGCCCTCTAACCCAAACCCTAAACCTAGCCCACACCTGAGCCTGAACCCTACCTAGCCCAAAACCTTATCCTAACCCTGACCATGAACAGAGCCCCAATTCTCTAACCCTAATACCAGAACTAATCTCGATGACGTCATCACTCACAGCTGGTCTCCTGGCCAAATCATTATCACCTGGGATCAATTAATCCTGACCACCTGGCCCCTCCCCCTTGGTGACGTCATCACATCCCGTTTAATGGCCTAACCAGGCTTCTTTCAAAATCACCAACTCATTGTCCCGGAATAATAAATGTAACCAGTATCCAACTCGGTTCTATGTTCTTTGAACAAGATTTCCTTGTCAGGAAACAATGTGTTACAGATATTAAGGCCCTTTATTCACGTATTCCTGGTGTTTGAAGCACTTTCTTAGTTATTAACCTAGGTTATCATTGTGAATTTCCCGAGTTGGAGTCTCTCTCTTCCAGTGTCTCAAGCTTTTTCATTGTGAATTCTAATTTGGTAAAACAACCTTTTTACAAATATACCAGCACTTTCAACATTATTACCACTTGACAGTCTATCCTACCTTTCACAGCGCTTTGGATACAAATTCTCAGTATTTCAAAATTCAGTAGAGATGTTCGGGTTCTAAAACGTATTCCAGGAGTTCTAGAGACACTCTGCCATTCCCCTGGTCTGTTGTTTTGAGCAATGAGACTTTTCATTTTAACACGGGTGTCATACTGGCTTTTTAAAGGCACAGTAAAACATTACTTGGAACCCTAGCCTAACTAACATTTTTATTTCATAATGTTCTCAATACTTTCATACTGTGCTATAGCTCTAGGAAAATGAGTTTTTCAGTGTTTCACCAAAACCTTTTCCCGAAAACGCCAACTCCTTTTGACGGGAAAAATAAATGTAAACAGTGTCACACTCGCTTCTCAGCTGTTTGAACAAGATTTCCCAGTGACAAAATTGTGCTGTTCAGATACTAAGTCTATTGGAATATGTATTCCTATTGTGTGAAGCACATTTCTAAATATCTCTCTAGTCTGGAGTCGTAAGTTCTGAGTGCTACACACCAAATTGTCCAGTGATTGAAGCTCATTCATTGTGAATAGCCAACATTACTACACTGTGACCGTAACCCTGTCCCTAACCTTCTAACCCAAACCCTAAACCTAGCGCACACCTGAGCCTGAACCCTACCTAGCCCAAAACCTTATCCTAACCCTAACCATGAACAGAGCCCCAATTCTCTAAACCTAATACCAGAACTAATCTCGATGACGTCATCACTCCCAGCTGGTCCCCTGGCCAAATCATTATCACCTGGGATCAATTAAGCCTGCCCACGTGGCCCCTCCCCCTTGGTGACTTCATCACATCCTGTTTAATGGCCTAACCAGGCTTCTTTCAAAATCGCCAACTCATTGTCCCGGAATAATAAATGTAACCAGTATCCAACTCGGTTCTATGTTCTTTGAACACGATTTCCTTGTCAGGAAACAATGTGTTACAGATATTAAGGCCCTTTATTCACGTATTCCTAGTGTTTGAAGCACTTTCTTAGATATTAACCTAGGTTATCAGTGTGAATTTCCCGAGTTGGAGTCTCTCTCTTCCAGTGTCTCAAGCTTTTTCATTGTGAATTCTAATTTGGTAAAACAACCTTTTTTACAAATATACCAGCACTTTCAACATTATTACCACTTGACAGTCTATCCTACCTTTCACAGCGCTTTGGATACAAATTCTCAGTATTTCAAAATTCAGTAGAGATGTTCGGGTTCTAAAACATATTCCGGGAGTTCTAGAGACACTCTGCCATTCCCCTGGTCTGTTGTTTTGAGCAATGAGACTTTTCATTTTAGCACGGCTGTCATACTGGCTTTTTAAAGGCACAGTAAAACATTACTTGGAACACTAGCCTAACTAACATTTTTATTTCATAGTGTTCTCAATATTTTCATACTGTTCGATAGCTCTAGGAAAATGAGTTTTTCAGTGTTTCACCAAAACCTTTTCCCGAAAACGCCAACTCCTTTTGACGGGAAAAATAAATGTAAACAGTGTCACACTCGCTTCTCAGCTGTTTGAACAAGATTTCCCAGTGACAAAATTGTGCTGTTCAGATACTCAGTCTATTGGAATATGTATTCCTATTGTGTGAAGCACATTTCTAAATATTTCCCTAGTGTGGAGGCGTACGTTCTGAGTGCTACACACCAAATTGTACAGTGATTGAAGCTCATTCATTGTGAATAGCCAACATTACTACACTGTGACCGTAACCCTGTCCCTAACCCTCTAACCCAAACCCTAAACCTAGCCCACACCTGAGCCTGAACCCTACCTAGCCCAAAACCTTATCCTAACCCTAACCATGAACAGAGCCCCAATTCTCTAATCCTAATACCAGAACTAATCTCGATGACGTCATCACTCCCAGCTGGTCCCCTGGCCAAATCATTATCACCTGGGATCAATTAAGGCTGCCCACGTGGCCCCTCCCCCTTGGTGACGTCATCACATCCGGTTTAATGGCCTAACCATTCTTCTTTCAAAATGGCCAACTCATTGTCAAGGAATAATAAATGTAACCAGTATCCAACACGGTTCTATGTTCTTTGAACACGATTTCCTTGTCTGGAAACAATGTGTTACAGATATTAAGGCCCTTTATTCACGTATTCCTAGTGTTTGAAGCACTTTCTTAGATATTAACCTCGGTTATCATTGTGAATTTCCCGAGTAGGAGTCTCTCTCTTCCAGTGTCTCAAGCTTTTTCATTGTGAATTCTAATTTGGTAAAACAACCTTTTTTACAAATATACCAGCACTTTCAACATTATTACCACTTGACAGTCTATCCTACCTTTCACAGCGCTTTGGATACAAATTCTCAGTATTTCAAAATTCAGTAGAGATATTCGGGTTCTAAATCGTATTCCTGGAGTTCTAGAGACACTCTGCCATTCCCCTGGTCTGTTGTTTTGAGCTATGAGACTTTTCATTTTAACACAGGTGTCCTACCGGCTTTTTAAAGGCACAGTAAAACATTACTTGGAACCCTAGCCTAACTAACATTTTTATTTCATCGTGTTCTCAATACTTTCATACTGTGCTATAGCTCTAGGAAAATGAGTTTTTCAGTGTTTCACCAAAACCTTTTCTCGAAAACGCCAACTCCTTCTGCCGGGAAAAATAAATGTAAACAGTGTCACACTCGGTTCTCAGCTGTTTGAACAAGATTTCCCAGTGAGAAAATTGTGCTGTTCAGATATTCACTCTATTGGAATATGTATTCCAATTGTGTGAAGCACATTTCTAAATATTTCCCTAGTCTGGAATCGTAAGTTCTGAGTGCTACACACCAAATTGTCCAGTGATTGAAGCTCATTCATTGTGAATACCCAACATTACTACACTGTGACCGTAACCCTGTCCCTAACCCTCTAACCCAAACCCTAAACCTACCCCACTCGTGCGCCGGTACCCTAACTAGCCCAAAACTTCATCCTAACCCTAACCATGAACAGAGCCCCAATTCTCTAACCCTAATACCAGAACTTATCTCGATGACGTCATCACTTCCAGGTGGTCCCATGGCCAAATCATTATCACCTGGGATCAATTAAGCCTGACCACGTGGCCCCTCCCCCTTAGTGACATCATCACTTCCTGTTTAATGGCCTAACCAGGCTTCTTTCAAAATCGCCAACTCATTGTCCCTGAATAATAAATGTATCCAGTATCCAACTCGGTTCTATGTTCTTTGAACACGATTTCCTTGTCAGGAAACAATGTGTTACAGATATTAAGGCCCTTTATTCACGTATTCCTAATGTTTGAAGCACTTTCTTAGATATTAACCTAGGTTATCATTGTGAATTTTCGCGTTGGAGTCTCTCTCTTCCAGTCTGTCAAGCTTTTTCATTCTGAATTCTAATTTGGTGAAACAACCTTTTTTACAAATATACCAGCACTTTCAACATTATTACCACTTGAACTTCTATCCTTACTTTAACAGCGTTTTGGATACAAATTGTCAGTATTTCAAAATTCAGTAGAGATGTCGGGTTCTAAAACGTATTCCAGGAGTTCTGGAAACACTCTGCCATTCCTCTGGTCTGTTGTTTTGAGCTATGAGACCTTTCATTTTAACACGGATGTCATACCGGCTTTTTAAAGGCACATTAAAACATTACTTGGAACCCTAGCCTAACTAATATTTTTATTTCATAGTGTTCTCAATACTTTCATACTTTTCGATAGCTCTATGAAAATGAGTTTTTCAGTGTTTCACCAAAACCTTTTCCCGAAAACGCCAACTCCTTTTGACGGGAAAAATAAATGTAAACAGTGTCACACTCGCTTCTCAGCTGTTTGAACAAGATTTCCCAGTGACAAAATTGTGCTGTTCAGATATTCAGTCTATTGGAATATATATTCCTATTGTGTGAAGCACATTTCTAAATATTTCCCTAGTCTGGAGTCGTAAGTTCTGAGTGCTACACACCAAATTGTCCAGTGATTAAAGCTCATTCATTGTGAATAGCCAACATTACTACACTGTGACCGTAACCCTGTCCCTAGCCCTCTAACCCAAACCCTAAACCTAGCCCACACCTGAGCCTGAACCCTACCTAGCCCAAAACCTTATCCTAACCCTGACCATGAACAGAGCCCCAATTCTCTAACCCTAATACCAGAACTAATCTCGATGACGTCATCACTCACAGCTGGTCTCCTGGCGAAATCATTATCACCTGGGATCAATTAATCCTGACCACCTGGCCCCTCCCCCTTGGTGACGTCATCACATCCCGTTTAATGGCCTAACCAGGCTTCTTTCAAAATCACCAACTCATTGTCCCGGAATAATAAATGTAACCAGTATCCAACTCGGTTCTATGTTCTTTGAACAAGATTTCCTTGTCAGGAAACAATGTGTTACAGATATTAAGGCCCTTTATTCACGTATTCCTGGTGTTTGAAGCACTTTCTTAGTTATTAACCTAGGTTATCATTGTGAATTTCCCGAGTTGGAGTCTCTCTCTTCCAGTGTCTCAAGCTTTTTCATTGTGAATTCTAATTTGGTAAAACAACCTTTTTACAAATATACCAGCACTTTCAACATTATTACCACTTGACAGTCTATCCTACCTTTCACAGCGCTTTGGATACAAATTCTCAGTATTTCAAAATTCAGTAGAGATGTTCGGGTTCTAAAACGTATTCCAGGAGTTCTAGAGACACTCTGCCATTCCCCTGGTCTGTTGTTTTGAGCAATGAGACTTTTCATTTTAACACGGGTGTCATACTGGCTTTTTAAAGGCACAGTAAAACATTACTTGGAACCCTAGCCTAACTAACATTTTTATTTCATAGTGTTCTCAATACTTTCATACTGTGCTATAGCTCTAGGGAAATGAGTTTTTCAGTGTTTCACCAAAACCTTTTCCCGAAAACGCCAACTCCTTTTGACGGGAAAAATAAATGTAAACAGTGTCACACTCGCTTCTCAGCTGTTTGAACAAGATTTCCCAGTGACAAAATTGTGCTGTTCAGATACTAAGTCTATTGGAATATGTATTCCTATTGTGTGAAGCACATTTCTAAATATCTCTCTAGTCTGGAGTCGTAAGTTCTGAGTGCTACACACCAAATTGTCCAGTGATTGAAGCTCATTCATTGTGAATAGCCAACATTACTACACTGTGACCGTAACCCTGTCCCTAACCTTCTAACCCAAACCCTAAACCTAGCGCACACCTGAGCCTGAACCCTACCTAGCCCAAAACCTTATCCTAACCCTAACCATGAACAGAGCCCCAATTCTCTAAACCTAATACCAGAACTAATCTCGATGACGTCATCACTCCCAGCTGGTCCCCTGGCCAAATCATTATCACCTGGGATCAATTAAGCCTGCCCACGTGGCCCCTCCCCCTTGGTGACTTCATCACATCCTGTTTAATGGCCTAACCAGGCTTCTTTCAAAATCGCCAACTCATTGTCCCGGAATAATAAATGTAACCAGTATCCAACTCGGTTCTATGTTCTTTGAACACGATTTCCTTGTCAGGAAACAATGTGTTACAGATATTAAGGCCCTTTATTCACGTATTCCTAGTGTTTGAAGCACTTTCTTAGATATTAACCTAGGTTATCAGTGTGAATTTCCCGAGTTGGAGTCTCTCTCTTCCAGTGTCTCAAGCTTTTTCATTGTGAATTCTAATTTGGTAAAACAACCTTTTTTACAAATATACCAGCACTTTCAACATTATTACCACTTGACAGTCTATCCTACCTTTCACAGCGCTTTGGATACAAATTCTCAGTATTTCAAAATTCAGTAGAGATGTTCGGGTTCTAAAACATATTCCGGGAGTTCTAGAGACACTCTGCCATTCCCCTGGTCTGTTGTTTTGAGCAATGAGACTTTTCATTTTAGCACGGCTGTCATACTGGCTTTTTAAAGGCACAGTAAAACATTACTTGGAACACTAGCCTAACTAACATTTTTATTTCATAGTGTTCTCAATATTTTCATACTGTTCGATAGCTCTAGGAAAATGAGTTTTTCAGTGTTTCACCAAAACCTTTTCCCGAAAACGCCAACTCCTTTTGACGGGAAAAATAAATGTAAACAGTGTCACACTCGCTTCTCAGCTGTTTGAACAAGATTTCCCAGTGACAAAATTGTGCTGTTCAGATACTCAGTCTATTGGAATATGTATTCCTATTGTGTGAAGCACATTTCTAAATATTTCCCTAGTGTGGAGGCGTACGTTCTGAGTGCTACACACCAAATTGTACAGTGATTGAAGCTCATTCATTGTGAATAGCCAACATTACTACACTGTGACCGTAACCCTGTCCCTAACCCTCTAACCCAAACCCTAAACCTAGCCCACACCTGAGCCTGAACCCTACCTAGCCCAAAACCTTATCCTAACCCTAACCATGAACAGAGCCCCAATTCTCTAATCCTAATACCAGAACTAATCTCGATGACGTCATCACTCCCAGCTGGTCCCCTGGCCAAATCATTATCACCTGGGATCAATTAAGGCTGCCCACGTGGCCCCTCCCCCTTGGTGACGTCATCACATCCGGTTTAATGGCCTAACCATTCTTCTTTCAAAATGGCCAACTCATTGTCAAGGAATAATAAATGTAACCAGTATCCAACACGGTTCTATGTTCTTTGAACACGATTTCCTTGTCTGGAAACAATGTGTTACAGATATTAAGGCCCTTTATTCACGTATTCCTAGTGTTTGAAGCACTTTCTTAGATATTAACCTAGGTTATCATTGTGAATTTCCCGAGTAGGAGTCTCTCTCTTCCAGTGTCTCAAGCTTTTTCATTGTGAATTCTAATTTGGTAAAACAACCTTTTTTACAAATATACCAGCACTTTCAACATTATTACCACTTGACAGTCTATCCTACCTTTCACAGCGCTTTGGATACAAATTCTCAGTATTTCAAAATTCAGTAGAGATATTCGGGTTCTAAAATGTATTCCAGGAGTTCTAGAGACACTCTGCCATTCCCCTGGTCTGTTGTTTTGAGCAATGAGACTTTTCATTTTAACACGGGTCATACTGGCTTTTTAAAGGCACAGTAAAACATTACCTGGAACCCTAGGTTAACTAACATTTTTATTTCATAGTGTTCTCAATACTTTCATACTGTTAGATAGCTCTAGGAAAATGAGTTTTTCAGTGTTTCACCAAAACCTTTTCCCGAAAACGCCAACTCCTTTTGACGGGAAAAATAAATATAAACAGTGTCACACTCGCTTCTCAGCTGTTTGAACAAGATTTCCCAGTGACAAAATTGTGCTGTTCAGATACTAAGTCTATTGGAATATGTATTCCTATTGTGTGAAGCACATTTCTAAATATCTCTCTAGTCTGGAGTCGTAAGTTCTGAGTGCTACACACCAAATTGTCCAGTGATTCAAGCTCATTCATTGTGAATAGCCAACATGACTACACTGTGACCGTAACCCTGTCCCTAACCCTCTAACCCAAACCCTAAACCTAGCCCACACCTGAGCCTGAACCCTACCTAGCCCAAAACCTTATCCTAACCCTAACCATGAACAGAGCCCCAATTCTCTAAACCTAATACCAGAACTAATCTCGATGACGTCATCACTCCCAGCTGGTCCCCTGGCCAAATCATTATCACCTGGGATCAATTAAGCCTGCCCACGTGGCCCCTCCCCCTTGGTGACGTCATCACATCCGGTTTAATGGCCTAACCAGGCTTCTTTCAAAATCGCCAACTGGAGAGAGAAAAAAGATGGCGACCGGCTTTAAGGTAGGGAGAGAGTGCGAGTGAGGAACCCATAGAGGAGAGTGTAGACGTGTGTGGTGTGTGTGTGTGTGTGAGCTAGGGTCAGTTAGATTCTGCACGTCTTCCAAGGGGCTCCTTAACTGGGCAGTCCTAGACGGCGCAGCCCCGCGCACAAAGCGGACACTTCTCAGAGGCTGGTGGGGACGAGGAGACCACGCCATCTTGGGAAACAGAGCTGCCTGAGACGCGGATCCTGGCTTCTGACACAAACCAGGACCCTACAGCCACTGGGCACAGAGAACTGCTATCACAGCTTCAGACCAACAAACAAGAATCCAGACTTCTCAGCAGAATTCCGTGAGTCAAAGAGCCTACCCCACTCCCAGCAGGCGCGCGAGCGCCATAGTAACTGATAGACCCGCCCCTCCCCCAAGCTGCTGAGCGCTCACAGGCGCGCTGAGAGAGCAGTAACTGATAGACCCGCCCCTCGCCCAAGCTGCTGAGCTTTGCGCAGGGAAGCGCTCCCCACTAGGGAATTTGGCGCGGCACGGGACAGAAGCAGCTCCTGGTCGGGGAAATCTGTCAGTGCGCACAGAGGGCTCCCCTTCGGGGAATTTGGCTTGCGGGTCACAGCGCCCCCTTCTGGGAATCTTAGGGCGTGCACAGAAGGGCTTCCCTTCAGGGAAGTTGGCGCGCAGGACGGACTCCGCCCCCCTTCCGGGACTTTGGGAGAGTGCACCACAGAATCAGCTCACCTTCAGGATTTTAAGAATGTGCGCTCTAGCAGGTTTGGCTCAGTAGAGAGAGCACACACAGGACGCAGCTCCACTTCAGGGAATTTGGCACGCCGGACACAGCTGCCGGGGATCCCTGACTCACAGCGCATTCACACTAAGAGCCAGCGACCCCAATTGTTGGTGCATGCACACACAGGGACCCTGATTCTCAACGAGAAACCTCACAAGGCAACAGAGACTTTGACACTAGAGTCTTGGTGCAGACACAGGGAAACTCTGACTCCTGGCACATCCTAAGGATCTCATTTTCGGCGCATACCAACAGTGTGGTGCAGACAGGGCCCCTGATTCCAAGTGTGCACACGAGACCACACAGAACACTGGGGACACTGACCCTGGGCAAGTCTGGTTCCCACCAACCAAAGGCAGCCACACGTCCTAGTGTCAGAGCACTCCAGTGAAACTCGGGTGGAGCGAAGTCCCCACAGCACAAGGCCCAGGTCCACACAAACGGAAACTTGAGCTTTCTGGTAATAGCCAGAATGGGGAAACGAAATATCTCACAGAGGAAAGAAAATGTGGAGTCGCCAAGAAAGGAAATTAGTGAAACTGAAGCTTGCAACATGACCGAAAAGGAGTTCAGAGTAATGGTCGTGGAATTTATACAACGGATGGATGAGAAAATCAACAACTTATGCAAGAATCAGGAAGAAATGAAGAGTGATATAGCTACAATCAAAAACACCATGGAAAGTTTCAACAGTAGACTACAAGAAGCAGAGGACCGAATTAGTGAGTTAGAAGATCAGGTACAGAAACAAGCTCAAGCTGAACAGCAATTGGAGAAAAAAATTAAAAAGCAGGAGGAAAGCCTAAGGGAGCTTTGGGACAACATGAAACGAAGTAACATGCGTATAATAGGGCTGCCAGAAGGACAAGAAGAGCAGCAGGGTTTAGAAAATCTATTTGAAGAAATAATGACAGAAATCTTCCCTGATATGGGAAAGGTAAAAGTTACGCAAGTAAAGAGAATCCCAAGCAGGATCAACCCCAAAAGACCCACACCAAGACATGTCATAATTTCAATGGCAAATATAAATGATAAAGAGAGAATCCTAAAGGCGGCAAGAGAGAGACAGAGAGTTACCTACAAAGGAACACCCATCAGATTGTCAAATGATTACTCATCAGAAACACAACAAGCTAGAAGTGAATGGAAGGAGGTATACAAAGTGTTGCAAAGCAAAGGACTGAATCCAAGAATACTATATCCAGCAAGACTATCAATCAAAATTGAAGGGGAAATCAGGAGCTTTGCAGACAAAAAAAGCCTCAGGGAGTTTATCACCACCAAACCAGCAATGCAAGAATTGCTAAAGGGAATACTGTAAAAAGAAGAAATAAACAGGTAAGAAGGAATACAGACACAAAAATAGATATGACTGCAAACAAATACCTTTCAGTAATAACTTTAAATGTAAACGGACTAAATGCTCCAATCAAAAGACATCGAGTAGCTGAATGGATAAAAAAACACGACCCATGTATATGCTGTCTACAAGAGACCCACCTCAGAACAAGAGACTCACAGAGATTGAAAGTGAAGGGATGGAAAAATATCTTTCAGGCAAATGGAAATGAAAAAAAAGCAGGGGTAGCAATACTTATATCTGACAAAATAGACCTCAAAGTAAATGCCATAACAAGAGATAAGAAAGGCCACTTCATAATACTAAAGGGAGAAATCCAACAAGAAGAAATAATTCTGGTAAACATATACGCTCCCAATATAGGAGCACCCAAATACATAAAAAAAACTCCTGGAGGATATCAAGGGAGAGATTAATAGCAATACAATCATAGTAGGAGACTTTAATACCCCACTATCACCACTGGACAAATCCTCTAAACAAAAAATCAGCAAAGAAACAGCAATCTTAAATGACTCACTAGACCAGATGGAATTAATTGACATCTTCAGAACATTTCACCCCAAAGCCACAGAATATACATTCTTCTCAAGTGCACATGGGTCATTTTCAAAGATAGACCATATGCTGGGTCACAGGCAAAATCTCTTCAAATTCAAGAAGATAGAAATTATATCAAGCATCTTCTCAGATCACAGTGGCATAAAACTGGAAATCAACTACAATAAATACAATCCAAAGAAATCAAACACATGGAGACTAAACAGCATGCTATTAAACAAGGACTGGGTCACCAGAGAGATCAAGGAAGGAATAAAAAACATCATGGCAACAAATGACAATGAAAACACAACAATCCAAAATCTATGGGACACAGCGAAAGCAGTCTTGAGAGGGAAGTTCATAGCTCTACAAGCCTATTGCAAAAAACAAGAAACAATGGTGACAAATTACTTAACCCTACAACTCAAAGAGCTAGAAAAAGCGCAGCAAGAAAAGCCCAGTGTAACCAGAAGGAAGGAAATAACAAAGATCAGAGCAGAGATAAATGACATAGAGACCAAAGAAACAATACATAAGATCAACAAAACCAAGAGCTGGTTCTTTGAAAGGATAAACAAGATTGATGGACCTCTAGCCAGGCTCACCAAGAAGCAAAGAGAGAGGACCCAAATAAACAAAATCAGAAATGAAAGAGGTGAAATAACAACAGACCCCGCTGAGATACAAAGGATTGTTACAAAATACTACGAACAACTCTATTCCAACAAACTGGACAACCTGGAGGAAATGGACATATTCCTAGAAAAATATAACCTTCCAAAAATCAATCAAGAAGAATCTAAACAGCTCAATAGGCCAATAACTATGGACGAAATTGAAGCAGTCATCAAAAAGCTTCCGGCAAACAAAAGCCCGGGGCCTGATGGCTTCACAGGAGAGTTTTACCAAACATTCAAGGAAGAACTAAAACCTATCCTCCTCAGACTATTCCAAAAAATTCAAGTGGAAGGAACACTTCCAAGCTCCTTCTATGAAGCCAGCATCACCCTAATACCAAAATCAGATAAAGACAACACAATGAAAGAGAATTACAGACCAATATCCCTCATGAACATAGATGCCAAAATCCTCAACAAAATTCTAGCAAATCGGCTCCAGCAGTACATCAGAAAGATCATACACCATGACCAAGTAGGATTTATCCCAGGAATGCAAGGATGGTACAATATCCGCAAATCAATAAACGTGATACATCACATAAACAAATTGAAAGATAAAAATCACATAGTCATATCAATTGATGCAGAAAAAGCATTTGACAAAATCCAACACCCTTTCTTGATAAAAACTCTCAACAAGGTGGGAATAGATGGCTCATACCTCAACATAATAAAAGCTATATATGATAAACCCACAGCAAACATCATACTCAATGGACAAAAACTAAAAACATTTCCCCTAAGAACAGGAACAAGACAGGGATGCCCACTCTCACCACTCCTGTTTGACATAGTACTCGAAGTATTAGCCATTGCAATTAGACAAGAAGAAGAAATAAAAGGCATCCAAATTGGAAAAGAACAAGTAAAGCTGTCTTTATTTGCAGACGACATGATATTGTACATAAAAAATCTGAAAGACTCCGTCAAAAAACTAATAGATTTAATAAATGAATTCGGCAATGTAGCAGGATACAAAATTAACGCCAAGAAATCTATGGCCTTTCTATACACCAATAGTGAACTTACAGACAGAGAGACTAAAAAGGCAATCCCATTTACCATCGCACCAAAAAAATTAAGATACCTAGGAATAAACTTAACTAAGGAGGTAAAAGACCTATACACGGAAAACTACAGGACACTGAAAAAAGAGATAGAGGAAGACATAAACAGATGGAAGAACATACCATGTTCATGGATTGGTAGAATCAACATCATTAAAATGTCCATACTACCCAAAGCAATCTATAGATTCAATGCACTCCCCATTAAAATACCAATGGCATATTTCACAGACCTTGAAAGAACTCTCCAAAAATTCATCTGGAATAAAAAAAGACCCCGAATAGCCACAGCAATCCTGAGAAAGAAGAATAAAGTAGGAGGGATCTCAATACCAGATTTCAAGCTGTATTACAAAGCCACTGTTCTCAAAACAGCCTGGTACTGGCACAAGAACAGACATATAGATCAATGGAACAGAATAGAGAATCCAGATATCGACCCAAACCACTATGCTCAATTAATATTTGACAAAGGAGGCATGAACATACAATGGAATAAAGACAGTCTCTTCAATAAATGGTGTTGGGAAAATTGGACAGATACATGCAAAAAAATGAAGCTTGATCACCAACTTACACCATACACAAAAATAAACTCAAAATGGATACAGGACTTAAACATAAGACGGGAAACCATAAAAATACTAGAGCAATCCACAGGCAGCAAAATCTCAGACATATGCCAAAAGAAATTCTTCACTGACACTGCTCCTAGGGCAGTGGAAGCTAAAGAGAAAATTAACAAATGGGACTACATAAAAATAAAAAGCTTTTTCACAGCAAAAGAAACCATAAACAAAACAACAAGAAGGCCCACTACATGGGAGAACATATTTGCAAATGGCATCACTGATAAAGGTTTAATCTCCAACATCTACAGGCAGCTTATGCAACTTAATAAAAGGAAGATAAATGATCCAATAAAAAAATGGGCAACAGACCTAAATAGAATCTTTTCAAAAGAAGACAGAAGGAAGGCCAAGAGACACATGAAAACATGCTCAAAGTCACTTATTATCCGAGAGATGCAAATCAAAACAACAATGCGGTACCATCTTACACCTGTCAGAATGGCTATCATCAACAAATCAACAAACGACAAGTGTTGGCGAGGATGCGGAGAAAAAGGAACCCTCGTGCACTGCTGGTGGGAATGCAGATTGGTGCAGCCACTGTGGAGAACAGTATGGAGTTTCCTCAAAAAACTGAAAATGGAACTCCCATTTGACCCAGTAATCCCACTCCTGGGAATATATCCGAAGAAACTAGAAACACCAATCAGAAAGGATATATGCACCCCTATGTTCATAGCAGCACAATTCACCATAGCTAAGATTTGGAAACAGCCTAGGTGCCCGTCAGCAGATGACTGGATCAGAAAACTGTGGTACATCTACACAATGGAATACTATGCTGCCATAAAAAAGAAGGAATTCTCATCATTTGCAGCAACCTGGATGGAATTGGAGAACATTATGTTAAGTGAAATAAGTCAGTCAATGAAAGAAAAATACCACATGATCTCACTCATTTATGGATAATAAAGAACATTATAAAATTGAACAAAAAGATAGATACAGAGACAGTAAAGCATCAAACAGACTGTCAAATTACAGGGGGAAGGTTAGGGAGAGATGGGGGAGATAAGAGATCAATCAAAGGACTTGTATGCATGCATATAAGCATAACCAATGGACGCAAAACTCTGGGGGGTGAGGGCATATATGGGAGTGGGGTGGGGGGGGCAATGGCAAGATATGTACACATATAATACCTTAATAAAAAATAAAAAAAAAATAAAAAAAATAAAAAAAAAATCGCCAACTCATTGTCCCGGAATAATAAATGTAACCAGTATCCAACTCGGTTCTATGTTCTTTGAACACGATTTCCTTGTCAGGAAACAATGTGTTACAGATATTAAGGCCCTTTATTCACGTATTCCTAGTGTTTGAAGCACTTTCTTAGATATTAACCTAGGTTATCAGTGTGAATTTCCCGAGTTGGAGTCTCTCTCTTCCAGTGTCTCAAGCTTTTTCATTGTGAATTCTAATTTGGTAAAACAACCTTTTTTACAAATATACCAGCACTTTCAACATTATTACCACTTGACAGTCTATCCTACCTTTCACAGCGCTTTGGATACAAATTCTCAGTATTTCAAAATTCAGTAGAGATGTTCGGGTTCTAAAACGTATTCCAGGAGTTCTAGAGACACTCTGCCATTCTCCTGGTCTGTTGTTTTGGGCAATGAGACTTTTCATTTTAACACGGGTGTCATACCGGCTTTTTAAAGGCACAGTAAAACATTACTTGGAACCCTAGCCTAACTAACATTTTTATTTCATAGTGTTCTCAATACTTTCATACTGTTCGATAGCTCTAGGAAAATGAGTTTTTCAGTGTTTCACCAAAACCTTTTCCTGAAAACGCCAACTCCTTTTGACGGGAAAAATAAATGTAAACAGTGTCACAGTCGCTTCTCAGCTGTGTGAACAAGATTTCCCAGTGACAATATTGTGCTGTTCAGATACTCAGTCAATTGGAATATGTATTCCTATTGTGTGAAGCACATTTCTAAATATTTCCCTAGTCTGGAGTCGTAAGTTCTGACTGCTACACACCAAATTGTCCAGAGATTGAAGCTCCTTCATTGTGAATAGCCAACATGACTACACTGTGACCATAACCCTGTCCCTAACCCTCTAACCCAAACCCTAAACCTAGCCCACACCTGAGCCTGAACCCTACCTAGCCCAAAACCTTATCCTAACCCTAACCATGAACAGAGCCCCAATTCTCTAACCCTAATACCAGAACTAATCTCGATGACGTCATCACTCCCAGCTGGTCCCCTGGCCAAATCATTATCACCTGGGATCAATTAAGCCTGCCCACGTGGCCCCTCCCCCTTGGTGACGTCATCACATCCGGTTTAATGGCCTAACCAGGCTTCTTTCAAAATGGCCAACTCATTGTCCCGGAATAATAAATGTAACCAGTATCCAACTCGGTTCTATGTTCTTTGAACAGGATTTTCTTGTCAGGAAACAATGTGTTACAGATATTAAGGCCCTTTATTCACGTATTCCTAGTGTTTGAAGCACTTTCTTAGATATTAACCTAGGTGATCAGTGTGAATTTCCCGAGTTGGAGTCTCTCTTTCAGTGTCTCAAGCTTTTTCATTGTGAATTCTAATTTGGTAAAACAACCTTTTTTACAAATATACCAGCACTTTCAACATTATTACCACTTGACAGTCTATCCTACCTTTCACGGCGCTTTGGATACAAATTCTCAGTATTTTAAAATTCAGTAGAGATGTTCGGGTTCTAAAACGTAATCCAGGAGTTCTAGAGACACTCTGCCATTCACCTGGTCTGTTGTTTTGAGCAATGAGACTTTTCATTTTAACACGGGTGTCATACCGGCTTTTTAAAGGCACAGTAAAACATTACTTGGAACCCTAGCCTAACTAACATTTTTATTTCATAGTGTTCTCAATACTTTCATACTGTTCGATAGCTCTAGGAAAATGAGTTTTTCAGTGTTTCACCAAAACCTTTTCCCGAAAACGCCAACTCCTTTTGACGGGAAAAATAAATGTAAACAGTGTCACAGTCGCTTCTCAGCTGTGTGAACAAGATTTCCCAGTGACAATATTGTGCTGTTCAGATACTCAGTCAATTGGAATATGTATTCCTATTGTGTGAAGCACATTTCTAAATATTTCCCTAGTCTGGAGTCGTAAGTTCTGACTGCTACACACCAAATTGTCCAGAGATTGAAGCTCATTCATTGTGAATAGCCAACATGACTACACTGTGACCGTAACCCTGTCCCTAACCCTCTAACCCAAACCCTAAACCTAGCCCACACCTGAGCCTGAACCCTACCTAGCCGAAAACCTTATCCTAACCCTAACCATGAACAGAGCCCCAATTCTCTAACCCTAATACCAGAACTAATCTCGATGACGTCATCACTCCCAGCTGGTCCCCTGGCCAAATCATTATCACCTGGGATCACTTAAGCCTGCCCACGTGGCCCCTCCCCCTTGGTGACGTCATCACATCCGGTTTAATGGCCTAACCAGGCTTCTTTCAAAATGGCCAACTCATTGTCCCGGAATAATAAATGTAACCAGTATCCAACTCGGTTCTATGTTCTTTGAACAGGATTTTCTTGTCAGGAAACAATGTGTTACAGATATTAAGGCCCTTTATTCACGTATTCCTAGTGTTTGAAGCACTTTCTTAGATATTAACCTAGGTGATCAGTGTGAATTTCCCGAGTTGGAGTCTCTCTTTCAGTGTCTCAAGCTTTTTCATTGTGAATTCTAATTTGGTAAAACAACCTTTTTTACAAATATACCAGCACTTTCAACATTATTACCACTTGACAGTCTATCCTACCTTTCACGGCGCTTTGGATACAAATTCTCAGTATTTTAAAATTCAGTAGAGATGTTCGGGTTCTAAAACGTAATCCAGGAGTTCTAGAGACACTCTGCCATTCACCTGGTCTGTTGTTTTGAGCAATGAGACTTTTCATTTTAACACGGGTGTCATACCGGCTTTTTAAAGGCACAGTAAAACATTACTTGGAACCCTAGCCTAACTAACATTTTTATTTCATAGTGTTCTCAATACTTTCATACTGTTCGATAGCTCTAGGAAAATGAGTTTTTCAGTGTTTCACCAAAACCTTTTCCCGAAAACGCCAACTCCTTTTGAAGGGAAAAATAAATGTAAACAGTGTCACACTCGCTTCTCAGCTGTGTGAACAAGATTTCCCAGTGACAAAATTGTGCTGTTCAGATACTCAGTCTATTGGAATATGTATTCCTATTGTGTGAAGCACATTTCTAAATATTTCCCTAGTCTGGAATCGTAAGTTCTGAGTGCTACACACCAAATTGTCCAGTGATTGAAGCTCATTCATTGTGAATAGCCAACATTACTACACTGTGACCGTAACCCTGTCCCTAACCCTCTAACCCAAACCCTAAACCTAGCCCACACCTGAGCCTGAACCCTACCTAGCCCAAAACCTTATCCTAACCCTAACCATGAACAGAGCCCCAATTCTCTAACCCTAATATCAGAACTAATCTCGATGACGTCATCACTCCCAGCTGGTCCCCTGGCCAAATCATTATCACCTGGGATCAATTAAGCCTGCCCACGTGGCCCCTCCCCCTTGGTGACGTCATCACATCCTGTTTAATGGCCTAACCAGGCTTCTTTCAAAATCGCCAACTCATTGTCCCAGAATAATAAATGTAACCAGTATCCAACTCGGTTCTATGTTCTTTGAAAACGATTTCCTTGTCAGGAAACAATGTGTTACAGATATTAAGGCCCTTTATTCACGTATTCCTAGTGTTGGAAGCACTTTCTTAGATATTAACCTAGGTTATCAGTGTGAATTTCCCGGGTTGGAGTCCCTCTCTTCCAGTGTCTCAAGATTTTTCATTGTGAATTCTAATTTGGTAAAACAACCTTTTTTACAAATATACCAGCACTTTCACCATTATTACCACTTGATAGTCTATCCTACCTTTCACAGCCCTTTGGATACAAATTCTCAGTATTTCAAAATTCAGTAGAGATGTTCGGGTTCTAAAACGTATTCCAGGAGTTCTAGAGACACTCTGCCATTCCCCTGGTCTGTTGTTTTGGGCAATGAGACTTTTCATTTTAACACGGGTGTCATACCGGCTTTTTAAAGGCACAGTAAAACATTACTTGGAACCCTAGCCTAACTAACATTTTTATTTCATAGTGTTCTCAATACTTTCATACTGTTCGATAGCTCTAGGAAAATGAGTTTTTCAGTGTTTCACCAAAACCTTTTTCCCGAAAACGCCAACTCCTTTTGACGGGAAAAATAAATGTAAACAGTGTCACAGTCGCTTCTCAGCTGTGTGAACAAGATTTCCCAGTGACAATATTGTGCTGTTCAGATACTCAGTCAATTGGAATATGTATTCCTATTGTGTGAAGCACATTTCTAAATATTTCCCTAATCTGGAGTCGTAAGTTCTGACTGCTACACACCAAATTGTCCAGAGATTGAAGCTCATTCATTGTGAATAGCCAACATGACTACACTGTGACCGTAACCCTGTCCCTAACCCTCTAACCCAAACCCTAAACCTAGCCCACACCTGAGCCTGAACCCTACCTAGCCCAAAACCTTATCCTAACCCTAACCATGAACAGAGCCCCAATTCTCTAACCCTAATATCAGAACTAATCTCGATGATGTCATCACTCCCAGCTGGTCCCCTGGCCAAATCATTATCACCTGGGATCAATTAAGCCTGCCCACGTGGCCCCTCCCCCTTGGTGACGTCATCACATCCTGTTTAATGGCCTAACCAGGCTTCTTTCAAAATCGCCAACTCACTGTCCCAGAATAATAAATGTAACCAGTATCCAACTCGGTTCTATGTTCTTTGAAAACGATTTCCTTGTCAGGAAACAATGTGTTACAGATATTAAGGCCCTTTATTCACGTATTCCTAGTGTTGGAAGCACTTTCTTAGATATTAACCTAGGTTATCAGTGTGAATTTCCCGGGTTGGAGTCCCTCTCTTCCAGTGTCTCAAGATTTTTCATTGTGAATTCTAATTTGGTAAAACAACCTTTTTTACAAATATACCAGCACTTTCACCATTATTACCACTTGATAGTCTATCCTACCTTTCACAGCCCTTTGGATACAAATTCTCAGTATTTCAAAATTCAGTAGAGATGTTCGGGTTCTAAAACGTATTCCAGGAGTTCTAGAGACACTCTGCCATTCCCCTGGTCTGTTGTTTTGGGCAATGAGACTTTTCATTTTAACACGGGTGTCATACCGGCTTTTTAAAGGCACAGTAAAACATTACTTGGAACCCTAGCCTAACTAACATTTTTATTTCATAGTGTTCTCAATACTTTCATACTGTTCGATAGCTCTAGGAAAATGAGGTTTTCAGTGTTTCACCAAAACCTTTTCCCGAAAACGCCAACTCCTTTTGAAGGGAAAAATAAATGTAAACAGTGTCACACTCGCTTCTCAGCTGTGTGAACAAGATTTCCCAGTGACAAAATTGTGCTGTTCAGATACTCAGTCTATTGGAATATGTATTCCTATTGTGTGAAGCACATTTCTAAATATTTCCCTAGTCTGGAGTCGTAAGTTCTGAGTGCTACACACCAAATTGTCCAGTGATTGAAGCTCATTCATTGTGAATAGCCAACATTACTACACTGTGACCGTAACCCTGTCCCTAACCCTCTAACCCAAACCCTAAACCTAGCCCACACCTGAGCCTGAACCCTACCTAGCCCAAAACCTTATCCTAACCCTAACCATGAACAGAGCCCCAATTCTCTAACCCTAATATCAGAACTAATCTCGATGACGTCATCACTCCCAGCTGGTCCCCTGGCCAAATCATTATCACCTGGGATCAATTAAGCCTGCCCACGTGGCCCCTCCCCCTTGGTGACGTCATCACATCCTGTTTAATGGCCTAACCAGGCTTCTTTCAAAATCGCCAACTCACTGTCCCAGAATAATAAATGTAACCAGTATCCAACTCGGTTCTATGTTCTTTGAAAACGATTTCCTTGTCAGGAAACAATGTGTTACAGATATTAAGGCCCTTTATTCACGTATTCCTAGTGTTGGAAGCACTTTCTTAGATATTAACCTAGGTTATCAGTGTGAATTTCCCGGGTTGGAGTCCCTCTCTTCCAGTGTCTCAAGATTTTTCATTGTGAATTCTAATTTGGTAAAACAACCTTTTTTACAAATATACCAGCACTTTCACCATTATTACCACTTGATAGTCTATCCTACCTTTCACAGCCCTTTGGATACAAATTCTCAGTATTTCAAAATTCAGTAGAGATGTTCGGGTTCTAAAACGTATTCCAGGAGTTCTAGAGACACTCTGCCATTCCCCTGGTCTGTTGTTTTGGGCAATGAGACTTTTCATTTTAACACGGGTGTCATACCGGCTTTTTAAAGGCACAGTAAAACATTACTTGGAACCCTAGCCTAACTAACATTTTTATTTCATAGTGTTCTCAATACTTTCATACTGTTCGATAGCTCTAGGAAAATGAGTTTTTCAGTGTTTCACCAAAACCTTTTTCCCGAAAACGCCAACTCCTTTTGACGGGAAAAATAAATGTAAACAGTGTCATAGTCGCTTCTCAGCTGTGTGAACAAGATTTCCCAGTGACAATATTGTGCTGTTCAGATACTCAGTCAATTGGAATATGTATTCCTATTGTGTGAAGCACATTTCTAAATATTTCCCTAGTCTGGAGTCGTAAGTTCTGACTGCTACACACCAAATTGTCCAGAGATTGAAGCTCATTCATTGTGAATAGCCAACATGACTACACTGTGACCGTAACCCTGTCCCTAACCCTCTAACCCAAACCCTAAACCTAGGCCACACCTGAGCCTGAACCCTACCTAGCCCAAAACCTTATCCTAACCCTAACCATGAACAGAGCCCCAATTCTCTAACCCTAATACCAGAACTAATCTCGATGACGTCATCACTCCCAGCTGGTCCCCTGGCGAAATCATTATCACCTGGGATCACTTAAGCCTGCCCACGTGGCCCCTCCCCCTTGGTGACGTCATCACATCCGGTTTAATGGCCTAACCAGGCCTCTTTCAAAATGGCCAACTCATTGTCCCGGAATAATAAATGTAACCAGTATCCAACTCGGTTCTATGTTCTTTGAACACGATTTCCTTGTCAGGAAACAATGTGTTACAGATATTAAGGCCCTTTATTCACGTATTCCTAGTGTTTGAAGCACTTTCTTAGATATTAACCTAGGTTATCAGTGTGAATTTCCCGAGTTGGAGTCTCTCTCTTCCAGTGTCTCAAGCTTTTTCATTGTGAATTCTAATTTGGTAAAACAACCTTTTTTACAAATATACCAGCACTTTCAACATTATTACCACTTGACAGTCTATCCTACCTTTCACAGCCCTTTGGATACAAATTCTCAGTATTTCAAAATTCAGTAGAGATGTTCGGGTTCTAAAACGTATTCCAGGAGTTCTAGAGACACTCTGCCATTCCCCTGGTCTGTTGTTTTGGGCAATGAGACTTTTCATTTTAACACGGGTGTCATACCGGCTTTTTAAAGGCACAGTAAAACATTACTTGGAACCCTAGCCTAACTAACATTTTTATTTCATAGTGTTCTCAATACTTTCATACTGTTCGATAGCTCTAGGAAAATGAGGTTTTCAGTGTTTCACCAAAACCTTTTCCCGAAAACGCCAACTCCTTTTGAAGGGAAAAATAAATGTAAACAGTGTCACACTCGCTTCTCAGCTGTGTGAACAAGATTTCCCAGTGACAAAATTGTGCTGTTCAGATACTCAGTCTATTGGAATATGTATTCCTATTGTGTGAAGCACATTTCTAAATATTTCCCTAGTCTGGAGTCGTAAGTTCTGAGTGCTACACACCAAATTGTCCAGTGATTGAAGCTCATTCATAGTGAATAGCCAACATTACTACACTGTGACCGAAACCCTGTCCCTAACCCTCTAACCCAAACCCTAAACCTAGCCCACACCTGAGCCTGAACCCTACCTAGCCCAAAACCTTATCCTAACCCTAACCATGAACAGTGCCCCAATTCTCTAACCCTAATATCAGAACTAATCTCGATGACGTCATCACTCCCAGCTGGTCCCCTGGCCAAATCATTATCACCTGGGATCAATTAAGCCTGCCCACGTTGCCCCTCCCCCTTGGTGACGTCATCACATCCTGTTTAATGGCCTAACCAGGCTTCTTTCAAAATCGCCAACTCACTGTCCCAGAATAATAAATGTAACCAGTATCCAACTCGGTTCTATGTTCTTTGAAAACGATTTCCTTGTCAGGAAACAATGTGTTACAGATATTAAGGCCCTTTATTCACGTATTCCTAGTGTTGGAAGCACTTTCTTAGATATTAACCTAGGTTATCAGTGTGAATTTCCCGGGTTGGAGTCCCTCTCTTCCAGTGTCTCAAGATTTTTCATTGTGAATTCTAATTTGGTAAAACAACCTTTTTTACAAATATACCAGCACTTTCACCATTATTACCACTTGATAGTCTATCCTACCTTTCACAGCCCTTTGGATACAAATTCTCAGTATTTCAAAATTCAGTAGAGATGTTCGGGTTCTAAAACGTATTCCAGGAGTTCTAGAGACACTCTGCCATTCCCCTGGTCTGTTGTTTTGGGCAATGAGACTTTTCATTTTAACACGGGTGTCATACCGGCTTTTTAAAGGCACAGTAAAACATTACTTGGAACCCTAGCCTAACTAACATTTTTATTTCATAGTGTTCTCAATACTTTCATACTGTTCGATAGCTCTAGGAAAATGAGTTTTTCAGTGTTTCACCAAAACCTTTTTCCCGAAAACGCCAACTCCTTTTGACGGGAAAAATAAATGTAAACAGTGTCACAGTCGCTTCTCAGCTGTGTGAACAAGATTTCCCAGTGACAATATTGTGCTGTTCAGATACTCAGTCAATTGGAATATGTATTCCTATTGTGTGAAGCACATTTCTAAATATTTCCCTAGTCTGGAGTCGTAAGTTCTGACTGCTACACACCAAATTGTCCAGAGATTGAAGCTCATTCATTGTGAATAGCCAACATTACTACACTGTGACCGTAACCCTGTCCCTAACCCTCTAAACCAAACCCTAAACCTAGCCCACACCTGAGCCTGAACCCTACCTAGCCGAAAACCTTATCCTAACCCTAACCATGAACAGAGCCCCAATTCTCTAACCCTAATACCAGAACTAATCTCGATGACGTCATCACTCCCAGCTGGTCCCCTGGCCAAATCATTATCACCTGGGATCACTTAAGCCTGCCCACGTGGCCCCTCCCCCTTGGTGACGTCATCACATCCGGTTTAATGGCCTAACCAGGCCTCTTTCAAAATGGCCAACTCATTGTCCTGGAATAATAAATGTAACCAGTATCCAACTCGGTTCTATGTTCTTTGAACACGATTTCCTTGTCAGGAAACAATGTGTTACAGATATTAAGGCCCTTTATTCACGTATTCCTAGTGTTTGAAGCACTTTCTTAGATATTAACCTAGGTTATCAGTGTGAATTTCCCGAGTTGGAGTCTCTCTCTTCCAGTGTCTCAAGCTTTTTCATTGTGAATTCTAATTTGGTAAAACAACCTTTTTTACAAATATACCAGCACTTTCAACATTATTACCACTTGACAGTCTATCCTACCTTTCACAGCGCTTTGGATACAAATTCTCAGTATTTCAAAATTCAGTAGAGATGTTCGGGTTCTAAAACGTATTCCAGGAGTTCTAGAGACACTCTGCCATTCCCCTGGTCTGTTGTTTTGGGCAATGAGACTTTTCATTTTAACACGGGTGTCATACCGGCTTTTTAAAGGCACAGTAAAACATTACTTGGAACCCTAGCCTAACTAACATTTTTATTTCATAGTGTTCTCAATACTTTCATACTGTTCGATAGCTCTAGGAAAATGAGTTTTTCAGTGTTTCACCAAAACCTTTTCCCGAAAACGCCAACTCCTTTTGACGGGAAAAATAAATGTAAACAGTGTCACAGTCGCTTCTCAGCTGTGTGAACAAGATTTCCCAGTGACAATATTGTGCTGTTCAGATACTCAGTCAATTGGAATATGTATTCCTATTGTGTGAAGCACATTTCTAAATATTTCCCTAGTCTGGAGTCGTAAGTTCTGACTGCTACACACCAAATTGTCCAGAGATTGAAGCTCCTTCATTGTGAATAGCCAACATGACTACACTGTGACCATAACCCTGTCCCTAACCCTCTAACCCAAACCCTAAACCTAGCCCACACCTGAGCCTGAACCCTACATAGCCCAAAACCTTATCCTAACCCTAAGCATGAACAGAGCCCCAATTCTCTAACCCTAATACCAGAACTAATCTCGATGACGTCATCACTCCCAGCTGGTCCCCTGGCCAAATCATTATCACCTGGGATCAATTAAGCCTGCCCACGTGGCCCCTCCCCCTTGGTGACGTCATCACATCCAGTTTAATGGCCTAACCAGGCTTCTTTCAAAATGGCCAACTCATTGTCCCGGAATAATAAAAAAAACCAGTATCCAACTCGGTTCTATGTTCTTTGAACACGATTTTCTTGTCAGGAAACAATGTGTTACAGATATTAAGGCCCTTTATTCACGTATTCCTAGTGTTTGAAGCACTTTCTTAGATATTAACCTAGGTTATCAGTGTGAATTTCCCGAGTTGGAGTCTCTCTCTTCCAGTGTCTCAAGCTTTTTCATTGTGAATTCTAATTTGGTAAAACAACCTTTTTTACAAATATACCATCACTTTCAACATTATTACCACTTGATAGTCTATCCTACCTTTCACAGCCCTTTGGATACAAATTCTCAGTATTTCAAAATTCAGTAGAGATGTTCGGGTTCTAAAACGTATTCCAGGAGTTCTAGAGACACTCTGCCATTCCCCTGGTCTGTTGTTTTGGGCAATGAGACTTTTCATTTTAACACGGGTGTCATACCGGCTTTTTAAAGGCACAGTAAAACATTACTTGGAACCCTAGCCTAACTAACATTTTTATTTCATAGTGTTCTCAATACTTTCATACTGTTCGATAGCTCTAGGAAAATGAGTTTTTCAGTGTTTCACCAAAACCTTTTTCCCGAAAACGCCAACTCCTTTTGACGGGAAAAATAAATGTAAACAGTGTCACAGTCGCTTCTCAGCTGTGTGAACAAGATTTCCCAGTGACAATATTGTGCTGTTCAGATACTCAGTCAATTGGAATATGTATTCCTATTGTGTGAAGCACATTTCTAAATATTTCCCTAGTCTGGAGTCGTAAGTTCTGACTGCTACACACCAAATTGTCCAGAGATTGAAGCTCATTCATTGTGAATAGCCAACATTACTACACTGTGACCGTAACCCTGTCCCTAACCCTCTAAACCAAACCCTAAACCTAGCCCACACCTGAGCCTGAACCCTACCTAGCCGAAAACCTTATCCTAACCCTAACCATGAACAGAGCCCCAATTCTCTAACCCTAATACCAGAACTAATCTCGATGACGTCATCACTCCCAGCTGGTCCCCTGGCCAAATCATTATCACCTGGGATCACTTAAGCCTGCCCACGTGGCCCCTCCCCCTTGGTGACGTCATCACATCCGGTTTAATGGCCTAACCAGGCCTCTTTCAAAATGGCCAACTCATTGTCCTGGAATAATAAATGTAACCAGTATCCAACTCGGTTCTATGTTCTTTGAACACGATTTCCTTGTCAGGAAACAATGTGTTACAGATATTAAGGCCCTTTATTCACGTATTCCTAGTGTTTGAAGCACTTTCTTAGATATTAACCTAGGTTATCAGTGTGAATTTCCCGAGTTGGAGTCTCTCTCTTCCAGTGTCTCAAGCTTTTTCATTGTGAATTCTAATTTGGTAAAACAACCTTTTTTACAAATATACCAGCACTTTCAACATTATTACCACTTGACAGTCTATCCTACCTTTCACAGCGCTTTGGATACAAATTCTCAGTATTTCAAAATTCAGTAGAGATGTTCGGGTTCTAAAACGTATTCCAGGAGTTCTAGAGACACTCTGCCATTCCCCTGGTCTGTTGTTTTGGGCAATGAGACTTTTCATTTTAACACGGGTGTCATACCGGCTTTTTAAAGGCACAGTAAAACATTACTTGGAACCCTAGCCTAACTAACATTTTTATTTCATAGTGTTCTCAATACTTTCATACTGTTCGATAGCTCTAGGAAAATGAGTTTTTCAGTGTTTCACCAAAACCTTTTCCCAAAAACGCCAACTCCTTTTGACGGGAAAAATAAATGTAAACAGTGTCACAGTCGCTTCTCAGCTGTGTGAACAAGATTTCCCAGTGACAATATTGTGCTGTTCAGATACTCAGTCAATTGGAATATGTATTCCTATTGTGTGAAGCACATTTCTAAATATTTCCCTAGTCTGGAGTCGTAAGTTCTGACTGCTACACACCAAATTGTCCAGAGATTGAAGCTCATTCATTGTGAATAGCCAACATGACTACACTGTGACCGTAACCCTGTCCCTAACCCTCTAACCCAAACCCTAAACCTAGCCCACACCTGAGCCTGAACCCTACCTAGCCCAAAACCTTATCCTAACCCTAACCATGAACAGAGCCCCAATTCTCTAACCCTAATACCAGAACTAATCTCGATGACGTCATCACTCCCAGCTGGTCCCCTGGCCAAATCATTATCACCTGGGATCAATTAAGCCTGCCCACGTGGCCCCTTCCCCTTGGTGACGTCATCAAATCCTGTTTAATGGCCTAACCAGACCTCTTTCAAAATCGCCAACTCATTGTCCCGGAATAATTAATGTATCCAGTATCCAACTAGGTTCTATGTTCTGTGAACACGATTTCCTTGTCAGGAAACAATGTGTTACGGATACTAAGGCCCTTTATTCACGTATTCCTAGTGTTTGAAGCACTTTCTTAGATATTAACCTAGGTTATCATTGTGAATTTCCCGAGTTGGAGTCTCTCTCTTCCAGTGTCTCAAGCTTTTTCATTGTGAATTCTAATTTGGTAAAACAACCTTTTTTACAAATATACCATCACTTTCAACATTATTACCACTTGAAAATCTATCCTACCTTTCACAGCGCTTTGGATACAAATTGTCAGTATTTCAAAATTCAGTAGAGATGTTCGGGTTCTAAAACGTATTCCAGGAGTTCTAGAGACACTCTGCCATTCCCCTGGTCTGTTGTTTTGAGCAACAAGACTTTTCATTTTAACACGGGTGTCATACCGGCTTTTTAAAGGCACAGTAAAACATTACTTGGAACCCTAGCCTGACTAACATTTTTATTTCATAGTGTTCTCAATACTTTCATACTGTTCGATAGCTCTAGGAAAATGAGTTTTTCAGTGTTTCACCAAAACCTTTTCCCGAAAACGCCAACTCCTTTTGACGGGAAAAATAAATGTAAACAGTGTCACACTCGCTTCTCAGCTGTGTGAACAAGATTTCCCAGTGACAAAATTGTGCTGTTCAGATACTCAGTCTATTGGAATATGTATTCCTATTGTGTGAAGCACATTTCTAAATATTTCCCTAGTCTGGAGTCGTAAGTTCTGAGTGCTACACACCAAATTGTCCAGTGATTGAAGCTCATTCATTGTGAATAGCCAACATTACTACACTGTGACCGTAACCCTGTCCCTAACCCTCTAACCCAAACCCTAAACCTAGCCCACACCTGAGCCTGAACCCTACCTAGCCCAAAACCTTATCCTAACCCTAACCATGAACAGAGCCCCAATTCTCTAACCCTAATACCAGAACTAATCTCGATGACGTCATCACTCCCAGCTGGTCCCCTGGCCAAATCATTATCACCTGGGATCAATTAAGCCTGCCCACGTGGCCCCTACCCCTTGGTGACGTCATCACATCCGGTTTAATGGCCTAACCAGCTTCTTTCAAAATGGCCAACTCATTGTCCCGGAATAATAAATGTAACCAGTATCCAACTCGGTTCTATGTTGTTTGAACACGATTTCCTTGTCAGGAAACAATGTGTTACAGATACTAAGGCCCTTTATTCACGTATTCCTAGTGTTGGAAGCACTTTCTTAGATATTAACCTAGGTTATCAGTGTGAATTTCCCGAGTTGGAGTCTCTCTCTTCCAGTGTCTCAAGCTTTTTCATTGTGAATTCTAATTTGGTAAAACAACCTTTTTTACAAATATACCAGCACTTTCAACATTATTACCACTTGACAGTCTATCCTACCTTTCACAGCGCTTTGGATACAAATTCTCAGTATTTCATAATTCAGTAGAGATGTTCGGGTTCTAAAACGTATTCCAGGAGTTCTAGAGACACTCTGCCATTCCCCTGGTCTGTTGTTTTGAGCAATGAGACTTTTCATTTTAACACGGGTGTCATACCGGCTTTTTAAAGGTACAGTAAAACATTACCTGGAACCCTAGCCTAACTAACATTTTTATTTCATAGTGTTCTCAATACTTTCATACTGTTCGATAGCTCTAGGAAAATGAGTTTTTCAGTGTTTCACCAAAACCTTTTCCCGAAAACGCCAACTCCTTTTGACGGGAAAAATAAATGTAAACAGTGTCACAGTCGCTTCTCAGCTGTGTGAACAAGATTTCCCAGTGACAAAATTGTGCTGTTCAGATACTCAGTCTATTGGAATATGTATTCCTATTGTGTGAAGCACATTTCTAAATATTTCCCTAGTCTGGAGTCGTAAGTTCTGAGTGCTACACACAAAATTGTCCAGTGATTGAATCTCATTCATTGTGAATAGCCAACATTACTACACTGTGACCGTAACCCTGTCCCTAACCCTCTAACCCAAACCCTAAACCTAGCCCACACCTGAGCCTGAACCCTACCTAGCCCAAAACCTTATCCTAACCCTAACCATGAACAGAGCCCCAATTCTCTAACCCTAATACCAGAACTAATCTCGATGACATCATCACTCCCAGCTGGTCCCCTGGCCAAATCATTATCACCTGGGAACAATTAAGCCTGCCCACGTGGCCCCTCCCCCTTGGTGAAGTCATCACATCAGGTTTAATGGCCTAACCAGGCCTCTTTCAAAATCGCCAACTCATTGTCCCAGAATAATAAATGTAACCAGTATCCAACTCGGTTCTATGTTGTTTGAGCACGATTTCCTTGTCAGGAAACAATGTGTTACAGATACTAAGGCCCTTTATTCACGTATTCCTAGTGTTGGAAGCACTTTCTTAGATATTAACCTAGGTTATCAGTGTGAATTTCCCGAGTTGGAGTCTCTCTCTTCCAGTGTCTCAAGCTTTTTCATTGTGAATTCTAATTTGGTAAAACAACCTTTTTTACAAATATACCAGCACTTTCAACATTATTACCACTTGACAGTCTATCCTACCTTTCACAGCGCTTTGGATACAAATTCTCAGTATTTCAAAATTCAGTAGAGATGTTCGGGTTCTAAAACGTATTCCAGGAGTTCTAGAGACACTCTGCCATTCCCCTGGTCTGTTGTTTTGAGCAATGAGACTTTTCATTTTAACACGGGTGTCATACCGGCTTTTTAAAGGTACAGTAAAACATTACTTGGAACCCAAGCTTAACTAACATTTTTATTTCATAGTGTTCTCAATACTTTCATACTGTTCGATAGCTCTATGAAAATGAGTTTTTCAGTGTTTCACCAAAACCTTTTCCCGAAAACGCCAACTCCTTTTGACGGGAAAAATAAATGTAAACAGTGTCACATTAGCTTCTCAGCTGTTTGAACAAGATTTCCCAGTAACAAAATTGTGCTGTTCAGATACTCAGTCTATTGGAATATGTATTCCTATTGTGTGAAGCACATTTCTAAATATTTCCCTAGTCTGGAGTCGTAAGTTCTGAGTGCTACACACCAAATTGTCCAGTGATTGAAGCTCATTCATTGTGAATAGCCAACATTACTACACTGTGACCGAAACCCTGTCCCTAACCCTCTAACCCAAACCCTAAACCTAGCCCACACCTGAGCCTGAACCCTACCTAGCCCAAAACCTTATCCTAACCCTAACCATGAACAGAGCCCCAATTCTCTAACCCTAATACCAGAACTAATCTCGAAGACGTCATCACTCCCAGCTGGTCCCCTGGCCAAATCATTATCACCTGGGATCACTTAAGCCTGCCCACGTGGCCCCTCCCCCTTGGTGACGTCATCACATCCAGTTTAATGGCCTAACCAGGCCTCTTTCAAAATGGCCAACTCATTGTCCCGGAATAATAAATGTAACCAGTATCCAACTCCGTTCTTTGTTCTGTGAACACGATTTCCTTGTCAGGAAACAATGTGTTACAGATATTAAGGCCCTTTATTCACGTATTCCTAGTGTTTGAAGCACTTTCTTAGATATTAACCTAGGTTATCAGTGTGAATTTCCCGAGTTGGAGTCTCTCTCTTCCAGTGTGTCAAGCTTTTTCATTGTGAATTCTAATTTGGTAAAACAACCTTTTTTACAAATATACCAGCACTTTCAACATTATTACCACTTGACAGTCTATCCTACCTTTCACAGCGCTTTGGATACAAATTCTCAGTATTTCAAAATTCAGTAGAGATGTTAGGGTTCTATAACGTATTCCAGGAGTTCTAGAGACACTCTGCCATTCCCCTGGTCTGTTGTTTTGGGCAATGAGACTTTTCATTTTAACACGGGTGTCATACCGGCTTTTTAAAGGCACAGTAAAACATTACTTGGAACCCTAGCCTAACTAACATTTTTATGTCATATTGTTCTCAATACTTTCATACTGTTCGATAGCTCTAGGAAAATGAGTTTTTCAGTGTTTCACCAAAACCTTTTCCCGAAAACGCCAACTCCTTTTGACGGGAAAAATAAATGTAAACAGTGTCACAGTCGCTTCTCAGCTGTGTGAACAAGATTTCCCAGTGACAAAATTGTGCTGTTCAGATACTCAGTCTATTGGAATATGTATTGCTATTGTGTGAAGCACATTTCTAAATATTTCCCTAGTCTGGAGTCGTAAGTTCTGACTGCTACACACCAAATTGTCCAGAGATTGAAGCTCATTCATTGTGAATAGCCAACATGACTACACTGTGACCGTAACCCTGTCCCTAACCCTCTAACCCAAACCCTAAACCTAGCCCACACCTGAGCCTGAACCATACCTAGGCCAAAACCTTATCCTAACCATAACCATGAACAGAGTCCCAATTCTCTAACCCTAATACCAGAACTAATCTCGAAGAAGTCATCACTCCCAGCTGGTCCCCTGGCCAAATAATTATCACCTGGGATCAATTAAGCCTGCCCACGTGCCCCCTCCCCCTTGGTGACGTCATCACATCCGGTTCAATGGCCTAACCAGGCCTCTTTCAAAATCGCCAACTCATTTTCCCGGAATAATAAATGTAACCAGTATCCAACTCGGTTCTGTGTTCTTTGAACACGATTTCCTTGTCAGGAAACAATGTGTTACAGATATTAAGGCCCTTTATTCACGTATTCCTAGTGTTTGAAACACTTTCTTAGATATTAACCTAGGTTATCATTGTGAATTGCCCGAGTTGGAGTCTTTCTCTTCCAGTGTCTCAAGCTTTTTCATTGTGAATTCTAATTTGGTAAAACAACCTTTTTTACAAATATACCATCACTTTCAACATTATTACCACTTGACAGTCTATCCTACCTTTCACAGCGCTTTGGATACAAATTCTCAGTATTTCAAAATTCAGTAGAGATGTTCGGGTTCTAAAACGTATTCCAGGAGTTCTAGAGACACTCTGCCATTCCCCTGGTCTGTTGTTTTGAGCAATGAGACTTTTCATTTTAACACGGGTGTCATACCGGCTTTTTAAAGGCACAGTAAAACATTACCTGGAACCCTAGCCTAACTAACATTTTTATTTCATAGTGTTCTCTATACTTTCATACTGTTCCATAGCTCTAGGAAAATGAGTTTTTCAGTGTTTCACCAAAACATTTTCCCGAAAACGCCAACTCCTTTTGACGGGAAAAATAAATGTAAACAGTGTCACACTCGCTTCTCAGCTGTTTGAACAAGATTTCCCAGTGACAAAATTGTGCTGTTCAGATATTCAGTCTATTGGAATATGTATTGCTATTGTGTGAAGCACATTTCTAAATATTTCCCTAGTCTGGAGTCGTAAGTTCTGAGTGCTACACACCAAATTGTCCAGTGATTAAAGCTCATTCATTGTGAATAGCCAACATTACTACACTGTGACCGTAACCCTGTCCCTAACCCTCTAACCCAAACCCTAAACCTAGCCCACACCTGAGCCTGAACCCTACCTAGCCCAAAAAATTATCCTAACCCTAACCATGAACAGAGCCCCAATTCTCTAACCCTAATACCAGAACTAATCTCAAAGACGTCATCACTCCCAGCTGGTCCCCTGGCCAAATTATTATCACTTGGGATCAATTAAGCCTGCCCACGTGGCCCCTCCCCCTTGGTGACGTCATCACATCCGGTTTAATGGCCTAACCAGGCCTCTTTCAAAATCGCCAACTCATTGTCCCGGAATAATAAATGTAACCAGTATCCAACTCGGTTCTGTGTTCTTTGAACACGATTTCCTTGTCAGGAAACAATGTGTTACAGATATTAAGGCCCTTTATTCACGTATTCCTAGTGTTTGAAGCACTTTCTTAGATATTAACCTAGGTTATCATTGTGAATTGCCCAAGTTGGAGTCTCTCTCTTCCAGTGTCTCAAGCTTTTTCATTGTGAATTCCAATTTGGTAAAACAACCTTTTTTACAAATATACCAGCACTTTCAACATTATTACCACTTGACAGTCTATCCTACCTTTCACAGCGCTTTGGATACAAATTCTCAGTATTTCCAAATTCAGTAGAGATGTTCGGGTTCTAAAACGTATTCCAGGATTTCTAGAGACACTGCCATTCCCCTGGTCTGTTGTTTTGAGCAATGAGACTTTTCATTTTAACACGGGTGTATACCGGCTTTTTAAAGGCACAGTAAAACATTACCTGGAACCGTAGCCTAACTAACATTTTTATTTCATAGTGTTCTCAATACTTTCATACTGTTCGATAGCTCTAGGAAAATGAGTTTTTCAGTGTTTCACCAAAACCTTTTACCGAAAACGCCAACTCCTTTTGACGGGAAAAATAAATGTAAACACTGTCACACTTGCTTCTCAGCTGTTTGAACAAGATTTCCCAGTGACAAAATTGTGCTGTTCAGATACTCAGTCTATTGGAATATGTATTCCTGTTGTGTGAAGCACATTTCTAAATATTTCCCTAGTCTGGAGTCGTAAGTTCTGAGTGCTACACACCACATTGTCCAGTGATTGAAGCTCATTCATTGTGAATAGCCAACATTACTACACTGTGACCGTAACCCTGTCCCTAACCCTCTAACCCAAACCCTAAACCTAGCCCACACCTGAGCCTGAACCCTACCTAGCCCAAAACCTTATCCTAACCCTAACCATGAACAGAGCCCCAATTCTCTAACCCTAATACCAGAACTAATCTCGATGACGTCATCACTCCCAGCTGGTCCCCTGGCCAAATCATTATCACCTGGGATCAATTAAGCCTGCCCACGTGGCCCCTCCCCCTTGGTGACGTCATCACATCGGGTTCAATGGCCTAACCAGGCCTCTTTCAAAATCGCCAACTCATTGTCCCGGAATAATAAATGTAACCAGTATCCAACTCGGTTCTGTGTTCTTTGAACACGATTTCCTTGTCATGAAACAATGTGTTACAGATATTAAGGCCCTTTATTCACGTATTCCTAGTGTTTGAAACACTTTCTTAGATATTAACCTAGGTTATCATTGTGAATTGCCCGAGTTGGAGTCTCTCTCTTCCAGTGTCTCAAGCTTTTTCATTGTGAATTCTAATTTGGTAAAACAACCTTTTTTACAAATATACCAGCACTTTCAACATTATTACCACTTGACAGTCTATCCTACCTTTCACAGCACTTTGGATACAAATTCTCAGTATTTCAAAATTCAGTAGAGATGTTCGGGATCTAAAACGTATTCCAGGAGTTCTAGAGACACTCTGCCATTCCCCTGGTCTGTTGTTTTGAGCAATGAGACTTTTCATTTTAACACGGGTGTCATACTGGCTTTTTAAAGTCACAGTAAAACATTACCTGGAACCCTAGCCTAACTAACATTTTTATTTCATAGTGTTCTCTATACTTTCATACTGTTCCATAGCTCTAGGAAAATGAGTTTTTCAGTGTTTCACCAAAACATTTTCCCGAAAACGCCAACTCCTTTTGACGGGAAAAATAAATGTAAACAGTGTCACACTCGCTTCTCAGCTGTTTGAACAAGATTTCCCAGTGACAAAATTGTGCTGTTCAGATATTCAGTCTATTGGAATATGTATTGCTATTATGTGAAGCACATTTCTAAATATTTCCCTAGTCTGGAGTCGTAAGTTCTGAGTGCTACACACCAAATTGTCCAGTGATTAAAGCTCATTCATTGTGAATAGCCAACATTACTACACTGTGACCGTAACCCTGTCCCTAACCCTCTAACCCAAACCCTAAACCTAGCCCACACCTGAGCCTGAACCCTACCTAGCCCAAAAAATTATCCTAACCCTAACCATGAACAGAGCCCCAATTCTCTAACCCTAATACCAGAACTAATCTCAAAGACGTCATCACTCCCAGCTGGTCCCCTGGCCAAATTATTATCACTTGGGATCAATTAAGCCTGCCCACGTGGCCCCTCCCCCTTGGTGACGTCATCACATCCGGTTTAATGGCCTAACCAGGCCTCTTTCAAAATCGCCAACTCATTGTCCCGGAATAATAAATGTAACCAGTATCCAACTCGGTTCTGTGTTCTTTGAACACGATTTCCTTGTCAGGAAACAATGTGTTACAGATATTAAGGCCCTTTATTCACGTATTCCTAGTGTTTGAAGCACTTTCTTAGATATTAACCTAGGTTATCATTGTGAATTGCCCAAGTTGGAGTCTCTCTCTTCCAGTGTCTCAAGCTTTTTCATTGTGAATTCCAATTTGGTAAAACAACCTTTTTTACAAATATACCAGCACTTTCAACATTATTACCACTTGACAGTCTATCCTACCTTTCACAGCGCTTTGGATACAAATTCTCAGTATTTCCAAATTCAGTAGAGATGTTCGGGTTCTAAAACGTATTCCAGGATTTCTAGAGACACTGCCATTCCCCTGGTCTGTTGTTTTGAGCAATGAGACTGTTCATTTTAACAGGGGTGTATACCGGCTTTTTAAAGGCACAGTAAAACATTACCTGGAACCGTAGCCTAACTAACATTTTTATTTCATAGTGTTCTCAATACTTTCATACTGTTCGATAGCTATAGGAAAATGAGTTTTTCAGTGTTTCACCAAAACCTTTTACCGAAAACGCCAACTCCTTTTGACGGGAAAAATAAATGTAAACACTGTCACACTTGCTTCTCAGCTGTTTGAACAAGATTTCCCAGTGACAAAATTGTGCTGTTCAGATACTCAGTCTATTGGAATATGTATTCCTGTTGTGTGAAGCACATTTCTAAATATTTCCCTAGTCTGGAGTCGTAAGTTCTGAGTGCTACACACCAAATTGTCCAGTGATTGAAGCTCATTCATTGTGAATAGCCAACATTACTACACTGTGACCGTAACCCTGTCCCTAACCCTCTAACCCAAACCCTAAACCTAGCCCACACCTGAGCCTGAACCCTACCTAGCCCAAAACCTTATCCTAACCCTAACCATGAACAGAGCCCCAATTCTCTAACCCTAATACCAGAACTAATCTCGATGACGTCATCACTCCCAGCTGGTCCCCTGGCCAAATCATTATCACCTGGGATCAATTAAGCCTGCCCACGTGGCCCCTCCCCCTTGGTGACGTCATCACATCGGGTTCAATGGCCTAACCAGGCCTCTTTCAAAATCGCCAACTCATTGTCCCGGAATAATAAATGTAACCAGTATCCAACTCGGTTCTGTGTTCTTTGAACACGATTTCCTTGTCATGAAACAATGTGTTACAGATATTAAGGCCCTTTATTCACGTATTCCTAGTGTTTGAAACACTTTCTTAGATATTAACCTAGGTTATCATTGTGAATTGCCCGAGTTGGAGTCTCTCTCTTCCAGTGTCTCAAGCTTTTTCATTGTGAATTCTAATTTGGTAAAACAACCTTTTTTACAAATATACCAGCACTTTCAACATTATTACCACTTGACAGTCTATCCTACCTTTCACAGCACTTTGGATACAAATTCTCAGTATTTCAAAATTCAGTAGAGATGTTCGGGATCTAAAACGTATTCCAGGAGTTCTAGAGACACTCTGCCATTCCCCTGGTCTGTTGTTTTGAGCAATGAGACTTTTCATTTTAACACGGGTGTCATACTGGCTTTTTAAAGGCACAGTAAAACATTACCTGGAACCCTAGCCTAACTAACATTTTTATTTCATAGTGTTCTCAATACTTTCGTACTGTTCGATAGCTCTAGGAAAATGAGTTTTTCAGTGTTTCACGAAAACCTTTTCCCGAAAACGCCAACTCCTTTTGACGGGAAAAATCAATGTAAACAGTGTCACACTCGCTTCTCAGCTGTTTGAACAAGATTTCCCAGTGACAAAATTGTGCTGTTCAGATATTCAGTCTATTGGAATATGTATTGCTATTGTGTGAAGCACATTTCTAAATATTTCCCTAGTCTGGAGTCGTAAGTTCTGAGTGCTACACACCAAATTGTCCAGGGATTGAAGCTCATTCATTGTGAATAGCCAACATTACTACACTGTGACCATAACCCTGTCCCTAACCCTCTAACCCAAACCCTAAACCTAGCCCACACCTGAGCCTGAACCCTACCTAGCCCAAAACCTTATCCTAACCCTAACCATGAACAGAGCCCCAATTCTCTAACCCTAATACCAGCACTAATCTCGATGATGTCATCACTCCCAGCTGGTCCCCTGGCCAAATCATTATCACCTGGGATCAATTAAGCCTGCCCACGTGGCCCCTCCCCCTTGGTGACGTCATCACATCGGGTTCAATTGTCTAACCAGGCCTCTTTCAAAATCGCCAACTCATTGTCCCGGAATAATAAATGTAACCAGTATCCAACTCGGTTCTGTGTTCTTTGAACACGATTTCCTTGTCAGGAAACAATGTGTTACAGATATTAAGGCCCTTTATTCACGTATTCCTAGTGTTTGAAACACTTTCTTAGATATTAACCTAGGTTATCATTGTGAATTGCCCGAGTTGGAGTCTCTCTCTTCCAGTGTCTCAAGCTTTTTCATTGTGAATTCTAATTTGGTAAAACAACCTTTTTTACAAATATACCAGCACTTTCAACATTATTACCACTTGACAGTCTATCCTACCTTTCACAGCACTTTGGATACAAATTCTCAGTATTTCAAAATTCAGTAGAGATGTTCGGGTTCTAAAACGTCTTCCAGGAGTTCTAGAGACACTCTGCCATTCCCCTGGTCTGTTGTTTTGAGCAATGAGACTTTTCATTTTAACACGGGTGTCATACTGGCTTTTTAAAGGCACAGTAAAACATTACCTGGAACCCTAGCCTAACTAACATTTTTATTTCATAGTGTTCTCAATACTTTCATACTGTTCGATAGCTCTAGGAAAATGAGTTTTTCAGTGTTTCACGAAAACCTTTTCCCGAAAACGCCAACTCCTTTTGACGGGAAAAATCAATGTAAACAGTGTCACACTCGCTTCTCAGCTGTTTGAACAAGATTTCCCAGTGACAAAATTGTGCTGTTCAGATATTCAGTCTATTGGAATATGTATTGCTATTGTGTGAAGCACATTTCTAAATATTTCCCTAGTCTGGAGTCGTAAGTTCTGAGTGCTACACACCAAATTTTCCAGTGATTGAAGCTCATTCATTGTGAATAGCCAACATGACTACACTGTGACCTTTACCCTGTCCCTAACCCTCTAACTCAAACCCTAAACCTAGCCCACACCTGAGCCTGAACCTTACCTAGCCCAAAACCTTATCCTAACCCTAACCATGAACAGAGCCCCAATTCTCTAACCCTAATACCAGAACTAATCTCGATGACGTCATCACTCCCAGCTGTTCCCCTGGCCAAATCATTATCACCTGGGATCAATTAAGCCTGCCCACGTGGCCCCTCCCCCTTGGTGACCTCATCACATCCGGTTTAATGGCCTAACCAGGCCTCTTTCAAAATCGCCAACTCATTGTCCCGGAATAATAAATGTAACCAGTATCCAACTCGGTTCTATGTTCTTTGAACATGATTTCCTTGTCTGGAAACAATGTGTTACAGATATTAAGGCCCTTTATTCACGTATTCCTAGTGTTTGAAGCACTTTCTTAGATATTAACCTAGGTTATCATTGTGAATTTCCCGAGTTGGAGTCTCTCTCTTCCAGTGTCTCAAGCTTTATCATTGTGAATTCTAATTTGGTAAAACAACGTTTTTTACAAATATACCAGCACTTTCAACATTATTACCACTTGACAGTCTATCCTACCTTTCACAGCGCTTTGGATACAAATTCTCAGTATTTCAAAATTCAGTAGAGATGTTCGGGTTCTAAAACTTATTCCAGGAGTTCTAGAGACACTCTGCCATTCCCCTGGTCTGTTGTTTTGAGCAATGAGACTTTTCATTTTAACACGGGTGTCATACCGGCTTTTTAAAGGCACAGTAAAACATTACTTGGAACCCTAGCCTGACTAACATTTTTATTTCATAGTGTTCTCAATACTTTCATAATGTTCGATAGCTCTAGGAAAATGAGTTTTTCAGTGTTTCACCAAAACCTTTTCCCGAAAACGCCAACTCCTTTTGACGGGAAAAATAAATGTAAACAGTGTCACACTCGCTTCTCAGCTGTTTGAACAAGGTTTCCCAGTGACAAAATTGTGCTGTTGAGATATTCAGTCTATTGGAATATGTATTCCTATTGTGTGAAGCACATTTCTAAATATTTCCCTAGTCTGGAGTCGTAAGTTCTGAGTGCTACACACAAAATTGTCCAGTGATTGAATCTCATTCATTGTGAATAGCCAACATTACTACACTGTGACCGTAACCCTGTCCCTAACCCTCTAACCCAAACCCTAAACCTAGCCCACACCTGAGCCTGAACCCTACCTAGCCCAAAACCTTATCCTAACCCTAACCATGAACAGAGCCCCAATTCTCTAACCCTAATACCAGAACTAATCTCGATGACATCATCACTCCCAGCTGGTCCCCTGGCCAAATCATTATCACCTGGGAACAATTAAGCCTGCCCACGTGGCCCCTCCCCCTTGGTGAAGTCATCACATCCGGTTTAATGGCCTAACCAGGCCTCTTTCAAAATCGCCAACTCATTGTCCCAGAATAATAAATGTAACCAGTATCCAACTCGGTTCTATGTTGTTTGAACACGATTTCCTTGTCAGGAAACAATGTGTTACAGATACTAAGGCCCTTTATTCACGTATTCCTAGTGTTGGAAGCACTTTCTTAGATATTAACCTAGGTTATCAGTGTGAATTTCCTGAGTTGGAGTCTCTCTCTTCCAGTGTCTCAAGCTTTTTCATTGTGAATTCTAATTTGGTAAAACAACCTTTTTTACAAATATACCAGCACTTTCAACATTATTACCACTTGACAGTCTATCCTACCTTTCACAGCGCTTTGGATACAAATTCTCAGTATTTCAAAATTCAGTAGAGATGTTCGGGTTCTAAAACGTATTCCAGGAGTTCTAGAGACACTCTGCCATTACCCTGGTCTGTTGTTTTGAGCAATGAGACTTTTCATTTTAACACGGGTGTCATACCGGCTTTTTAAAGGTACAGTAAAACATTACTTGGAACCCTAGCCTAACTAACATTTTTATTTCATAGTGTTCTCAATACTTTCATACTGTTCGATAGCTCTAGGAAAATGAGTTTTTCAGTGTTTCACCAAAACCTTTTCCCGAAAACGCCAACTCCTTTTGACGGGAAAAATAAATGTAAACAGTGTCACATTAGCTTCTCAGCTGTTTGAACACGATTTCCCAGTGACAAAATTTTGCTGTTCAGATACTCAGTCTATTGGAATATGTATTCCTATTGTGTGAAGCACATTTCTAAATATTTCCCTAGTCTGGAGTCGTAAGTTCTGAGTGCTACACACCAAATTTTCCAGTGATTGAAGCTCATTCATTGTGAATAGCCAACATTACTACACTGTGACCATAACCCTGTCCCTAACCCTCTAACCCAAACCCTAAACCTAGCCCACACCTGAGCCTGAACCCTACCTAGCCCAAAACCTTATCCTAACCCTAACCATGAACAGAGCCCCAATTCTCTAACCCTAATACCAGAACTAATCTCGATGACGTCATCACTCCCAGCTGGTCCCCTGGCCAAATCATTATCACCTGGGATCAATTAAGCCTGCCCACGTGGCCCCTCCCCCTTGGTGACGTCATCACATCCAGTTTAATGGCCTAACCAGGCTTCTTTCAAAATGGCCAACTCATTGTCCTGGAATAATAAATGTAACCAGTATCCAACTCGGTTCTATGTTGTTTGAGCACGATTTCCTTGTCAGGAAACAATGTGTTACAGATACTAAGGCCCTTTATTCACGTATTCCTAGTGTTGGAAGCACTTTCTTAGATATTAACCTAGGTTATCAGTGTGAATTTCCCGAGTTGGAGTCTCTCTCTTCCAGTGTCTCAAGCTTTTTCATTGTGAATTCTAATTTGGTAAAACAACCTTTTTTACAAATATACCAGCACTTTCAACATTATTACCACTTGACAGTCTATCCTACCTTTCACAGCGCTTTGGATACAAATTCTCAGTATTTCAAAATTCAGTAGAGATGTTCGGGTTCTAAAACGTATTCCAGGAGTTCTAGAGACACTCTGCCATTCCCCTGGTCTGTTGTTTTGAGCAATGAGACTTTTCATTTTAACACGGGTGTCATACCGGCTTTTTAAAGGTACAGTAAAACATTACTTGGAACCCAAGCTTAGCTAACATTTTTATTTCATAGTGTTCTCAATACTTTCATACTGTTCGATAGCTCTAGGAAAATGAGTTTTTCAGTGTTTCACCAAAACCTTTTCCCGAAAACGCCAACTCCTTTTGACGGGAAAAATAAATGTAAACAGTGTCACACTCGCTTCTCAGCTGTTTGATCAAGATTTCCCAGTGACAAAATTGTGCTGTTCAGATATTCAGTCTATTGGAATATGTATTCCTATTGTGTGAAGCACATTTCTAAATATTTCCCTAGTCTGGAGTCGTAAGTTCTGAGTGCTACACACCAAATTGTCCAGTGATTGAAGCTCATTCATTGTGAATAGCCAACATTACTACACTGTGACCATAACCCTGTCCCTAACCCTCTAACCCAAACCCTAAACCTAGCCCACACCTGAGCCTGAACCCTACCTAGCCCAAAACCTTATCCTAACCCTAACCATGAACAGAGCCCCAATTCTCTAACCCTAATACCAGAACTAATCTCGATGATGTCATCACTCCCAGCTGGTCCCCTGGCCAAATCATTATCACCTGGGATCAATTAAGCCTGCCCACGTGGCCCCTCCCCCTTGGTGACGTCATCACATCGGGTTCAATTGTCTAACCAGGCCTCTTTCAAAATCGCCAACTCATTGTCCCGGAATAATAAATGTAACCAGTATCCAACTCGGTTCTGTGTTCTTTGAACACGATTTCCTTGTCAGGAAACAATGTGTTACAGATATTAAGGCCCTTTATTCACGTATTCCTAGTGTTTGAAACACTTTCTTAGATATTAACCTAGGTTATCATTGTGAATTGCCCGAGTTGGAGTCTCTCTCTTCCAGTGTCTCAAGCTTTTTCATTGTGAATTCTAATTTGGTAAAACAACATTTTTACAAATATACCAGCACTTTCAACATTATTACCACTTGACAGTCTATCCTACCTTTCACAGCGCTTTGGATACAAATTCTCAGTATTTCAAAATTCAGTAGAGATGTTCGGGTTCTAAAACGTCTTCCAGGAGTTCTAGAGACACTCTGCCATTCCCCTGGTCTGTTGTTTTGAGCAATGAGACTTTTCATTTTAACACGGGTGTCATACTGGCTTTTTAAAGGCACAGTAAAACATTACCTGGAACCCTAGCCTAACTAACATTTTTATTTCATAGTGTTCTCAATACTTTCATACTGTTCGATAGCTCTAGGAAAATGAGTTTTTCAGTGTTTCACGAAAACCTTTTCCCGAAAACGCCAACTCCTTTTGACGGGAAAAATCAATGTAAACAGTGTCACACTCGCTTCTCAGCTGTTTGAACAAGATTTCCCAGTGACAAAATTGTGCTGTTCAGATATTCAGTCTATTGGAATATGTATTGCTATTGTGTGAAGCACATTACTAAATATTTCCCTAGTCTGGAGTCGTAAGTTCTGAGTGCTACACACCAAATTGTCCAGGGATTGAAGCTCATTCATTGTGAATAGCCAACATTACTACACTGTGACCGTAACCCTGTCCCTAACCCTCTAACCCAAACCCTAAACCTAGCCCACACCTGAGCCTGAACCCTACCTAGCCAAAAACCTTATCCTAACCCTAACCATGAACAGAGCCCCAATTCTCTAACCCTAATACCAGAACTAATCTCGAAGACGTCATCACTCCCAGCTGGTCCCCTGGCCAAATCATTATCACCTGGGATCAATTAAGCCTGCCCACGTGCCCCCTCCCCCTTGGTGACGTCATCACATCCGGTTCAATGGCCTAACCAGGCCTCTTTCAAAATCGCCAACTCATTTTCCCGGAATAATAAATGTAACCAGTATCCAACTCGGTTCTGTGTTCTTTGAACACGATTTCCTTGTCAGGAAACAATGTGTTACAGATATTAAGGCCCTTTATTCACGTATTCCTAGTGTTTGAAACACTTTCTTAGATATTAACCTAGGTTATCATTGTGAATTGCCCGAGTTGGAGTCTTTCTCTTCCAGTGTCTCAAGCTTTTTCATTGTGAATTCTAATTTGGTAAAACAACCTTTTTTACAAATATACCATCACTTTCAACATTATTACCACTTGACAGTCTATCCTACCTTTCACAGGGCTTTGGATACAAATTCTCAGTATTTCAAAATTCAGTAGAGATGTTCGGGTTCTAAAACGTATTCCAGGAGTTCTAGAGACACTCTGCCATTCCCCTGGTCTGTTGTTTTGAGCAATGAGACTTTTCATTTTAACACGGGTGTCATACCGGCTTTTTAAAGGCACAGTAAAACATTACCTGGAACCCTAGCCTAACTAACATTTTTATTTCATAGTGTTCTCTATACTTTCATACTGTTCCATAGCTATAGGAAAATGAGTTTTTCAGTGTTTCACCAAAACATTTTCCCGAAAACGCCAACTCCTTTTGACGGGAAAAATAAATGTAAACAGTGTCACACTCGCTTCTCAGCTGTTTGAACAAGATTTACCAGTGACAAAATTGTGCTGTTCAGATATTCAGTCTATTGGAATATGTATTGCTATTGTGTGAAGCACATTTCTAAATATTTCCCTAGTCTGGAGTCGTAAGTTCTGAGTGCTACACACCAAATTGTCCAGTGATTAAAGCTCATTCATTGTGAATAGCCAACATTACTACACTGTGACCTTAACCCTGTCCCTAACCCTCTAACCCAAACCCTAAACCTAGCCCACACCTGAGCCTGAACCCTACCTAGCCCAAAACCTTATCCTAACCCTAACCATGAACAGAGCCCCAATTCTCTAACCCTAATACCAGAACTAATCTCAAAGACGTCATCACTCCCAGCTGGTCCCCTGGCCAAATTATTATCACTTGGGATCAATTAAGCCTGCCCACGTTGCCCCTCCCCCTTGGTGACGTCATCACATCCGGTTTAATGGCCTAACCAGGCCTCTTTCAAAATCGCCAACTCATTGTCCCGGAATAATAAATGTAACCAGTATCCAACTCGGTTCTGTGTTCTTTGAACACGATTTCCTTGTCAGGAAACAATGTGTTACAGATATTAAGGCCCTTTATTCACGTATTCCTAGTGTTTGAAGCACTTTCTTAGATATTAACCTAGGTTATCATTGTGAATTGCCCGAGTTGGAGTCTCTCTCTTCCAGTGTCTCAAGCTTTTTCATTGTGAATTCCAATTTGGTAAAACAACCTTTTTTACAAATATACCAGCACTTTCAACATTATTACCACTTGACAGTCTATCCTACCTTTCACAGCGCTTTGGATACAAATTCTCAGTATTTCCAAATTCAGTAGAGATGTTCGGGTTCTAAAACGTATTCCAGGATTTCTAGAGACACTGCCATTCCCCTGGTCTGTTGTTTTGAGCAATGAGACTTTTCATTTTAACACGGGTGTATACCGGCTTTTTAAAGGCACAGTAAAACATTACCTGGAACCCTAGCCTAACTAACATTTTTATTTCATAGTGTTCTCAATACTTTCATACTGTTCGATAGCTCTAGGAAAATGAGTTTTTCAGTGTTTCACCAAAACCTTTTACCGAAAACGCCAACTCCTTTTGACGGGAAAAATAAATGTAAACAGTGTCACACTTGCTTCTCAGCTGTTTGAACAAGATTTCCCAGTGACAAAATTGTGCTGTTCAGATACTCAGTCTATTGGAATATGTATTCCTGTTGTGTGAAGCACATTTCTAAATATTTCCCTAGTCTGGAGTCGTAAGTTCTGAGTGCTACACACCAAATTGTCCAGTGATTGAAGCTCATTCATTGTGAATAGCCAACATTACTACACTGTGACGGTAACCCTGTCCCTAACCCTCTAACCCAAACCCTAAACCTAGCCCACACCTGAGCCTGAACCCTACCTAGCCTAAAACCTTATCCTAACCCTAACCATGAACAGAGCCCCAATTCTCTAACCCTAATACCAGAACTAATCTCGATGACGTCATCACTCCCAGCTGGTCCCCTGGCCAAATCATTATCACCTGGGATCAATTAAGCCTGCCCACGTGGCCCCTCCCCCTTGGTGACGTCATCACATCGGGTTCAATGGCCTAACCAGGCCTCTTTCAAAATCGCCAACTCATTGTCCCGGAATAATAAATGTAACCAGTATCCAACTCGGTTCTTTGTTCTTTGAACACGATTTCCTTGTCAGGAAACAATGTGTTACAGATATTAAGGCCCTTTATTCACGTATTCCTAGTGTTTGAAACACTTTCTTAGATATTAACCTAGGTTATTATTGTGAATTGCCCGAGTTGGAGTCTCTCTCTTCCAGTGTCTCAAGCTTTTTCATTGTGAATTCTAATTTGGTAAAACAACCTTTTTTACAAATATACCAGCACTTTCAACATTATTACCACTTGACAGTCTATCCTACCTTTCACAGCACTTTGGATACAAATTCTCAGTATTTCAAAATTCAGTAGAGATGTTCGGGATCTAAAACGTATTCCAGGAGTTCTAGAGACACTCTGCCATTCCCCTGGTCTGTTGTTTTGAGCAATGAGACTTTTCATTTTAACACGGGTGTCATACTGGCTTTTTAAAGGCACAGTAAAACATTACCTGGAACCCTAGCCTAACTAACATTTTTATTTCATAGTGTTCTCAATACTTTCGTACTGTTCGATAGCTCTAGGAAAATGAGTTTTTCAGTGTTTCACGAAAACCTTTTCCCGAAAACGCCAACTCCTTTTGACGGGAAAAATCAATGTAAACAGTGTCACACTCGCTTCTCAGCTGTTTGAACAAGATTTCCCAGTGACAAAATTGTGCTGTTCAGATATTCAGTCTATTGGAATATGTATTGCTATTGTGTGAAGTACATTTCTAAATATTTCCCTAGTCTGGAGTCGTAAGTTCTGAGTGCTACACACCAAATTGTCCAGTGATTGAAGCTCATTCATTGTGAATAGCCAACATTACTACACTGTGACCGTAACCCTGTCCCTAACCCTCTAACCCAAACCCTAAACCTAGCCCACACCTGAGCCTGAACCCTACCTAGCCCAAAACCTTATCCTAACCCTAACCATGAACAGAGCCCCAATTCTCTAACCCTAATACCAGAACTAATCTCGATGACGTCATCACTCCCAGCTGGTCCACTGGCCAAATCATTATCACCTGGGATCAATTAAGCCTGCCCACGTGGCCCCTCCCCCTTGGTGACGTCATCACATCCGGTTCAATGGCCTAACCAGGCCTGTTTCAAAATCCCCAACTCATTGTCCCAGAATAATAAATGTAACCAGTATCCAACTCGGTTCTGTGTTCTTTGAACACGATTTCCTTGTCAGGAAACAATGTGTTACAGATATTAAGGCCCTTTATTCACGTATTCCTAGTGTTTGAAGCACTTTCTTAGATATTAACCTAGGTTATCATTGTGAATTGCCCGAGTTGGAGTCTCTCTCTTCCAGTGTCTCAAGCTTTTTCATTGTGAATTCTAATTTGGTAAAACAACCTTTTTTACAAATATACCAGCACTTTCAACATTATTACCACTTGACAGTCTATCCTACCTTTCACAGCGCTTTGGATACAAATTCTCTGTATTTCAAAATTCAGTAGAGATGTTCGGGTTCTAAAACGTATTCCAGGAGTTCTAGAGACACTCTGCCATTCCCCTGGACTGTTGTTTTGAGCAATGAGACTTTTCATTTTAACACGGTTGTCATACCGGCTTTTTAAAGGCACAGTAAAACATTACCTGGAACCGTAGCCTAACTAACATTTTTATTTCATAGTGTTCTCTATACTTTCATACTGTTCGATAGCTCTAGGAAAATGAGTTTTTCAGTGTTTCACCAAAACATTTTCCCGAAAACGCCAACTCCTTTTGACGGGAAAAATAAATGTAAACAGTGTCACACTCGCTTCTCAGCTGTTTGAACAAGATTTCCCAGTGACAAAATTGTGCTGTTCAGATATTCAGTCTATTGGAATATGTATTGCTATTGTGTGAAGCACATTTCTAAATATTTCCCTAGTCTGGAGTCGTAAGTTCTGAGTGCTACACACCAAATTGTCCAGTGATTAAAGCTCATTCATTGTGAATAGCCAACATTACTACACTGTGACCGTAACCCTGTCCCTAACCCTCTAACCCAAACCCTAAACCTAGCCCACACCTGAGCCTGAACCCTACCTAGCCCAAAACCTTATCCTAACCCTAACCATGAACAGAGCCCCAATTCTCTAACCCTAATACCAGAACTAATCTCAAAGACGTCATCACTCCCAGCTGGTCCCCTGGCCAAATTATTATCACCTGGGATCAATTAAGCCTGCCCAGGTGGCCCCTACCCCTTGGTGACGTCATCACATCCGGTTTAATGGCCTAACCAGGCCTCTTTCAAAATCGCCAACTCATTGTCCCGGAATAATAAATGTAACCAGTATCCAACTCGGTTCTGTGTTCTTTGAACACGATTTCCTTGTCAGGAAACAATGTGTTACAGATATTAAGGCCCTTTATTCACGTATTCCTAGTGTTTGAAGCACTTTCTTAGATATTAACCTAGGTTATCATTGTGAATTGCCCGAGTTGGAGTCTCTCTCTTCCAGTGTCTCAAGCTTTTTCATTGTGAATTCCAATTTGGTAAAACAACCTTTTTTACAAATATACCAGCACTTTCAACATTATTACCACTTGACAGTCTATCCTACCTTTCACAGCGCTTTGGATACAAATTCTCAGTATTTCAAAATTCAGTAGAGATGTTCGGGTTCTAAAACGTATTCCAGGATTTCTAGAGACACTGCCATTCTCCTGGTCTGTTGTTTTGAGCAATGAGACTTTTCATTTTAACACGGGTGTATACCGGCTTTTTAAAGGCACAGTAAAACATTACCTGGAACCCTAGCCTAACTAACATTTTTATTTCATATTGTTCTCAATACTTTCATACTGTTCGATAGCTCTAGGAAAATGAGTTTTTCAGTGTTTCACCAAAACCTTTTACCGAAAACGCCAACTCCTTTTGACGGGAAAAATAAATGTAAACAGTGTCACACTTGCTTCTCAGCTGTTTGAACAAGATTTCCCAGTGACAAAATTGTGCTGTTCAGATACTCAGTCTATTGGAATATGTATTCCTATTGTGTGAAGCACATTTCTAAATATTTCCCTAGTCTGGAGTCGTAAGTTCTGAGTGCTACACACCAAATTGTCCAGTGATTGAAGCTCATTCTTGTGAATAGCCAACATTACTACACTGTGACCGTAACCCTGTCCCTAACCCTCTAACCCAAACCCTAAACCTAGCCCACACCTGAGCCTGAACCCTACCTAGCCCAAAACCTTATCCTAACCCTAACCATGAACAGAGCCCCAATTCTCTAACCCTAATACCAGAACTAATCTCGAAGACGTCATCACTCCCAGCTGGTCCCCTGGCCAAATCATTATCACCTGGGATCAATTAAGCCTGCCCACTTGCCCCCTCCCCCTTGGTGACGTCATCACATCCGGTTTAATGGCTTAACCAGGCCTCTTTCAAAATCGCCAACTCATTGTCCCGGAATAATAAATGTAACCAGTATCCAACTCGGTTCTGTGTTCTTTGAACACGATTTCCTTGTCAGGAAACAATGTGTTACACATATTAAGGCCCTTTTTCACGTATTCCTAGTGTTTGAAGCACTTTCTTAGATATTAACCTAGGTTATCATTGTGAATTGCCCGAGTTGGAGTGTCTCTCTTCCAGTGTCTCAAGCTTTTTCATTGTGAATTCTAATTTGGTAAAACAACCTTTTTTATAAATATACCAGCACTTTCAACATTATTAGCACTTGACAGTCTATCCTACCTTTCACAGCGCTTTGGATACAAATTCTCAGTATTTCAAAATTCAGTAGAGATGTTCGGGTTCTAAAACGTATTCCAGGAGTTCTAGAGACACTCTGCCATTCCCCTGGTCTGTTGTTTTGAGCAATGAGACTTTTCATTTTAACACGGGTGTATACCGGCTTTTTAAAGGCACAGTAAAACATTACCTGGAACCCTAGCCTAACTAACATTTTTATTTCATAGTGTTCTCAATACTTTCATACTGTTCGATAGCTCTAGGAAAATGAGTTTTTCAGTGTTTCACCAAAACCTTTTACCGAAAACGCCAACTCCTTTTGACGGGAAAAATAAATGTAAACAGTGTCACACTCGCTTCTCAGCTGTTTGAACAAGATTTCCCAGTGATAAAATTGTGCTGTTCAGATACTCAGTCTATTGGAATATGTATTCCTATTGTGAGAAGCACATTTCTAAATATTTCCCTAGTCTGGAGTCGTAAGTTCTGAGTGCTACACACCAAATTGTCCAGTGATTGAAGCTCATTCATTGTGAATAGCCAACATTACTACACTGTGACCGTAACCCTGTCCCTAACCCTCTAACCCAAACCCTAAACCTAGCCCACACCTGAGCTTGAACACTACCTAGCCAAAACCTTATCCTAACCCTAACCATGAACAGAGCCCCAATTCTCTAACCCTAATACCAGAACTAATCTCGAGGACGTCATCACTCCCAGCTGGTCCCCTCGCCAAATCATTATCACCTGGGATCAATTAAGCCTGCCCACGTGCCCCCTCCCCCTTGGTGATGTCATCACATCCGGTTCAATGGCCTAACCAGGCCTCTTTCAAAATCGCCAACTCATTGTCCCGGAATAATAAATGTAACCAGTATCCAACTCGGTTCTGTGTTCTTTGAACACGATTTCCTTGTCAGGAAACAATGTGTTACAGATATTAAGGCCCTTTATTCACGTATTCCTAGTGTTTGAAGCACTTTCTTAGAGATTAACCTAGGTTATCATTGTGAATTTCCCGAGTTGGAGTCTCTCTCTTCCAGTGTCTCAAGCTTTTTCATTGTGAATTCTAATTTGGTAAAACAACCTTTTTTACAAATATACCAGCACTTTCAACATTATTACCACTTGACAGTCTATCCTACCTTTCACAGCGCTTTGGATACAAATTCTCAGTATTTCAAAATTCAGTAGAGATATTCGGGTACTAAAACGTATTCCAGGAGTTCTAGAGACACTCTGCCATTCCCCTGGTCTGTTGTTTTGAGCAATGAGACTTTTCATTTTAACACGGGTGTCATACCGGCTTTTTAAAGGCACAGTAAAACATTACCTGGAACCCTAGCCTAACTAACATTTTTATTTCATAGTGTTCTCAATACTTTCATACTGTTCGATAGCTCTAGGAAAATGAGTTTTTCAGTGTTTCACCAAAACCTTTTCCCAAAAACGCCAACTCCTTTTGACGGGAAAAATAAATGTAAACAGTGTCACACTTGCTTCTCAGCTGTTTGAACAAGATTTCCCAGTGACAAAATTGTGCTGTTCAGATATTCAGTCTATTGGAATATGTATTGCTATTGTGTGAAGCACATTTCTAAATATTTCCCTAGTCTGGAGTCGTAAGTTCTGAGTGCTACACACCAAATTGTCCAGTGATTGAAGCTCATTCATTGTGAATAGCCAACATTACTACACTGTGACCGTAACCCTGTCCCTAACCCTCTAACCCAAACCCTAAACCTAGCCCACACCTGAGCCTGAACCCTACCTAGCCCAAAACCTTATCCTAACCCTAACCATGAACAGAGCCCCAATTCTCTAACCCTAATACCAGAACTAATCTAGAAGACATCATCACTCCCAGCTGGTCCCCTGGCCAAATCATTATCACCTGGGATCAATTAAGCCTGCCCACGTGGCCCCTCCCCCTTGGTGATGTCATCACATCCGGTTTAATGGCCTAACCAGGCCTCTTTCAAAATCGCCAACTCATTGTCCCGGAATAATAAATGTAACCAGTATCCAACTCGGTTCTGTGTTCTTTGAACACGATTTCCTTGTCAGGAAACAATGTGTTACAGATATTAAGGCCCTTTATTCACGTATTCCTAGTGTTTGAAGCACTTTCTTAGATATTAACCTAGGTTATCATTGTGAATTGCCAGAGTTGGAGTCTCTCTCTTCCAGTGTTTCAAGCTTTTTCATTGTGAATTCTAATTTGGTAAAACAACCTTTTTTATAAATATACCAGCACTTTCAACATTATTAGCACTTGACAGTCTATCCTACCTTTCACAGCGAGTTGGATACAAATTCTCAGTATTTCAAAATTCAGTAGAGATGTTCGGGTTCTAAAACGTATTCCAGGAGTTCTAGAGACACTCTGCCATTCCCCTGGTCTGTTGTTTTGAGCAATGAGACTTTTCATTTTAACACGGGTGTATACCGGCTTTTTAAAGGCACAGTAAAACATTACCTGGAACCCTAGCCTAACTAACATTTTTATTTCATAGTGTTCTCAATACTTTCATACTGTTCGATAGCTCTAGGAAAATGAGTTTTTCAGTGTTTCACCAAAACCTTTTACCGAAAACGCCAACTCCTTTTGACGGGAAAAATAAATGTAAACAGTGTCACACTCGCTTCTCAGCTGTTTGAACAAGATTTCCCAGTGATAAAATTGTGCTGTTCAGATACTCAGTCTATTGGAATATGTATTCCTATTGTGTGAAGCACATTTCTAAATATTTCCCTAGTCTGGAGTCGTAAGTTCTGAGTGCTACACACCAAATTGTCCAGTGATTGAAGCTCATTCATTGTGAATAGCCAACATTACTACACTGTGACCTTAACCCTGTCCCTAACCCTCTAACCCAAACCCTAAACCTAGCCCACACCTGAGCTTGAACACTACCTAGCCAAAACCTTATCCTAACCCTAACCATGAACAGAGCCCCAATTCTCTAACCCTAATACCAGAACTAATCTCGAGGACGTCATCACTCCCAGCTGGTCCCCTCGCCAAATCATTATCACCTGGGATCAATTAAGCCTGCCCACGTGCCCCCTCCCCCTTGGTGATGTCATCACATCCGGTTCAATGGCCTAACCAGGCCTCTTTCAAAATCGCCAACTCATTGTCCCGGAATAATAAATGTAACCAGTATCCAACTCGGTTCTGTGTTCTTTGAACACGATTTCCTTGTCAGGAAACAATGTGTTACAGATATTAAGGCCCTTTATTCACGTATTCCTAGTGTTTGAAGCACTTTCTTAGAGATTAACCTAGGTTATCATTGTGAATTTCCCGAGTTGGAGTCTCTCTCTTCCAGTGTCTCAAGCTTTTTCATTGTGAATTCTAATTTGGTAAAACAACCTTTTTTACAAATATACCAGCACTTTCAACATTATTACCACTTGACAGTCTATCCTACCTTTCACAGCGCTTTGGATACAAATTCTCAGTATTTCAAAATTCAGTAGAGATATTCGGGTTCTAAAACGTATTCCAGGAGTTCTAGAGACACTCTGCCATTCCCCTGGTCTGTTGTTTTGAGCAATGAGACTTTTCATTTTAACACGGGTGTCATACCGGCTTTTTAAAGGCACAGTAAAACATTACCTGGAACCCTAGCCTAACTAACATTTTTATTTCATAGTGTTCTCAATACTTTCATACTGTTCGATAGCTCTAGGAAAATGAGTTTTTCAGTGTTTCACCAAAACCTTTTCCCAAAAACGCCAACTCCTTTTGACGGGAAAAATAAATGTAAACAGTGTCACACTTGCTTCTCAGCTGTTTGAACAAGATTTCCCAGTGACAAAATTGTGCTGTTCAGATATTCAGTCTATTGGAATATGTATTGCTATTGTGTGAAGCACATTTCTAAATATTTCCCTAGTCTGGAGTCGTAAGTTCTGAGTGCTACACACCAAATTGTCCAGTGATTGAAGCTCATTCATTGTGAATAGACAACATTACTACACTGTGACCATAACCCTGTCCCTAACCCTCTAACCCAAACCCTAAACCTAGCCCACACCTGAGCCTGAACCCTACCTAGCCCAAAACCTTATCCTAACCCTAACCATGAACAGAGCCCCAATTCTCTAACCCTAATACCAGAACTAATCTCGAAGACATCATCACTCCCAGCTGGTCCCCTGGCCAAATCATTATCACCTGGGATCAATTAAGCCTGCCCACGTGGCCCCTCCCCCTTGGTGATGTCATCACATCCGGTTTAATGGCCTAACCAGGCCTCTTTCAAAATCGCCAACTCATTGTCCCGGAATAATAAATGTAACCAGTATCCAACTCGGTTCTGTGTTCTTTGAACACGATTTCCTTGTCAGGAAACAATGTGTTACAGATATTAAGGCCCTTTATTCACGTATTCCTAGTGTTTGAAGCACTTTCTTAGATATTAACCTAGGTTATCATTGTGAATTGCCCGAGTTGGAGTCTCTCTCTTCCAGTGTTTCAAGCTTTTTCATTGTGAATTCTAATTTGGTAAAACAACCTTTTTTACAAATATACCAGCACTTTCAACATTATTACCACTTGAGAGTCTATCCTACCTTTCACAGCGCTTTGGATACAAATTCTCAGTATTTCAAAATTCAGTAGAGATGTTCGGGTTCTAAAACGTATTCCAGGAGTTCTAGAGACACTCTGCCATTCCCCTGGTCTGTTGTTTTGAGCAATGAGACTTTTCATTTTAACACGGGTGTCATACCGGCTTTTTAAAGGCACAGTAAAACATTACCTTGAACCCTAGCCTAACTAACATTTTTATTTCATAGTGTTCTCAATACTTTCATACTGTTCGATAGCTCTAGGAAAATGAGTTTTTCAGTGTTTCACCAAAACCTTTTCCCGAAAACGCCAACTCTTTTTGACGGGAAAAATAAATGTAAACAGTGTCACACTCGCTTCTCAGCTGTTTGAACAAGATTTCCCAGTGAAAAAATTGTGCTGTTCAGATATTCAGTCTATTGGAATATGTATTCCTATTGTGTGAAGCACATTTCTAAATATTTCCCTAGTCTGGAGTCGTAAGTTCTGAGTGCTACACACCAAATTGTCCAGTGATTGAAGCTCATTCATTGTGAATAGCCAACATTACTACACTGTGACCGTAACCCTGTCCCTAACCCTCTAACCCAAACCCTAAACCTAGCCCACACCTGAGCCTGAACCCTACCTAGCCCAAAACCTTATCCTAACCCTAACCATGAACAGAGCCCCAATTCTCTAACCCTAATACCAGAACTAATCTCGAAGATGTCATCACTCTCAGCAGGTCCCCTGGCCAAATCATTATCACCTGGGATCAATTAAGCCTGCCCACGTGCCCCCTCCCCCTTGGTGACGACATCACATCCAGTTTAATGGCCTAACCAGGCCTCTTTCAAAATCGCCAACTCATTGTCCCGGAATAATAAATGTAACCAGTATCCAACTCGGTTCTGTGTTCTTTGAACACGATTTCCTTGTCAGGAAACAATGTGTTACAGATATTAAGGCCCTTTATTCACGTATTCCTAGTGTTTGAAGCACTTTCTTAGATATTAACCTAGGTTATCATTGTGAATTGCCCGAGTTGGAGTCTCTCTCTTCCAGTGTCTCAAGCTTTTTCATTGTGAATTCTAATTTGGTAAAACAACCTTTTTTACAAATATACCAGCACTTTCAACATTGTTACCACTTGACATTCTATCCTACCTTTCACAGCGCTTTGGATACAAATTCTCAGTATTTCAAAATTCAGTAGAGATGTTCGGGTTCTAAAACGTATTCCAGGAGTTCTAGAGACACTCTGCCATTCCCCTGGTCTGTTGTTTTGAGCAATGAGAATTTTCATTTTTACACGGGTGTCATACCGGCTTTTTAAAGGCACAGTAAAACATTACCTGGAACCCTAGCCTAACTAACATTTTTATTTCATAGTCTTCTCAATACTTTCATACTGTTCGATAGCTCTAGGAAAATGAGTTTTTCAGTGTTTCACCAAAACCTTTTACCGAAAACGCCAACTCCTTTTGACGGGAAAAATAAATGTAAACAGTGTCACACTCGCTTCTCAGCTGTTTGAACAAGATTTCCCAGGGACAAAATTGTGCTGTGCAGATACTCAGTCTATTGGAATATGTATTGCTATTGTGTGAAGCACATTTCTAAATATTTCCCTAGTCTGGAGTCCTAAGTTCTGAGTGCTACACACCAAATTGTCCAGTGATTGAAGCTCATTCATTGTGAATAGCCAACATTACTACACTGTGACCGTAACCCTGTCCCTAACCCTCTAACCCAAACCCTAAACCTAGCCCACACCTGAGCCTGAACCCTACTTAGCCCAAAACCTTATCCTAACCCTAACCATGAACAGAGCCCCAATTCTCTAACCCTAATACCAGAACTAATCTCGATGACGTCATCACTCCCAGCTGGTCCCCTGGCCAAATCATTATCACCTGGGATCAATTAAGCCTGCCCACGTGCCCCCTCCCCCTTGGTGACGTCATCACATCCGGTTCAATGGCCTAACCAGGCCTCTTTCAAAATCGCCAACTCATTGTCCCGGAATAATAAATGTAACCAGTATCCAACTCGGTTCTGTGTTCTTTGAACACGATTTCCTTGTCAGGAAACAATGTGTTACAGATATTAAGGACCTTTATTCACGTATTCCTAGTGTTTGAAGCACTTTCTTAGATATTAACCTAGGTTATCATTGTGAATTGCCCGAGTTGGAGTCTCTCTCTTCCAGTGTCTCAAGCTTTTTCATTGTGAATTCTAATTTGGTAAAACAACCTTTTTTACAAATATACCAGCACTTTCAACATTGTTACCACTTGACATTCTATCCTACCTTTCACAGCGCTTTGGATACAAATTCTCAGTATTTCAAAATTCAGTAGAGATGTTCGGGTTCTAAAACGTATTCCAGGAGTTCTAGAGACACTCTGCCATTCCCCTGGTCTGTTGTTTTGAGCAATGAGAATTTTCATTTTTACACGGGTGTCATACCGGCTTTTTAAAGGCACAGTAAAACATTACCTGGAACCCTAGCCTAACTAACATTTTTATTTCATAGTCTTCTCAATACTTTCATACTGTTCGATAGCTCTAGGAAAATGAGTTTTTCAGTGTTTCACCAAAACCTTTTACCGAAAACGCCAACTCCTTTTGACGGGAAAAATAAATGTAAACAGTGTCACACTCGCTTCTCAGCTGTTTGAACAAGATTTCCCAGGGACAAAATTGTGCTGTGCAGATACTCAGTCTATTGGAATATGTATTGCTATTGTGTGAAGCACATTTCTAAATATTTCCCTAGTCTGGAGTCCTAAGTTCTGAGTGCTACACACCAAATTGTCCAGTGATTGAAGCTCATTCATTGTGAATAGCCAACATTACTACACTGTGACCGTAACCCTGTCCCTAACCCTCTAACCCAAACCCTAAACCTAGCCCACACCTGAGCCTGAACCCTACTTAGCCCAAAACCTTATCCTAACCCTAACCATGAACAGAGCCCCAATTCTCTAACCCTAATACCAGAACTAATCTCGATGACGTCATCACTCCCAGCTGGTCCCCTGGCCAAATCATTATCACCTGGGATCAATTAAGCCTGCCCACGTGCCCCCTCCCCCTTGGTGACGTCATCACATCCGGTTCAATGGCCTAACCAGGCCTCTTTCAAAATCGCCAACTCATTGTCCCGGAATAATAAATGTAACCAGTATCCAACTCGGTTCTGTGTTCTTTGAACACGATTTCCTTGTCAGGAAACAATGTGTTACAGATATTAAGGACCTTTATTCACGTATTCCTAGTGTTTGAAGCACTTTCTTAGATATTAACCTAGGTTATCATTGTGAATTGCCCGAGTTGGAGTCTCTCTCTTCCAGTGTTTCAAGCTTTTTCATTGTGAATTCTAATTTGGTAAAACAACCTTTTTTACAAATATACCAGCACTTTCAACATTATTACCACTTGACAGTCTATCCTACCTTTCACAGTGCTTTGGATACAAATTCTCAGTATTTCAAAATTCAGTAGAGATGTTCGGGTTCTAAAACGTATTCCAGGAGTTCTAGAGACACTCTGCCATTCCCCTGGTCTGTTGTTTTGAGCAATGAGACTTTTCATTTTAACATGGGTGTCATACCGGCTTTTTAAAGGCACAGTAAAACATTACCTGGAACCCTAGCCTAACTAACATTTTTATTTCATAGTGTTCTCAATACTTTCATACTGTTCGATAGCTCTAGGAAAATGAGTTTTTCAGTGTTTCACCAAAACCTTTTCCCGAAAACGCCAACTCCTTTTGACGGGAAAAATAAATGTAAACAGTGTCACACTCGCTTCTCAGCTGTTTGAACAAGATTTCCCAGTGACAAAATTGTGCTGTTCAGATACTCAGTCTAATGGAATATGTATTGCTATTGTGTGAAGCACATTTCTAAATATTTCCCTAGTCTGGAGTCGTAAGTTCTGAGTGCTACACACCAAATTGTCCAGTGATTGAAGCTCATTCATTGTGAATAGCCAACATTACTACACTGTGACCGTAACCCTGTCCCTAACCCTCTAACCCAAACCCTAAACCTAGCCCACACCTGAGCCTGAACCCTACCTAGCCCAAAACCTTATCCTAACCCTAACCATGAACAGAGCCCCAATTCTCTAACCCTAATACCAGAACTAATCTCGATGACGTCATCACTCCCAGCTGGTCCCCTGGCCAAATCATTATCACCTGGGATCAATTAAGCCTGCCCACGTGGCCCCTCCCCCTTGGTGACGTCATCACATCCGGTTTAATGGCCTAACCAGGCCTCTTTCAAAATCGCCAACTCATTGTCCCGGAATAATAAATGTAACCAGTATCCAACTCGGTTCTGTGTTCTTTGAACACGATTTCCTTGTCAGGAAACAATGTGTTACAGATATTAAGGCCCTTTATTCACGTATTCCTAGTGTTTGAAACACTTTATTAGATATTAACCTAGGTTATCATTGTGAATTGCCCGAGTTGGAGTCTCTCTCTTCCAGTGTCTCAAGCTTTTTCTTTGTGAATTCTAATTTGGTAAAACAACCTTTTTTACAAATATACCAGCACTTTCAACATTATTAGCACTTGAGAGTCTATCCTACCTTTCACAGCGCTTTGGATACAAATTCTCAGTATTTCCAAATTCAGTAGAGATGTTCGGGTTCTAAAACGTATTCCAGGAGTTCTAGAGACACTCTGCCATTCCCCTGGTCTGTTGTTTTGAGCAATGAGACTTTTCATTTTAACACGGTTGTCATACCGGCTTTTTAAAGGCACAGTAAAACATTACTTGGAACGCTAGCCTGACTGACATTTTTATTTCATAGTGTTCTCAATACTTTCATACTGTTCGATAGCTCAAGGAAAATGAGTTTTTCCGTATTTCACCAAAACCTTTTCCCGAAAACGCCAACTCCTTTTGACGGGAAAAATAAATGTAAACAGTGTCACACACGTTTCTCAGCTGTTTGAACTAGATTTCCCAGTGACAAAATTGTGCTGTTCAGATACTCAGTCTATTGGAATATGTATTCCTATTGTGTGAAGCACATTTCTGAATATTTCCCTAGTCTGGAGTCGTAAGTTCTGAGTGCTACACACCAAATTGTCCAGTGATTGAAGCTCATTCATTGTGAATAGCCAACATTACTACACTGTGACCGTAACCCTGTCCCTAACCCTCTAACCCAAACCCTAAACCTAGCCCACACCTGAGCCTGAACCCTACCTAGCCCAAAACCTTATCCTAACCCTAACCATGAACAGAGCCCCAATTCTCTAACCCTAATACCAGAACTAATCTCGATGACGTCATCACTCCCAGCTGGTCCCCTGGCCAAATCATTATCACCTGGGGTCAATTAAGCCTGCCCACGTGGCCCCTCCCCATTGGTGACGTCATCACATCCGGTTTAATGGCCTAACCAGGCCTCTTTCAAAATCGCCAACTCATTGTCCCGGAATAATAAATGTAACCAGTATCCAACTCGGTTCTATGTTCTTTGAACACGATTTCCTTGTCAGGAAACAATGTGTTACAGATATTAAGGCCCTTTATTCACGTATTCCTAGTGTTGGAAGCACTTTCTTAGATATTAACCTAGGTTATCAGTGTGAATTTCCCGAGTTGGAGTCTCTCTCTTCCAGTGTCTCAAGCTTTTTCATTGTGAATTCTAATTTGGTAAAACAACCTTTTTTACAAATGTACCAGCACTTTCAACATTATTACCACTTCACAGTCTATCCTACCTTTCACAGCGCTTTGGATACAAATTCTCAGTATTTCAAAATTCAGTAGAGATGTTCGGGTTCTAAAACGTATTCCAGGAGTTCTAGAGACACTATGCCATTCCCCTGGTCTGTTGTTTTGAGCAATGAGACTTTTCATTTTAACACGGGGGTCATACCGGCTTTTTACAGGCACAGTAAAACATTACTTGCAACCCTATCCTGACTAACATTTTTATTTCATAGTGTTCTCAATACTTTCATACTGTTCGATAGCTCAAGGAAAATGAGTTTTTCAGTGTTTCACCAAAACCTTTTCCCGAAAACACCAACTCCTTTTGACGGGAAAAATAAATGTAAACAGTGTCACACTCGCTTCTCAGCTGTTTGAACAAGATTTCCCAGTGACAAAATTGTGCTGTTCAGATACTCAGTCTATTGGAATATGTATTCCTATTGTGTGAAGCACATTTCTGAATATTTCCCTAGTCTGGAGTCGTAAGTTCTGAGTGCTACACACCAAATTGTCCAGTGATTGAAGCTCCTTCATTGTGAATAGCCAACATTACTACACTGTGACCATAACCCTGTTCCTAAACCTCTAACCCAAACCCTAAACCTAGCCCACACCTGAGCCTGAACCCTACCTAGCCCAAAACCTTATCCTAACCCTAACCATGAACAGAGCCCCAATTCTCTAACCCTAATACCAGAACTAATCTCGATGACGTCTTCACTCCCAGCTGGTCCCCTGGCCAAATCATTATCACCTGGGATCAATTAAGCCTGCCCTCGTGGCCCCTCCCCATTGGTGACGTCATCACATCCGGTTTAATGGCCTAACCAGGCCTCTTTCAAAATCGCCAACTCATTGTCCCGGAATAATAAATGTAACCAGTATCCAACTCGGTTCTATGTTCTTTGAACACGATTTCCTTGTCAGGAAACAATGTGTTACAGATATTAAGGCCCTTTATTCACGCATTCCTAGTGTTTGAAGCACTTTCTTAGATATTAACCTAGGTTATCATTGTGAATTGCCCGAGTTGGAGTCTCTCTCTTCCAGTGTCTCAAGCTTTTTCATTGTGAATTCTAATTTGGTAAAACAACCTTTTTTACAAATATACCAGCACTTTCAACATTATTACCACCTGACAGTCTATCCTACCTTTATCAGCGCTTTGTATACAAATTCTCAGTATTTCAAAATTCAGTAGAGATGTTCGGGTTTTAAAACATATTCCAGGAGTTCTAGAGACACTCTGCCATTCCCCTGGTCTGTTGTTTTGAGCAATGAGACTTTTTATTTTAACACGGGTGTCATACTGGCTTTTTAAAGGCACAGTAAAACCTTACTTGGAACCATAGCCTGACTAACATTTTTATTTCATAGAGTTCTCAATACTTTCATACTGTTCTATAGCTCTAGGAAAATGAGTTTTTCAGTGTTTCACCAAAACCTTTTCCCGAAAACGCCAACTCCTTTTGACGGGAAAAATAAATGTAAACAGTGTCACACTCGCTTCTCAGCTGTTTGAACAAGATTTCCCAGTGACAAAATTGTGCTGTTCAGATACTCAGTCTATTGGAATATGTATTCCTATTGTGTGAAGCACATTTCTGAATATTTCCCTAGTCTGGAGTCGTAAGTTCTGAGTGCTACACACCAAATAGTCCAGTGATTGAAGCTCATTCATTGTGAATAGCCAACATTACTACACTGTGACCGTAACCCTGTCCCTAAACCTCTAACCCAAACCCTAAACCTAGCCCACACCTGAGCCTGAACCCTACCTAGCCCAAAACCTTATCCTAACCCTAACCATGAACAGAGCCACAATTCTCTAACCCCAATACCAGAACTAATCTCAATGACGTCATCACTCCCAGCTGGTCCCCTGGCCAAATCATTATCACCTGGGATCAATTAAGCCTGCCCACGTGGCCCCTCCCCCTTGGTGACGTCATCACATCCCGTTTAATGGCCTAACCAGGCTTCTTTCAAAATCGCCAACTCATTGTCCCGGAATAATAAATGTAACCAGTATCCAACTAGGTTCTATGTTCTTTGAACACGATTTCCTTGTCAGGAAACAATGTGTTACAGATATTAAGGCCCTTTATTCACGTATTCCTAGTGTTTGAAGCACTTTCTTAGATATTAACCTAGGTTATCATTGTGAATTTCCCGAGTTGGAGTCTCTCTCTTCCAGTGTCTCAAGCTTTTTCATTGTGAATTCTAATTTGGTAAAACAACCTTTTTTACAAATGTACCAGCACTTTCAACATTATTACCACTTCACAGTCTATCCTACCTTTCACAGCGCTTTGGATACAAATTCTCAGTATTTCAAAATTCAGTAGAGATGTTCGGGTTCTAAAACGTATTCCAGGAGTTCTAGAGACACTATGCCATTCCCCTGGTCTGTTGTTTTGAGCAATGAGACTTTTCATTTTAACACGGGTGTCATACCGGCTTTTTACAGGCACAGTAAAACATTACTTGGAAACCTAGCCTGAGTAACATTTTTATTTCATAGTGTTCTCAATACTTTCATACTTTTCGATAGCTCAAGGAAAATGAGTTTTTCAGTGTTTCACCAAAACCTTTTCCCGAAAACACCAACTCCTTTTGACGGGAAAAATAAATGTAAACAGTGTCACACTCGCTTCTCAGCTGTTTGAACAAGATTTCCCAGTGACAAAATTGTGCTGTTCAGATACTCAGTCTATTGGAATATGTATTCCTATTGTGTGAAGCACATTTCTGAATATTTCCCTAGTCTGGAGTCGTAAGTTCTGAGTGCTACACACCAAATTGTCCAGTGATTGAAGCTCCTTCATTGTGAATAGCCAACATTACTACACTGTGACCATAACCCTGTCCCTAAACCTCTAACCCAAACCCTAAACCTAGCCCACACCTGAGCCTGAACCCTACCTAGCCCAAAACCTTATCCTAACCCTAACCATGAACAGAGCCACAATTCTCTAACCCTAATACCAGAACTAATCTCGATGACGTCATCACTCCCAGCTGGTCCCCTGGCCAAATCATTATCACCTGGGATCAATTAAGCCTGCCCTCGTGGCCCCTCCCCCATTGGTCACGTCATCACATCCGGTTTAATGGCCTAACCAGGCCTCTTTCAAAATTGCCAACTCATTGTCCCGGAATAATAAATGTAACCAGTATCCAACTCGGTTCTATGTTCTTTGAACTCGATTTCCTTGTCAGGAAACAATGTGTTACAGAGAGTAAGGCCCTTTATTCACGTATTCCTAGTGTTTGAAGCACTTTGTTAGATATTAACCTAGGTTATCATTGTGAATTTCCCGAGTTGGAGTCTCTCTCTTCCAGTGTCTCAAGCTTTTTCATTGTGAATTCTAATTTGGTAAAACAACCTTTTTTACAAATATACCAGCACTTTCAACATTATTACCACCTGACAGTCTATCCTACCTTTATCAGCGCTTTGGATACAAATTCTCAGTATTTAAAAATTCAGTAGAGATGTTCGGGTTTTAAAACATATTCCAGGAGTTCTAGAGACACTCTGCCATTCCCCTGGTCTGTTGTTTTGAGCAATGAGACTTTTTATTTTAACACGGGTGTCATACTGGCTTTTTAAAGGCACAGTAAAACCTTACTTGGAACCATAGCCTGACTAACATTTTTATTTCATAGAGTTCTCAATACTTTCATACTGTTCTATAGCTCTAGGAAAATGAGTTTTTCAGTTTTTAACCAAAACCTTTTCCCGAAAACGCCAACTCCTTTTGACGGGAAAAATAAATGTAAACAGTGTCACACATGTTTCTCAGCTGTTTGAACAAGATTTCCCAGTGACAAAATTGTGCTGTTCAGATATTCAGTCTATTGGAATATGTATACCTATTGTGTGAAGCACATTTCTGAATATTTCCCTAGTCTGGAGTCGTAAGTTCTGAGTGCTACACACCAAATTGTCCAGTGATTGAAGCTCATTCATTGTGAATAGCCAACATTACTACACTGTGACCATAACCCTGTCCCTAAACCTCTAACCCAAACCCTAAACCTAGCCCACACCTGAGCCTGAACCCTACCTAGCCCAAAACCTTATCCTAACCCTAACCATGAACAGAGCCCCAATTCTCTAACCCTAATACCAGAACTAATCTCGATGACGTCATCACTCCCAGCTGGTCCCCTGGCCAAATCATTATCACCTGGGATCAATTAAGCCTGCCCTCGTGGCCCCTCCCCCTTGGTGACGTCATCACATCCGGTTTAATGGCCTAACCAGGCCTCTTTCAAAATCGCCAACTCATTGTCCCGGAATAATAAATGTAACCAGTATCCAACTCGGTTCTATGTTCTTTGAACACGATTTCCTTGTCAGGAAACAATGTGTTACAGATAGTAAGGCCCTTTATTCACGTATTCCTAGTGTTTGAAGCACTTTCTTAGATATTAACCTAGGTTATCATTGTGAATTTCCCGAGTTGGAGTCTCTCTCTTCCAGTGTCTCAAGCTTTTTCATTGTGAATTCTAATTTGGTAAAACAACCTTTTTTACAAATATACCAGCACTTTCAACATTATTACCACCTGACAGTCTATCCTACCTTTCACAGAGCTTTGGATAAAAATTCTCAGTATTTCAAAATTCAGTAGAGATGTTCGGGTTCTAAAACGTATTCCAGGAGTTCTAGAGACACTCTGCCATTCCCCTGGTCTGTTGTTTTGAGCAATGAGACTTTTCATTTTAACACGGTTGTCATACCGGCTTTTTAAAGGCACAGTAAAACATTACTTGGAACCCTAGCCTGACTAACATTTTTATTTCATAGTGTTCTCTATACTTTCATACTGTTCCATAGCTCTAAGAAAATGAGTTTTTCAGTGTTTCACCAAAACCTTTTCCCGAAAACGCCAACTCCTTTTGACGGGAAAAATAAATGTAAACAGTGTCACACTCGCTTCTCAGCTGTTTGAACGAGATTTCCCAGTGACAAAATTGTGCTGTTCAGATACTCAGTCTATTGGAATATGTATTCCTATTGTGTGAAGCACATTTCTAAAGATTTCCCTAGTCTGGAGTCATAAGTTCTGAGTGCTACCCACCAAATTGTCCAGTGTTTGAAGCTCATTCATTGTGAATAGCCAACATTCCTACACTGTGACCGCAACCCTGTCCCTAACCCTCTAACCCAAACCCTACACCTAGCCCACACCTGAGCCTTAACCCTACCTAGCCCAAAACCTTATCCTAACCCTAACCATGAACAGAGCCCCAATTCTCTAACCCTAATACCAGAACTAATCTCGATGACGTCATCACTCCCAGGTGGTCCCCTGGACCAATCATTATCACCTGGGGTCAATTAAGCCTGCCCACGTGGCCCCTCCCCCTTGGTGCCGTCATCACATCCGGTTTAATGGCCTAACCAGGCCTCTTTCAAAATCGCCAACTCATTGTCCAGGAATAATAAATGTAACCAGTATCCAACTCGGTTCTATGTTCTTTGAACACGATTTCCTTGTCAGGAAACAATGTGTTACAGATAGTAAGGCCCTTTATTCACGTATTCCTAGTGTTTGAAGCACTTTCTTAGATATTAACCTAGGTTATCATTGTGAATTACCCGAGTTGGAGTCTCTCTCTTCCAGTGTCTCAAGCTTTTTCATTGTGAATTCTAATTTGGTAAAACAACCTTTTTTACAAATATACCAGCACTTTCAACATTATTACCACCTGACAGTCTATCCTACCTTATACAGAGCTTTGGATACAAATTCTCAGTATTTCAAAATTCAGTAGAGATGTTCGGGTTCTAAAACGTATTCCAGGAGTTCTAGAGACACTCTGCCATTCCCCTGGTCTGTTGTTTTGAGCAATGAGACTTTTCATTTTAACACGGTTGTCATACCGGCTTTTTAAAGGCACAGTAAAACATTACTTGGAACCCTAGCCTGACTGACATTTTTATTTCATAGTGTTCTCAATACTTTCATACTGTTCGATAGCTCAAGGAAAATGAGTTTTTCCGTATTTCACCAAAACCTTTTCCCGAAAACGCCAACTCCTTTTGACGGGAAAAATAAATGTAAACAGTGTCACACACGTTTCTCAGCTGTTTGAACTAGATTTCCCAGTGACAAAATTGTGCTGTTCAGATACTCAGTCTATTGGAATATGTATTCCTATTGTGTGAAGCACATTTCTGAATATTTCCCTAGTCTGGAGTCGTAAGTTCTGAGTGCTACACACCAAATTGTCCAGTGATTGAAGCTCATTCATTGTGAATAGCCAACATTACTACACTGTGACCGTAACCCTGTCCCTAACCCTCTAACCCAAACCCTAAACCTAGCCCACACCTGAGCCTGAACCCTACCTAGCCCAAAACCTTATCCTAACCCTAACCATGAACAGAGCCCCAATTCTCTAACCCTAATACCAGAACTAATCTCGATGACGTCATCACTCCCAGCTGGTCCCCTGGCCAAATCATTATCACCTGGGGTCAATTAAGCCTGCCCACGTGGCCCCTCCCCATTGGTGACGTCATCACATCCGGTTTAATGGCCTAACCAGGCCTCTTTCAAAATCGCCAACTCATTGTCCCGGAATAATAAATGTAACCAGTATCCAACTCGGTTCTATGTTCTTTGAACACGATTTCCTTGTCAGGAAACAATGTGTTACAGATATTAAGGCCCTTTATTCACGTATTCCTAGTGTTGGAAGCACTTTCTTAGATATTAACCTAGGTTATCAGTGTGAATTTCCCGAGTTGGAGTCTCTCTCTTCCAGTGTCTCAAGCTTTTTCATTGTGAATTCTAATTTGGTAAAACAACCTTTTTTACAAATGTACCAGCACTTTCAACATTATTACCACTTCACAGTCTATCCTACCTTTCACAGCGCTTTGGATACAAATTCTCAGTATTTCAAAATTCAGTAGAGATGTTCGGGTTCTAAAACGTATTCCAGGAGTTCTAGAGACACTATGCCATTCCCCTGGTCTGTTGTTTTGAGCAATGAGACTTTTCATTTTAACACGGGGGTCATACCGGCTTTTTACAGGCACAGTAAAACATTACTTGGAACCCTATCCTGACTAACATTTTTATTTCATAGTGTTCTCAATACTTTCATACTGTTCGATAGCTCAAGGAAAATGAGTTTTTCAGTGTTTCACCAAAACCTTTTCCCGAAAACACCAACTCCTTTTGACGGGAAAAATAAATGTAAACAGTGTCACACTCGCTTCTCAGCTGTTTGAACAAGATTTCCCAGTGACAAAATTGTGCTGTTCAGATACTCAGTCTATTGGAATATGTATTCCTATTGTGTGAAGCACATTTCTGAATATTTCCCTAGTCTGGAGTCGTAAGTTCTGAGTGCTACACACCAAATTGTCCAGTGATTGAAGCTCCTTCATTGTGAATAGCCAACATTACTACACTGTGACCATAACCCTGTTCCTAAACCTCTAACCCAAACCCTAAACCTAGCCCACACCTGAGCCTGAACCCTACCTAGCCCAAAACCTTATCCTAACCCTAACCATGAACAGAGCCCCAATTCTCTAACCCTAATACCAGAACTAATCTCGATGACGTCTTCACTCCCAGCTGGTCCCCTGGCCAAATCATTATCACCTGGGATCAATTAAGCCTGCCCTCGTGGCCCCTCCCCATTGGTGACGTCATCACATCCGGTTTAATGGCCTAACCAGGCCTCTTTCAAAATCGCCAACTCATTGTCCCGGAATAATAAATGTAACCAGTATCCAACTCGGTTCTATGTTCTTTGAACACGATTTCCTTGTCAGGAAACAATGTGTTACAGATATTAAGGCCCTTTATTCACGCATTCCTAGTGTTTGAAGCACTTTCTTAGATATTAACCTAGGTTATCATTGTGAATTGCCCGAGTTGGAGTCTCTCTCTTCCAGTGTCTCAAGCTTTTTCATTGTGAATTCTAATTTGGTAAAACAACCTTTTTTACAAATATACCAGCACTTTCAACATTATTACCACCTGACAGTCTATCCTACCTTTATCAGCGCTTTGTATACAAATTCTCAGTATTTAAAAATTCAGTAGAGATGTTCGGGTTTTAAAACATATTCCAGGAGTTCTAGAGACACTCTGCCATTCCCCTGGTCTGTTGTTTTGAGCAATGAGACTTTTTATTTTAACACGGGTGTCATACTGGCTTTTTAAAGGCACAGTAAAACCTTACTTGGAACCATAGCCTGACTAACATTTTTATTTCATAGAGTTCTCAATACTTTCATACTGTTCTATAGCTCTAGGAAAATGAGTTTTTCAGTGTTTCACCAAAACCTTTTCCCGAAAACGCCAACTCCTTTTGACGGGAAAAATAAATGTAAACAGTGTCACACTCGCTTCTCAGCTGTTTGAACAAGATTTCCCAGTGACAAAATTGTGCTGTTCAGATACTCAGTCTATTGGAATATGTATTCCTATTGTGTGAAGCACATTTCTGAATATTTCCCTAGTCTGGAGTCGTAAGTTCTGAGTGCTACACACCAAATAGTCCAGTGATTGAAGCTCATTCATTGTGAATAGCCAACATTACTACACTGTGACCGTAACCCTGTCCCTAAACCTCTAACCCAAACCCTAAACCTAGCCCACACCTGAGCCTGAACCCTACCTAGCCCAAAACCTTATCCTAACCCTAACCATGAACAGAGCCACAATTCTCTAACCCCAATACCAGAACTAATCTCAATGACGTCATCACTCCCAGCTGGTCCCCTGGCCAAATCATTATCACCTGGGATCAATTAAGCCTGCCCACGTGGCCCCTCCCCCTTGGTGACGTCATCACATCCCGTTTAATGGCCTAACCAGGCTTCTTTCAAAATCGCCAACTCATTGTCCCGGAATAATAAATGTAACCAGTATCCAACTAGGTTCTATGTTCTTTGAACACGATTTCCTTGTCAGGAAACAATGTGTTACAGATATTAAGGCCCTTTATTCACGTATTCCTAGTGTTTGAAGCACTTTCTTAGATATTAACCTAGGTTATCATTGTGAATTTCCCGAGTTGGAGTCTCTCTCTTCCAGTGTCTCAAGCTTTTTCATTGTGAATTCTAATTTGGTAAAACAACCTTTTTTACAAATGTACCAGCACTTTCAACATTATTACCACTTCACAGTCTATCCTACCTTTCACAGCGCTTTGGATACAAATTCTCAGTATTTCAAAATTCAGTAGAGATGTTCGGGTTCTAAAACGTATTCCAGGAGTTCTAGAGACACTATGCCATTCCCCTGGTCTGTTGTTTTGAGCAATGAGACTTTTCATTTTAACACGGGTGTCATACCGGCTTTTTACAGGCACAGTAAAACATTACTTGGAAACCTAGCCTGAGTAACATTTTTATTTCATAGTGTTCTCAATACTTTCATACTTTTCGATAGCTCAAGGAAAATGAGTTTTTCAGTGTTTCACCAAAACCTTTTCCCGAAAACACCAACTCCTTTTGACGGGAAAAATAAATGTAAACAGTGTCACACTCGCTTCTCAGCTGTTTGAACAAGATTTCCCAGTGACAAAATTGTGCTGTTCAGATACTCAGTCTATTGGAATATGTATTCCTATTGTGTGAAGCACATTTCTGAATATTTCCCTAGTCTGGAGTCGTAAGTTCTGAGTGCTACACACCAAATTGTCCAGTGATTGAAGCTCCTTCATTGTGAATAGCCAACATTACTACACTGTGACCATAACCCTGTCCCTAAACCTCTAACCCAAACCCTAAACCTAGCCCACACCTGAGCCTGAACCCTACCTAGCCCAAAACCTTATCCTAACCCTAACCATGAACAGAGCCACAATTCTCTAACCCTAATACCAGAACTAATCTCGATGACGTCATCACTCCCAGCTGGTCCCCTGGCCAAATCATTATCACCTGGGATCAATTAAGCCTGCCCTCGTGGCCCCTCCCCCATTGGTCACGTCATCACATCCGGTTTAATGGCCTAACCAGGCCTCTTTCAAAATTGCCAACTCATTGTCCCGGAATAATAAATGTAACCAGTATCCAACTCGGTTCTATGTTCTTTGAACTCGATTTCCTTGTCAGGAAACAATGTGTTACAGAGAGTAAGGCCCTTTATTCACGTATTCCTAGTGTTTGAAGCACTTTGTTAGATATTAACCTAGGTTATCATTGTGAATTTCCCGAGTTGGAGTCTCTCTCTTCCAGTGTCTCAAGCTTTTTCATTGTGAATTCTAATTTGGTAAAACAACCTTTTTTACAAATATACCAGCACTTTCAACATTATTACCACCTGACAGTCTATCCTACCTTTATCAGCGCTTTGGATACAAATTCTCAGTATTTAAAAATTCAGTAGAGATGTTCGGGTTTTAAAACATATTCCAGGAGTTCTAGAGACACTCTGCCATTCCCCTGGTCTGTTGTTTTGAGCAATGAGACTTTTTATTTTAACACGGGTGTCATACTGGCTTTTTAAAGGCACAGTAAAACCTTACTTGGAACCATAGCCTGACTAACATTTTTATTTCATAGAGTTCTCAATACTTTCATACTGTTCTATAGCTCTAGGAAAATGAGTTTTTCAGTTTTTAACCAAAACCTTTTCCCGAAAACGCCAACTCCTTTTGACGGGAAAAATAAATGTAAACAGTGTCACACATGTTTCTCAGCTGTTTGAACAAGATTTCCCAGTGACAAAATTGTGCTGTTCAGATATTCAGTCTATTGGAATATGTATTCCTATTGTGTGAAGCACATTTCTGAATATTTCCCTAGTCTGGAGTCGTAAGTTCTGAGTGCTACACACCAAATTGTCCAGTGATTGAAGCTCATTCATTGTGAATAGCCAACATTACTACACTGTGACCATAACCCTGTCCCTAAACCTCTAACCCAAACCCTAAACCTAGCCCACACCTGAGCCTGAACCCTACCTAGCCCAAAACCTTATCCTAACCCTAACCATGAACAGAGCCCCAATTCTCTAACCCTAATACCAGAACTAATCTCGATGACGTCATCACTCCCAGCTGGTCCCCTGGTCAAATCATTATCACCTGGGATCAATTAAGCCTGCCCTCGTGGCCCCTCCCCCTTGGTGACGTCATCACATCCGGTTTAATGGCCTAACCAGGCCTCTTTCAAAATCGCCAACTCATTGTCCCGGAATAATAAATGTAACCAGTATCTAACTCGGTTCTATGTTCTTTGAACACGATTTCCTTGTCAGGAAACAATGTGTTACAGATAGTAAGGCCCTTTATTCACGTATTCCTAGTGTTTGAAGCACTTTCTTAGATATTAACCTAGGTTATCATTGTGAATTTCCCGAGTTGGAGTCTCTCTCTTCCAGTGTCTCAAGCTTTTTCATTGTGAATTCTAATTTGGTAAAACAACCTTTTTTACAAATATACCAGCACTTTCAACATTATTACCACCTGACAGTCTATCCTACCTTTCACAGAGCTTTGGATAAAAATTCTCAGTATTTCAAAATTCAGTAGAGATGTTCGGGTTCTAAAACGTATTCCAGGAGTTCTAGAGACACTCTGCCATTCCCCTGGTCTGTTGTTTTGAGCAATGAGACTTTTCATTTTAACACGGTTGTCATACCGGCTTTTTAAAGGCACAGTAAAACATTACTTGGAACCCTAGCCTGACTAACATTTTTATTTCATAGTGTTCTCTATACTTTCATACTGTTCCATAGCTCTAAGAAAATGAGTTTTTCAGTGTTTCACCAAAACCTTTTCCCGAAAACGCCAACTCCTTTTGACGGGAAAAATAAATGTAAACAGTGTCACACTCGCTTCTCAGCTGTTTGAACGAGATTTCCCAGTGACAAAATTGTGCTGTTCAGATACTCAGTCTATTGGAATATGTATTCCTATTGTGTGAAGCACATTTCTAAAGATTTCCCTAGTCTGGAGTCATAAGTTCTGAGTGCTACCCACCAATTTGTCCAGTGTTTGAAGCTCATTCATTGTGAATAGCCAACATTCCTACACTGTGACCGCAACCCTGTCCCTAACCCTCTAACCCAAACCCTACACCTAGCCCACACCTGAGCCTTAACCCTACCTAGCCCAAAACCTTATCCTAACCCTAACCATGAACAGAGCCCCAATTCTCTAACCCTAATACCAGAACTAATCTCGATGACGTCATCACTCCCAGGTGGTCCCCTGGACCAATCATTATCACCTGGGGTCAATTAAGCCTGCCCACGTGGCCCCTCCCCCTTGGTGCCGTCATCACATCCGGTTTAATGGCCTAACCAGGCCTCTTTCAAAATCGCCAACTCATTGTCCAGGAATAATAAATGTAACCAGTATCCAACTCGGTTCTATGTTCTTTGAACACGATTTCCTTGTCAGGAAACAATGTGTTACAGATAGTAAGGCCCTTTATTCACGTATTCCTAGTGTTTGAAGCACTTTCTTAGATATTAACCTAGGTTATCATTGTGAATTACCCGAGTTGGAGTCTCTCTCTTCCAGTGTCTCAAGCTTTTTCATTGTGAATTCTAATTTGGTAAAACAACCTTTTTTACAAATATACCAGCACTTTCAACATTATTACCACCTGACAGTCTATCCTACCTTATACAGAGCTTTGGATACAAATTCTCAGTATTTCAAAATTCAGTAGAGATGTTCGGGTTCTAAAACGTATTCCAGGAGTTCTAGAGACACTCTGCCATTCCCCTGGTCTGTTGTTTTGAGCAATGAGACTTTTCATTTTAACACGGTTGTCATACCGGCTTTTTAAAGGCACAGTAAAACATTACTTGGAACCCTAGCCTGACTGACATTTTTATTTCATAGTGTTCTCAATACTTTCATACTGTTCGATAGCTCAAGGAAAATGAGTTTTTCCGTATTTCACCAAAACCTTTTCCCGAAAACGCCAACTCCTTTTGACGGGAAAAATAAATGTAAACAGTGTCACACACGTTTCTCAGCTGTTTGAACTAGATTTCCCAGTGACAAAATTGTGCTGTTCAGATACTCAGTCTATTGGAATATGTATTCCTATTGTGTGAAGCACATTTCTGAATATTTCCCTAGTCTGGAGTCGTAAGTTCTGAGTGCTACACACCAAATTGTCCAGTGATTGAAGCTCATTCATTGTGAATAGCCAACATTACTACACTGTGACCGTAACCCTGTCCCTAACCCTCTAACCCAAACCCTAAACCTAGCCCACACCTGAGCCTGAACCCTACCTAGCCCAAAACCTTATCCTAACCCTAACCATGAACAGAGCCCCAATTCTCTAACCCTAATACCAGAACTAATCTCGATGACGTCATCACTCCCAGCTGGTCCCCTGGCCAAATCATTATCACCTGGGGTCAATTAAGCCTGCCCACGTGGCCCCTCCCCATTGGTGACGTCATCACATCCGGTTTAATGGCCTAACCAGGCCTCTTTCAAAATCGCCAACTCATTGTCCCGGAATAATAAATGTAACCAGTATCCAACTCGGTTCTATGTTCTTTGAACACGATTTCCTTGTCAGGAAACAATGTGTTACAGATATTAAGGCCCTTTATTCACGTATTCCTAGTGTTGGAAGCACTTTCTTAGATATTAACCTAGGTTATCAGTGTGAATTTCCCGAGTTGGAGTCTCTCTCTTCCAGTGTCTCAAGCTTTTTCATTGTGAATTCTAATTTGGTAAAACAACCTTTTTTACAAATGTACCAGCACTTTCAACATTATTACCACTTCACAGTCTATCCTACCTTTCACAGCGCTTTGGATACAAATTCTCAGTATTTAAAAATTCAGTAGAGATGTTCGGGTTTTAAAACATATTCCAGGAGTTCTAGAGACACTCTGCCATTCCCCTGGTCTGTTGTTTTGAGCAATGAGACTTTTTATTTTAACACGGGTGTCATACTGGCTTTTTAAAGGCACAGTAAAACCTTACTTGGAACCATAGCCTGACTAACATTTTTATTTCATAGAGTTCTCAATACTTTCATACTGTTCTATAGCTCTAGGAAAATGAGTTTTTCAGTGTTTCACCAAAACCTTTTCCCGAAAACGCCAACTCCTTTTGACGGGAAAAATAAATGTAAACAGTGTCACACTCGCTTCTCAGCTGTTTGAACAAGATTTCCCAGTGACAAAATTGTGCTGTTCAGATCCTCAGTCTATTGGAATATGTATTCCTATTGTGTGAAGCACATTTCTGAATATTTCCCTAGTCTGGAGTCGTAAGTTCTGAGTGCTACACACCAAATAGTCCAGTGATTGAAGCTCATTCATTGTGAATAGCCAACATTACTACACTGTGACCGTAACCCTGTCCCTAAACCTCTAACCCAAACCCTAAACCTAGCCCACACCTGAGCCTGAACCCTACCTAGCCCAAAACCTTATCCTAACCCTAACCATGAACAGAGCCACAATTCTCTAACCCCAATACCAGAACTAATCTCAATGACGTCATCACTCCCAGCTGGTCCCCTGGCCAAATCATTATCACCTGGGATCAATTAAGCCTGCCCACGTGGCCCCTCCCCCTTGGTGACGTCATCACATCCCGTTTAATGGCCTAACCAGGCTTCTTTCAAAATCGCCAACTCATTGTCCCGGAATAATAAATGTAACCAGTATCCAACTAGGTTCTATGTTCTTTGAACACGATTTCCTTGTCAGGAAACAATGTGTTACAGATATTAAGGCCCTTTATTCACGTATTCCTAGTGTTTGAAGCACTTTCTTAGATATTAACCTAGGTTATCATTGTGAATTTCCCGAGTTGGAGTCTCTCTCTTCCAGTGTCTCAAGCTTTTTCATTGTGAATTCTAATTTGGTAAAACAACCTTTTTTACAAATGTACCAGCACTTTCAACATTATTACCACTTCACAGTCTATCCTACCTTTCACAGCGCTTTGGATACAAATTCTCAGTATTTCAAAATTCAGTAGAGATGTTCGGGTTCTAAAACGTATTCCAGGAGTTCTAGAGACACTATGCCATTCCCCTGGTCTGTTGTTTTGAGCAATGAGACTTTTCATTTTAACACGGGTGTCATACCGGCTTTTTACAGGCACAGTAAAACATTACTTGGAAACCTAGCCTGAGTAACATTTTTATTTCATAGTGTTCTCAATACTTTCATACTTTTCGATAGCTCAAGGAAAATGAGTTTTTCAGTGTTTCACCAAAACCTTTTCCCGAAAACACCAACTCCTTTTGACGGGAAAAATAAATGTAAACAGTGTCACACTCGCTTCTCAGCTGTTTGAACAAGATTTCCCAGTGACAAAATTGTGCTGTTCAGATACTCAGTCTATTGGAATATGTATTCCTATTGTGTGAAGCACATTTCTGAATATTTCCCTAGTCTGGAGTCGTAAGTTCTGAGTGCTACACACCAAATTGTCCAGTGATTGAAGCTCCTTCATTGTGAATAGCCAACATTACTACACTGTGACCATAACCCTGTCCCTAAACCTCTAACCCAAACCCTAAACCTAGCCCACACCTGAGCCTGAACCCTACCTAGCCCAAAACCTTATCCTAACCCTAACCATGAACAGAGCCACAATTCTCTAACCCTAATACCAGAACTAATCTCGATGACGTCATCACTCCCAGCTGGTCCCCTGGCCAAATCATTATCACCTGGGATCAATTAAGCCTGCCCTCGTGGCCCCTCCCCCATTGGTCACGTCATCACATCCGGTTTAATGGCCTAACCAGGCCTCTTTCAAAATTGCCAACTCATTGTCCCGGAATAATAAATGTAACCAGTATCCAACTCGGTTCTATGTTCTTTGAACTCGATTTCCTTGTCAGGAAACAATGTGTTACAGAGAGTAAGGCCCTTTATTCACGTATTCCTAGTGTTTGAAGCACTTTGTTAGATATTAACCTAGGTTATCATTGTGAATTTCCCGAGTTGGAGTCTCTCTCTTCCAGTGTCTCAAGCTTTTTCATTGTGAATTCTAATTTGGTAAAACAACCTTTTTTACAAATATACCAGCACTTTCAACATTATTACCACCTGACAGTCTATCCTACCTTTATCAGCGCTTTGGATACAAATTCACAGTATTTAAAAATTCAGTAGAGATGTTCGGGTTTTAAAACATATTCCAGGAGTTCTAGAGACACTCTGCCATTCCCCTGGTCTGTTGTTTTGAGCAATGAGACTTTTTATTTTAACACGGGTGTCATACTGGCTTTTTAAAGGCACAGTAAAACCTTACTTGGAACCATAGCCTGACTAACATTTTTATTTCATAGAGTTCTCAATACTTTCATACTGTTCTATAGCTCTAGGAAAATGAGTTTTTCAGTTTTTAACCAAAACCTTTTCCCGAAAACGCCAACTCCTTTTGACGGGAAAAATAAATGTAAACAGTGTCACACATGTTTCTCAGCTGTTTGAACAAGATTTCCCAGTGACAAAATTGTGCTGTTCAGATATTCAGTCTATTGGAATATGTATTCCTATTGTGTGAAGCACATTTCTGAATATTTCCCTAGTCTGGAGTCGTAAGTTCTGAGTGCTACACACCAAATTGTCCAGTGATTGAAGCTCATTCATTGTGAATAGCCAACATTACTACACTGTGACCATAACCCTGTCCCTAAACCTCTAACCCAAACCCTAAACCTAGCCCACACCTGAGCCTGAACCCTACCTAGCCCAAAACCTTATCCTAACCCTAACCATGAACAGAGCCCCAATTCTCTAACCCTAATACCAGAACTAATCTCGATGACGTCATCACTCCCAGCTGGTCCCCTGGCCAAATCATTATCACCTGGGATCAATTAAGCCTGCCCTCGTGGCCCCTCCCCCTTGGTGACGTCATCACATCCGGTTTAATGGCCTAACCAGGCCTCTTTCAAAATCGCCAACTCATTGTCCCGGAATAATAAATGTAACCAGTATCCAACTCGGTTCTATGTTCTTTGAACACGATTTCCTTGTCAGGAAACAATGTGTTACAGATAGTAAGGCCCTTTATTCACGTATTCCTAGTGTTTGAAGCACTTTCTTAGATATTAACCTAGGTTATCATTGTGAATTTCCCGAGTTGGAGTCTCTCTCTTCCAGTGTCTCAAGCTTTTTCATTGTGAATTCTAATTTGGTAAAACAACCTTTTTTACAAATATACCAGCACTTTCAACATTATTACCACCTGACAGTCTATCCTACCTTTCACAGAGCTTTGGATAAAAATTCTCAGTATTTCAAAATTCAGTAGAGATGTTCGGGTTCTAAAACGTATTCCAGGAGTTCTAGAGACACTCTGCCATTCCCCTGGTCTGTTGTTTTGAGCAATGAGACTTTTCATTTTAACACGGTTGTCATACCGGCTTTTTAAAGGCACAGTAAAACATTACTTGGAACCCTAGCCTGACTAACATTTTTATTTCATAGTGTTCTCTATACTTTCATACTGTTCCATAGCTCTAAGAAAATGAGTTTTTCAGTGTTTCACCAAAACCTTTTCCCGAAAACGCCAACTCCTTTTGACGGGAAAAATAAATGTAAACAGTGTCACACTCGCTTCTCAGCTGTTTGAACGAGATTTCCCAGTGACAAAATTGTGCTGTTCAGATACTCAGTCTATTGGAATATGTATTCCTATTGTGTGAAGCACATTTCTAAAGATTTCCCTAGTCTGGAGTCATAAGTTCTGAGTGCTACCCACCAAATTGTCCAGTGTTTGAAGCTCATTCATTGTGAATAGCCAACATTCCTACACTGTGACCGCAACCCTGTCCCTAACCCTCTAACCCAAACCCTACACCTAGCCCACACCTGAGCCTTAACCCTACCTAGCCCAAAACCTTATCCTAACCCTAACCATGAACAGAGCCCCAATTCTCTAACCCTAATACCAGAACTAATCTCGATGACGTCATCACTCCCAGGTGGTCCCCTGGACCAATCATTATCACCTGGGGTCAATTAAGCCTGCCCACGTGGCCCCTCCCCCTTGGTGCCGTCATCACATCCGGTTTAATGGCCTAACCAGGCCTCTTTCAAAATCGCCAACTCATTGTCCAGGAATAATAAATGTAACCAGTATCCAACTCGGTTCTATGTTCTTTGAACACGATTTCCTTGTCAGGAAACAATGTGTTACAGATAGTAAGGCCCTTTATTCACGTATTCCTAGTGTTTGAAGCACTTTCTTAGATATTAACCTAGGTTATCATTGTGAATTACCCGAGTTGGAGTCTCTCTCTTCCAGTGTCTCAAGCTTTTTCATTGTGAATTCTAATTTGGTAAAACAACCTTTTTTACAAATATACCAGCACTTTCAACATTATTACCACCTGACAGTCTATCCTACCTTATACAGAGCTTTGGATACAAATTCTCAGTATTTCAAAATTCAGTAGAGATGTTCGGGTTCTAAAACGTATTCCAGGAGTTCTAGAGACACTCTGCCATTCCCCTGGTCTGTTGTTTTGAGCAATGAGACTTTTCATTTTAACACGGTTGTCATACCGGCTTTTTAAAGGCACAGTAAAACATTACTTGGAACCCTAGCCTGACTGACATTTTTATTTCATAGTGTTCTCAATACTTTCATACTGTTCGATAGCTCAAGGAAAATGAGTTTTTCCGTATTTCACCAAAACCTTTTCCCGAAAACGCCAACTCCTTTTGACGGGAAAAATAAATGTAAACAGTGTCACACACGTTTCTCAGCTGTTTGAACTAGATTTCCCAGTGACAAAATTGTGCTGTTCAGATACTCAGTCTATTGGAATATGTATTCCTATTGTGTGAAGCACATTTCTGAATATTTCCCTAGTCTGGAGTCGTAAGTTCTGAGTGCTACACACCAAATTGTCCAGTGATTGAAGCTCATTCATTGTGAATAGCCAACATTACTACACTGTGACCGTAACCCTGTCCCTAACCCTCTAACCCAAACCCTAAACCTAGCCCACACCTGAGCCTGAACCCTACCTAGCCCAAAACCTTATCCTAACCCTAACCATGAACAGAGCCCCAATTCTCTAACCCTAATACCAGAACTAATCTCGATGACGTCATCACTCCCAGCTGGTCCCCTGGCCAAATCATTATCACCTGGGGTCAATTAAGCCTGCCCACGTGGCCCCTCCCCATTGGTGACGTCATCACATCCGGTTTAATGGCCTAACCAGGCCTCTTTCAAAATCGCCAACTCATTGTCCCGGAATAATAAATGTAACCAGTATCCAACTCGGTTCTATGTTCTTTGAACACGATTTCCTTGTCAGGAAACAATGTGTTACAGATATTAAGGCCCTTTATTCACGTATTCCTAGTGTTGGAAGCACTTTCTTAGATATTAACCTAGGTTATCAGTGTGAATTTCCCGAGTTGGAGTCTCTCTCTTCCAGTGTCTCAAGCTTTTTCATTGTGAATTCTAATTTGGTAAAACAACCTTTTTTACAAATGTACCAGCACTTTCAACATTATTACCACTTCACAGTCTATCCTACCTTTCACAGCGCTTTGGATACAAATTCTCAGTATTTCAAAATTCAGTAGAGATGTTCGGGTTCTAAAACGTATTCCAGGAGTTCTAGAGACACTATGCCATTCCCCTGGTCTGTTGTTTTGAGCAATGAGACTTTTCATTTTAACACGGGGGTCATACCGGCTTTTTACAGGCACAGTAAAACATTACTTGGAACCCTATCCTGACTAACATTTTTATTTCATAGTGTTCTCAATACTTTCATACTGTTCGATAGCTCAAGGAAAATGAGTTTTTCAGTGTTTCACCAAAACCTTTTCCCGAAAACACCAACTCCTTTTGACGGGAAAAATAAATGTAAACAGTGTCACACTCGCTTCTCAGCTGTTTGAACAAGATTTCCCAGTGACAAAATTGTGCTGTTCAGATACTCAGTCTATTGGAATATGTATTCCTATTGTGTGAAGCACATTTCTGAATATTTCCCTAGTCTGGAGTCGTAAGTTCTGAGTGCTACACACCAAATTGTCCAGTGATTGAAGCTCCTTCATTGTGAATAGCCAACATTACTACACTGTGACCATAACCCTGTTCCTAAACCTCTAACCCAAACCCTAAACCTAGCCCACACCTGAGCCTGAACCCTACCTAGCCCAAAACCTTATCCTAACCCTAACCATGAACAGAGCCCCAATTCTCTAACCCTAATACCAGAACTAATCTCGATGACGTCTTCACTCCCAGCTGGTCCCCTGGCCAAATCATTATCACCTGGGATCAATTAAGCCTGCCCTCGTGGCCCCTCCCCATTGGTGACGTCATCACATCCGGTTTAATGGCCTAACCAGGCCTCTTTCAAAATCGCCAACTCATTGTCCCGGAATAATAAATGTAACCAGTATCCAACTCGGTTCTATGTTCTTTGAACACGATTTCCTTGTCAGGAAACAATGTGTTACAGATATTAAGGCCCTTTATTCACGCATTCCTAGTGTTTGAAGCACTTTCTTAGATATTAACCTAGGTTATCATTGTGAATTGCCCGAGTTGGAGTCTCTCTCTTCCAGTGTCTCAAGCTTTTTCATTGTGAATTCTAATTTGGTAAAACAACCTTTTTTACAAATATACCAGCACTTTCAACATTATTACCACCTGACAGTCTATCCTACCTTTATCAGCGCTTTGGATACAAATTCACAGTATTTAAAAATTCAGTAGAGATGTTCGGGTTTTAAAACATATTCCAGGAGTTCTAGAGACACTCTGCCATTCCCCTGGTCTGTTGTTTTGAGCAATGAGACTTTTTATTTTAACACGGGTGTCATACTGGCTTTTTAAAGGCACAGTAAAACCTTACTTGGAACCATAGCCTGACTAACATTTTTATTTCATAGAGTTCTCAATACTTTCATACTGTTCTATAGCTCTAGGAAAATGAGTTTTTCAGTTTTTAACCAAAACCTTTTCCCGAAAACGCCAACTCCTTTTGACGGGAAAAATAAATGTAAACAGTGTCACACATGTTTCTCAGCTGTTTGAACAAGATTTCCCAGTGACAAAATTGTGCTGTTCAGATATTCAGTCTATTGGAATATGTATTCCTATTGTGTGAAGCACATTTCTGAATATTTCCCTAGTCTGGAGTCGTAAGTTCTGAGTGCTACACACCAAATTGTCCAGTGATTGAAGCTCATTCATTGTGAATAGCCAACATTACTACACTGTGACCATAACCCTGTCCCTAAACCTCTAACCCAAACCCTAAACCTAGCCCACACCTGAGCCTGAACCCTACCTAGCCCAAAACCTTATCCTAACCCTAACCATGAACAGAGCCCCAATTCTCTAACCCTAATACCAGAACTAATCTCGATGACGTCATCACTCCCAGCTGGTCCCCTGGCCAAATCATTATCACCTGGGATCAATTAAGCCTGCCCTCGTGGCCCCTCCCCCTTGGTGACGTCATCACATCCGGTTTAATGGCCTAACCAGGCCTCTTTCAAAATCGCCAACTCATTGTCCCGGAATAATAAATGTAACCAGTATCCAACTCGGTTCTATGTTCTTTGAACACGATTTCCTTGTCAGGAAACAATGTGTTACAGATAGTAAGGCCCTTTATTCACGTATTCCTAGTGTTTGAAGCACTTTCTTAGATATTAACCTAGGTTATCATTGTGAATTTCCCGAGTTGGAGTCTCTCTCTTCCAGTGTCTCAAGCTTTTTCATTGTGAATTCTAATTTGGTAAAACAACCTTTTTTACAAATATACCAGCACTTTCAACATTATTACCACCTGACAGTCTATCCTACCTTTCACAGAGCTTTGGATAAAAATTCTCAGTATTTCAAAATTCAGTAGAGATGTTCGGGTTCTAAAACGTATTCCAGGAGTTCTAGAGACACTCTGCCATTCCCCTGGTCTGTTGTTTTGAGCAATGAGACTTTTCATTTTAACACGGTTGTCATACCGGCTTTTTAAAGGCACAGTAAAACATTACTTGGAACCCTAGCCTGACTAACATTTTTATTTCATAGTGTTCTCTATACTTTCATACAGTTCCATAGCTCTAAGAAAATGAGTTTTTCAGTGTTTCACCAAAACCTTTTCCCGAAAACGCCAACTCCTTTTGACGGGAAAAATAAATGTAAACAGTGTCACACTCGCTTCTCAGCTGTTTGAACGAGATTTCCCAGTGACAAAATTGTGCTGTTCAGATACTCAGTCTATTGGAATATGTATTCCTATTGTGTGAAGCACATTTCTAAAGATTTCCCTAGTCTGGAGTCATAAGTTCTGAGTGCTACCCACCAAATTGTCCAGTGTTTGAAGCTCATTCATTGTGAATAGCCAACATTCCTACACTGTGACCGCAACCCTGTCCCTAACCCTCTAACCCAAACCCTACACCTAGCCCACACCTGAGCCTTAACCCTACCTAGCCCAAAACCTTATCCTAACCCTAACCATGAACAGAGCCCCAATTCTCTAACCCTAATACCAGAACTAATCTCGATGACGTCATCACTCCCAGGTGGTCCCCTGGACCAATCATTATCACCTGGGGTCAATTAAGCCTGCCCACGTGGCCCCTCCCCCTTGGTGCCGTCATCACATCCGGTTTAATGGCCTAACCAGGCCTCTTTCAAAATCGCCAACTCATTGTCCAGGAATAATAAATGTAACCAGTATCCAACTCGGTTCTATGTTCTTTGAACACGATTTCCTTGTCAGGAAACAATGTGTTACAGATAGTAAGGCCCTTTATTCACGTATTCCTAGTGTTTGAAGCACTTTCTTAGATATTAACCTAGGTTATCATTGTGAATTACCCGAGTTGGAGTCTCTCTCTTCCAGTGTCTCAAGCTTTTTCATTGTGAATTCTAATTTGGTAAAACAACCTTTTTTACAAATATACCAGCACTTTCAACATTATTACCACCTGACAGTCTATCCTACCTTATACAGAGCTTTGGATACAAATTCTCAGTATTTCAAAATTCAGTAGAGATGTTCGGGTTCTAAAACGTATTCCAGGAGTTCTAGAGACACTCTGCCATTCCCCTGGTCTGTTGTTTTGAGCAATGAGACTTTTCATTTTAACACGGTTGTCATACCGGCTTTTTAAAGGCACAGTAAAACATTACTTGGAACCCTAGCCTGACTGACATTTTTATTTCATAGTGTTCTCAATACTTTCATACTGTTCGATAGCTCAAGGAAAATGAGTTTTTCCGTATTTCACCAAAACCTTTTCCCGAAAACGCCAACTCCTTTTGACGGGAAAAATAAATGTAAACAGTGTCACACACGTTTCTCAGCTGTTTGAACTAGATTTCCCAGTGACAAAATTGTGCTGTTCAGATACTCAGTCTATTGGAATATGTATTCCTATTGTGTGAAGCACATTTCTGAATATTTCCCTAGTCTGGAGTCGTAAGTTCTGAGTGCTACACACCAAATTGTCCAGTGATTGAAGCTCATTCATTGTGAATAGCCAACATTACTACACTGTGACCGTAACCCTGTCCCTAACCCTCTAACCCAAACCCTAAACCTAGCCCACACCTGAGCCTGAACCCTACCTAGCCCAAAACCTTATCCTAACCCTAACCATGAACAGAGCCCCAATTCTCTAACCCTAATACCAGAACTAATCTCGATGACGTCATCACTCCCAGCTGGTCCCCTGGCCAAATCATTATCACCTGGGGTCAATTAAGCCTGCCCACGTGGCCCCTCCCCATTGGTGACGTCATCACATCCGGTTTAATGGCCTAACCAGGCCTCTTTCAAAATCGCCAACTCATTGTCCCGGAATAATAAATGTAACCAGTATCCAACTCGGTTCTATGTTCTTTGAACACGATTTCCTTGTCAGGAAACAATGTGTTACAGATATTAAGGCCCTTTATTCACGTATTCCTAGTGTTGGAAGCACTTTCTTAGATATTAACCTAGGTTATCAGTGTGAATTTCCCGAGTTGGAGTCTCTCTCTTCCAGTGTCTCAAGCTTTTTCATTGTGAATTCTAATTTGGTAAAACAACCTTTTTTACAAATGTACCAGCACTTTCAACATTATTACCACTTCACAGTCTATCCTACCTTTCACAGCGCTTTGGATACAAATTCTCAGTATTTCAAAATTCAGTAGAGATGTTCGGGTTCTAAAACGTATTCCAGGAGTTCTAGAGACACTATGCCATTCCCCTGGTCTGTTGTTTTGAGCAATGAGACTTTTCATTTTAACACGGGGGTCATACCGGCTTTTTACAGGCACAGTAAAACATTACTTGGAACCCTATCCTGACTAACATTTTTATTTCATAGTGTTCTCAATACTTTCATACTGTTCGATAGCTCAAGGAAAATGAGTTTTTCAGTGTTTCACCAAAACCTTTTCCCGAAAACACCAACTCCTTTTGACGGGAAAAATAAATGTAAACAGTGTCACACTCGCTTCTCAGCTGTTTGAACAAGATTTCCCAGTGACAAAATTGTGCTGTTCAGATACTCAGTCTATTGGAATATGTATTCCTATTGTGTGAAGCACATTTCTGAATATTTCCCTAGTCTGGAGTCGTAAGTTCTGAGTGCTACACACCAAATTGTCCAGTGATTGAAGCTCCTTCATTGTGAATAGCCAACATTACTACACTGTGACCATAACCCTGTTCCTAAACCTCTAACCCAAACCCTAAACCTAGCCCACACCTGAGCCTGAACCCTACCTAGCCCAAAACCTTATCCTAACCCTAACCATGAACAGAGCCCCAATTCTCTAACCCTAATACCAGAACTAATCTCGATGACGTCTTCACTCCCAGCTGGTCCCCTGGCCAAATCATTATCACCTGGGATCAATTAAGCCTGCCCTCGTGGCCCCTCCCCATTGGTGACGTCATCACATCCGGTTTAATGGCCTAACCAGGCCTCTTTCAAAATCGCCAACTCATTGTCCCGGAATAATAAATGTAACCAGTATCCAACTCGGTTCTATGTTCTTTGAACACGATTTCCTTGTCAGGAAACAATGTGTTACAGATATTAAGGCCCTTTATTCACGCATTCCTAGTGTTTGAAGCACTTTCTTAGATATTAACCTAGGTTATCATTGTGAATTGCCCGAGTTGGAGTCTCTCTCTTCCAGTGTCTCAAGCTTTTTCATTGTGAATTCTAATTTGGTAAAACAACCTTTTTTACAAATATACCAGCACTTTCAACATTATTACCACCTGACAGTCTATCCTACCTTTATCAGCGCTTTGTATACAAATTCTCAGTATTTAAAAATTCAATAGAGATGTTCGGGTTTTAAAACATATTCCAGGAGTTCTAGAGACACTCTGCCATTCCCCTGGTCTGTTGTTTTGAGCAATGAGACTTTTTATTTTAACACGGGTGTCATACTGGCTTTTTAAAGGCACAGTAAAACCTTACTTGGAACCATAGCCTGACTAACATTTTTATTTCATAGAGTTCTCAATACTTTCATACTGTTCTATAGCTCTAGGAAAATGAGTTTTTCAGTGTTTCACCAAAACCTTTTCCCGAAAACGCCAACTCCTTTTGACGGGAAAAATAAATGTAAACAGTGTCACACTCGCTTCTCAGCTGTTTGAACAAGATTTCCCAGTGACAAAATTGTGCTGTTCAGATACTCAGTCTATTGGAATATGTATTCCTATTGTGTGAAGCACATTTCTGAATATTTCCCTAGTCTGGAGTCGTAAGTTCTGAGTGCTACACACCAAATAGTCCAGTGATTGAAGCTCATTCATTGTGAATAGCCAACATTACTACACTGTGACCGTAACCCTGTCCCTAAACCTCTAACCCAAACCCTAAACCTAGCCCACACCTGAGCCTGAACCCTACCTAGCCCAAAACCTTATCCTAACCCTAACCATGAACAGAGCCACAATTCTCTAACCCCAATACCAGAACTAATCTCAATGACGTCATCACTCCCAGCTGGTCCCCTGGCCAAATCATTATCACCTGGGATCAATTAAGCCTGCCCACGTGGCCCCTCCCCCTTGGTGACGTCATCACATCCCGTTTAATGGCCTAACCAGGCTTCTTTCAAAATCGCCAACTCATTGTCCCGGAATAATAAATGTAACCAGTATCCAACTAGGTTCTATGTTCTTTGAACACGATTTCCTTGTCAGGAAACAATGTGTTACAGATATTAAGGCCCTTTATTCACGTATTCCTAGTGTTTGAAGCACTTTCTTAGATATTAACCTAGGTTATCATTGTGAATTTCCCGAGTTGGAGTCTCTCTCTTCCAGTGTCTCAAGCTTTTTCATTGTGAATTCTAATTTGGTAAAACAACCTTTTTTACAAATGTACCAGCACTTTCAACATTATTACCACTTCACAGTCTATCCTACCTTTCACAGCGCTTTGGATACAAATTCTCAGTATTTCAAAATTCAGTAGAGATGTTCGGGTTCTAAAACGTATTCCAGGAGTTCTAGAGACACTATGCCATTCCCCTGGTCTGTTGTTTTGAGCAATGAGACTTTTCATTTTAACACGGGTGTCATACCGGCTTTTTACAGGCACAGTAAAACATTACTTGGAAACCTAGCCTGAGTAACATTTTTATTTCATAGTGTTCTCAATACTTTCATACTTTTCGATAGCTCAAGGAAAATGAGTTTTTCAGTGTTTCACCAAAACCTTTTCCCGAAAACACCAACTCCTTTTGACGGGAAAAATAAATGTAAACAGTGTCACACTCGCTTCTCAGCTGTTTGAACAAGATTTCCCAGTGACAAAATTGTGCTGTTCAGATACTCAGTCTATTGGAATATGTATTCCTATTGTGTGAAGCACATTTCTGAATATTTCCCTAGTCTGGAGTCGTAAGTTCTGAGTGCTACACACCAAATTGTCCAGTGATTGAAGCTCCTTCATTGTGAATAGCCAACATTACTACACTGTGACCATAACCCTGTCCCTAAACCTCTAACCCAAACCCTAAACCTAGCCCACACCTGAGCCTGAACCCTACCTAGCCCAAAACCTTATCCTAACCCTAACCATGAACAGAGCCACAATTCTCTAACCCTAATACCAGAACTAATCTCGATGACGTCATCACTCCCAGCTGGTCCCCTGGCCAAATCATTATCACCTGGGATCAATTAAGCCTGCCCTCGTGGCCCCTCCCCCATTGGTCACGTCATCACATCCGGTTTAATGGCCTAACCAGGCCTCTTTCAAAATTGCCAACTCATTGTCCCGGAATAATAAATGTAACCAGTATCCAACTCGGTTCTATGTTCTTTGAACTCGATTTCCTTGTCAGGAAACAATGTGTTACAGAGAGTAAGGCCCTTTATTCACGTATTCCTAGTGTTTGAAGCACTTTGTTAGATATTAACCTAGGTTATCATTGTGAATTTCCCGAGTTGGAGTCTCTCTCTTCCAGTGTCTCAAGCTTTTTCATTGTGAATTCTAATTTGGTAAAACAACCTTTTTTACAAATATACCAGCACTTTCAACATTATTACCACCTGACAGTCTATCCTACCTTATACAGAGCTTTGGATACAAATTCTCAGTATTTCAAAATTCAGTAGAGATGTTCGGGTTCTAAAACGTATTCCAGGAGTTCTAGAGACACTCTGCCATTCCCCTGGTCTGTTGTTTTGAGCAATGAGACTTTTCATTTTAACACGGTTGTCATACCGGCTTTTTAAAGGCACAGTAAAACATTACTTGGAACCCTAGCCTGACTGACATTTTTATTTCATAGTGTTCTCAATATTTTCATACTGTTCGATAGCTCAAGGAAAATGAGTTTTTCCGTATTTCACCAAAACCTTTTCCCGAAAACGCCAACTCCTTTTGACGGGAAAAATAAATGTAAACAGTGTCACACACGTTTCTCAGCTGTTTGAACTAGATTTCCCAGTGACAAAATTGTGCTGTTCAGATACTCAGTCTATTGGAATATGTATTCCTATTGTGTGAAGCACATTTCTGAATATTTCCCTAGTCTGGAGTCGTAAGTTCTGAGTGCTACACACCAAATTGTCCAGTGATTGAAGCTCATTCATTGTGAATAGCCAACATTACTACACTGTGACCGTAACCCTGTCCCTAACCCTCTAACCCAAACCCTAAACCTAGCCCACACCTGAGCCTGAACCCTACCTAGCCCAAAACCTTATCCTAACCCTAACCATGAACAGAGCCCCAATTCTCTAACCCTAATACCAGAACTAATCTCGATGACGTCATCACTCCCAGCTGGTCCCCTGGCCAAATCATTATCACCTGGGGTCAATTAAGCCTGCCCACGTGGCCCCTCCCCATTGGTGACGTCATCACATCCGGTTTAATGGCCTAACCAGGCCTCTTTCAAAATCGCCAACTCATTGTCCCGGAATAATAAATGTAACCAGTATCCAACTCGGTTCTATGTTCTTTGAACACGATTTCCTTGTCAGGAAACAATGTGTTACAGATATTAAGGCCCTTTATTCACGTATTCCTAGTGTTGGAAGCACTTTCTTAGATATTAACCTAGGTTATCAGTGTGAATTTCCCGAGTTGGAGTCTCTCTCTTCCAGTGTCTCAAGCTTTTTCATTGTGAATTCTAATTTGGTAAAACAACCTTTTTTACAAATGTACCAGCACTTTCAACATTATTACCACTTCACAGTCTATCCTACCTTTCACAGCGCTTTGGATACAAATTCTCAGTATTTCAAAATTCAGTAGAGATGTTCGGGTTCTAAAACGTATTCCAGGAGTTCTAGAGACACTATGCCATTCCCCTGGTCTGTTGTTTTGAGCAATGAGACTTTTCATTTTAACACGGGGGTCATACCGGCTTTTTACAGGCACAGTAAAACATTACTTGGAACCCTATCCTGACTAACATTTTTATTTCATAGTGTTCTCAATACTTTCATACTGTTCGATAGCTCAAGGAAAATGAGTTTTTCAGTGTTTCACCAAAACCTTTTCCCGAAAACACCAACTCCTTTTGACGGGAAAAATAAATGTAAACAGTGTCACACTCGCTTCTCAGCTGTTTGAACAAGATTTCCCAGTGACAAAATTGTGCTGTTCAGATACTCAGTCTATTGGAATATGTATTCCTATTGTGTGAAGCACATTTCTGAATATTTCCCTAGTCTGGAGTCGTAAGTTCTGAGTGCTACACACCAAATTGTCCAGTGATTGAAGCTCCTTCATTGTGAATAGCCAACATTACTACACTGTGACCATAACCCTGTTCCTAAACCTCTAACCCAAACCCTAAACCTAGCCCACACCTGAGCCTGAACCCTACCTAGCCCAAAACCTTATCCTAACCCTAACCATGAACAGAGCCCCAATTCTCTAACCCTAATACCAGAACTAATCTCGATGACGTCTTCACTCCCAGCTGGTCCCCTGGCCAAATCATTATCACCTGGGATCAATTAAGCCTGCCCTCGTGGCCCCTCCCCATTGGTGACGTCATCACATCCGGTTTAATGGCCTAACCAGGCCTCTTTCAAAATCGCCAACTCATTGTCCCGGAATAATAAATGTAACCAGTATCCAACTCGGTTCTATGTTCTTTGAACACGATTTCCTTGTCAGGAAACAATGTGTTACAGATATTAAGGCCCTTTATTCACGCATTCCTAGTGTTTGAAGCACTTTCTTAGATATTAACCTAGGTTATCATTGTGAATTGCCCGAGTTGGAGTCTCTCTCTTCCAGTGTCTCAAGCTTTTTCATTGTGAATTCTAATTTGGTAAAACAACCTTTTTTACAAATATACCAGCACTTTCAACATTATTACCACCTGACAGTCTATCCTACCTTTATCAGCGCTTTGTATACAAATTCTCAGTATTTAAAAATTCAATACAGATGTTCGGGTTTTAAAACATATTCCAGGAGTTCTAGAGACACTCTGCCATTCCCCTGGTCTGTTGTTTTGAGCAATGAGACTTTTTATTTTAACACGGGTGTCATACTGGCTTTTTAAAGGCACAGTAAAACCTTACTTGGAACCATAGCCTGACTAACATTTTTATTTCATAGAGTTCTCAATACTTTCATACTGTTCTATAGCTCTAGGAAAATGAGTTTTTCAGTGTTTCACCAAAACCTTTTCCCGAAAACGCCAACTCCTTTTGACGGGAAAAATAAATGTAAACAGTGTCACACTCGCTTCTCAGCTGTTTGAACAAGATTTCCCAGTGACAAAATTGTGCTGTTCAGATACTCAGTCTATTGGAATATGTATTCCTATTGTGTGAAGCACATTTCTGAATATTTCCCTAGTCTGGAGTCGTAAGTTCTGAGTGCTACACACCAAATAGTCCAGTGATTGAAGCTCATTCATTGTGAATAGCCAACATTACTACACTGTGACCGTAACCCTGTCCCTAAACCTCTAACCCAAACCCTAAACCTAGCCCACACCTGAGCCTGAACCCTACCTAGCCCAAAACCTTATCCTAACCCTAACCATGAACAGAGCCACAATTCTCTAACCCCAATACCAGAACTAATCTCAATGACGTCATCACTCCCAGCTGGTCCCCTGGCCAAATCATTATCACCTGGGATCAATTAAGCCTGCCCACGTGGCCCCTCCCCCTTGGTGACGTCATCACATCCCGTTTAATGGCCTAACCAGGCTTCTTTCAAAATCGCCAACTCATTGTCCCGGAATAATAAATGTAACCAGTATCCAACTAGGTTCTATGTTCTTTGAACACGATTTCCTTGTCAGGAAACAATGTGTTACAGATATTAAGGCCCTTTATTCACGTATTCCTAGTGTTTGAAGCACTTTCTTAGATATTAACCTAGGTTATCATTGTGAATTTCCCGAGTTGGAGTCTCTCTCTTCCAGTGTCTCAAGCTTTTTCATTGTGAATTCTAATTTGGTAAAACAACCTTTTTTACAAATGTACCAGCACTTTCAACATTATTACCACTTCACAGTCTATCCTACCTTTCACAGCGCTTTGGATACAAATTCTCAGTATTTCAAAATTCAGTAGAGATGTTCGGGTTCTAAAACGTATTCCAGGAGTTCTAGAGACACTATGCCATTCCCCTGGTCTGTTGTTTTGAGCAATGAGACTTTTCATTTTAACACGGGTGTCATACCGGCTTTTTACAGGCACAGTAAAACATTACTTGGAAACCTAGCCTGAGTAACATTTTTATTTCATAGTGTTCTCAATACTTTCATACTTTTCGATAGCTCAAGGAAAATGAGTTTTTCAGTGTTTCACCAAAACCTTTTCCCGAAAACACCAACTCCTTTTGACGGGAAAAATAAATGTAAACAGTGTCACACTCGCTTCTCAGCTGTTTGAACAAGATTTCCCAGTGACAAAATTGTGCTGTTCAGATACTCAGTCTATTGGAATATGTATTCCTATTGTGTGAAGCACATTTCTGAATATTTCCCTAGTCTGGAGTCGTAAGTTCTGAGTGCTACACACCAAATTGTCCAGTGATTGAAGCTCCTTCATTGTGAATAGCCAACATTACTACACTGTGACCATAACCCTGTCCCTAAACCTCTAACCCAAACCCTAAACCTAGCCCACACCTGAGCCTGAACCCTACCTAGCCCAAAACCTTATCCTAACCCTAACCATGAACAGAGCCACAATTCTCTAACCCTAATACCAGAACTAATCTCGATGACGTCATCACTCCCAGCTGGTCCCCTGGCCAAATCATTATCACCTGGGATCAATTAAGCCTGCCCTCGTGGCCCCTCCCCCATTGGTCACGTCATCACATCCGGTTTAATGGCCTAACCAGGCCTCTTTCAAAATTGCCAACTCATTGTCCCGGAATAATAAATGTAACCAGTATCCAACTCGGTTCTATGTTCTTTGAACTCGATTTCCTTGTCAGGAAACAATGTGTTACAGAGAGTAAGGCCCTTTATTCACGTATTCCTAGTGTTTGAAGCACTTTGTTAGATATTAACCTAGGTTATCATTGTGAATTTCCCGAGTTGGAGTCTCTCTCTTCCAGTGTCTCAAGCTTTTTCATTGTGAATTCTAATTTGGTAAAACAACCTTTTTTACAAATATACCAGCACTTTCAACATTATTACCACCTGACAGTCTATCCTACCTTTATCAGCGCTTTGGATACAAATTCTCAGTATTTAAAAATTCAGTAGAGATGTTCGGGTTTTAAAACATATTCCAGGAGTTCTAGAGACACTCTGCCATTCCCCTGGTCTGTTGTTTTGAGCAATGAGACTTTTTATTTTAACACGGGTGTCATACTGGCTTTTTAAAGGCACAGTAAAACCTTACTTGGAACCATAGCCTGACTAACATTTTTATTTCATAGAGTTCTCAATACTTTCATACTGTTCTATAGCTCTAGGAAAATGAGTTTTTCAGTTTTTAACCAAAACCTTTTCCCGAAAACGCCAACTCCTTTTGACGGGAAAAATAAATGTAAACAGTGTCACACATGTTTCTCAGCTGTTTGAACAAGATTTCCCAGTGACAAAATTGTGCTGTTCAGATATTCAGTCTATTGGAATATGTATTCCTATTGTGTGAAGCACATTTCTGAATATTTCCCTAGTCTGGAGTCGTAAGTTCTGAGTGCTACACACCAAATTGTCCAGTGATTGAAGCTCATTCATTGTGAATAGCCAACATTACTACACTGTGACCATAACCCTGTCCCTAAACCTCTAACCCAAACCCTAAACCTAGCCCACACCTGAGCCTGAACCCTACCTAGCCCAAAACCTTATCCTAACCCTAACCATGAACAGAGCCCCAATTCTCTAACCCTAATACCAGAACTAATCTCGATGACGTCATCACTCCCAGCTGGTCCCCTGGCCAAATCATTATCACCTGGGATCAATTAAGCCTGCCCTCGTGGCCCCTCCCCCTTGGTGACGTCATCACATCCGGTTTAATGGCCTAACCAGGCCTCTTTCAAAATCGCCAACTCATTGTCCCGGAATAATAAATGTAACCAGTATCCAACTCGGTTCTATGTTCTTTGAACACGATTTCCTTGTCAGGAAACAATGTGTTACAGATAGTAAGGCCCTTTATTCACGTATTCCTAGTGTTTGAAGCACTTTCTTAGATATTAACCTAGGTTATCATTGTGAATTTCCCGAGTTGGAGTCTCTCTCTTCCAGTGTCTCAAGCTTTTTCATTGTGAATTCTAATTTGGTAAAACAACCTTTTTTACAAATATACCAGCACTTTCAACATTATTACCACCTGACAGTCTATCCTACCTTTCACAGAGCTTTGGATAAAAATTCTCAGTATTTCAAAATTCAGTAGAGATGTTCGGGTTCTAAAACGTATTCCAGGAGTTCTAGAGACACTCTGCCATTCCCCTGGTCTGTTGTTTTGAGCAATGAGACTTTTCATTTTAACACGGTTGTCATACCGGCTTTTTAAAGGCACAGTAAAACATTACTTGGAACCCTAGCCTGACTAACATTTTTATTTCATAGTGTTCTCTGTACTTTCATACTGTTCCATAGCTCTAAGAAAATGAGTTTTTCAGTGTTTCACCAAAACCTTTTCCCGAAAACGCCAACTCCTTTTGACGGGAAAAATAAATGTAAACAGTGTCACACTCGCTTCTCAGCTGTTTGAACGAGATTTCCCAGTGACAAAATTGTGCTGTTCAGATACTCAGTCTATTGGAATATGTATTCCTATTGTGTGAAGCACATTTCTAAAGATTTCCCTAGTCTGGAGTCATAAGTTCTGAGTGCTACCCACCAAATTGTCCAGTGTTTGAAGCTCATTCATTGTGAATAGCCAACATTCCTACACTGTGACCGCAACCCTGTCCCTAACCCTCTAACCCAAACCCTACACCTAGCCCACACCTGAGCCTTAACCCTACCTAGCCCAAAACCTTATCCTAACCCTAACCATGAACAGAGCCCCAATTCTCTAACCCTAATACCAGAACTAATCTCGATGACGTCATCACTCCCAGGTGGTCCCCTGGACCAATCATTATCACCTGGGGTCAATTAAGCCTGCCCACGTGGCCCCTCCCCCTTGGTGCCGTCATCACATCCGGTTTAATGGCCTAACCAGGCCTCTTTCAAAATCGCCAACTCATTGTCCAGGAATAATAAATGTAACCAGTATCCAACTCGGTTCTATGTTCTTTGAACACGATTTCCTTGTCAGGAAACAATGTGTTACAGATAGTAAGGCCCTTTATTCACGTATTCCTAGTGTTTGAAGCACTTTCTTAGATATTAACCTAGGTTATCATTGTGAATTACCCGAGTTGGAGTCTCTCTCTTCCAGTGTCTCAAGCTTTTTCATTGTGAATTCTAATTTGGTAAAACAACCTTTTTTACAAATATACCAGCACTTTCAACATTATTACCACCTGACAGTCTATCCTACCTTATACAGAGCTTTGGATACAAATTCTCAGTATTTCAAAATTCAGTAGAGATGTTCGGGTTCTAAAACGTATTCCAGGAGTTCTAGAGACACTCTGCCATTCCCCTGGTCTGTTGTTTTGAGCAATGAGACTTTTCATTTTAACACGGTTGTCATACCGGCTTTTTAAAGGCACAGTAAAACATTACTTGGAACCCTAGCCTGACTGACATTTTTATTTCATAGTGTTCTCAATACTTTCATACTGTTCGATAGCTCAAGGAAAATGAGTTTTTCCGTATTTCACCAAAACCTTTTCCCGAAAACGCCAACTCCTTTTGACGGGAAAAATAAATGTAAACAGTGTCACACACGTTTCTCAGCTGTTTGAACTAGATTTCCCAGTGACAAAATTGTGCTGTTCAGATACTCAGTCTATTGGAATATGTATTCCTATTGTGTGAAGCACATTTCTGAATATTTCCCTAGTCTGGAGTCGTAAGTTCTGAGTGCTACACACCAAATTGTCCAGTGATTGAAGCTCATTCATTGTGAATAGCCAACATTACTACACTGTGACCGTAACCCTGTCCCTAACCCTCTAACCCAAACCCTAAACCTAGCCCACACCTGAGCCTGAACCCTACCTAGCCCAAAACCTTATCCTAACCCTAACCATGAACAGAGCCCCAATTCTCTAACCCTAATACCAGAACTAATCTCGATGACGTCATCACTCCCAGCTGGTCCCCTGGCCAAATCATTATCACCTGGGGTCAATTAAGCCTGCCCACGTGGCCCCTCCCCATTGGTGACGTCATCACATCCGGTTTAATGGCCTAACCAGGCCTCTTTCAAAATCGCCAACTCATTGTCCCGGAATAATAAATGTAACCAGTATCCAACTCGGTTCTATGTTCTTTGAACACGATTTCCTTGTCAGGAAACAATGTGTTACAGATATTAAGGCCCTTTATTCACGTATTCCTAGTGTTGGAAGCACTTTCTTAGATATTAACCTAGGTTATCAGTGTGAATTTCCCGAGTTGGAGTCTCTCTCTTCCAGTGTCTCAAGCTTTTTCATTGTGAATTCTAATTTGGTAAAACAACCTTTTTTACAAATGTACCAGCACTTTCAACATTATTACCACTTCACAGTCTATCCTACCTTTCACAGCGCTTTGGATACAAATTCTCAGTATTTCAAAATTCAGTAGAGATGTTCGGGTTCTAAAACGTATTCCAGGAGTTCTAGAGACACTATGCCATTCCCCTGGTCTGTTGTTTTGAGCAATGAGACTTTTCATTTTAACACGGGGGTCATACCGGCTTTTTACAGGCACAGTAAAACATTACTTGGAACCCTATCCTGACTAACATTTTTATTTCATAGAGTTCTCAATACTTTCATACTGTTCTATAGCTCTAGGAAAATGAGTTTTTCAGTTTTTAACCAAAACCTTTTCCCGAAAACGCCAACTCCTTATGACGGGAAAAATAAATGTAAACAGTGTCACACATGTTTCTCAGCTGTTTGAACAAGATTTCCCAGTGACAAAATTGTGCTGTTCAGATATTCAGTCTATTGGAATATGTATTCCTATTGTGTGAAGCACATTTCTGAATATTTTCCTAGTCTGGAGTCGTAAGTTCTGAGTGCTACACACCAAATTGTCCAGTGATTGAAGCTCATTCATTGTGAATAGCCAACATTACTACACTGTGACCATAACCCTGTCCCTAAACCTCTAACCCAAACCCTAAACCTAGCCCACACCTGAGCCTGAACCCTACCTAGCCCAAAACCTTATCCTAACCCTAACCATGAACAGAGCCCCAATTCTCTAACCCTAATACCAGAACTAATCTCGATGACGTCATCACTCCCAGCTGGTCCCCTGGCCAAATCATTATCACCTGGGATCAATTAAGCCTGCCCTCGTGGCCCCTCCCCCTTGGTGACGTCATCACATCCGGTTTAATGGCCTAACCAGGCCTCTTTCAAAATCGCCAACTCATTGTCCCGGAATAATAAATGTAACCAGTATCCAACTCGGTTCTATGTTCTTTGAACACGATTTCCTTGTCAGGAAACAATGTGTTACAGATAGTAAGGCCCTTTATTCACGTATTCCTAGTGTTTGAAGCACTTTCTTAGATATTAACCTAGGTTATCATTGTGAATTTCCCGAGTTGGAGTCTCTCTCTTCCAGTGTCTCAAGCTTTTTCATTGTGAATTCTAATTTGGTAAAACAACCTTTTTTACAAATATACCAGCACTTTCAACATTATTACCACCTGACAGTCTATCCTACCTTTCACAGAGCTTTGGATAAAAATTCTCAGTATTTCAAAATTCAGTAGAGATGTTCGGGTTCTAAAACGTATTCCAGGAGTTCTAGAGACACTCTGCCATTCCCCTGGTCTGTTGTTTTGAGCAATGAGACTTTTCATTTTAACACGGTTGTCATACCGGCTTTTTAAAGGCACAGTAAAACATTACTTGGAATCCTAGCCTGACTAACATTTTTATTTCATAGTGTTCTCTATACTTTCATACTGTTCCATAGCTATAAGAAAATGAGTTTTTCAGTGTTTCACCAAAACCTTTTCCCGAAAACGCCAACTCCTTTTGACGGGAAAAATAAATGTAAACAGTGTCACACTCGCTTCTCAGCTGTTTGAACGAGATTTCCCAGTGACAAAATTGTGCTGTTCAGATACTCAGTCTATTGGAATATGTATTCCTATTGTGTGAAGCACATTTCTAAAGATTTCCCTAGTCTGGAGTCATAAGTTCTGAGTGCTACCCACCAAATTGTCCAGTGTTTGAAGCTCATTCATTGTGAATAGCCAACATTCCTACACTGTGACCGCAACCCTGTCCCTAACCCTCTAACCCAAACCCTACACCTAGCCCACACCTGAGCCTTAACCCTACCTAGCCCAAAACCTTATCCTAACCCTAACCATGAACAGAGCCCCAATTCTCTAACCCTAATACCAGAACTAATCTCGATGACGTCATCACTCCCAGGTGGTCCCCTGGACCAATCATTATCACCTGGGGTCAATTAAGCCTGCCCACGTGGCCCCTCCCCCTTGGTGCCGTCATCACATCCGGTTTAATGGCCTAACCAGGCCTCTTTCAAAATCGCCAACTCATTGTCCAGGAATAATAAATGTAAACAGTATCCAACTCGGTTCTATGTTCTTTGAACACGATTTCCTTGTCAGGAAACAATGTGTTACAGATAGTAAGGCCCTTTATTCACGTATTCCTAGTGTTTGAAGCACTTTCTTAGATATTAACCTAGGTTATCATTGTGAATTACCCGAGTTGGAGTCTCTCTCTTCCAGTGTCTCAAGCTTTTTCATTGTGAATTCTAATTTGGTAAAACAACCTTTTTTACAAATATACCAGCACTTTCAACATTATTACCACCTGACAGTCTATCCTACCTTATACAGAGCTTTGGATACAAATTCTCAGTATTTCAAAATTCAGTAGAGATGTTCGGGTTCTAAAACGTATTCCAGGAGTTCTAGAGACACTCTGCCATTCCCCTGGTCTGTTGTTTTGAGCAATGAGACTTTTCATTTTAACACGGTTGTCATACCGGCTTTTTAAAGGCACAGTAAAACATTACTTGGAACCCTAGCCTGACTGACATTTTTATTTCATAGTGTTCTCAATACTTTCATACTGTTCGATAGCTCAAGGAAAATGAGTTTTTCCGTATTTCACCAAAACCTTTTCCCGAAAACGCCAACTCCTTTTGACGGGAAAAATAAATGTAAACAGTGTCACACACGTTTCTCAGCTGTTTGAACTAGATTTCCCAGTGACAAAATTGTGCTGTTCAGATACTCAGTCTATTGGAATATGTATTCCTATTGTGTGAAGCACATTTCTGAATATTTCCCTAGTCTGGAGTCGTAAGTTCTGAGTGCTACACACCAAATTGTCCAGTGATTGAAGCTCATTCATTGTGAATAGCCAACATTACTACACTGTGACCGTAACCCTGTCCCTAACCCTCTAACCCAAACCCTAAACCTAGCCCACACCTGAGCCTGAACCCTACCTAGCCCAAAACCTTATCCTAACCCTAACCATGAACAGAGCCCCAATTCTCTAACCCTAATACCAGAACTAATCTCGATGACGTCATCACTCCCAGCTGGTCCCCTGGCCAAATCATTATCACCTGGGGTCAATTAAGCCTGCCCACGTGGCCCCTCCCCATTGGTGACGTCATCACATCCGGTTTAATGGCCTAACCAGGCCTCTTTCAAAATCGCCAACTCATTGTCCCGGAATAATAAATGTAACCAGTATCCAACTCGGTTCTATGTTCTTTGAACACGATTTCCTTGTCAGGAAACAATGTGTTACAGATATTAAGGCCCTTTATTCACGTATTCCTAGTGTTGGAAGCACTTTCTTAGATATTAACCTAGGTTATCAGTGTGAATTTCCCGAGTTGGAGTCTCTCTCTTCCAGTGTCTCAAGCTTTTTCATTGTGAATTCTAATTTGGTAAAACAACCTTTTTTACAAATGTACCAGCACTTTCAACATTATTACCACTTCACAGTCTATCCTACCTTTCACAGCGCTTTGGATACAAATTCTCAGTATTTCAAAATTCAGTAGAGATGTTCGGGTTCTAAAACGTATTCCAGGAGTTCTAGAGACACTATGCCATTCCCCTGGTCTGTTGTTTTGAGCAATGAGACTTTTCATTTTAACACGGGGGTCATACCGGCTTTTTACAGGCACAGTAAAACATTACTTGGAACCCTATCCTGACTAACATTTTTATTTCATAGTGTTCTCAATACTTTCATACTGTTCGATAGCTCAAGGAAAATGAGTTTTTCAGTGTTTCACCAAAACCTTTTCCCGAAAACACCAACTCCTTTTGACGGGAAAAATAAATGTAAACAGTGTCACACTCGCTTCTCAGCTGTTTGAACAAGATTTCCCAGTGACAAAATTGTGCTGTTCAGATACTCAGTCTATTGGAATATGTATTCCTATTGTGTGAAGCACATTTCTGAATATTTCCCTAGTCTGGAATCGTAAGTTCTGAGTGCTACACACCAAATTGTCCAGTGATTGAAGCTCCTTCATTGTGAATAGCCAACATTACTACACTGTGACCATAACCCTGTTCCTAAACCTCTAACCCAAACCCTAAACCTAGCCCACACCTGAGCCTGAACCCTACCTAGCCCAAAACCTTATCCTAACCCTAACCATGAACAGAGCCCCAATTCTCTAACCCTAATACCAGAACTAATCTCGATGACGTCTTCACTCCCAGCTGGTCCCCTGGCCAAATCATTATCACCTGGGATCAATTAAGCCTGCCCTCGTGGCCCCTCCCCATTGGTGACGTCATCACATCCGGTTTAATGGCCTAACCAGGCCTCTTTCAAAATCGCCAACTCATTGTCCCGGAATAATAAATGTAACCAGTATCCAACTCGGTTCTATGTTCTTTGAACACGATTTCCTTGTCAGGAAACAATGTGTTACAGATATTAAGGCCCTTTATTCACGCATTCCTAGTGTTTGAAGCACTTTCTTAGATATTAACCTAGGTTATCATTGTGAATTGCCCGAGTTGGAGTCTCTCTCTTCCAGTGTCTCAAGCTTTTTCATTGTGAATTCTAATTTGGTAAAACAACCTTTTTTACAAATATACCAGCACTTTCAACATTATTACCACCTGACAGTCTATCCTACCTTTATCAGCGCTTTGTATACAAATTCTCAGTATTTAAAAATTCAGTAGAGATGTTCGGGTTTTAAAACATATTCCAGGAGTTCTAGAGACACTCTGCCATTCCCCTGGTCTGTTGTTTTGAGCAATGAGACTTTTTATTTTAACACGGGTGTCATACTGGCTTTTTAAAGGCACAGTAAAACCTTACTTGGAACCATAGCCTGACTAACATTTTTATTTCATAGAGTTCTCAATACTTTCATACTGTTCTATAGCTCTAGGAAAATGAGTTTTTCAGTGTTTCACCAAAACCTTTTCCCGAAAACGCCAACTCCTTTTGACGGGAAAAATAAATGTAAACAGTGTCACACTCGCTTCTCAGCTGTTTGAACAAGATTTCCCAGTGACAAAATTGTGCTGTTCAGATACTCAGTCTATTGGAATATGTATTCCTATTGTGTGAAGCACATTTCTGAATATTTCCCTAGTCTGGAGTCGTAAGTTCTGAGTGCTACACACCAAATAGTCCAGTGATTGAAGCTCATTCATTGTGAATAGCCAACATTACTACACTGTGACCGTAACCCTGTCCCTAAACCTCTAACCCAAACCCTAAACCTAGCCCACACCTGAGCCTGAACCCTACCTAGCCCAAAACCTTATCCTAACCCTAACCATGAACAGAGCCACAATTCTCTAACCCCAATACCAGAACTAATCTCAATGACGTCATCACTCCCAGCTGGTCCCCTGGCCAAATCATTATCACCTGGGATCAATTAAGCCTGCCCACGTGGCCCCTCCCCCTTGGTGACGTCATCACATCCCGTTTAATGGCCTAACCAGGCTTCTTTCAAAATCGCCAACTCATTGTCCCGGAATAATAAATGTAACCAGTATCCAACTCGGTTCTATGTTCTTTGAACACGATTTCCTTGTCAGGAAACAATGTGTTACAGATATTAAGGCCCTTTATTCACGTATTCCTAGTGTTGGAAGCACTTTCTTAGATATTAACCTAGGTTATCAGTGTGAATTTCCCGAGTTGGAGTCTCTCTCTTCCAGTGTCTCAAGCTTTTTCATTGTGAATTCTAATTTGGTAAAACAACCTTTTTTACAAATGTACCAGCACTTTCAACATTATTACCACTTCACAGTCTATCCTACCTTTCACAGCGCTTTGGATACAAATTCTCAGTATTTCAAAATTCAGTAGAGATGTTCGGGTTCTAAAACGTATTCCAGGAGTTCTAGAGACACTATGCCATTCCCCTGGTCTGTTGTTTTGAGCAATGAGACTTTTCATTTTAACACGGGTGTCATACCGGCTTTTTACAGGCACAGTAAAACATTACTTGGAAACCTAGCCTGAGTAACATTTTTATTTCATAGTGTTCTCAATACTTTCATACTTTTCGATAGCTCAAGGAAAATGAGTTTTTCAGTGTTTCACCAAAACCTTTTCCCGAAAACACCAACTCCTTTTGACGGGAAAAATAAATGTAAACAGTGTCACACTCGCTTCTCAGCTGTTTGAACAAGATTTCCCAGTGACAAAATTGTGCTGTTCAGATACTCAGTCTATTGGAATATGTATTCCTATTGTGTGAAGCACATTTCTGAATATTTCCCTAGTCTGGAGTCGTAAGTTCTGAGTGCTACACACCAAATTGTCCAGTGATTGAAGCTCCTTCATTGTGAATAGCCAACATTACTACACTGTGACCATAACCCTGTCCCTAAACCTCTAACCCAAACCCTAAACCTAGCCCACACCTGAGCCTGAACCCTACCTAGCCCAAAACCTTATCCTAACCCTAACCATGAACAGAGCCACAATTCTCTAACCCTAATACCAGAACTAATCTCGATGACGTCATCACTCCCAGCTGGTCCCCTGGCCAAATCATTATCACCTGGGATCAATTAAGCCTGCCCTCGTGGCCCCTCCCCCATTGGTCACGTCATCACATCCGGTTTAATGGCCTAACCAGGCCTCTTTCAAAATTGCCAACTCATTGTCCCGGAATAATAAATGTAACCAGTATCCAACTCGGTTCTATGTTCTTTGAACTCGATTTCCTTGTCAGGAAACAATGTGTTACAGAGAGTAAGGCCCTTTATTCACGTATTCCTAGTGTTTGAAGCACTTTGTTAGATATTAACCTAGGTTATCATTGTGAATTTCCCGAGTTGGAGTCTCTCTCTTCCAGTGTCTCAAGCTTTTTCATTGTGAATTCTAATTTGGTAAAACAACCTTTTTTACAAATATACCAGCACTTTCAACATTATTACCACCTGACAGTCTATCCTACCTTTATCAGCGCTTTGGATACAAATTCTCAGTATTTAAAAATTCAGTAGAGATGTTCGGGTTTTAAAACATATTCCAGGAGTTCTAGAGACACTCTGCCATTCCCCTGGTCTGTTGTTTTGAGCAATGAGACTTTTTATTTTAACACGGGTGTCATACTGGCTTTTTAAAGGCACAGTAAAACCTTACTTGGAACCATAGCCTGACTAACATTTTTATTTCATAGAGTTCTCAATACTTTCATACTGTTCTATAGCTCTAGGAAAATGAGTTTTTCAGTTTTTAACCAAAACCTTTTCCCGAAAACGCCAACTCCTTTTGACGGGAAAAATAAATGTAAACAGTGTCACACATGTTTCTCAGCTGTTTGAACAAGATTTCCCAGTGACAAAATTGTGCTGTTCAGATATTCAGTCTATTGGAATATGTATTCCTATTGTGTGAAGCACATTTCTGAATATTTCCCTAGTCTGGAGTCGTAAGTTCTGAGTGCTACACACCAAATTGTCCAGTGATTGAAGCTCATTCATTGTGAATAGCCAACATTACTACACTGTGACCATAACCCTGTCCCTAAACCTCTAACCCAAACCCTAAACCTAGCCCACACCTGAGCCTGAACCCTACCTAGCCCAAAACCTTATCCTAACCCTAACCATGAACAGAGCCCCAATTCTCTAACCCTAATACCAGAACTAATCTCGATGACGTCATCACTCCCAGCTGGTCCCCTGGCCAAATCATTATCACCTGGGATCAATTAAGCCTGCCCTCGTGGCCCCTCCCCCTTGGTGACGTCATCACATCCGGTTTAATGGCCTAACCAGGCCTCTTTCAAAATCGCCAACTCATTGTCCCGGAATAATAAATGTAACCAGTATCCAACTCGGTTCTATGTTCTTTGAACACGATTTCCTTGTCAGGAAACAATGTGTTACAGATAGTAAGGCCCTTTATTCACGTATTCCTAGTGTTTGAAGCACTTTCTTAGATATTAACCTAGGTTATCATTGTGAATTTCCCGAGTTGGAGTCTCTCTCTTCCAGTGTCTCAAGCTTTTTCATTGTGAATTCTAATTTGGTAAAACAACCTTTTTTACAAATATACCAGCACTTTCAACATTATTACCACCTGACAGTCTATCCTACCTTTCACAGAGCTTTGGATAAAAATTCTCAGTATTTCAAAATTCAGTAGAGATGTTCGGGTTCTAAAACGTATTCCAGGAGTTCTAGAGACACTCTGCCATTCCCCTGGTCTGTTGTTTTGAGCAATGAGACTTTTCATTTTAACACGGTTGTCATACCGGCTTTTTAAAGGCACAGTAAAACATTACTTGGAACCCTAGCCTGACTAACATTTTTATTTCATAGTGTTCTCTATACTTTCATACTGTTCCATAGCTCTAAGAAAATGAGTTTTTCAGTGTTTCACCAAAACCTTTTCCCGAAAACGCCAACTCCTTTTGACGGGAAAAATAAATGTAAACAGTGTCACACTCGCTTCTCAGCTGTTTGAACGAGATTTCCCAGTGACAAAATTGTGCTGTTCAGATACTCAGTCTATTGGAATATGTATTCCTATTGTGTGAAGCACATTTCTAAAGATTTCCCTAGTCTGGAGTCATAAGTTCTGAGTGCTACCCACCAAATTGTCCAGTGTTTGAAGCTCATTCATTGTGAATAGCCAACATTCCTACACTGTGACCGCAACCCTGTCCCTAACCCTCTAACCCAAACCCTACACCTAGCCCACACCTGAGCCTTAACCCTACCTAGCCCAAAACCTTATCCTAACCCTAACCATGAACAGAGCCCCAATTCTCTAACCCTAATACCAGAACTAATCTCGATGACGTCATCACTCCCAGGTGGTCCCCTGGACCAATCATTATCACCTGGGGTCAATTAAGCCTGCCCACGTGGCCCCTCCCCCTTGGTGCCGTCATCACATCCGGTTTAATGGCCTAACCAGGCCTCTTTCAAAATCGCCAACTCATTGTCCAGGAATAATAAATGTAACCAGTATCCAACTCGGTTCTATGTTCTTTGAACACGATTTCCTTGTCAGGAAACAATGTGTTACAGATAGTAAGGCCCTTTATTCACGTATTCCTAGTGTTTGAAGCACTTTCTTAGATATTAACCTAGGTTATCATTGTGAATTACCCGAGTTGGAGTCTCTCTCTTCCAGTGTCTCAAGCTTTTTCATTGTGAATTCTAATTTGGTAAAACAACCTTTTTTACAAATATACCAGCACTTTCAACATTATTACCACCTGACAGTCTATCCTACCTTATACAGAGCTTTGGATACAAATTCTCAGTATTTCAAAATTCAGTAGAGATGTTCGGGTTCTAAAACGTATTCCAGGAGTTCTAGAGACACTCTGCCATTCCCCTGGTCTGTTGTTTTGAGCAATGAGACTTTTCATTTTAACACGGTTGTCATACCGGCTTTTTAAAGGCACAGTAAAACATTACTTGGAACCCTAGCCTGACTGACATTTTTATTTCATAGTGTTCTCAATACTTTCATACTGTTCGATAGCTCAAGGAAAATGAGTTTTTCCGTATTTCACCAAAACCTTTTCCCGAAAACGCCAACTCCTTTTGACGGGAAAAATAAATGTAAACAGTGTCACACACGTTTCTCAGCTGTTTGAACTAGATTTCCCAGTGACAAAATTGTGCTGTTCAGATACTCAGTCTATTGGAATATGTATTCCTATTGTGTGAAGCACATTTCTGAATATTTCCCTAGTCTGGAGTCGTAAGTTCTGAGTGCTACACACCAAATTGTCCAGTGATTGAAGCTCATTCATTGTGAATAGCCAACATTACTACACTGTGACCGTAACCCTGTCCCTAACCCTCTAACCCAAACCCTAAACCTAGCCCACACCTGAGCCTGAACCCTACCTAGCCCAAAACCTTATCCTAACCCTAACCATGAACAGAGCCCCAATTCTCTAACCCTAATACCAGAACTAATCTCGATGACGTCATCACTCCCAGCTGGTCCCCTGGCCAAATCATTATCACCTGGGGTCAATTAAGCCTGCCCACGTGGCCCCTCCCCATTGGTGACGTCATCACATCCGGTTTAATGGCCTAACCAGGCCTCTTTCAAAATCGCCAACTCATTGTCCCGGAATAATAAATGTAACCAGTATCCAACTCGGTTCTATGTTCTTTGAACACGATTTCCTTGTCAGGAAACAATGTGTTACAGATATTAAGGCCCTTTATTCACGTATTCCTAGTGTTGGAAGCACTTTCTTAGATATTAACCTAGGTTATCAGTGTGAATTTCCCGAGTTGGAGTCTCTCTCTTCCAGTGTCTCAAGCTTTTTCATTGTGAATTCTAATTTGGTAAAACAACCTTTTTTACAAATATACCAGCACTTTCAACATTATTACCACCTGACAGTCTATCCTACCTTATACAGAGCTTTGGATACAAATTCTCAGTATTTCAAAATTCAGTAGAGATGTTCGGGTTCTAAAACGTATTCCAGGAGTTCTAGAGACACTCTGCCATTCCCCTGGTCTGTTGTTTTGAGCAATGAGACTTTTTATTTTAACACGGGTGTCATACTGGCTTTTTAAAGGCACAGTAAAACCTTACTTGGAACCATAGCCTGACTAACATTTTTATTTCATAGAGTTCTCAATACTTTCATACTGTTCTATAGCTCTAGGAAAATGAGTTTTTCAGTTTTTAACCAAAACCTTTTCCCGAAAACGCCAACTCCTTTTGACGGGAAAAATAAATGTAAACAGTGTCACACATGTTTCTCAGCTGTTTGAACAAGATTTCCCAGTGACAAAATTGTGCTGTTCAGATATTCAGTCTATTGGAATATGTATTCCTATTGTGTGAAGCACATTTCTGAATATTTCCCTAGTCTGGAGTCGTAAGTTCTGAGTGCTACACACCAAATTGTCCAGTGATTGAAGCTCATTCATTGTGAATAGCCAACATTACTACACTGTGACCATAACCCTGTCCCTAAACCTCTAACCCAAACCCTAAACCTAGCCCACACCTGAGCCTGAACCCTACCTAGCCCAAAACCTTATCCTAACCCTAACCATGAACAGAGCCCCAATTCTCTAACCCTAATACCAGAACTAATCTCGATGACGTCATCACTCCCAGCTGGTCCCCTGGCCAAATCATTATCACCTGGGATCAATTAAGCCTGCCCTCGTGGCCCCTCCCCCTTGGTGACGTCATCACATCCGGTTTAATGGCCTAACCAGGCCTCTTTCAAAATCGCCAACTCATTGTCCCGGAATAATAAATGTAACCAGTATCCAACTCGGTTCTATGTTCTTTGAACACGATTTCCTTGTCAGGAAACAATGTGTTACAGATAGTAAGGCCCTTTATTCACGTATTCCTAGTGTTTGAAGCACTTTCTTAGATATTAACCTAGGTTATCATTGTGAATTTCCCGAGTTGGAGTCTCTCTCTTCCAGTGTCTCAAGCTTTTTCATTGTGAATTCTAATTTGGTAAAACAACCTTTTTTACAAATATACCAGCACTTTCAACATTATTACCACCTGACAGTCTATCCTACCTTTCACAGAGCTTTGGATAAAAATTCTCAGTATTTCAAAATTCAGTAGAGATGTTCGGGTTCTAAAACGTATTCCAGGAGTTCTAGAGACACTCTGCCATTCCCCTGGTCTGTTGTTTTGAGCAATGAGACTTTTCATTTTAACACGGTTGTCATACCGGCTTTTTAAAGGCACAGTAAAACATTACTTGGAACCCTAGCCTGACTAACATTTTTATTTCATAGTGTTCTCTATACTTTCATACTGTTCCATAGCTCTAAGAAAATGAGTTTTTCAGTGTTTCACCAAAACCTTTTCCCGAAAACGCCAACTCCTTTTGACGGGAAAAATAAATGTAAACAGTGTCACACTCGCTTCTCAGCTGTTTGAACGAGATTTCCCAGTGACAAAATTGTGCTGTTCAGATACTCAGTCTATTGGAATATGTATTCCTATTGTGTGAAGCACATTTCTAAAGATTTCCCTAGTCTGGAGTCATAAGTTCTGAGTGCTACCCACCAAATTGTCCAGTGTTTGAAGCTCATTCATTGTGAATAGCCAACATTCCTACACTGTGACCGCAACCCTGTCCCTAACCCTCTAACCCAAACCCTACACCTAGCCCACACCTGAGCCTTAACCCTACCTAGCCCAAAACCTTATCCTAACCCTAACCATGAACAGAGCCCCAATTCTCTAACCCTAATACCAGAACTAATCTCGATGACGTCATCACTCCCAGGTGGTCCCCTGGACCAATCATTATCACCTGGGGTCAATTAAGCCTGCCCACGTGGCCCCTCCCCCTTGGTGCCGTCATCACATCCGGTTTAATGGCCTAACCAGGCCTCTTTCAAAATCGCCAACTCATTGTCCAGGAATAATAAATGTAACCAGTATCCAACTCGGTTCTATGTTCTTTGAACACGATTTCCTTGTCAGGAAACAATGTGTTACAGATAGTAAGGCCCTTTATTCACGTATTCCTAGTGTTTGAAGCACTTTCTTAGATATTAACCTAGGTTATCATTGTGAATTACCCGAGTTGGAGTCTCTCTCTTCCAGTGTCTCAAGCTTTTTCATTGTGAATTCTAATTTGGTAAAACAACCTTTTTTACAAATATACCAGCACTTTCAACATTATTACCACCTGACAGTCTATCCTACCTTATACAGAGCTTTGGATACAAATTCTCAGTATTTCAAAATTCAGTAGAGATGTTCGGGTTCTAAAACGTATTCCAGGAGTTCTAGAGACACTCTGCCATTCCCCTGGTCTGTTGTTTTGAGCAATGAGACTTTTCATTTTAACACGGTTGTCATACCGGCTTTTTAAAGGCACAGTAAAACATTACTTGGAACCCTAGCCTGACTGACATTTTTATTTCATAGTGTTCTCAATACTTTCATACTGTTCGATAGCTCAAGGAAAATGAGTTTTTCCGTATTTCACCAAAACCTTTTCCCGAAAACGCCAACTCCTTTTGACGGGAAAAATAAATGTAAACAGTGTCACACACGTTTCTCAGCTGTTTGAACTAGATTTCCCAGTGACAAAATTGTGCTGTTCAGATACTCAGTCTATTGGAATATGTATTCCTATTGTGTGAAGCACATTTCTGAATATTTCCCTAGTCTGGAGTCGTAAGTTCTGAGTGCTACACACCAAATTGTCCAGTGATTGAAGCTCATTCATTGTGAATAGCCAACATTACTACACTGTGACCGTAACCCTGTCCCTAACCCTCTAACCCAAACCCTAAACCTAGCCCACACCTGAGCCTGAACCCTACCTAGCCCAAAACCTTATCCTAACCCTAACCATGAACAGAGCCCCAATTCTCTAACCCTAATACCAGAACTAATCTCGATGACGTCATCACTCCCAGCTGGTCCCCTGGCCAAATCATTATCACCTGGGGTCAATTAAGCCTGCCCACGTGGCCCCTCCCCATTGGTGACGTCATCACATCCGGTTTAATGGCCTAACCAGGCCTCTTTCAAAATCGCCAACTCATTGTCCCGGAATAATAAATGTAACCAGTATCCAACTCGGTTCTATGTTCTTTGAACACGATTTCCTTGTCAGGAAACAATGTGTTACAGATATTAAGGCCCTTTATTCACGTATTCCTAGTGTTGGAAGCACTTTCTTAGATATTAACCTAGGTTATCAGTGTGAATTTCCCGAGTTGGAGTCTCTCTCTTCCAGTGTCTCAAGCTTTTTCATTGTGAATTCTAATTTGGTAAAACAACCTTTTTTACAAATATACCAGCACTTTCAACATTATTACCACCTGACAGTCTATCCTACCTTATACAGAGCTTTGGATACAAATTCTCAGTATTTCAAAATTCAGTAGAGATGTTCGGGTTCTAAAACGTATTCCAGGAGTTCTAGAGACACTCTGCCATTCCCCTGGTCTGTTGTTTTGAGCAATGAGACTTTTTATTTTAACACGGGTGTCATACTGGCTTTTTAAAGGCACAGTAAAACCTTACTTGGAACCATAGCCTGACTAACATTTTTATTTCATAGAGTTCTCAATACTTTCATACTGTTCTATAGCTCTAGGAAAATGAGTTTTTCAGTTTTTAACCAAAACCTTTTCCCGAAAACGCCAACTCCTTTTGACGGGAAAAATAAATGTAAACAGTGTCACACATGTTTCTCAGCTGTTTGAACAAGATTTCCCAGTGACAAAATTGTGCTGTTCAGATATTCAGTCTATTGGAATATGTATTCCTATTGTGTGAAGCACATTTCTGAATATTTCCCTAGTCTGGAGTCGTAAGTTCTGAGTGCTACACACCAAATTGTCCAGTGATTGAAGCTCATTCATTGTGAATAGCCAACATTACTACACTGTGACCATAACCCTGTCCCTAAACCTCTAACCCAAACCCTAAACCTAGCCCACACCTGAGCCTGAACCCTACCTAGCCCAAAACCTTATCCTAACCCTAACCATGAACAGAGCCCCAATTCTCTAACCCTAATACCAGAACTAATCTCGATGACGTCATCACTCCCAGCTGGTCCCCTGGCCAAATCATTATCACCTGGGATCAATTAAGCCTGCCCTCGTGGCCCCTCCCCCTTGGTGACGTCATCACATCCGGTTTAATGGCCTAACCAGGCCTCTTTCAAAATCGCCAACTCATTGTCCCGGAATAATAAATGTAACCAGTATCCAACTCGGTTCTATGTTCTTTGAACACGATTTCCTTGTCAGGAAACAATGTGTTACAGATAGTAAGGCCCTTTATTCACGTATTCCTAGTGTTTGAAGCACTTTCTTAGATATTAACCTAGGTTATCATTGTGAATTTCCCGAGTTGGAGTCTCTCTCTTCCAGTGTCTCAAGCTTTTTCATTGTGAATTCTAATTTGGTAAAACAACCTTTTTTACAAATATACCAGCACTTTCAACATTATTACCACCTGACAGTCTATCCTACCTTTCACAGAGCTTTGGATAAAAATTCTCAGTATTTCAAAATTCAGTAGAGATGTTCGGGTTCTAAAACGTATTCCAGGAGTTCTAGAGACACTCTGCCATTCCCCTGGTCTGTTGTTTTGAGCAATGAGACTTTTCATTTTAACACGGTTGTCATACCGGCTTTTTAAAGGCACAGTAAAACATTACTTGGAACCCTAGCCTGACTAACATTTTTATTTCATAGTGTTCTCTATACTTTCATACTGTTCCATAGCTCTAAGAAAATGAGTTTTTCAGTGTTTCACCAAAACCTTTTCCCGAAAACGCCAACTCCTTTTGACGGGAAAAATAAATGTAAACAGTGTCACACTCGCTTCTCAGCTGTTTGAACGAGATTTCCCAGTGACAAAATTGTGCTGTTCAGATACTCAGTCTATTGGAATATGTATTCCTATTGTGTGAAGCACATTTCTAAAGATTTCCCTAGTCTGGAGTCATAAGTTCTGAGTGCTACCCACCAAATTGTCCAGTGTTTGAAGCTCATTCATTGTGAATAGCCAACATTCCTACACTGTGACCGCAACCCTGTCCCTAACCCTCTAACCCAAACCCTACACCTAGCCCACACCTGAGCCTTAACCCTACCTAGCCCAAAACCTTATCCTAACCCTAACCATGAACAGAGCCCCAATTCTCTAACCCTAATACCAGAACTAATCTCGATGACGTCATCACTCCCAGGTGGTCCCCTGGACCAATCATTATCACCTGGGGTCAATTAAGCCTGCCCACGTGGCCCCTCCCCCTTGGTGCCGTCATCACATCCGGTTTAATGGCCTAACCAGGCCTCTTTCAAAATCGCCAACTCATTGTCCAGGAATAATAAATGTAACCAGTATCCAACTCGGTTCTATGTTCTTTGAACACGATTTCCTTGTCAGGAAACAATGTGTTACAGATAGTAAGGCCCTTTATTCACGTATTCCTAGTGTTTGAAGCACTTTCTTAGATATTAACCTAGGTTATCATTGTGAATTACCCGAGTTGGAGTCTCTCTCTTCCAGTGTCTCAAGCTTTTTCATTGTGAATTCTAATTTGGTAAAACAACCTTTTTTACAAATATACCAGCACTTTCAACATTATTACCACCTGACAGTCTATCCTACCTTATACAGAGCTTTGGATACAAATTCTCAGTATTTCAAAATTCAGTAGAGATGTTCGGGTTCTAAAACGTATTCCAGGAGTTCTAGAGACACTCTGCCATTCCCCTGGTCTGTTGTTTTGAGCAATGAGACTTTTCATTTTAACACGGTTGTCATACCGGCTTTTTAAAGGCACAGTAAAACATTACTTGGAACCCTAGCCTGACTGACATTTTTATTTCATAGTGTTCTCAATACTTTCATACTGTTCGATAGCTCAAGGAAAATGAGTTTTTCCGTATTTCACCAAAACCTTTTCCCGAAAACGCCAACTCCTTTTGACGGGAAAAATAAATGTAAACAGTGTCACACACGTTTCTCAGCTGTTTGAACTAGATTTCCCAGTGACAAAATTGTGCTGTTCAGATACTCAGTCTATTGGAATATGTATTCCTATTGTGTGAAGCACATTTCTGAATATTTCCCTAGTCTGGAGTCGTAAGTTCTGAGTGCTACACACCAAATTGTCCAGTGATTGAAGCTCATTCATTGTGAATAGCCAACATTACTACACTGTGACCGTAACCCTGTCCCTAACCCTCTAACCCAAACCCTAAACCTAGCCCACACCTGAGCCTGAACCCTACCTAGCCCAAAACCTTATCCTAACCCTAACCATGAACAGAGCCCCAATTCTCTAACCCTAATACCAGAACTAATCTCGATGACGTCATCACTCCCAGCTGGTCCCCTGGCCAAATCATTATCACCTGGGGTCAATTAAGCCTGCCCACGTGGCCCCTCCCCATTGGTGACGTCATCACATCCGGTTTAATGGCCTAACCAGGCCTCTTTCAAAATCGCCAACTCATTGTCCCGGAATAATAAATGTAACCAGTATCCAACTCGGTTCTATGTTCTTTGAACACGATTTCCTTGTCAGGAAACAATGTGTTACAGATATTAAGGCCCTTTATTCACGTATTCCTAGTGTTGGAAGCACTTTCTTAGATATTAACCTAGGTTATCAGTGTGAATTTCCCGAGTTGGAGTCTCTCTCTTCCAGTGTCTCAAGCTTTTTCATTGTGAATTCTAATTTGGTAAAACAACCTTTTTTACAAATGTACCAGCACTTTCAACATTATTACCACTTCACAGTCTATCCTACCTTTCACAGCGCTTTGGATACAAATTCTCAGTATTTCAAAATTCAGTAGAGATGTTCGGGTTCTAAAACGTATTCCAGGAGTTCTAGAGACACTATGCCATTCCCCTGGTCTGTTGTTTTGAGCAATGAGACTTTTCATTTTAACACGGGTGTCATACCGGCTTTTTACAGGCACAGTAAAACATTACTTGGAACCCTAGCCTGACTAACATTTTTATTTCATAGTGTTCTCAATACTTTCATACTGTTCGATAGCTCAAGGAAAATGAGTTTTTCAGTGTTTCACCAAAACCTTTTCCCGAAAACACCAACTCCTTTTGACGGGAAAAATAAATGTAAACAGTGTCACACTCGCTTCTCAGCTGTTTGAACAAGATTTCCCAGTGACAAAATTGTGCTGTTCAGATACTCAGTCTATTGGAATATGTATTCCTATTGTGTGAAGCACATTTCTGAATATTTCCCTAGTCTGGAGTCGTAAGTTCTGAGTGCTACACACCAAATTGTCCAGTGATTGAAGCTCCTTCATTGTGAATAGCCAACATTACTACACTGTGACCATAACCCTGTTCCTAAACCTCTAACCCAAACCCTAAACCTAGCCCACACCTGAGCCTGAACCCTACCTAGCCCAAAACCTTATCCTAACCCTAACCATGAACAGAGCCCCAATTCTCTAACCCTAATACCAGAACTAATCTCGATGACGTCTTCACTCCCAGCTGGTCCCCTGGCCAAATCATTATCACCTGGGATCAATTAAGCCTGCCCTCGTGGCCCCTCCCCATTGGTGACGTCATCACATCCGGTTTAATGGCCTAACCAGGCCTCTTTCAAAATCGCCAACTCATTGTCCCGGAATAATAAATGTAACCAGTATCCAACTCGGTTCTATGTTCTTTGAACACGATTTCCTTGTCAGGAAACAATGTGTTACAGATATTAAGGCCCTTTATTCACGCATTCCTAGTGTTTGAAGCACTTTCTTAGATATTAACCTAGGTTATCATTGTGAATTGCCCGAGTTGGAGTCTCTCTCTTCCAGTGTCTCAAGCTTTTTCATTGTGAATTCTAATTTGGTAAAACAACCTTTTTTACAAATATACCAGCACTTTCAACATTATTACCACCTGACAGTCTATCCTACCTTTATCAGCGCTTTGTATACAAATTCTCAGTATTTAAAAATTCAGTAGAGATGTTCGGGTTTTAAAACATATTCCAGGAGTTCTAGAGACACTCTGCCATTCCCCTGGTCTGTTGTTTTGAGCAATGAGACTTTTTATTTTAACACGGGTGTCATACTGGCTTTTTAAAGGCACAGTAAAACCTTACTTGGAACCATAGCCTGACTAACATTTTTATTTCATAGAGTTCTCAATACTTTCATACTGTTCTATAGCTCTAGGAAAATGAGTTTTTCAGTGTTTCACCAAAACCTTTTCCCGAAAACGCCAACTCCTTTTGACGGGAAAAATAAATGTAAACAGTGTCACACTCGCTTCTCAGCTGTTTGAACAAGATTTCCCAGTGACAAAATTGTGCTGTTCAGATACTCAGTCTATTGAAATATGTATTCCTATTGTGTGAAGCACATTTCTGAATATTTCCCTAGTCTGGAGTCGTAAGTTCTGAGTGCTACACACCAAATAGTCCAGTGATTGAAGCTCATTCATTGTGAATAGCCAACATTACTACACTGTGACCGTAACCCTGTCCCTAAACCTCTAACCCAAACCCTAAACCTAGCCCACACCTGAGCCTGAACCCTACCTAGCCCAAAACCTTATCCTAACCCTAACCATGAACAGAGCCACAATTCTCTAACCCCAATACCAGAACTAATCTCAATGACGTCATCACTCCCAGCTGGTCCCCTGGCCAAATCATTATCACCTGGGATCAATTAAGCCTGCCCACGTGGCCCCTCCCCCTTGGTGACGTCATCACATCCCGTTTAATGGCCTAACCAGGCTTCTTTCAAAATCGCCAACTCATTGTCCCGGAATAATAAATGTAACCAGTATCCAACTAGGTTCTATGTTCTTTGAACACGATTTCCTTGTCAGGAAACAATGTGTTACAGATATTAAGGCCCTTTATTCACGTATTCCTAGTGTTTGAAGCACTTTCTTAGATATTAACCTAGGTTATCATTGTGAATTTCCCGAGTTGGAGTCTCTCTCTTCCAGTGTCTCAAGCTTTTTCATTGTGAATTCTAATTTGGTAAAACAACCTTTTTTACAAATGTACCAGCACTTTCAACATTATTACCACTTCACAGTCTATCCTACCTTTCACAGCGCTTTGGATACAAATTCTCAGTATTTCAAAATTCAGTAGAGATGTTCGGGTTCTAAAACGTATTCCAGGAGTTCTAGAGACACTATGCCATTCCCCTGGTCTGTTGTTTTGAGCAATGAGACTTTTCATTTTAACACGGGTGTCATACCGGCTTTTTACAGGCACAGTAAAACATTACTTGGAAACCTAGCCTGAGTAACATTTTTATTTCATAGTGTTCTCAATACTTTCATACTTTTCGATAGCTCAAGGAAAATGAGTTTTTCAGTGTTTCACCAAAACCTTTTCCCGAAAACACCAACTCCTTTTGACGGGAAAAATAAATGTAAACAGTGTCACACTCGCTTCTCAGCTGTTTGAACAAGATTTCCCAGTGACAAAATTGTGCTGTTCAGATACTCAGTCTATTGGAATATGTATTCCTATTGTGTGAAGCACATTTCTGAATATTTCCCTAGTCTGGAGTCGTAAGTTCTGAGTGCTACACACCAAATTGTCCAGTGATTGAAGCTCCTTCATTGTGAATAGTCAACATTACTACACTGTGACCATAACCCTGTCCCTAAACCTCTAACCCAAACCCTAAACCTAGCCCACACCTGAGCCTGAACCCTACCTAGCCCAAAACCTTATCCTAACCCTAACTATGAACAGAGCCACAATTCTCTAACCCTAATACCAGAACTAATCTCGATGACGTCATCACTCCCAGCTGGTCCCCTGGCCAAATCATTATCACCTGGGATCAATTAAGCCTGCCCTCGTGGCCCCTCCCCCATTGGTCACGTCATCACATCCGGTTTAATGGCCTAACCAGGCCTCTTTCAAAATTGCCAACTCATTGTCCCGGAATAATAAATGTAACCAGTATCCAACTCGGTTCTATGTTCTTTGAACTCGATTTCCTTGTCAGGAAACAATGTGTCACAGAGAGTAAGGCCCTTTATTCACGTATTCCTAGTGTTTGAAGCACTTTGTTAGATATTAACCTAGGTTATCATTGTGAATTTCCCGAGTTGGAGTCTCTCTCTTCCAGTGTCTCAAGCTTTTTCATTGTGAATTCTAATTTGGTAAAACAACCTTTTTTACAAATATACCAGCACTTTCAACATTATTACCACCTGACAGTCTATCCTACCTTTATCAGCGCTTTGGATACAAATTCTCAGTATTTAAAAATTCAGTAGAGATGTTCGGGTTTTAAAACATATTCCAGGAGTTCTAGAGACACTCTGCCATTCCCCTGGTCTGTTGTTTTGAGCAATGAGACTTTTTATTTTAACACGGGTGTCATACTGGCTTTTTAAAGGCACAGTAAAACCTTACTTGGAACCATAGCCTGACTAACATTTTTATTTCATAGAGTTCTCAATACTTTCATACTGTTCTATAGCTCTAGGAAAATGAGTTTTTCAGTTTTTAACCAAAACCTTTTCCCGAAAACGCCAACTCCTTTTGACGGGAAAAATAAATGTAAACAGTGTCACACATGTTTCTCAGCTGTTTGAACAAGATTTCCCAGTGACAAAATTGTGCTGTTCAGATATTCAGTCTATTGGAATATGTATTCCTATTGTGTGAAGCACATTTCTGAATATTTCCCTAGTCTGGAGTCGTAAGTTCTGAGTGCTACACACCAAATTGTCCAGTGATTGAAGCTCATTCATTGTGAATAGCCAACATTACTACACTGTGACCATAACCCTGTCCCTAAACCTCTAACCCAAACCCTAAACCTAGCCCACACCTGAGCCTGAACCCTACCTAGCCCAAAACCTTATCCTAACCCTAACCATGAACAGAGCCCCAATTCTCTAACCCTAATACCAGAACTAATCTCGATGACGTCATCACTCCCAGCTGGTCCCCTGGCCAAATCATTATCACCTGGGATCAATTAAGCCTGCCCTCGTGGCCCCTCCCCCTTGGTGACGTCATCACATCCGGTTTAATGGCCTAACCAGGCCTCTTTCAAAATCGCCAACTCATTGTCCCGGAATAATAAATGTAACCAGTATCCAACTCGGTTCTATGTTCTTTGAACACGATTTCCTTGTCAGGAAACAATGTGTTACAGATAGTAAGGCCCTTTATTCACGTATTCCTAGTGTTTGAAGCACTTTCTTAGATATTAACCTAGGTTATCATTGTGAATTTCCCGAGTTGGAGTCTCTCTCTTCCAGTGTCTCAAGCTTTTTCATTGTGAATTCTAATTTGGTAAAACAACCTTTTTTACAAATATACCAGCACTTTCAACATTATTACCACCTGACAGTCTATCCTACCTTTCACAGAGCTTTGGATAAAAATTCTCAGTATTTCAAAATTCAGTAGAGATGTTCGGGTTCTAAAACGTATTCCAGGAGTTCTAGAGACACTCTGCCATTCCCCTGGTCTGTTGTTTTGAGCAATGAGACTTTTCATTTTAACACGGTTGTCATACCAGCTTTTTAAAGGCACAGTAAAACATTACTTGGAACCCTAGCCTGACTAACATTTTTATTTCATAGTGTTCTCTATACTTTCATACTGTTCCATAGCTCTAAGAAAATGAGTTTTTCAGTGTTTCACCAAAACCTTTTCCCGAAAACGCCAACTCCTTTTGACGGGAAAAATAAATGTAAACAGTGTCACACTCGCTTCTCAGCTGTTTGAACGAGATTTCCCAGTGACAAAATTGTGCTGTTCAGATACTCAGTCTATTGGAATATGTATTCCTATTGTGTGAAGCACATTTCTAAAGATTTCCCTAGTCTGGAGTCATAAGTTCTGAGTGCTACCCACCAAATTGTCCAGTGTTTGAAGCTCATTCATTGTGAATAGCCAACATTCCTACACTGTGACCGCAACCCTGTCCCTAACCCTCTAACCCAAACCCTACACCTAGCCCACACCTGAGCCTTAACCCTACCTAGCCCAAAACCTTATCCTAACCCTAACCATGAACAGAGCCCCAATTCTCTAACCCTAATACCAGAACTAATCTCGATGACGTCATCACTCCCAGGTGGTCCCCTGGACCAATCATTATCACCTGGGGTCAATTAAGCCTGCCCACGTGGCCCCTCCCCCTTGGTGCCGTCATCACATCCGGTTTAATGGCCTAACCAGGCCTCTTTCAAAATCGCCAACTCATTGTCCAGGAATAATAAATGTAACCAGTATCCAACTCGGTTCTATGTTCTTTGAACACGATTTCCTTGTCAGGAAACAATGTGTTACAGATAGTAAGGCCCTTTATTCACGTATTCCTAGTGTTTGAAGCACTTTCTTAGATATTAACCTAGGTTATCATTGTGAATTACCCGAGTTGGAGTCTCTCTCTTCCAGTGTCTCAAGCTTTTTCATTGTGAATTCTAATTTGGTAAAACAACCTTTTTTACAAATATACCAGCACTTTCAACATTATTACCACCTGACAGTCTATCCTACCTTATACAGAGCTTTGGATACAAATTCTCAGTATTTCAAAATTCAGTAGAGATGTTCGGGTTCTAAAACGTATTCCAGGAGTTCTAGAGACACTCTGCCATTCCCCTGGTCTGTTGTTTTGAGCAATGAGACTTTTCATTTTAACACGGTTGTCATACCGGCTTTTTAAAGGCACAGTAAAACATTACTTGGAACCCTAGCCTGACTGACATTTTTATTTCATAGTGTTCTCAATACTTTCATACTGTTCGATAGCTCAAGGAAAATGAGTTTTTCCGTATTTCACCAAAACCTTTTCCCGAAAACGCCAACTCCTTTTGACGGGAAAAATAAATGTAAACAGTGTCACACACGTTTCTCAGCTGTTTGAACTAGATTTCCCAGTGACAAAATTGTGCTGTTCAGATACTCAGTCTATTGGAATATGTATTCCTATTGTGTGAAGCACATTTCTGAATATTTCCCTAGTCTGGAGTCGTAAGTTCTGAGTGCTACACACCAAATTGTCCAGTGATTGAAGCTCATTCATTGTGAATAGCCAACATTACTACACTGTGACCGTAACCCTGTCCCTAACCCTCTAACCCAAACCCTAAACCTAGCCCACACCTGAGCCTGAACCCTACCTAGCCCAAAACCTTATCCTAACCCTAACCATGAACAGAGCCCCAATTCTCTAACCCTAATACCAGAACTAATCTCGATGACGTCATCACTCCCAGCTGGTCCCCTGGCCAAATCATTATCACCTGGGGTCAACTAAGCCTGCCCACGTGGCCCCTCCCCATTGGTGACGTCATCACATCCGGTTTAATGGCCTAACCAGGCCTCTTTCAAAATCGCCAACTCATTGTCCCGGAATAATAAATGTAACCAGTATCCAACTCGGTTCTATGTTCTTTGAACACGATTTCCTTGTCAGGAAACAATGTGTTACAGATATTAAGGCCCTTTATTCACGTATTCCTAGTGTTGGAAGCACTTTCTTAGATATTAACCTAGGTTATCAGTGTGAATTTCCCGAGTTGGAGTCTCTCTCTTCCAGTGTCTCAAGCTTTTTCATTGTGAATTCTAATTTGGTAAAACAACCTTTTTTACAAATGTACCAGCACTTTCAACATTATTACCACTTCACAGTCTATCCTACCTTTCACAGCGCTTTGGATACAAATTCTCAGTATTTCAAAATTCAGTAGAGATGTTCGGGTTCTAAAACGTATTCCAGGAGTTCTAGAGACACTATGCCATTCCCCTGGTCTGTTGTTTTGAGCAATGAGACTTTTCATTTTAACACGGGGGTCATACCGGCTTTTTACAGGCACAGTAAAACATTACTTGGAACCCTATCCTGACTAACATTTTTATTTCATAGTGTTCTCAATACTTTCATACTGTTCGATAGCTCAAGGAAAATGAGTTTTTCAGTGTTTCACCAAAACCTTTTCCCGAAAACACCAACTCCTTTTGACGGGAAAAATAAATGTAAACAGTGTCACACTCGCTTCTCAGCTGTTTGAACAAGATTTCCCAGTGACAAAATTGTGCTGTTCAGATACTCAGTCTATTGGAATATGTATTCCTATTGTGTGAAGCACATTTCTGAATATTTCCCTAGTCTGGAGTCGTAAGTTCTGAGTGCTACACACCAAATTGTCCAGTGATTGAAGCTCCTTCATTGTGAATAGCCAACATTACTACACTGTGACCATAACCCTGTTCCTAAACCTCTAACCCAAACCCTAAACCTAGCCCACACCTGAGCCTGAACCCTACCTAGCCCAAAACCTTATCCTAACCCTAACCATGAACAGAGCCCCAATTCTCTAACCCTAATACCAGAACTAATCTCGATGACGTCATCACTCCCAGCTGGTCCCCTGGCCCAATCATTATCACCTGGGGTCAATTAAGCCTGCCCACGTGGCCCCTCCCCCTTGGTGACGTCATCACATCCGGTTTAATGGCCTAACCAGGCCTCTTTCAAAATCGCCAACTCATTGTCCCGGAATAATAAATGTAACCAGTATCCAACTCGGTTCTATGTTCTTTGAACACGATTTCCTTGTCAGGAAACAATGTGTTACAGATATTAAGGCCCTTTATTCACGTATTCCTAGTGTTTGAAGCACTTTCTTAGATATTAACCTAGGTTATCATTGTGAATTTCCCGAGTTGGAGTCTCTCTCTTCCAGTGTCTCAAGCTTTTTCATTGTGAATTCTAATTTGGTAAAACAACCTTTTTTACAAATATACCAGCACTTTCAACATTATTACCACTTCACAGTCTATCCTACCTTTCACAGCGCTTTGGATACAAATTCTCAGTATTTCAAAATTCAGTAGAGATGTTCGGGTTCTAAAACGTATTCCAGGAGTTCTAGAGACACTATGCCATTCCCCTGGTCTGTTGTTTTGAGCAATGAGACTTTTCATTTTAACACGGGTGTCATACCGGCTTTTTACAGGCACAGTAAAACATTACTTGGAACCCTAGCCTGACTAACATTTTTATTTCATAGTGTTCTCAATACTTTCATACTGTTCGATAGCTCAAGGAAAATGAGTTTTTCAGTGTTTCACCAAAACCTTTTCCCGAAAACACCAACTCCTTTTGACGGGAAAAATAAATGTAAACAGTGTCACACTCGCTTCTCAGCTGTTTGAACAAGATTTCCCAGTGACAAAATTGTGCTGTTCAGATACTCAGTCTATTGGAATATGTTTTCCTATTGTGTGAAGCACATTTCTGAATATTTCCCTAGTCTGGAGTCGTAAGTTCTGAGTGCTACACACCAAATTGTCCAGTGATTGAAGCTCCTTCATTGTGAATAGCCAACATTACTACACTGTGACCATAACCCTCTTCCTAAACCTCTAACCCAAACCCTAAACCTAGCCCACACCTGAGCCTGAACCCTACCTAGCCCAAAACCTTATCCTAACCCTAACCATGAACAGAGCCACAATTCTCTAACCCTAATACCAGAACTAATCTCGATGACGTCTTCACTCCCAGCTGGTCCCCTGGCCAAATCATTATCACCTGGGATCAATTAAGCCTGCCCTCGTGGCCCCTCCCCATTGGTGACGTCATCACATCCGGTTTAATGGCCTAACCAGGCCTCTTTCAAAATCGCCAACTCATTGTCCCGGAATAATAAATGTAACCAGTATCCAACTCGGTTCTATGTTCTTTGAACACGATTTCCTTGTCAGGAAACAATGTGTTACAGATATTAAGGCCCTTTATTCACGCATTCCTAGTGTTTGAAGCACTTTCTTAGATATTAACCTAGGTTATCATTGTGAATTGCCCGAGTTGGAGTCTCTCTCTTCCAGTGTCTCAAGCTTTTTCATTGTGAATTCTAATTTGGTAAAACAACCTTTTTTACAAATATACCAGCACTTTCAACATTATTACCACCTGACAGTCTATCCTACCTTTATCAGCGCTTTGTATACAAATTCTCAGTATTTAAAAATTCAGTAGAGATGTTCGGGTTTTAAAACATATTCCAGGAGTTCTAGAGACACTCTGCCATTCCCCTGGTCTGTTGTTTTGAGCAATGAGACTTTTTATTTTAACACGGGTGTCATACTGGCTTTTTAAAGGCACAGTAAAACCTTACTTGGAACCATAGCCTGACTAACATTTTTATTTCATAGAGTTCTCAATACTTTCATACTGTTCTATAGCTCTAGGAAAATGAGTTTTTCAGTGTTTCACCAAAACCTTTTCCCGAAAACGCCAACTCCTTTTGACGGGAAAAATAAATGTAAACAGTGTCACACTCGCTTCTCAGCTGTTTGAACAAGATTTCCCAGTGACAAAATTGTGCTGTTCAGATACTCAGTCTATTGGAATATGTATTCCTATTGTGTGAAGCACATTTCTGAATATTTCCCTAGTCTGGAGTCGTAAGTTCTGAGTGCTACACACCAAATTGTCCAGTGATTGAAGCTCATTCATTGTGAATAGCCAACATTACTACACTGTGACCGTAACCCTGTCCCTAAACCTCTAACCCAAACCCTAAACCTAGCCCACACCTGAGCCTGAACCCTACCTAGCCCAAAACCTTATCCTAACCCTAACCATGAACAGAGCCACAATTCTCTAACCCCAATACCAGAACTAATCTCAATGACGTCATCACTCCCAGCTGGTCCCCTGGCCAAATCATTATCACCTGGGATCAATTAAGCCTGCCCACGTGGCCCCTCCCCCTTGGTGACGTCATCACATCCCGTTTAATGGCCTAACCAGGCTTCTTTCAAAATCGCCAACTCATTGTCCCGGAATAATAAATGTAACCAGTATCCAACTAGGTTCTATGTTCTTTGAACACGATTTCCTTGTCAGGAAACAATGTGTTACAGATATTAAGGCCCTTTATTCACGTATTCCTAGTGTTTGAAGCACTTTCTTAGATATTAACCTAGGTTATCATTGTGAATTTCCCGAGTTGGAGTCTCTCTCTTCCAGTGTCTCAAGCTTTTTCATTGTGAATTCTAATTTGGTAAAACAACCTTTTTTACAAATGTACCAGCACTTTCAACATTATTACCACTTCACAGTCTATCCTACCTTTCACAGCGCTTTGGATACAAATTCTCAGTATTTCAAAATTCAGTAGAGATGTTCGGGTTCTAAAACGTATTCCAGGAGTTCTAGAGACACTATGCCATTCCCCTGGTCTGTTGTTTTGAGCAATGAGACTTTTCATTTTAACACGGGTGTCATACCGGCTTTTTACAGGCACAGTAAAACATTACTTGGAAACCTAGCCTGAGTAACATTTTTATTTCATAGTGTTCTCAATACTTTCATACTTTTCGATAGCTCAAGGAAAATGAGTTTTTCAGTGTTTCACCAAAACCTTTTCCCGAAAACACCAACTCCTTTTGACGGGAAAAATAAATGTAAACAGTGTCACACTCGCTTCTCAGCTGTTTGAACAAGATTTCCCAGTGACAAAATTGTGCTGTTCAGATACTCAGTCTATTGGAATATGTATTCCTATTGTGTGAAGCACATTTATGAATATTTCCCTAGTCTGGAGTCGTAAGTTCTGAGTGCTACACACCAAATTGTCCAGTGATTGAAGCTCCTTCATTGTGAATAGCCAACATTACTACACTGTGACCATAACCCTGTCCCTAAACCTCTAACCCAAACCCTAAACCTAGCCCACACCTGAGCCTGAACCCTACCTAGCCCAAAACCTTATCCTAACCCTAACCATGAACAGAGCCACAATTCTCTAACCCTAATACCAGAACTAATCTCGATGACGTCATCACTCCCAGCTGGTCCCCTGGCCAAATCATTATCACCTGGGATCAATTAAGCCTGCCCTCGTGGCCCCTCCCCCATTGGTCACGTCATCACATCCGGTTTAATGGCCTAACCAGGCCTCTTTCAAAATTGCCAACTCATTGTCCCGGAATAATAAATGTAACCAGTATCCAACTCGGTTCTATGTTCTTTGAACTCGATTTCCTTGTCAGGAAACAATGTGTTACAGAGAGTAAGGCCCTTTATTCACGTATTCCTAGTGTTTGAAGCACTTTGTTAGATATTAACCTAGGTTATCATTGTGAATTTCCCGAGTTGGAGTCTCTCTCTTCCAGTGTCTCAAGCTTTTTCATTGTGAATTCTAATTTGGTAAAACAACCTTTTTTACAAATATACCAGCACTTTCAACATTATTACCACCTGACAGTCTATCCTACCTTTATCAGCGCTTTGGATACAAATTCTCAGTATTTAAAAATTCAGTAGAGATGTTCGGGTTTTAAAACATATTCCAGGAGTTCTAGAGACACTCTGCCATTCCCCTGGTCTGTTGTTTTGAGCAATGAGACTTTTTATTTTAACACGGGTGTCATACTGGCTTTTTAAAGGCACAGTAAAACCTTACTTGGAACCATAGCCTGACTAACATTTTTATTTCATAGAGTTCTCAATACTTTCATACTGTTCTATAGCTCTAGGAAAATGAGTTTTTCAGTTTTTAACCAAAACCTTTTCCCGAAAACGCCAACTCCTTTTGACGGGAAAAATAAATGTAAACAGTGTCACACATGTTTCTCAGCTGTTTGAACAAGATTTCCCAGTGACAAAATTGTGCTGTTCAGATATTCAGTCTATTGGAATATGTATTCCTATTGTGTGAAGCACATTTCTGAATATTTCCCTAGTCTGGAGTCGTAAGTTCTGAGTGCTACACACCAAATTGTCCAGTGATTGAAGCTCATTCATTGTGAATAGCCAACATTACTACACTGTGACCATAACCCTGTCCCTAAACCTCTAACCCAAACCCTAAACCTAGCCCACACCTGAGCCTGAACCCTACCTAGCCCAAAACCTTATCCTAACCCTAACCATGAACAGAGCCCCAATTCTCTAACCCTAATACCAGAACTAATCTCGATGACGTCATCACTCCCAGCTGGTCCCCTGGCCAAATCATTATCACCTGGGATCAATTAAGCCTGCCCTCGTGGCCCCTCCCCCTTGGTGACGTCATCACATCCGGTTTAATGGCCTAACCAGGCCTCTTTCAAAATCGCCAACTCATTGTCCCGGAATAATAAATGTAACCAGTATCCAACTCGGTTCTATGTTCTTTGAACACGATTTCCTTGTCAGGAAACAATGTGTTACAGATAGTAAGGCCCTTTATTCACGTATTCCTAGTGTTTGAAGCACTTTCTTAGATATTAACCTAGGTTATCATTGTGAATTTCCCGAGTTGGAGTCTCTCTCTTCCAGTGTCTCAAGCTTTTTCATTGTGAATTCTAATTTGGTAAAACAACCTTTTTTACAAATATACCAGCACTTTCAACATTATTACCACTTCACAGTCTATCCTACCTTTCACAGCGCTTTGGATACAAATTCTCAGTATTTCAAAATTCAGTAGAGATGTTCGGGTTCTAAAACGTATTCCAGGAGTTCTAGAGACACTCTGCCATTCCCCTGGTCTGTTGTTTTGAGCAATGAGACTTTTTATTTTAACACGGGTGTCATACTGGCTTTTTAAAGGCACAGTAAAACCTTACTTGGAACCCTAGCCTGACTAACATTTTTATTTCACAGAGTTCTCAATACTTTCATACTGTTCTATAGCTCTAGGAAAATGAGTTTTTCAGTGTTTAACCAAAACCTTTTCCCGAAAACGCCAACTCCTTTTGATGGGAAAAATAAATGTAAACAGTGTCACACTCCCTTCTCAGCTGTTTGAACAAGATTTCCCAGTGACAAAATTGTGCTGTTCAGATACTCAGTCTATTGGAATATGTATTCCTATTGTGTGAAGCACATTTCTGAATATTTCCCTAGTCTGGAGTCGTAAGTTCTGAGTGCTACACACCAAATTGTCCAGTGATTGAAGCTCATTCATTGTGAATAGCCAACATTACTACACTGTGACCGTAACCCTGTCCCTAAACCTCTAACCCAAACCCTAAACCTAGCCCACACCTGAGCCTGAACCCTACCTAGCCCAAAACCTTATCCTAACCCTAACCATGAACAGAGCCACAATTCTCTAACCCTAATACCAGAACTAATCTCGAGGATGTCATCACTCCCAGCTGGTCCCCTGGCCAAATCATTATCACCTGGGATCAATTAAGCCTGCCCTCGTGGCCCCTCCCCCTTGGTGATGTCATCACATCCAGTTTAATGGCCTAACCAGGCCTCTTTCAAATTCGCCAACTCATTGTCCCGGAATAATAAATGTAACCAGTATCCAACTCGGTTCTATGTTCTTTGAACACGATTTCCTTGTCAGGAAACAATGTGTTACAGATAGTAAGGCCCTTTATTCACGTATTCCTAGTGTTTGAAGCACTTTCTTAGATATTAACCTAGGTTATCATTGTGAATTTCCCGAGTTGGAGTCTCTCTCTTCCAGTGTCTCAAGCTTTTTCATTGTGAATTCTAATTTGGTAAAACAACCTTTTTTACAAATATACCAGCACTTTCAACATTATTACCACCTGACAGTCTATCCTACCTTTATCAGCGCTTTGGATACAAATTCTCAGTATTTCAAAATTCAGTAGAGATGTTCGGGTTCTAAAACGTATTCCAGGAGTTCTAGAGACACTCTGCCATTCCCCTGGTCTGTTGTTTTGAGCAATGAGACTTTTCATTTTAACACGGTTGTCATACCGGCTTTTTAAAGGCACAGTAAAACAATACTTGGAACCCTAGCCTGACTAACATTTTTATTTCATAGTGTTCTCAATACTTTCAAACTGTTCGATAGCTCAAGGAAAATGAGTTTTTCCGTGTTTCACCAAAACCTTTTCCCGAAAACGCCAACTCCTTTTGACGGGAAAAATAAATGTAAACAGTGTCACACACGTTTCTCAGCTGTTTGAACTAGATTTCCCAGTGACAAAATTGTGCTGTTCAGATACTCAGTCTATTGGAATATGTATTCCTATTGTGTGAAGCACATTTCTGAATATTTCCCTAGTCTGGAGTCGTAAGTTCTGAGTGCTACACACCAAATTGTCCAGTGATTGAATCTCATTCATTGTGAATAGCCAACATTACTACACTGTGACCGTAACCCTGTCCCTAACCCTCTAACCCAAACCCTAAACCTAGCCCACACCTGAGCCTGAACCCTACCTAGCCCAAAACCTTATCCTAACCCTAACCATGAACAGAGCCACAATTCTCTAACCCTAATACCAGAACTAATCTCGATGACGTCATCACTCCCAGCTGGTCCCCTGGCCAAATCATTATCACCTGGGATCAATTAAGCCTGCCCTCGTGGCCCCTCCCCCTTGGTGACATCATCACATCCGGTTTAATGGCCTAACCAGGCTTCTTTCAAAATCGCCAACTCATTGTCCCGGAATAATAAATGTAACCAGTATCCAACTCGGTTCTATGTTCTTTGAACACAATTTCCTTGTCAGGAAACAATGTGTTACAGATATTAAGGCCCTTTATTCACGTATTACTAGTGTTTGAAGCACTTTCTTAGATATTAACCTAGGTTATCATTGTGAATTTCCCGAGTTGGGGTCTCTCTCTTCCAGTGTCTCAAGCTTTTTCATTGTGAATTCTAATTTGGTAAAACAACCTTTTTTACAAATATACCAGCACTTTCAACATTATTACCACCTGACAGTCTATCCTACCTTTATCAGCGCTTTGGATACAAATTCTCAGTATTTCAAAATTCAGTAGAGATGTTCGGGTTTTAAAACATATTCCAGGAGTTCTAGAGACACTCTGCCATTCCCCTGGTCTGTTGTTTTGAGCAATGAGACTTTTTATTTTAACACGGGTGTCATACTGGCTTTTTAAAGGCACAGTAAAACCTTACTTGGAACCCTAGCCTGACTAACATTTTTATTTCATAGAGTTCTCAATACTTTCATACTGTTCTATAGCTCTAGGAAAATGAGTTTTTCAGTGTTTAACCAAAACCTTTTCCCGAAAACGCCAACTCCTTTTGACGGGAAAAATAAATGTAAACAGTGTCACACAGGTTTCTCAGCTGTTTGAACAAGATTTCCCAGTGACAAAATTGTGCTGTTCAGATATTCAGTCTATTGGAATATGTATTCCTATTGTGTGAAGCACATTTCTAAATATTTCCCTAGTCTGGAGTCATAAGTTCTGAGTGCTACACACCAAATTGTCCAGTGATTGAAGCTCATTCATTGTGAATAGCCAACATTACTACACTGTGACCGTAACCCTGTACCTAACCCTCTAACCCTCTAACCCAAACCCTAAACCTAGCCCACACCTGAGCCTGAACCCTACCTAACCCAAAACCTTATCCTAACCCTAACCAAGAACAGAGCCACAATTCTCTAACCCCAATACCAGAACTAATCTCGATGACGTCATCACTCCCAGCTGGTCCCCTGGCCAAATCATTATCACCTGGGATCAATTAAGCCTGCCCACGTGGCCCCTCCCCCTTGGTGACGTCATCACATCCGGTTTAATGGCCTAACCAGGCTTCTTTCAAAATCGCCAACTCATTGTCCCGGAATAATAAATGTAACCAGTATCCAACTCGGTTCTATGTTCTTTGAACACGATTTCCTTTTCAGGAAACAATGTGTTACAGATATTAAGGCCCTTTATTCACGTATTCCTAGTGTTTGAAGCACTTTGTTAGATATTAACCTAGGTTATCATTGTGAATTTCCCGAGTTGGAGTCTCTCTCTTCCAGTATCTCAAGCTTTTTCATTGTGAATTCTAATTTGGTAAAACAACCTTTTTTACAAATATACCAGCACTTTCAACATTATTACCACCTGACAGTCTATCCTACCTTTATAGGCGCTTTGGATACAAATTTTCAGTATTTAAAAATTCAGTAGAGATGTTCGGGTTTTAAAACATATTCCAGGAATTCTAGAGACACTCTGCCATTCCCCTGGTCTGTTGTTTTGAGCAATGAGACTTTTTATTTTAACACGGGTGTCATACTGGTTTTTTAAAGGCACAGTAAAACCTTACTTGGAACCATAGCCTGACTAACATTTTTATTTCATAGAGTTCTCAATACTTTCATACTGTTCTATAGCTCTAGGAAAATGAGTTTTTCAGTTTTTAACCAAAACCTTTTCCCGAAAACGCCAACTCCTTTTGACGGGAAAAATAAATGTAAACAGTGTCACACACGTTTCTCAGCTGTTTGAACAAGATTTCCCAGTGACAAAATTGTGCTGTTCAGATACTCAGTCTATTGGAATATGTATTCCTATTGTGTGAAGCACATTTCTGAATATTTCCCTAGTCTGGAGTCGTAAGTTCTGAGTGCTACACACCAAATTGTCCAGTGATTGAAGCTCATTCATTGTGAATAGCCAACATTACTACACTGTGACCGTAACCCTGTCCCTAAACCTCTAACCCAAACCCTAAACCTAGCCCACACCTGAGCCTGAACCCTACCTAGCCCAAAACCTTATCCTAACCCTAACCATGAACAGAGCCACAATTCTCTAACCCTAATACCAGAACTAATCTCGAGGATGTCATCACTCCCAGCTGGTCCCCTGGCCAAATCATTATCACCTGGGATCAATTAAGCCTGCCCTCGTGGCCCCTCCCCCTTGGTGATGTCATCACATCCAGTTTAATGGCCTAACCAGGCCTCTTTCAAATTCGCCAACTCATTGTCCCGGAATAATAAATGTAACCAGTATCCAACTGGGTTCTATGTTCTTTGAACACGATTTCCTTGTCAGGAAACAATGTGTTACAGATAGTAAGGCCCTTTATTCACGTATTCCTAGTGTTTGAAGCACTTTCTTAGATATTAACCTAGGTTATCATTGTGAATTTCCCGAGTTGGAGTCTCTCTCTTCCAGTGTCTCAAGCTTTTTCATTGTGAATTCTAATTTGGTAAAACAACCTTTTTTACAAATATACCAGCACTTTCAACATTATTACCACCTGACAGTCTATCCTACCTTTATCAGCGCTTTGGATACAAATTCTCAGTATTTCAAAATTCAGTAGAGATGTTCGGGTTCTAAAACGTATTCCAGGAGTTCTAGAGACACTCTGCCATTCCCCTGGTCTGTTGTTTTGAGCAATGAGACTTTTCATTTTAACACGGTTGTCATACCGGCTTTTTAAAGGCACAGTAAAACAATACTTGGAACCCTAGCCTGACTAACATTTTTATTTCATAGTGTTCTCAATACTTTCAAACTGTTCGATAGCTCAAGGAAAATGAGTTTTTCCGTGTTTCACCAAAACCTTTTCCCAAAACGCCAACTCCTTTTGACGGGAAAAATAAATGTAAACAGTGTCACACACGTTTCTCAGCTGTTTGAACTAGATTTCCCAGTGACAAAATTGTGCTGTTCAGATACTCAGTCTATTGGAATATGTATTCCTATTGTGTGAAGCACATTTCTGAATATTTCCCTAGTCTGGAGTCGTAAGTTCTGAGTGCTACACACCAAATTGTCCAGTGATTGAATCTCATTCATTGTGAATAGCCAACATTACTACACTGTGACCGTAACCCTGTCCCTAACCCTCTAACCCAAACCCTAAACCTAGCCCACACCTGAGCCTGAACCCTACCTAGCCCAAAACCTTATCCTAACCCTAACCATGAACAGAGCCACAATTCTCTAACCCTAATACCAGAACTAATCTCGATGACGTCATCACTCCCAGCTGGTCCCCTGGCCAAATCATTATCACCTGGGATCAATTAAGCCTGCCCTCGTGGCCCCTCCCCCTTGGTGACATCATCACATCCGGTTTAATGGCCTAACCAGGCTTCTTTCAAAATCGCCAACTCATTGTCCCCGAATAATAAATGTAACCAGTATCCAACTCGGTTCTATGTTCTTTGAACACAATTTCCTTGTCAGGAAACAATGTGTTACAGATATTAAGGCCCTTTATTCACGTATTACTAGTGTTTGAAGCACTTTCTTAGATATTAACCTAGGTTATCATTGTGAATTTCCTGAGTTGGGGTCTCTCTCTTCCAGTGTCTCAAGCTTTTTCATTGTGAATTCTAATTTGGTAAAACAACCTTTTTTACAAATATACCAGCACTTTCAACATTATTACCACCTGACAGTCTATCCTACCTTTATCAGCGCTTTGGATACAAATTCTCAGTATTTCAAAATTCAGTAGAGATGTTCGGGTTTTAAAACATATTCCAGGAGTTCTAGAGACACTCTGCCATTCCCCTGGTCTGTTGTTTTGAGCAATGAGACTTTTTATTTTAACACGGGTGTCATACTGGCTTTTTAAAGGCACAGTAAAACCTTACTTGGAACCCTAGCCTGACTAACATTTTTATTTCATAGAGTTCTCAATACTTTCATACTGTTCTATAGCTCTAGGAAAATGAGTTTTTCAGTGTTTAACCAAAACCTTTTCCCGAAAACGCCAACTCCTTTTGACGGGAAAAATAAATGTAAACAGTGTCACACAGGTTTCTCAGCTGTTTGAACAAGATTTCCCAGTGACAAAATTGTGCTGTTCAGATATTCAGTCTATTGGAATATGTATTCCTATTGTGTGAAGCACATTTCTAAATATTTCCCTAGTCTGGAGTCGTAAGTTCTGAGTGCTACACACCAAATTGTCCAGTGATTGAAGCTCATTCATTGTGAATAGCCAACATTACTACACTGTGACCGTAACCCTGTACCTAACCCTCTAACCCTCTAACCCAAACCCTAAACCTAGCCCACACCTGAGCCTGAACCCTACCTAGCCCAAAACCTTATCCTAACCCTAACCAAGAACAGAGCCACAATTCTCTAACCCCAATACCAGAACTAATCTCGATGACGTCATCACTCCCAGCTGGTCCCCTGGCCAAATCATTATCACCTGGGATCAATTAAGCCTGCCCACGTGGCCCCTCCCCCTTGGTGACGTCATCACATCCGGTTTAATGGCCTAACCAGGCTTCTTTCAAAATCGCCAACTCATTGTCCCGGAATAATAAATGTAACCAGTATCCAACTCGGTTCTATGTTCTTTGAACACGATTTCCTTTTCAGGAAACAATGTGTTACAGATATTAAGGCCCTTTATTCACGTATTCCTAGTGTTTGAAGCACTTTGTTAGATATTAACCTAGGTTATCATTGTGAATTTCCCGAGTTGGAGTCTCTCTCTTCCAGTATCTCAAGCTTTTTCATTGTGAATTCTAATTTGGTAAAACAACCTTTTTTACAAATATACCAGCACTTTCAACATTATTACCACCTGACAGTCTATCCTACCTTTATCAGCGCTTTGGATACAAATTCTCAGTATTTAAAAATTCAGTAGAGATGTTCGGGTTTTAAAACATATTCCAGGAATTCTAGAGACACTCTGCCATTCCCCTGGTCTGTTGTTTTGAGCAATGAGACTTTTTATTTTAACACGGGTGTCATACTGGTTTTTTAAAGGCACAGTAAAACCTTACTTGGAACCATAGCCTGACTAACATTTTTATTTCATAGAGTTCTCAATACTTTCATACTGTTCTATAGCTCTAGGAAAATGAGTTTTTCAGTTTTTAACCAAAACCTTTTCCCGAAAACGCCAACTCCTTTTGACGGGAAAAATAAATGTAAACAGTGTCACACACGTTTCTCAGCTGTTTGAACAAGATTTCCCAGTGACAAAATTGTGCTGTTCAGATATTCAGTCTATTGGAATATGTATTCCTATTGTGTGAAGCACATTTCTGAATATTTCCCTAGTCTGGAGTCGTAAGTTCTGAGTGCTACACACCAAATTGTCCAGTGATTGAAGCTCATTCATTGTGAATAGCCAACATTACTACACTGTGACCATAACCCTGTCCCTAAACCTCTAACCCAAACCCTAAACCTAGCCCACACCTGAGCCTGAACCCTACCTAGCCCAAAACCTTATCCTAACCCTAACCATGAACAGAGCCACAATTCTCTAACCCTAATACCAGAACTAATCTCGATGACGTCATCACTCCCAGCTGGTCCCCTGGCCAAATCATTATCACCTGGGATCAATTAAGCCTGCCCTCGTGGCCCCTCCCCCTTGGTGACGTCATCACATCCGGTTTAATGGCCTAACCAGGCCTCTTTCAAAATCGCCAACTCATTGTCCCGGAATAATAAATGTAACCAGTATCCAACTCGGTTCTATGTTCTTTGAACACGATTTCCTTGTCAGGAAACAATGTGTTACAGATAGTAAGGCCCTTTATTCACGTATTCCTAGTGTTTGAAGCACTTTCTTAGATATTAACCTAGGTTATCATTGTGAATTTCCCGAGTTGGAGTCTCTCTCTTCCAGTGTCTCAAGCTTTTTCATTGTGAATTCTAATTTGGTAAAACAACCTTTTTTACAAATATACCAGCACTTTCAACATTATTACCACCTGACAGTCTATCCTACCTTTCACAGAGCTTTGGATAAAAATTCTCAGTATTTCAAAATTCAGTAGAGATGTTCGGGTTCTAAAACGTATTCCAGGAGTTCTAGAGACACTCTGCCATTCCCCTGGTCTGTTGTTTTGAGCAATGAGACTTTTCATTTTAACACGGTTGTCATACCGGCTTTTTAAAGGCACAGTAAAACATTACTTGGAACCCTAGCCTGACTGACATTTTTATTTCATAGTGTTCTCAATACTTTCAAACTGTTCGATAGCTCAAGGAAAATGAGTTTTTCAGTGTTTCACCAAAACCTTTTCCCGAAAACACCAACTCCTTTTGACGGGAAAAATAAATGTAAACAGTGTCACACACGTTTCTCAGCTGTTTGAACTAGATTTCCCAGTGACAAAATTGTGCTGTTCAGATACTCAGTCTATTGGAATATGTATTCCTATTGTGTGAAGCACATTTCTGAATATTTCCCTAGTCTGGAGTCGTAAGTTCAGAGTGCTACACACCAAATTGTCCAGTGATTGAAGCTCATTCATTGTGAATAGCCAACATTACTACACTGTGACCTTAACCCTGTCCCAAAACCTCTAACCCAAACCCTAAACCTAGCCCACACCTGAGCCTGAACCCTACCTAGCCCAAAACCTTATCCTAACCCTAACCATGAACAGAGCCACAATTCTCTAACCCTAATACCAGAACTAATCTCGAGGATGTCATCACTCTCAGCTGGTCCCCTGGCCAAATCATTATCACCTGGGATCAATTAAGCCTGCCCTCGTGGCCCCTCCCCCTTGGTGACGTCATCACATCCGGTTTAATGTCCTAACCTGGCCTCTTTCAAAATTGCCAACTCATTGTCCCGGAATAATAAATGTAACCAGTATCCAACTCGGTTCTATGTTCTTTGAACACGATTTCCTTGTCAGGAAACAATGTGTTACAGAGAGTAAGGCCCTTTATTCACGTATTCCTAGTGTTTGAAGCACTTTGTTAGATATTAACCTAGGTTATCATTGTGAATTTCCCGAGTTGGAGTCTCTCTCTTCCAGTGTCTCAAGCTTTTTCATTGTGAATTCTAATTTGGTAAAACAACCTTTTTTACAAATATACCAGCACTTTCAACATTATTACCACCTGACAGTCTATCCTACCTTTATCAGCGCTTTGGATACAAATTCTCAGTATTTAAAAATTCAGTAGAGATGTTCGGGTTTTAAAACATATTCCAGGAGTTCTAGAGACACTCTGCCATTCCCCTGGTCTGTTGTTTTGAGCAATGAGACTTTTTATTTTAACACGGGTGTCATACTGGTTTTTTAAAGGCACAGTAAAACCTTACTTGGAACCATAGCCTGACTAACATTTTTATTTCATAGAGTTCTCAATACTTTCATACTGTTCTATAGCTCTAGGAAAATGAGTTTTTCAGTTTTTAACCAAAACCTTTTCCCGAAAACGCCAACTCCTTTTGACGGGAAAAATAAATGTAAACAGTGTCACACACGTTTCTCAGCTGTTTGAACAAGATTTCCCAGTGACAAAATTGTGCTGTTCAGATATTCAGTCTATTGGAATATGTATTCCTATTGTGTGAAGCACATTTCTGAATATTTCCCTAGTCTGGAGTCGTAAGTTCTGAGTGCTACACACCAAATTGTCCAGTGATTGAAGCTCATTCATTGTGAATAGCCAACATTACTACACTGTGACCGTAACCCTGTCCCTAACCCTCTAACCCAAACCCTAAACCTAGCCCACACCTGAGCCTGAACCCTACCTAGCCCAAAACCTTATCCTAACCCTAACCATGAACAGAGCCACAATTCTCTAACCCTAATACCAGAACTAATCTCGATGACGTCATCACTCCCAGCTGGTCCCCTGGCCAAATCATTATCACCTGGGATCAATTAAGCCTGCCCTCGTGGCCCCTCCCCCTTGGTGACATCATCACATCCGGTTTAATGGCCTAACCAGGCTTCTTTCAAAATCGCCAACTCATTGTCCCGGAATAATAAATGTAACCAGTATCCAACTCGGTTCTATGTTCTTTGAACACAATTTCCTTGTCAGGAAACAATGTGTTACAGATATTAAGGCCCTTTATTCACGTATTACTAGTGTTTGAAGCACTTTCTTAGATATTAACCTAGGTTATCATTGTGAATTTCCCGAGTTGGGGTCTCTCTCTTCCAGTGTCTCAAGCTTTTTCATTGTGAATTCTAATTTGGTAAAACAACCTTTTTTACAAATATACCAGCACTTTCAACATTATTACCACCTGACAGTCTATCCTACCTTTATCAGCGCTTTGGATACAAATTCTCAGTATTTCAAAATTCAGTAGAGATGTTCGGGTTTTAAAACATATTCCAGGAGTTCTAGAGACACTCTGCCATTCCCCTGGTCTGTTGTTTTGAGCAATGAGACTTTTTATTTTAACACGGGTGTCATACTGGCTTTTTAAAGGCACAGTAAAACCTTACTTGGAACCATAGCCTGACTAACATTTTTATTTCATAGAGTTCTCAATACTTTCATACTGTTCTATAGCTCTAGGAAAATGAGTTTTTCAGTGTTTAACCAAAACCTTTTCCCGAAAACGCCAACTCCTTTTGACGGGAAAAATAAATGTAAACAGTGTCACACACGTTTCTCAGCTGTTTGAACAAGATTTCCCAGTGACAAAATTGTGCTGTTCAGATATTCAGTCTATTGGAATATGTATTCCTATTGTGTGAAGCACATTTCTAAATATTTCCCTAGTCTGGATTCGTAAGTTCTGAGTGCTACACACCAAATTGTCCAGTGATTGAAGCTCATTCATTGTGAATAGCCAACATTACTACACTGTGACCGTAACCCTGTACCTAACCCTCTAACCCTCTAACCCAAACCCTAAACCTAGCCCACACCTGAGCCTGAACCCTACCTAACCCAAAACCTTATCCTAACCCTAACCAAGAACAGAGCCACAATTCTCTAACCCCAATACCAGAACTAATCTCGATGACGTCATCACTCCCAGCTGGTCCCCTGGCCAAATCATTATCACCTGGGATCAATTAAGCCTGCCCACGTGGCCCCTCCCCCTTGGTGACGTCATCACATCCGGTTTAATGGCCTAACCAGGCTTCTTTCAAAATCGCCAACTCATTGTCCCGGAATAATAAATGTAACCAGTATCCAACTCGGTTCTATGTTCTTTGAACACGATTTCCTTGTCAGGAAACAATGTGTTACAGATAATAAGGCCCTTTATTCACGTATTCCTAGTGTTTGAAGCACTTTCTTAGATATTAACCTAGGTTTTCATTGTGAATTGCCCGAGTTGGAGTCTCTCTCTTCCAGTGTCTCAAGCTCCTTCATTGTGAATTCCAGTTTGGTGAAATAGCGTTTTTTACAAATATACCATACTTTAACCATTATTACCACTTGAAAGTCTACCCTACTTTTCACAGCGCTTTGGATACAAATTCTCAGTATTTCAAAATTCAGTAGAGATGTTCATGTTCTAAAACGTATTCCAAGAGTTCTAGAGACACTCTGAGACATCCCCCTGTTCTGTTGTTTTGAGATCTGAGAGTTTTCATTGTAACACGGATGTCATACCGGCTTTTTAAAGGTACTTTAAAACACTACTTGGAACCCTAGCCTAACTAACATTTTGATTTCATAGTATTCTCAATACTTTCATACTATTCTATAGCTCTAGGAAAATGAATTTTTCAGTGTTTCACCAACTCTTTTTCCCGAAAACGTCAACGACTTTTGACGGGAAAAATAAATGTTAACAGTGTCACACTGCGTTCTCAGCGGTTTGAACAAGATTTCCCAGTGACAAAATTGTGCTGTTCAGATATTCTGTCTATTGGAATATGTATTCCGAGAGTGTGAAGCACATTTCTAAATATTTCCCTTGTATGGAGTTGTAAATTCTCAGTGCTACACTCCAATTTGTCCAGTGGTTGAAGCTCATTTTCGTGAATACCCAACCTTACTACACTGTGACCATAACCCTGTCCCTAACCCTCTAACCCTAAGCGTAAACCTAGCCTTAACCTGAGCCTGAACCCTACCTAGCCCGAACCCTTATCCTAACCCTAACCCTAGCCAGAACCCCAATTCTCTAACCCTAACACCAGAACTAACTTCAATGTCGTCATCACACCCAGCTGGGCCCCCGGCTAAATCATTATCTCCTGGTATCAATTAAACCTGCCCTCGTGGCCCCTCCCCCTTGGTGACGTCATCACTTCCTGTTTAATGGCCTAACAGGCCTCTTTCAAAAACGCCAACTCATTGTCTCTTAATTATAAATGTAAACAGCATCCAACTCTGTTCTATGTTCTTTGAACACGATTTGCTTGTCAGGAAACAATGTGTGACAGATATTAAGGCCCTATTTTCACGTATTTCTAGTGTTTGAAACACTGTCTTAGATATTAACCTAGGTTAAACTGAATCCTGGGTCTGGGCGAGGCCGTGTGCCCCTGGATCCGGGTGAGGTTGGGTCCCGGGTCCGGGTGAAGCCGTGGGCCCCTGCATCCTGGTGAGCCTGGGTCCAAGGTCCGCGTGAGGTCATGGGTCCATGGATCCGGGTGAGGCCACGCGACCCTGGGTCTGGGAGAGGCCACGCACCCCTGGGTCCGGGGGAAGCTAGATCCCGGGTCCGGGCGAGGCCGTGGGCCCCTGGATCCGGGTGAGGCCACGCGACCCTGGGTCTGGGAGAGGCCATGCGCCCCTGGGTCCGGGTGAGGCCATGCGCCCCTGGGTCCAGGTGAAGCTGAATCCTGGGTCTGGGCGAGGCCGTGTGCACCTGGATCCGGGTGAGACTCGGTTCCGGGTCCGGGTGAGGCCGTGGGACCCTGGATCCGGGTGAAGCCGTGGCCCTCGGTCCGGCCGAGACCAAACCAGAGGGAGTCGGACCTGCATTACCACCATTTCTCCACCATCCAGAGCTGAGGTGTCAGTGCCGACATGTACTCATAAGGAACTGGTGGACATTGATATTGGGTCTCAAAAGAACTATTGGTCCAGAAAGAAACTCACTACAGACTGATTCATTTGCCTGTTAGCATAACTATTATTGCTCCTCTCACATTCAATTCTTATAAGTATATCTCTAGTGACACATGATTTCGCTCATCTAGGGGAAATGATGAACAACATAGACTGATGAACAAGAACAGAACCAGAAACAAGGAGGCATCGATCGGACTATCGGGCCTCAGAGGGAGGATAGGGGAGGGTGGGGGGAGGGGGGAGAGATCAACCAAAGGTCTTGTGTGCACGCATATGAGCCTAACCAATGGTTAAGTTCAACAGGTGTTTGGGGCATCCATGGGGAGGGGTGTGGGATGGGAATGGGGGGATGAGGACAGATATGTGACACCTTAATCAATAAAGAAATGAAAAAAAAGAAAGCAGTATTAATTCAGAGCAAATACTAATGAGTATCACAGAATTGTGTGAGAACAAGTGGAAAACCATCAAAATGGAAGTGTCGAATCTAGAAGGGATGTTGTACACTGCAGAAATCCTGGAAATAGAGTTAGTTCACATGAAACCAGTGTTTAAAACCACCAGAAGTCACAGAAAAGTAGTTTTCAACTGTAAAACAGTTGAAAGACAAGTCTATATAGCTTCTCATGTTCAGAGAAGAGTGTATAATGATGTTTGTACTTGTGGAGAAGTCCCACAAGATGAGCAGAAGGCCCTTTATATGACAGAGCTAGAAATTAGCAGTAATTGAGAGCAAACACTAATGAATATCATTGAATTTTGTGAGAACAAGTGGAAAACCATCAAAATGTAAGTGTCTAGTTCATAAAGGATGTTGTACACTGCAGAAATCCTTGAAATAGAGTTAGTTCACATTAAACCAGTGTTTGAAAACAACAGAATTCAATGAAAAGTAGTATTCTACTGTAAAACAGTTGAAAGACAAGTGTATATAGCTTTTCAAGTTCAGAGAAGAGTGTATGAAGTTGTTTCTACATGTGGTGAAGTCCCACAAGTAGAGCAGAGGGCTCATTACAGGACACAGCTAGAAATCTGTAGTAATTCAGAGCAAATATTAATGAATGGCAGGGAATTTTGTGAGAACAAGTAGAAAACCATCAAAATGTAAGTGTCTAGTGTAGAAAGGATGTTGTAAACTGCGGAAATCCATGAAATAGAGTTAGTTCACATGAAACCAGTTTTTGAAACCACCAGAATTCACTGAAAATTAGCATTCAACTGTAAAACTGCTGAAAGACAAGTATATATAGCTTCTCAAGTTCAGAGAAGAGTGTATAAAATTGTTTGTACATTTGGTGAAGTCCCACAAATAGAGCAGCAGGCCCATTATAAGACACAGCTAGAAATCAGTAGTAATTCAGAGCAAATACTAATGAGTATCACAGAATTGTGAGAGACCAAGTGGAAAAGACATCAAAATGGAAGTGTCTAGTCTAGAAAGGATGTTGTACACTGCGGAAATCATTGAAATAGAGTTAGTTCACATGAAACCAGTGTTTGAAACCCCCAGAAGTCACTGAAAAGTAGTTTTCAACTGTAAAACAGTTGAAAGACAAGTGTATATAGCTTCTCAAGTTCAGAGAAGAGTGTATGAAGTTGTTTTTACATGTGGTGACGGCCCACAAGAAGAGCAGAAGGGCTATTATAGGACACTGCTAGAAATCTGTAGTAATTCAGAGCAAATATTAATGAATAGCATGGAATTGTGTGAGAATAAGTAGAAAAACATCAAAATGTAAGTGTCTAGTCTAGAAAGGATGTTGTACACTGCGGAAATCCTTGAAATAGAGTTAGTTCACATGAAACCAGTGTTTGAAACCATCAGAATTCACTGAAAAGTAGTATTGAACAGTAAAACAGTTGAAAGACAAGTGTATATAGCTTCTCTAATTCAGAGAAGAATGTATAAAGTTGTTTCTACAAGTGGTGAAGTCCCACAAGTAGAGCAGAAGGCCCATTAAAGGACACTGCAAGAAAGCAGTAGTAATTCAGAGCAAATACTAATGAGTATCACAGAATTGTGAGAGACCAAGTGGAAAATACATCAAAATGTAAGTGTCTAGTCAATAAAGGATGTTATATACTGCAGAAATCTTGGAAATAGAGTTAGTTCACATGAAACCAGGGTTTGAAACCCCTAGAATACAAAAAAAATTAGCATTCAACTGTAAAACTGTTGAAAGACAAGTGTATATAGCTTCTCAAGTTCAGAGAAGAGTGTATAAAATTGTTTGTACATTTGGTGAAGTCCCACAAATAGAGCAGCAGGCCCATTATAAGACACATCTAGAAATCAGTAGTATTTCACAGCAAATACTAATGAATATCATAGAATTGTGTGAGAACAAGTGGAAAACAATCAAAATGTAAGTGTCTATTCTAGAAAGGATGTTGTACACTGCAGAAATCCTTGAAATAGAGTTAGTTCACAAGAAACCAGTGTTTGAACCCACTAGAATTCACTGAAAAGTAGCATTCAACAGTACAACAGTTGAGAGACAAGTGTATATAGCTTCTAATGTTCAGAGAAGAGTGTATGAAGTTGTTTTTACATGTGGTGAAGTCCCACAAGTAGAGCAGAAGGCCCATTAGAGGACACAGCTAGAAATCAGTAGTAATTCAGAGCAAATACTAATGAGTATCACAGAATTGTGAGAGACCAAGTGGAAAAGACATCAAAATGTGTCTAGTCTATAAAGGATGTTATACACTGCAGAAATCTTGGAAATAGAGTTAGTTCACATGAAACCAGGGTTTGAAACCCATAGAATACAAAAAAATTAGCATTCCACTGTAAAACTGTTGAAAGACAAGTGTATATAGTTTCTCAAGTTCAGAGAAGAGTGTATAAAATTGTTTGTACATGTGGTGAAGTCCCACAAATAGAGCAGAAGAGCTATTAAGGACACTGCAAGAAAGCAGTAGTAATTCAGAGCAAATACTAATGAGTATCACAGAATTGTTGGAGACCAAGTGTAAAAGACATCAAAATGTAAGTTTCTAGTCTAGAAAGGATGTTGTACACTACAGAAATCCTGGAAATAGAGTTAGTTCACATGAAACCAGTGTTTGAAACCCCTAGAATACAATGAAAATTAGCATTCAACTGTAAAACTGTTGAAAGACAAGTGTATATAGCTTCTCAAGTTCAGAGAAGAATGTATGAAGTTGTTTTTACATGTGGTGAAGTCCCACAAATAGAGCAGAAGGCCTATTATAAGACACAGCTAGAAATCTGTAGTATTTCAGAGCAAATATTAATGAATATCATAGAATTGTGTGAGAACAAGTGGAAAACCATCAAAATGTAAATGTCTAGTCTAGAAAGGATGTTGTACACTGCAGAAATCCTGGAAATAGAGTTAGATCACATGAAAGCAGTGTTTGAAACCAACAGAATTCACTGAAAAGTAGTATTCAACTATAAAACAGTTGAAAGACAGGTGTATATAGCTTCTCAAGTTCAGAGAAGAGTGTATAAAGTTGTTTCTACATGTGGTGAAGTCCCACAAGTAGAGCAGAAGGCCCATTAGAGGACACAGCTAGAAAGCAGTAGTAATTCAGAGCAAATACTAATGAATATCATAGAATTGTGTGAGAACAAGTGGAAAAACATCAAAATGTAAGTGTCTAGTCTAGAAGGGATGTTGTACACTGCATAAATCCTGGAAATAGAGTTAGTTCACATGAAAACAATGTTTGAAACCCCTAGAATACAATGAAAATTAGCATTCAACTGTAAAACTGTTGAAAGACAAGTGTATACAGCTTCTCAAGTTCAGAGAAGAGTGTATGAAGTTGTGTTTACATGTGATGACGTCCCACGAGTAGAGCAGAAAGGCTATTATAGGACACTGCTAGAAATCTGTAGTAATTCAGAGCAAATATTAATTAATAGCATGGAATTGTGTGAGAATAAGTGGAAAACCATCAAAATGTAAGAGTCTAGTCTAGAAAGGATGTTGTACACTGCGGAAATCCTTGAAATAGAGTTAGTACACATGAAACCAGTGTTTGAAACCATCAGAATTCACTGAAAAGTAGTATTCAACAGTAAAACAGTTGAAAGACAAGTATATATAGCTTCTCAAGTTCAGAGAAGAGTGTATGAAGTTGTTTTTACATGTGGTTACGTCCCACAAGTAGAGCAGAAAGGCTATTATAGGACACTGCTAGAAATCTGTAGTAATTCAGAGCAAATATTAATTAATAGCATGGAATTGTGTGAGAATAAGTAGAAAACCATCAAAATGTAAGTGTCTAGTCTAGAAAGGATGTTGTACACTGCAGAAATCCTTGAAATAGAGTTAGTTCACATTAAACCAGTGTTTGAAAACAACAGAATTCAATGAAAAGTAGTATTCTACTGTAAAACAGTTGAAAGACAAGTGTATATAGATTCTCAAGCTCAGAGAAGAGTGTATAATGTAGTTTGTACTAGTGGAGAAGTCCAACAAGTAGAGTAGAAAGCCCAAAATAGGACACAGCTAGAAATCAGTAGTAATTCAGAGCAAATACTGATAAATATCATAGAATTGTGTGAGAACAACTGGAAAACAATCAAAATGTAAGTGTGTCTAGTCTAGAAAGGATGTTGTACACTAAGGAAATCCTTGAAATAGAGTTAGTTCACATGAAACCAGTGTTTGAAACCACCAGAAGTCACTGAAAAGTAGTATTCAACTGTAAAACAGTGGAAAGACAAGTGTATATAGCTTCTGAAGTTCAGAGAAGAGCGAATGAAGTAGTTTCTACATGTGGTGAAGTCCCACAAGTAGAGCAGAAGGGCTCTTATAGGGCACTGCATGAAAGCAGTAGTAATTCAGAGCAAATACTAATGAGTATCACAGAATTGTGAGAGACCAAGTAAAAAAGACATCAAAATGTAAGTGTCTATTCTAGAAAGGATGTTGTACACTGCAGAAATCCTTGAAATAGAGTTAGTTCACAAGAAACCAGTGTTTGAACCCACTAGAATTCACTGAAAAGTAGCATTCAACAGTACAACAGTTGAGAGACAAGTGTATATAGCTTCTAATGTTCAGAGAAGAGTGTATGAAGTTGTTTTTACATGTGGTGAAGTCCCACAAGTAGAGCAGAAGGCCCATTAGAGGACACAGCTAGAAATCAGTAGTAATTCAGAGCAAATACTAATGAGTATCACAGAATTGTGAGAGACCAAGTGGAAAGGACATCAAAATGTGTCTAGTCTATAAAGGATGTTATACACTGCAGAAATCTTGGAAATAGAGATAGTTCACATGAAACCAGGGTTTGAAACCCATAGAATACAAAAAAATTAGCATTCCACTGTAAAACTGTTGAAAGACAAGTGTATATAGTTTCTCAAGTTCAGAGAAGAGTGTATAAAATTGTTTGTACATGTGGTGAAGTCCCACAAATAGAGCAGAAGAGCTATTAAGGACACTGCAAGAAAGCAGTAGTAATTCAGAGCAAATACTAATGAGTATCACAGAATTGTTGGAGACCAAGTGTAAAAGACATCAAAATGTAAGTTTCTAGTCTAGAAAGGATGTTGTACACTACAGAAATCCTGGAAATAGAGTTAGTTCACATGAAACCAGTGTTTGAAACCCCTAGAATACAATGAAAATTAGCATTCAACTGTAAAACTGTTGAAAGACAAGTGTATATAGCTTCTCAAGTTCAGAGAAGAATGTATGAAGTTGTTTTTACATGTGGTGAAGTCCCACAAATAGAGCAGAAGGCCTATTATAAGACACAGCTAGAAATCTGTAGTATTTCAGAGCAAATATTAATGAATATCATAGAATTGTGTGAGAACAAGTGGAAAACCATCAAAATGTAAATGTCTAGTCTAGAAAGGATGTTGTACACTGCAGAAATCCTGGAAATAGAGTTAGATCACATGAAAGCAGTGTTTGAAACCAACAGAATTCACTGAAAAGTAGTATTCAACTATAAAACAGTTGAAAGACAGGTGTATATAGCTTCTCAAGTTCAGAGAAGAGTGTATAAAGTTGTTTCTACATGTGGTGAAGTCCCACAAGTAGAGCAGAAGGCCCATTAGAGGACACAGCTAGAAAGCAGTAGTAATTCAGAGCAAATACTAATGAATATCATAGAATTGTGTGAGAACAAGTGGAAAAACATCAAAATGTAAGTGTCTAGTCTAGAAGGGATGTTGTACACTGCATAAATCCTGGAAATAGAGTTAGTTCACATGAAAACAATGTTTGAAACCCCTAGAATACAATGAAAATTAGCATTCAACTGTAAAACTGTTGAAAGACAAGTGTATACAGCTTCTCAAGTTCAGAGAAGAGTGTATGAAGTTGTGTTTACATGTGATGACGTCCCACGAGTAGAGCAGAAAGGCTATTATAGGACACTGCTAGAAATCTGTAGTAATTCAGAGCAAATATTAATTAATAGCATGGAATTGTGTGAGAATAAGTAGAAAACCATCAAAATGTAAGAGTCTAGTCTAGAAAGGATGTTGTACACTGCGGAAATCCTTGAAATAGAGTTAGTACACATGAAACCAGTGTATGAAACCATCAGAATTCACTGAAAAGTAGTATTCAACAGTAAAACAGTTGAAAGACAAGTATATATAGCTTCTCAAGTTCAGAGAAGAGTGTATGAAGTTGTTTTTACACGTGGTTACGTCCCACAAGTAGAGCAGAAAGGCTATTATAGGACACTGCTAGAAATCTGTAGTAATTCAGAGCAAATATTAATTAATAGCATGGAATTGTGTGAGAATAAGTAGAAAACCATCAAAATGTAAGTGTCTAGTCTAGAAAGGATGTTGTACACTGCAGAAATCCTTGAAATAGAGTTAGTTCACATTAAACCAGTGTTTGAAAACAACAGAATTCAATGAAAAGTAGTATTCTACTGTAAAACAGTTGAAAGACAAGTGTATATAGATTCTCAAGCTCAGAGAAGAGTGTATAATGTAGTTTGTACTAGTGGAGAAGTCCAACAAGTAGAGTAGAAAGCCCAAAATAGGACACAGCTAGAAATCAGTAGTAATTCAGAGCAAATACTGATAAATATCATAGAATTGTGTGAGAAAAACTGGAAAACAATCAAAATGTAAGTGTGTCTAGTCTAGAAAGGATGTTGTACACTGAGGAAATCCTTGAAATAGAGTTAGATCACATGAAACCAGTGTTTGAAACCACCAGAAGTCACTGAAAAGTAGTATTCAACTGTAAAACAGTGGAAAGACAAGTGTATATAGCTTCTGAAGTTCAGAGAAGAGCGAATGAAGTAGTTTCTACATGTGGTGAAGTCCCACAAGTAGAGCAGAAGGGCTCTTATAGGGCACTGCATGAAAGCAGTAGTAATTCAGAGCAAATACTAATGAGTATCACAGAATTGTGAGAGACCAAGTAAAAAAGACATCAAAATGTAAGTGTCTATTCTAGAAAGGATGTTGTACACTGCAGAAATCCTTGAAATAGAGTTAGTTCACAAGAAACCAGTGTTTGAACCCACTAGAATTCACTGAAAAGTAGCATTCAACAGTACAACAGTTGAGAGACAAGTGTATATAGCTTCTAATGTTCAGAGAAGAGTGTATGAAGTTGTTTTTACATGTGGTGAAGTCCCACAAGTAGAGCAGAAGGCCCATTAGAGGACACAGCTAGAAATCAGTAGTAATTCAGAGCAAATACTAATGAGTATCACAGAATTGTGAGAGACCAAGTGGAAAAGACATCAAAATGTGTCTAGTCTATAAAGGATGTTATACACTGCAGAAATCTTGGAAATAGAGTTAGTTCACATGAAACCAGGGTTTGAAACCCATAGAATACAAAAAAATTAGCATTCCACTGTAAAACTGTTGAAAGACAAGTGTATATAGTTTCTCAAGTTCAGAGAAGAGTGTATAAAATTGTTTGTACATGTGGTGAAGTCCCACAAATAGAGCAGAAGAGCTATTAAGGACACTGCAAGAAAGCAGTAGTAATTCAGAGCAAATACTAATGAGTATCACAGAATTGTTGGAGACCAAGTGTAAAAGACATCAAAATGTAAGTTTCTAGTCTAGAAAGGATGTTGTACACTACAGAAATCCTGGAAATAGAGTTAGTTCACATGAAACCAGTGTTTGAAACCCCTAGAATACAATGAAAATTAGCATTCAACTGTAAAACTGTTGAAAGACAAGTGTATATAGTTTCTCAAGTTCAGAGAAGAATGTATGAAGTTGTTTTTACATGTGGTGAAGTCCCACAAATAGAGCAGAAGGCCTATTATAAGACACAGCTAGAAATCTGTAGTATTTCAGAGCAAATATTAATGAATATCATAGAATTGTGTGAGAACAAGTGGAAAACCATCAAAATGTAAATGTCTAGTCTAGAAAGGATGTTGTACACTGCAGAAATCCTGGAAATAGAGTTAGATCACATGAAAGCAGTGTTTGAAACCAACAGAATTCACTGAAAAGTAGTATTCAACTGTAAAACAGTTGAAAGACAGGTGTATATAGCTTCTCAAGTTCACAGAAGAGTGTATAAATTTGTTTCTACATGTGGTGAAGTCCCACAAGTAGAGCAGAAGGCCCATTAGAGGACACAGCTAGAAAGCAGTAGTAATTCAGAGCAAATACTAATGAATATCATAGAATTGTGTGAGAACAAGTGGAAAAACATCAAAATGTAAGTGTCTAGTCTAGAAGGGATGTTGTACACTGCAGAAATCCTGGAAATAGAGTTAGTTCACATGAAAACAATGTTTGAAACCCCTAGAATACAATGAAAATTAGCATTCAACTGTAAAACTGTTGAAAGACAAGTGTATACAGCTTCTCAAGTTCAGAGAAGAGTGTATGAAGTTGTGTTTACATGTGATGACGTCCCACGAGTAGAGCAGAAAGGCTATTATAGGACACTGCTAGAAATCTGTAGTAATTCAGAGCAAATATTAATTAATAGCATGGAATTGTGTGAGAATAAGTAGAAAACCATCAAAATGTAAGAGTCTAGTCTAGAAAGGATGTTGTACACTGCGGAAATCCTTGAAATAGAGTTAGTACACATGAAATCAGTGTTTGAAACCATCAGAATTCACTGAAAAGTAGTATTCAACAGTAAAACAGTTGAAAGACAAGTATATATAGCTTCTCAAGTTCAGAGAAGAGTGTATGAAGTTGTTTGTACATGTGGTGAAGTCCCACAAGTAGAGCAGAAAGGCTATTATACGACACTGCAAGAAAGCAGTAGTAATTCAGAGCAAATATTAATTAATAGCATGGAATTGTGTGAGAATAAGTAGAAAACCATCAAAATGTAAGTGTCTAGTCTAGAAAGGATGTTGTACACTGCAGAAATCCTTGAAATAGAGTTAGTTCACATTAAACCAGTGTTTGAAAACAACAGAATTCAATGAAAAGTAGTATTCTACTGTAAAACAGTTGAAAGACAAGTGTATATAGATTCTCAAGCTCAGAGAAGAGTGTATAATGTAGTTTGTACTAGTGGAGAAGTCCAACAAGTAGAGTAGAAAGCCCAAAATAGGACACAGCTAGAAATCAGTAGTAATTCAGAGCAAATATTAATTAATAGCATGGAATTGTGTGAGAATAAGTAGAAAACCATCAAAATGTAAGTGTGTCTAGTCTAGAAAGGATGTTGTACACTGCAGAAATCCTTGAAATAGAGTTAGTTCACATTAAACCGGTGTTTGAAAACAACAGAATTCAATGAAAAGTAGTATTCTACTGTAAAACAGTTGAAAGACAAGTGTATATAGATTCTCAAGCTAAGAGAAGAGTGTATAATGTAGTTTGTACTAGTGGAGAAGTCCAACAAGTAGAGTAGAAAGCCCAAAATAGGACAAAGCTAGAAATCAGTAGTAATTCAGAGCAAATACTAATAAATATCATAGAATTGTGTGAGAACAACTGGAAAACAATCAAAATGTGTGTCTAGTCTAGAACGGATGTTGTACACTGAGGAAATCCTTGAAATAGAGTTAGTTCACATGAAACCAGTGTTTGAAACCACCAGAAGTCACTGAAAAGTAGTTTTCAACTGTAAAACAGTGGAAAGACAAGTGTATATAGCTTCTGAAGTTCAGAGAAGAGCGTATGAAGTAGTTTCTACATGTGGTGAAGTCCCACAAGTAGAGCAGAAGGGCTCTTATAGGGCACTGCATGAAAGCAGTAGTAATTCAGAGCAAATACTAATGAGTATCACAGAATTGTGAGAGACCAAGTTAAAAAAGACATCAAAATGTAAGTGTCTATTCTAGAAAGGATGTTGTACACTGCAGAAATCCTTGAAATAGAGTTAGTTCACAAGAAACCAGTGTTTGAACCCACTATAATTCACTGAAAAGTAGCATTCAACAGTACAACAGTTGAGAGACAAGTGTATATAGCTTCTAATGTTCAGAGAAGAGTGTATGAATTTATTTTTACATGTGGTGAAGTCCCACAAGTAGAGCAGAAGGCCCATTAGAGGACACAGCTAGAAATCAGTAGTAATTCAGAGCAAATACTAATGAGTATCACAGAATTGTGAGAGACCAAGTGGAAAAGACATCAAAATGTGTCTAGTCTATAAAGGATGTTATACACTGCAGAAATCTTGGAAATAGAGTTAGTTCACATGAAACCAGGGTTTGAAACCCCTAGAATACAAAAAAAAATTAGCATTCCACTGTAAAACTGTTGAAAGACAAGTGTATATAGTTTCTCAAGTTCAGAGAAGAGTGTATAAAATTGTTTGTACATGTGGTGAGGTCCCACAAATAGAGCAGAAGAGCTATTATAGGACACTGCAAGAAAGCAGTAGTAATTCAGAGCAAATACTAATGAGTATCACAGAATTGTTGGAGACCAAGTGTAAAAGACATTAAAATGTAAGTGTCTAGTCTAGAAAGGATGTTGTACACTACAGAAATCCTGGAAATAGAGTTAGTTCACATGAAACCAGTGTTTGAAACCCCTAGAATACAATGAAAATTAGCATTCAACTGTAAAACTGTTGAAAGACAAGTGTATATAGCTTCTCAAGTTCAGAGAAGAATTTATGAAGTTGTTTTTACATGTGGTGAAGTCCCACAAATAGAGCAGAAGGCCTATTATAAGACACAGCTAGAAATCTGTAGTATTTCAGAGCAAATATTAATGAATATCATAGAATTGTGTGAGAACAAGTGGAAAACCATCAAAATGTAAATGTCTAGTCTAGAAAGGATGTTGTACACTGCAGAAATCCTGGAAATAGAGTTAGATCACATGAAAGCAGTGTTTGAAACCAACAGAATTCACTGAAAAGTAGTATTCAACTGTAAAACAGTTGAAAGACAGGTGTATATAGCTTCTCAAGTTCAGAGAAGAATGTATGAAGTTGTTTTTACATGTGGTGAAGTCCCACAAATAGAGCAGAAGGCCTATTATAAGACACAGCTAATAATCTGTAGTATTTCAGAGCAAATATTAATGAATATCATAGAATTGTGTGAGAACAAGTGGAAAACCATCAAAATGTAAATGTCTAGTCTAGAAAGGATGTTGTACACTGCAGAAATCCTGGAAATAGAGTTAGATCACATGAAAGCAGTGTTTGAAACCAACAGAATTCACTGAAAAGTAGTATTCAACTATAAAACAGTTGAAAGACAGGTGTATATAGCTTCTCAAGTTCAGAGAAGAGTGTATAAAGTTGTTTCTACATGTGGTGAAGTCCCACAAGTAGAGCAGAATGCCCATTAGAGGACACAGCTAGAAATCAGTAGGAATTCAGAGCAAATACTAATGAATATCATAGAATTGTGTGAGAACAAGTGGAAAAACATCAAAATGTAAGTGTCTAGTCTAGAAGGGATGTTGTACACTGCAGAAATCCTGGAAATAGAGTTAGTTCACATGAAAACAATGTTTGAAACCCCTAGAATACAATGAAAATTAGCATTCAACTGTAAAACTGTTCAAAGACAAGTGTATACAGCTTCTCAAGTTCAGAGAAGAGTGTATGAAGTTGTGTTTACATGTGGTGACGTCCCAAGAGTAGAGCAGAAAGGCTATTATAGGACACTGCTAGAAATCTGTAGTAATTCAGAGCAAATATTAATTAATAGCATGGAATTGTGTGAGAATAAGTAGAAAACCATCAAAATGTAAGAGTCTAGTCTAGAAAGGATGTTGTACACTGCGGAAATCCTTGAAATAGAGTTAGTACACATGAAACCAGTGTTTTAAACCATCAGAATTCACTGAAAAGTAGTATTCAACAGTAAAACAGTTGAAAGACAAGTATATATAGCTTCTCAAGTTCAGAGAAGAGTGTATAAAATTGTTTGTACATGTGGTGAAGTCCCACAAGTAGAGCAGAAGAGCTATTATAGGACACTGCAAGAAAGCAGTAGTAATTCAGAGCAAATACTAATGAGTATCACAGAATTGTGAGAGACCAAGTGTAAAAGACATCAAAATGTAAGTGTCTAGTCTAGAAAGGATGTTGTACACTGCAGAAATCCTGGAAATAGAGTTAGATCACATGAAAGCAGTGTTTGAAACCAACAGAATTCACTGAAAAGTAGTATTCAACTGTAAAACTGTTGAAAGACAAGTGTATATAGCTTCTCAAGTTCAGAGAAGAATGTGTGAAGTTGTTTTTACATGTGGTGAAGTCCCACAAATAGAGCAGAAGGCCTATTATAAGACGCACCTAGAAATCAGTAGTATTTCAGAGCAAATATTAATGAATATCATCGTATTGTGTGAGAACAAGTGGAAAACCATCAAAATGTAAGTGTCAGGTCTAGAAAGGATGTTGTACACTGCAGAAATCGTGGAAATACAGTTAGTTTACATGAAACCAGTGTTTGAAACCACCAGAAGTCACTGAAAAGTAGCTTTCAACTGTAAAACAGTTGAAAGACAAGTGTATATAGCTTCTCAAGTTCAGAGAAGAGTGTATGAAGTTGTTTTTACATGTGGTTACGTCCCACAAGTAGAGCAGAAAGGCTATTATAGGACACTGGTAGAAATCTGTAGTAATTCAGAGCAAATATTAATTAATAGCATGGAATTGTGTGAGAATAAGTAGAAAACCATCAAAATGTAAGTGTCTAGTCTAGAAAGGATGTTGTACACTGCAGAAATCCTTGAAATAGAGTTAGTTCACATTAAACCAGTGTTTGAAAACAACAGAATTCAATGAAAAGTAGTATTCTACTGTAAAACAGTTGAAAGACAAGTGTATATAGATTCTCAAGCTCAGAGAAGAGTGTATAATGTAGTTTGTACTAGTGGAGAAGTCCAACAAGTAGAGTAGAAAGCCCAAAATAGGACACAGCTAGAAATCAGTAGTAATTCAGAGCAAATACTAATAAATATCATAGAATTGTGTGAGAACAACGGGAAAACAATCAAAATGTAAGTGTGTCTAGTCTAGAAAGGATGTTGTACACTGAGGAAATCCTTGAAATAGAGTTAGTTCACATGAAACCAGTGTTTGAAACCACCAGAAGTCACTGAAAAGTAGTTTTCAACTGTAAAACAGTGGAAAGACAAGTGTATATAGCTTCTGAAGTTCAGAGAAGAGTGTATGAAGTAGTTTCTACATGTGGAGAAGTCCCACAAGTAGAGCAGAAGGGCTATTATAGGGCACTGCATGAAAGCAGTAGTAATTCAGAGCAAATACTAATGAGTATCACAGAATTGTGAGAGACCAAGTAAAAAAGACATCAAAATGTAAGTGTCTATTCTAGAAAGGATGTTGTACACTGCAGAAATCCTTGAAATAGAGTTAGTTCACAAGAAACCAGTGTTTGAACCCACTAGAATTCACTGAAAAGTAGCATTCAACAGTACAACAGTTGAGAGACAAGTGTATATAGCTTCTAATGTTCAGAGAAGAGTGTATGAAGTTGTTTTTACATGTGGTGAAGTCCCACAAGTAGAGCAGAAGGCTCATTAGAGGACACAGCTAGAAATCAGTAGTAATTCAGAGCCAATACTAATGAGTATCACAGAATTGTGAGAGACCAAGTGGAAAAGACATCAAAATGTGTCTAGTCTATAAAGAATGTTATACACTGCAGAAATCTTGGAAATAGAGTTAGTTCACATGAAACCAGGGTTTGAAACCCCTAGAATACAAAAAAAATTAGCATTCCACTGTAAAACTGTTGAAAGACAAGTGTATATAGTTTCTCAAGTTCAGAGAAGAGTGTATAAAATTGTTTGTACATGTGGTGAAGTCCCACAAATAGAGCAGAAGAGCTATTAGAGGACACTGCAAGAAAGCAGTAGTAATTCAGAGCAAATACTAATGAGTATCAAAGAATTGTTGGAGACCAAGTGTAAAAGACATCAAAATGTAAGTGTCTAGTCTAGAAAGAATGTTGTACACTGCGGAAATCCTTGAAATAGAGTTAGTTCACATGAAACCAGTGTTGGAAACCACCAGAAGTCACTGAAAAGTAGTTTTCAACTGTAAAACAGTGGAAAGACAAGTGTATATAGCTTCTCAAGTTCAGAGAAGAGTGTATAAAGTTGTTTCTACATGTGGTGAAGTCCCACAAGTAGAGCAGAAGAGCTATTATAGGACACTGCAAGAAAGCAGTAGTAATTCAGAGCAAATACTAATATTTATCACAAAATTGTGAGAGACCAAGTGGAAAAGACATCAAAATGTAAGTGTCTAGTCTAGAAAGGATGTTGTACACTACAGAAATCCTGGAAATAGAGTTAGTTCACATGAAACCAGTGTTTGAAACCCCTAGAATACAATGAAAATTAGCATTCAACTGTAAAACTGTTGAAAGACAAGTGTATATAGCCTCTCAAGTTCAGAGAAGAGTGTATAAAGTTGTTTTCACATGTGGTGACGTCCCACAAGTAGAGCAGAAGGGCTATTATAGGACACTGCTAGAAATCTGTAGTAATTCAGAGCAAATATTAATGAATAGCATGGAATTGTGTGAGAATAAGTAGAAAACCATCAAAATGTAAGTGTCTAGTATAGAAAAGATGTTGTACACTGCGGAAATCCTTGAAATAGAGTTAGATCACATGAAACCAGTGTTTAAAACCACCAGAATTCACTGAAAAGTAGTATTCAACTGTAAAACAGTTGGGAAACAAGTGTATATAGCTTCTCAAATTCAGAGAAGAATGTATAAAGATGTTGCTACAAGTGGTGAAGTCCCACAAGTAGAGCAGAGGGCCCATTAAAGGACACTGCAAGAAAGCATAGTAATTCTGAGCAAAGACTAATAAATATCATAGAATTGTGTTAGAACAACTGGAAAACCATCAAAATGTAAGTGACTAAAATAGAAAGGATGTTGTACACTGCAGAAATCCTTGAAATAGAGTTAGTTCATATGAAACCAGTGTTTGAATCCAGCATAAGTCACTGAAAAGTAGTACTGAACTGTAAAACAGTTGAAAGACAAGTTTATATAGCTTCTCAAGTTCAGAGAAGAGTGTATAAAGTTGTTTGTACATGTGGTGAAGTCCCACAAATAGAGCAGATGGCCCATTATAAGACAAAGCTAGAAATCATTAGTGATTGAATCTCATTCATTGAGAATAGCCAACGTTACTACATGGTGACTGGAACCCTGTTTCTAACCGTCTAACCCATACCCTAAACCTAGCCCACTTCTGCGCCGGAACCCTACCTACCCCAAAACCTCATCCTAACCCTAACCATGAACAGAGCCCCAATTCTCTAACCCTAATACCAGAACTTATCTCGATGACGTCATCACTCCCAGCTGGTCCCCTGGCCAAATCATTATCACCTGGGATCAATTAAGCCTGACCACGTGGCCCCTCCCCCTTGGTGACATCATCACTTCCGGTTTAATGGCCTATCCAGGCTTCTTTCAAAATCGCCAACTAATTTTCCAGGAATAATTAATGTAACCAGTATCCAACTCGGTTCTATGTTCTTTGAACACGATTTCCTTGTCAGGAAACAATGTGTTACAGATATTAAGGCCCTTTATTCACGTATTTCTAGTGTTTGAAACACTTTCTTATATATTAACCTAGGTTATCATTGTGAATTTCCCGCGTTAGAGTCTCTCTCTTCCAGCGTCTCAAGCTTTTTTACTGTATATTCTACTTTGGTAAAACAACCTTTTTTACAAATATACTAGCACTTTCAACATTATTACCACTTGACAGACTATCCTACCTTTCACAGCGTTTTAGATACCAATTGTCAGTATTTCAAAATTCAGTAGAGATGTTCGGGATCTAAAACGTATTCCAGGAGATCTAGAGACACTCTGCCATTCCCCTGGTCTGTTGTTTTGAGCTATGAGACTTTTCATTTTAACACGGGTGTCATACAGGCTTTTTAAAGGCACAGTAAAACATTACTTGGAACCCTATCCTAACTAACATTTTTATTTCATAGTGTTCTCAATATTTTCATACTGTGCTATAGCTCTAGGGAAATGAGTTTTTCAGTGTTTCACCAAAACCCTTTCTCGAAAACGCCAACTCCTTTTGCCGGGAAAAATAAATGTAAACAGTGTCACACTCGCTTCTCAGCTGTTTGCACAAGATTTCCCCGTGAGAAAATTGTGCTGTTCAGATATTCAGTCTATTGGAATATGTATTCCAATTGTGTGAAGCACATTTCTAAATATTTCCCTAGTCTGGAGTGGTAAGTTCTGAGTGCTACACACCAAATTGTCCAGTGATTGAAGCTCATTCATTGTGAATAGCCAACATTACTACACTGTGACCGTAACCCTGTCCCTAACCCTCTAACCCAAACCCTAAACCTACCCCACTCCTGCGCCGGAACCCTAACTAGCCCAAAACGTCATCCTAACCCATCCATGAACAAAGCCCCAATTCTCTAACCCTAATACCAGAATTATCTCGATGACGTCATCACTCCCAGCTGGTCCCCTTTCCAAATCATTATCACCTGGGATCAATTAAGCCTGCCCACGTGGCCCCTCCCCCTTGGTGACATCATCACTTCCGGTTTAATGGCCTATCCAGGCTTCTTTCAAAATCGCCAACTCATTTTCCAGGAATAATAAATGTAACCAGTATCCAACTCGGTTCTATGTTCTTTGAACACGATTTCCTTGTCAGGAAACAATGTGTTACAGATATTAAGGCCCTTTATTCACGTATTCCTAGTGTTTGAAGCATTTTCTTAGATATTAACCTAGGTTATCATTGTGAATTTCCCGAGTTGGAGTCTCTCTCTTCCAGTGTCTCAAGATTTTTCATTGTGAATTCTAATTTGGTAAAACAACCTTTTTTACAAATATACCAGCACTTTCAACATTATTACCACTTGAAAGTCTATCCTACCTTTCACAGCGTTTTGGATACCAATTGTCAGTATTTCAAAATTCAGTAGAGATGTTCGGGATCTAAAACGTATTCCAGGTGATCTAGAGACACTCTGCCATTCCCCTGTTCTGTTGTTTTGAGCTATGACACTTTTCATTTTAACACGGGTGTCATACAGGCTCTTTAAAGGCACAGTAAAACATTACTTGGAACCCTATCCTAACTAACATTTTTATTTCATAGTGTTCTCAATATTTTCATACTGTGCTATAGCTCTAGGGAAATGAGTTTTTCAGTGTTTCACCAAAACCTTTTCTCGAAAACGCCAACTCCTTTTGCCGGGAAAAATAAATGTAAACAGTGTCACACTCGGTTCTCAGCTGTTTGAACAAGATTTCCCAGTGAGAAAATTGTGCTGTTCAGATACTCAGTCTATTGGAGTATGTTTTCCAATTGTGTGAAGCACATTTCTAAATATTTCCCTAGTCTGGAGTCTTAAGTTCTGAGTGCTACACACCAAATTGTCCAGTGATTGAAGCTCATTCATTGTGAATAGCCAACATTACTACACTGTGACAGTCAACCTGTCCCTAACCCTCTAACCCAAACCCTAAACCTAGCCCACTCCTGCGCCGGAACACTACCTAGCCCAAAACGTCATCCTAACCCTAACCATGAACAGAGCCCCAATTCTCTAACCCTAATACCAGAACTTATCTCGATGATGTCATCACTCCCAGCTGGTCCCCTGGCCAAATCATTATCACCTGGGATCAATTAAGCCTGACCACGTGGCCTCTCCCCCTTGGTGACGTCATCACTTCCTTTTTAATGGCCTATCCAGGCTTCTTTCAAAATCGCCAACTCATTTCCCTGAATAATAAATGTAACCAGTATCCAACTCGGTTCTATGTTCTTTGAACACGATTTCCTTCTCAGGAAACAATGTGTTACAGATATTAAGGCCCTTTATTCACGTATTCCTAGTGTTTGAAGCACTTTCTTAGATATTAACCTAGGTTATCATTGTGAATTTCCCGAGTTGGAGTCTCTCTCTTCCAGTGTCTCAAGATTTTTCATTGTGAATTCTAATTTGGTAAAACAACCTTTTTTACAAATATACCAGCACTTTCAACATTATTACCACTTGAAAGTCTATCCTACCTTTCACAGCGTTTTAGATACCAATTGTCAGTATTTCAAAATTCAGTAGAGATGTTCGGGATCTAAAACGTATTCCAGGAGATCTAGAGACACTCTGCCATTCCCCTGGTCTGTTGTTTTGAGCTATGAGACTTTTCATTTTAACACGGGTGTCATACAGGCTTTTTAAAGGCACAGTAAAACATTACTTGGAACCCTATCCTAACTAACATTTTTATTTCATAGTGTTCTCAATATTTTCATACTGTGCTATAGCTCTAGGGAAATGAGTTTTTCAGTGTTTCACCAAAACCCTTTCTCGAAAACGCCAACTCCTTTTGCCGGGAAAAATAAATGTAAACAGTGTCACACTCGCTTCTCAGCTGTTTGCACAAGATTTCCCCGTGAGAAAATTGTGCTGTTCAGATATTCAGTCTATTGGAATATGTATTCCAATTGTGTGAAGCACATTTCTAAATATTTCCCTAGTCTGGAGTCGTAAGTTCTGAGTGCTACACACCAAATTGTCCAGTGATTGAAGCTCATTCATTGTGAATAGCCAACATTACTACACTGTGACCGTAACCCTGTCCCAAACTCTCTAACCCAAACCCTAAACCTAGCCCACTCCGCGCCGGAACCCTACCTAGCCCAAAACCTCATCCTAACCATAACCATGGACAGAGCCCCAATTCTCTAACACTAATACCAGAACAAATCTCAATGACGTCATCGCTCCCAGCTGGTCCCCTGGCCAAATCATTATCACCTGGGATCAATTAAACCTGCCCACGTGGCCCCTCCCAATGGTGACGTCTCACTTCCGGTTTAATGGCCTATCCAGGCTTCTTTCAAAATTGCCAACTCATTTTCCAGGAATAATAAATGTAACCAGTATCCAACTCGGTTCTATGATCTTTGAACACGATTTCCTTGTCAGGAAACAATGTGTTACAGATATTAAGCCCCTTTATTCACGTATTTCTAGTGTTTGAAACACTTTCTTAGATATTAACCTAGGTTATCATTGTGAATTTCCCGCTTTGGTGTCTTTCTCTTCCAGTGTCTCATGCTTTTTCATTGTGAATTCTAATTTGGTAAAACAATCTTTTTTACAAATATACCAGCACTTTCAACATTATTACCACTTGAAAGTCTATCCTACCTTTCACAGCGTTTTGGATACAAATTGTCAGTATTTCAAAATTCAGTGGAGATGTTCGGGATCTAAAACGTATTCCAGGAGTTCTAGAGACACTCTGCCATTCCCCTGGTCTGTTGTTTTGAGCTATGAGACTTTTCATTTTAACACGGGTGTCATACCGGCTTTTTAAAGGCACAGTAAAACATTACGTGGAACCCTAGCCTGACTAACATTTTTATTTCATAGTGTTCTCAATACTTTCATACTGTTCGATAGCTCTAGGAAAATGAGTTTTTCAGTGTTTCACCAAAACCTTTTCTCGAAAACGCCAACTCCTTTTGCCGGGAAAAATAAATGTAAACAGTGTCACACTCGGTTCTCAGCTGTTTGAACAAGATTTCCCAGTGAGAAAATTGTGCTGTTCAGATACTCAGTCTATTGGAATATGTTTTCCAATTGTGTGAAGCACATTTCTAAATATTTCCCTAGTCTGGAGTCGTAAGTTCTGAGTGCTACACACCAAATTGTCCAGTGATTGAAACTCATTCATTGTGAATAGCCAACGTTACTACACTGTGACCGTAACCCTGTCCCTAGCCCTCTAACCCAAACCCTAAACCTACCCCACTCCTGCGCCAGAACCCTACCTAGCCCAAAACGTCATCCTAACCCTAACCATGAACAGAGCCCCAATTCTCTAACCCTAATACCAGAACTTATCTCGATGATGTCATCACTCCCAGCTGGTCCCCAGGCCAAATCATTATCACCTGGGATCAATTAAGCCTGACCACGTGGCCTCTCCCCTTTGGTGACGTCATCACTTCCTTTTTAATGGCCTATCCAGGCTTCTTTCAAAATCGCCAACTCATTTCCCTGAATAATAAATGTAACCAGTATCCAACTCGGTTCTATGTTCTTTGAACACGATTTCCTTGTCAGGAAACAATGTGTTACAGATATTAAGGCCCTTTATTCACGTATTCCTAGTGTTTGAAGCACTTTCTTAGATATTAACCTAGGTTATCATTGGAATTTCCCGAGTTGGAGTCTCTCTCTTCCAGTGTCTCAAGATTTTTCATTGTGAATTCTAATTTGGAAAAACAACCTTTTTTACAAATATACCAGCACTTTCAACATTATTACCACTTGAAAGTCTATCCTACCTTTCACAGCGTTTTAGATACCAATTGTCAGTATTTCAAAATTCAGTAGAGGTGTTCGGGATCAAAAACGTATTCCAGGAGATCTAGAGACACTCTGCCATTCCCCTGGTCTGTTGTTTTGAGCTATGAGACTTTTCATTTTAACACGGTGTCATACAGGCTTTTTAAAGGCACAGTAAAACATTAGTTGGAACCCTATCCTAACTAACATTTTTATTTCATAGTGTTCTCAATATTTTCATACTGTGCTATAGCTCTAGGGAAATGAGTTTTTCAGTGTTTCACCAAAACCCTTTCTCGAAAACGCCAACTCCTTTTGCCGGGAAAAATAAATGTAAACAGTGTCACACTCGGTTCTCAGCTGTTTGCACAAGATTTCCCCGTGAGAAAATTGTGCTGTTCAGATATTCAGTCTATTGGAATATGTATTCCAATTGTGTGAAGCACATTTCTAAATATTTCCCTAGTCTGTTGTCGTAAGTTCTGAGTTCTACACACCAAATTGTCCAGTGATTGAAGCTCATTCATTGTGAATAGCCAACATTACTACACTGTGACCGTAACCCTGTCCCTAACCCTCTAACCCAAACCCTAAACCTACCCCACTCCTGCGCCAGAACCCTAACTAGCCCAAAACGTCATTCTAACCCATCCATGAACAAAGCCCCAATTCTCTAACCCTAATACCAGAACTTATATCAATGACGTCATCACTCCCAGCTGGTCCCTGTCCAAATCATTATCACCTGGGATCAATTAAGCCTGCCCACGTGGCCCCTCCCCCTTGGTGACGTCATCACTTCCGGTTTAATGGCCTATCCAGGCTTCTTTCAAAATCTCCAACTCATTTTCCAGGAATAATAAATGTAACCAGTATCCAACTCGGTTCTATGTTCTTTGAACACGATTTCCTTGTCCGGAAACAATGTGTTACAGATATTAAGGCCCTTTATTCACGTATTCCTAGTGTTTGAAGCATTTTCTTAGATATTAACCTAGGTTATAATTGTGAATTTCCCGAGTTGGAGTCTCTCTCTTCCAGTGTCTCAAGATTTTTCATTGTGAATTCTAATTTGGTAAAACAACCTTTTTTACAAATATACCAGCACTTTCAACATTATAACCACTTGAAAGTCTATCCTACCTTTCACAGCGTTTTGGATACCAATTGTCAGTATTTCAAAATTCAGTAGAGATGTTCGGGATCTAAAACGTATTCCAGGAGATCTAGAGACACTCTGCCATTCCCCTGGTCTGTTGTTTTGAGCTATGACACTTTTCATTTTAACACGGGTGTCATACAGGCTTTTTAAAGGCACAGTAAAACATTACTTGGAACCCTATCCTAACTAACATTTTTATTTCATAGTGTTCTCAATATTTTCATACTGTGCTATAGCTCTAGGGAAATGAGTTTTTCAGTGTTTCACCAAAACCCTTTCTCGAAAACGCCAACTCCTTTTGCCGGGAAAAATAAATGTAAACAGTGTCACACTCGGTTCTCAGCTGTTTGCACAAGATTTCCCCGTGAGAAAATTGTGCTGTTCAGATATTCAGTCTATTGGAATATGTATTCCAATTGTGTGAAGCACATTTCTAAATATTTCCCTAGTCTGGAGTCGTAAGTTCTGAGTGCTACACACCAAATTGTCCAGTGATAGAAGCTCATTCATTGTGAATAGCCAACATTACTACACTGTGACCATAACCCTGTCCCAAACCCTCTAACTCAAATCCTAAACCTAGCCCACTGCTGCGCAGGAACCCTACCTAGCCCAAAACCTCATCCTAACCCTAACCATGGACAGAGCCCCAATTCTCTAACACTAATACCAGAACTAATCTCGATGATGTCATCACTCCCAGCTGGTCCCCTGGCCAAATCATTATCACCTGGGATCAATTAAGCCTGACCACGTGGCCTCTCCCCCTTGGTGACGTCATCACTTCCTTTTTAATGGCCTATCCAGGCTTCTTTCAAAATCGCCAACTCATTTCCCTGAATAATAAATGTAACCAGTATCCAACTCGGTTCTATGTTCTTTGAACACGATTTCCTTGTCAGGAAACAATGTGTTACAGATATTAAGGCCCTTTATTCACGTATTCCTAGTGTTGAAGCACTTTCTTAGATATTAACCTAGGTTATCATTGTGAATTTCCCGAGTTGGAGTCTCTCTCTTCCAGTGTCTCAAGATTTTTCATTGTGAATTCTAATTTGGTAAAACAACCTTTTTTACAAATATACCAGCACTTTCAACATTATTACCACTTGAAAGTCTATCCTACCTTTCACAGCGTTTTGGATACCAATTGTCAGTATTTCAAAATTCAGTAGAGATGTTCGGGATCTAAAACGTATTCCAGGAGATCTAGAGACACTCTGCCATTCCCCTGGTCTGTTGTTTTGAGCTATGAGACTTTTCATTTTAACACGGGTGTCATACAGGCTTTTTAAAGGCACAGTAAAACATTACTTGGAACCCTAGCCTAACTAACATTTTTATTTCATAGTGTTCTCAATATTTTCATACTGTTCTATAGCTCTAGGAAAATGAGTTTTTCAGTGTTTCACCAAACCCTTTCTCGAAAACGCCAACTCCTTTTGCCGGGAAAAATATATGTAAACAGTGTCACACTCGCTTCTCAGTTGTTTGCACAAGATTTCCCCATGAGAAAATTGTGCTGTTCAGATATTCAGTCTATTGGCATATGTATTCCAATTGTGTGAAGCACATATCTAAATATTTCCCTAGTCTGTTGTCGTAAGTTCTGAGTTCTACACACCAAATTGTCCAGTGATTGAAGCTCATTCTTTGTGAATAGCCAACATTACTACACTGTGACCATAACCCTGTCCCTAACCCTCTAACCCAAACCCTAAACCTACCCCACTCCTGCGCTGGAACCCTAACTAGCCCAAAACGTCATCCTAACCCATCCATGAACAAAGCCCCAATTCTCTAACCCTAATACCAGAACCTATCTCAATGACGTCATCACTCCCAGCTTGTCCCCTGTCCAAATCATTATCACCTGGGATCAATTAAGCCTGCCCACGTGGCCCCTCCCCCTTGGTGACGTCATCACTTCCGGTTTAATGGCCTATCCAGGCTTCTTTCAAAATCGCCAACTCATTTTCCAGGAATAATAAATGTAACCAGTATCCAACTCGGTTCTATGTTCTTTGAACACGATTTCCTTGTCAGGAAACAATGTGTTACAGATATTAAGGCCCTTTATTCACGTATTCCTAGTGTTTGAAGCATTTTCTTAGATATTAACCTAGGTTATAATTGTGAATTTCCCGAGTTGGAGTCTCTCTCTTCCAGTGTCTCAAGATTTTTCATTGTGAATTCTAATTTGGTAAAACAACCTTTTTTACAAATATACCAGCACTTTCAACATTATTACCACTTGAAAGTCTATCCTACCTTTCACAGCGTTTTGGATACCAATTGTCAGTATTTCAAAATTCAGTAGAGATGTTCGGGATCTAAAACGTATTCCAGGAGATCTAGAGACACTCTGCCATTCCCCTGGTCTGTTGTTTTGAGCTATGACACTTTTCATTTTAACACGGGTGTCATACAGGCTTTTTAAAGGCACAGTAAAACATTACTTGGAACCCTATCCTAACTAACATTTTTATTTCATAGTGTTCTCAATATTTTCATACTGTGCTATAGCTCTAGGGAAATGAGTTTTTCAGTGTTTCACCAAAACCTTTTCTCGAAAACGCCAACTCCTTTTGCCGGGAAAAATAAATGTAAACAGTGTCACACTCGGTTCTCAGCTGTTTGAACAAGATTTCCCAGTGAGAAAATTGTGCTGTTCAGATACTCAGTCTATTGGAATATGTTTTCCAATTGTGTGAAGCACATTTCTAAATATTTCCCAAGTCTGGAGTCGTAAGTTCTGAGTGCTACACACCAAATTGTCCAGTGATTGAAGCTCATTCATTGTGAATAGCCAACATTACTACACTGTGACCGTAAACCTGTCCCTAACCCTCTAACCCAAACCCTAAACCTAGCCCACTCCTGCGCCGGAACACTACCTAGCCCAAAACGTCATCCTAACCCTATCCATGAACAGAGCCCCAATTCTCTAACCCTAATACCAGAACTTATCTCGATGACCTCATCACTCCCAGCTGGTCCCCTGGCCAAATCATTATCACCTGGGATCTATTAAGTCTGCCCATGTGGCCCCTCCCCCTTAGTGACGTCATCACTTCCGGTTTAATGGCCTATCCAGGCTTCTTTCAAAATCGCCAACTCATTTTCCAGGAATAATAAATGTAACCAGTATCCAACTCGGTTCTATGTTCTTTGAACACGATTTCCTTGTCAGGAAACAATGTGTTACAGATATTAAGGCCCTTTATTCACGTAGTTCTAGTGTTTGAAACACTTTCTTAGATATTAACCTAGGTTATCATTGTGAATTTCCCGCGTTGGAGTCTCTCTCTTCCAGTGTCTCAAGCTTTTTCATTGTGAATTCTAATTTGGTAAAACAACCTTTTTTACAAATATACTATCATTTTCAACATTATTACCACTTGAAAGTCTATCCTACCTTTCAAAGCGTTTTGGATACCAATTGTCAGTATTTCAAAATTCAGTAGAGATGTTTGGGATCTAAAACGTATTCCAGGAGTTCTAGAGACACTCTGCCATTCCCCTGGTCTGTTATTTTGAGCTATGAGACTTTTCATTTTAACACGGGTGTCATATCGGCCTTTTAAAGGCACAGTAAAACATTACTTGGAACCCTAGCCTAACTAACATTTTTATTTCATAGTGTTCTCAATATTTTCATACTGTTCGATAGCTCTGTGAAAATGAGTTTTTCAGTGTTTCACCAAAACCTTTTCCGGAAAACGCCAACTCCTTTTGACGGGAAAAATAAATGTAAACAGTGTCACACTCGCTTCTCAGCTGTTTGAACAAGATTTCCCAGTGACAAAATTGTGCTGTTCAGATATTCAGTCTATTGGAATATATATTCCTATTGTGTGAAGCACATTTCTAAATATTTCCCTAGTCTGGAGTCCTAAGTTCTGAGTGCTACACACCAAATTGTCCAGTGATTGAAGCTCATTCATTGTGAATAGCCAACATTACTACACTGTGACCGTAACCCTGTCCCTAACCCTCTAACCCAAACCCTAAACCTAGCCCACACCTGAGCCTGAACCCTACTTGCCCAAAACCTTATCCTAACCCTGACCATGAACAGAGCCCCAATTCTCTAACCCTAATACCAGAACTAATCTCGATGACGTCATCACTCACAGCTGGTCTCCTGGCCAAATCATTATCACCTGGGATCAATTAAGCCTGACCACGTGGCCCCTCACCCTTGGTGACGTCATCACATCCCGTTTAATGGCCTAACCAGGCTTCTTTCAAAATCACCAACTCATTGTCCCGGAATAATAAATGTAACCAGTATCCAACTCGGTTCTATGTTCTTTGAACACGATTTCCTTGTCAGGAAACAATGTGTTACAGATATTAAGGCCCTTTATTCACGTATTCCTGGTGTTTGAAGCACTTTCTTAGTTATTAACCTAGGTTATCATTGTGAATTTCCCGTGTTGGAGTCTCTCTCTTCCAGTCTCTCAAGCTTTTTCATTCTGAATTCTAATTTGGTGAAACAAACTTTTTTAAAAATATACCAGTACTTTCAACATTATTACCACTTGACAGTCTATCCTACCTTTCACAGCGTTTTGGACAGAAATTGTCAGTATTTCAAAATTCAGTAGAGATGTTCGGGATCTAAAACGTATTCCACGAGTTCTAGAGACACTCTGCCATTCCCCTGGTCTGTTGTTTTGAGCAATGAGACTTTTCATTTTAACACAGGTGTCGTACCGGCTTTTTAAAGGCACAGTAAAACATTACTTGGAACCCTAGCCTAACTAACATTTTTATTTCATAGTGTTCTCAATATTTTCATACTTTGCTATAGCTCTATGAAAATGAGTTTTTCAGTGTTTCACCAAAACCTTTTCCCGAAAACGCCAACTCCTTTTGACTGGAAAAATAAATGTAAACAGTGTCACACTCGCTTCTCAGCTGTTTGAACAAGATTTCCCAGTGACAAAATTGTGCTGTTCAGATATTCAGTCTATTGGAATATATATTCCTATTGTGTGAAGCACATTTCTAAATATTTCCCTAGTCTGGAGTCCTAAGTTCTGAGTGCTACACACCAAATTGTCCAGTGATTGAAGCTCATTCATTGTGAATAGCCAACATTACTACACTGTGACCGTAACCCTGTCCCTGGCCCTCTAACCCAAACCCTAAACCTAGCCCACACCTGAGCCTGAACCCTACCTAGCCCAAAACCTTATCCTAACCCTGACCATGAACAGAGCCCCAATTCTCTAACCCTAATACCAGAACTAATCTCGATGACGTCATCACTCACAGCTGGTCTCCTGGCCAAATCATTATCACCTGGGATCAATTAAGCCTGACCACGTGGCCCCTCACCCTTGGTGACGTCATCACATCCCGTTTAATGGCCTAACCAGGCTTCTTTCAAAATCACCAACTCATTGTCCCGGAATAATAAATGTAACCAGTATCCAACTCGGTTGTATGTTCTTTGAACACGATTTCCTTGTCAGGAAACAATGTGTTACAGATATTAAGGACCTTTATTCACGTATTTCTAGAGTTTGATACACTTTTTTAGATATTAACCTAGGTTATCATTGTGAATTACCCGCGTTGGAGTCTCTCTCTTCCAGTCTCTCAAGCTTTTTCATTCTGAATTCTAATTTGGTGAAACAACCTTTTTTACAAATATACCAGCACTTTCAACATTATTACCACTTGAACTTCTATCCTTACTTTAACAGCGTTTTGGATACAAATTGTCAGTATTTCAAAATTCAGTAGAGATGTCGGGTTCTAAAACGTATTCCAGGAGTTCTGGACACACTCTGCCATTCCTCTGGTCTGTTGTTTTGAGCTATGAGACGTTTCATTTTAACACGGATGTCATACAGGCTTTTTAAAGGCACATTAAAACATTACTTGGAACCCTAGCCTAACTAATATTTTTATTTCATAGTGTTCTCAATACTTTCATACTTTTCGATAGCTCTATGAAAATGAGTTTTTCAGTGTTTCACCAAAACCTTTTCCCGAAAACGCCAACTCCTTTTGACGGGAAAAATAAATGTAAACAGTGTCACACTCGCTTCTCAGCTGTTTGAACAAGATTTCCCAGTGACAAAATTGTGCTGTTCAGATATTCAGTCTATTGGAATATATATTCCTATTGTGTGAAGCACATTTCTAAATATTTCCCTAGTCTGGAGTCCTAAGTTCTGAGTGCTACACACCAAATTGTCCAGTGATTGAAGCTCATTCATTGTGAATAGCCAACATTACTACACTGTGACCGTAACCCTGTCCCTAACCCTCTAACCCAAACCCTAAACCTAGCCCACACCTGAGCCTGAACCCTACTTGCCCAAAACCTTATCCTAACCCTGACCATGAACAGAGCCCCAATTCTCTAACCCTAATACCAGAACTAATCTCGAAGACGTCATCACTCACAGCTGGTCTCCTGGCCAAATCATTATCACCTGGGATCAATTAAGCCTGACCACTTGGCCCCTCACCCTTGGTGACGTCATCACATCCCGTTTAATGGCCTAACCAGGCTTCTTTCAAAATCACCAACTCATTGTCCCGGAATAATAAATGTAACCAGTATCCAACTCGGTTCTATGTTCTTTGAACACGATTTCCTTGTCAGGAAACAATGTGTTACAGATATTAAGGCCCTTTATTCACGTATTCCTGGTGTTTGAAGCACTTTCTTAGTTATTAACCTAGGTTATCATTGTGAATTTCCCGCGTTGGAGTCTCTCTCTTCCAGTCTCTCAAGCTTTTTCATTCTGAATTCTAATTTGGTGAAACAAACTTTTTTACAAATATACCAGCACTTTCAACATTATTACCCCTTGACAGTCTATCCTACCTTTCACAGCGTTTTGGACAGAAATTGTCAGTATTTCAAAATTCAGTAGAGATGTTCGGGATCTAAAACGTATTCCACGAGTTCTAGAGACACTCTGCCATTCCCCTGGTCTGTTGTTTTGAGCAATGAGACTTTTCATTTTAACACAGGTGTCGTACCGGCTTTTTAAAGGCACAGTAAAACATTACTTGGAACCCTAGCCTAACTAACATTTTTATTTCATAGTGTTCTCAATATTTTCATACTTTGCTATAGCTCTAGGAAAATGAGTTTTTCAGTGTTTCACCAAAACCTTTTCTCGAAAACGCCAACTCCTTTTGCCGGGAAAAATAAATGTAAACAGTGTCACACTCGGTTCTCAGCTGTTTGAACAAGATTTCCCAGTGAGAAAATTGTGCTGTTCAGATATTCAGTCTATTGGAATATGTATTCCAATTGTGTGAAGCACATTTCTAAATATTTCCCTAGTCTGGAGTCGTAAGTTCTGAGTGCTACACACCAAATTGTCCAGTGATTGAAGCTCATTCATTGTGAATAGCCAACATTACTACACTGTGACCGTAACCCTGTCCCTAACCCTCTAACCCAAACCCTAAACCTAGCCCACTCCTGCGCCGGAACCCTACCTAGCCCAAAATGTAATCCTAACCCTATCCATGAACAGAGCCGCAATTATCTAACCCTAATACCAGAACTTATCTCGATGACATCATCACTCCCAGCTGGTCCCCTGGCCAAATCATTATCACCTGGGATCAATTAAGCCTGCCCACGTGGCCCCTCCCCCTTGGTGAGGTCATCACATCCGGTTTAATGGCCTAACCAGGCCTCTTTAAAAATCGCCAACTCATTGTCCCGGAATAATAAATGTAACCAGTATCCAACTCGGTTCTATGTTCTTTGAACACGATTTCCTTGTCAGGAAACAATGTGTTACAGATATTAAGGACCTTTATTCACGTATTTCTAGTGTTTGAAACACTTTTTTAGATATTAACCTAGGTTATCATTGTGAATTTCCCGCGTTGGAGTCTCTCTCTTCCAGTCTCTCAAGCTTTTTCATTCTGAATTCTAATTTGGTGAAACAACCTTTTTTACAAATATACCAGCACTTTCAACATTATTACCACTTGAACTTCTATCCTAACTTTAACAGCGTTTTGGATACAAATTGTCAGTATTTCAAAATTCAGTAGAGATGTCGGGTTCTAAAACGTATTCCAGGAGTTCTGACACACTCTGCCATTCCTCTGGTCTGTTGTTTTGAGCTGTGAGACTTTTCATTTTAACACGGATGTCATACCGGCTTTTCAAAGGCACATTAAAACATTACTTGGAACCCTAGCCTAACTAACATTTTTATTTCATAGTGTTCTCAATACTTTCATACTGTTCGATAGCTCTATGAAAATGAGTTTTTCAGTGTTTCACCAAAACCTTTTCCAGAAAACGCCAACTCCTTTTGACGGGAAAAATAAATGTAAACAGAGTCAGACTCGCTTCTCAGCTGTTTGAACAAGATTTCCCAGTGACAAAATTGTGCTGTTCAGATATTCAGTCTATTGGAATATATATTCCTATTGTGTGAAGCACATTTCTAAATATTTCCCTAGTCTGGAGTCGTAAGTTCTGAGTGCTACACACCAAATTGTCCAGTGATTGAAGCTCATTCATTGTGAATAGCCAACATTACTACACTGTGACCACAACCCTGTCCCTAGCCCTCTAACCCAAACCCTAAACCTAGCCCACACCTGAGCCTGAACCCTACCTAGCCCAAAACCTTATCCTAACCCTGACCATGAACAGAGCCCCAATTCTCTAACCCTAATACCAGAACTAATCTCGATGACGTCATCACTCACAGCTGGTCCCCTGGCCAAATCATTATCACCTGGGATCAATTAAGCCTGACCACCTGGCCCCTCCCCCTTGGTGACGTCATCACATCCCGTTTAATGGCCTAACCAGGCTTCTTTCAAAATCACCAACTCATTGTCCCGGAATAATAAATGTAACCAGTATCCAACTCGGTTGTATGTTCTTTGAACACGATTTCCTTGTCAGGAAACAATGTGTTACAGATATTAAGGACCTTTATTCACGTATTTCTAGAGTTTGATACACTTTTTTAGATATTAACCTAGGTTATCATTGTGAATTACCCGCGTTGGAGTCTCTCTCTTCCAGTCTCTCAAGCTTTTTCATTCTGAATTCTAATTTGGTGAAACAACCTTTTTTACAAATATACCAGCACTTTCAACATTATTACCACTTGAACTTCTATCCTTACTTTAACAGCGTTTTGGATACAAATTGTCAGTATTTCAAAATTCAGTAGAGATGTCGGGTTCTAAAACGTATTCCAGGAGTTCTGGACACACTCTGCCATTCCTCTGGTCTGTTGTTTTGAGCTATGAGACGTTTCATTTTAACACGGATGTCATACAGGCTTTTTAAAGGCACATTAAAACATTACTTGGAACCCTAGCCTAACTAATATTTTTATTTCATAGTGTTCTCAATACTTTCATACTTTTCGATAGCTCTATGAAAATGAGTTTTTCAGTGTTTCACCAAAACCTTTTCCCGAAAACGCCAACTCCTTTTGACGGGAAAAATAAATGTAAACAGTGTCACACTCGCTTCTCAGCTGTTTGAACAAGATTTCCCAGTGACAAAATTGTGCTGTTCAGATATTCAGTCTATTGGAATATATATTCCTATTGTGTGAAGCACATTTCTAAATATTTCCCTAGTCTGGAGTCCTAAGTTCTGAGTGCTACACACCAAATTGTCCAGTGATTGAAGCTCATTCATTGTGAATAGCCAACATTACTACACTGTGACCGTAACCCTGTCCCTAACCCTCTAACCCAAACCCTAAACCTAGCCCACACCTGAGCCTGAACCCTACTTGCCCAAAACCTTATCCTAACCCTGACCATGAACAGAGCCCCAATTCTCTAACCCTAATACCAGAACTAATCTCGAAGACGTCATCACTCACAGCTGGTCTCCTGGCCAAATCATTATCACCTGGGATCAATTAAGCCTGACCACTTGGCCCCTCACCCTTGGTGACGTCATCACATCCCGTTTAATGGCCTAACCAGGCTTCTTTCAAAATCACCAACTCATTGTCCCGGAATAATAAATGTAACCAGTATCCAACTCGGTTCTATGTTCTTTGAACACGATTTCCTTGTCAGGAAACAATGTGTTACAGATATTAAGGCCCTTTATTCACGTATTCCTGGTGTTTGAAGCACTTTCTTAGTTATTAACCTAGGTTATCATTGTGAATTTCCCGCGTTGGAGTCTCTCTCTTCCAGTCTCTCAAGCTTTTTCATTCTGAATTCTAATTTGGTGAAACAAACTTTTTTACAAATATACCAGCACTTTCAACATTATTACCACTTGACAGTCTATCCTACCTTTCACAGCGTTTTGGACAGAAATTGTCAGTATTTCAAAATTCAGTAGAGATGTTCGGGATCTAAAACGTATTCCACGAGTTCTAGAGACACTCTGCCATTCCCCTGGTCTGTTGTTTTGAGCAATGAGACTTTTCATTTTAACACAGGTGTCGTACCGGCTTTTTAAAGGCACAGTAAAACATTACTTGGAACCCTAGCCTAACTAACATTTTTATTTCATAGTGTTCTCAATATTTTCATACTTTGCTATAGCTCTAGGAAAATGAGTTTTTCAGTGTTTCACCAAAACCTTTTCTCGAAAACGCCAACTCCTTTTGCCGGGAAAAATAAATGTAAACAGTGTCACACTCGGTTCTCAGCTGTTTGAACAAGATTTCCCAGTGAGAAAATTGTGCTGTTCAGATATTCAGTCTATTGGAATATGTATTCCAATTGTGTGAAGCACATTTCTAAATATTTCCCTAGTCTGGAGTCGTAAGTTCTGAGTGCTACACACCAAATTGTCCAGTGATTGAAGCTCATTCATTGTGAATAGCCAACATTACTACACTGTGACCGTAACCCTGTCCCTAACCCTCTAACCCAAACCCTAAACCTAGCCCACTCCTGCGCCGGAACCCTACCTAGCCCAAAATGTAATCCTAACCCTATCCATGAACAGAGCCGCAATTATCTAACCCTAATACCAGAACTTATCTCGATGACATCATCACTCCCAGCTGGTCCCCTGGCCAAATCATTATCACCTGGGATCAATTAAGCCTGCCCACGTGGCCCCTCCCCCTTGGTGAGGTCATCACATCCGGTTTAATGGCCTAACCAGGCCTCTTTAAAAATCGCCAACTCATTGTCCCGGAATAATAAATGTAACCAGTATCCAACTCGGTTCTATGTTCTTTGAACACGATTTCCTTGTCAGGAAACAATGTGTTACAGATATTAAGGACCTTTATTCACGTATTTCTAGTGTTTGAAACACTTTTTTAGATATTAACCTAGGTTATCATTGTGAATTTCCCGCGTTGGAGTCTCTCTCTTCCAGTCTCTCAAGCTTTTTCATTCTGAATTCTAATTTGGTGAAACAACCTTTTTTACAAATATACCAGCACTTTCAACATTATTACCACTTGAACTTCTATCCTAACTTTAACAGCGTTTTGGATACAAATTGTCAGTATTTCAAAATTCAGTAGAGATGTCGGGTTCTAAAACGTATTCCAGGAGTTCTGACACACTCTGCCATTCCTCTGGTCTGTTGTTTTGAGCTGTGAGACTTTTCATTTTAACACGGATGTCATACCGGCTTTTCAAAGGCACATTAAAACATTACTTGGAACCCTAGCCTAACTAACATTTTTATTTCATAGTGTTCTCAATACTTTCATACTGTTCGATAGCTCTATGAAAATGAGTTTTTCAGTGTTTCACCAAAACCTTTTCCAGAAAACGCCAACTCCTTTTGACGGGAAAAATAAATGTAAACAGAGTCAGACTCGCTTCTCAGCTGTTTGAACAAGATTTCCCAGTGACAAAATTGTGCTGTTCAGATATTCAGTCTATTGGAATATATATTCCTATTGTGTGAAGCACATTTCTAAATATTTCCCTAGTCTGGAGTCGTAAGTTCTGAGTGCTACACACCAAATTGTCCAGTGATTGAAGCTCATTCATTGTGAATAGCCAACATTACTACACTGTGACCACAACCCTGTCCCTAGCCCTCTAACCCAAACCCTAAACCTAGCCCACACCTGAGCCTGAACCCTACCTAGCCCAAAACCTTATCCTAACCCTGACCATGAACAGAGCCCCAATTCTCTAACCCTAATACCAGATCTAATCTCGATGACGTCATCACTCACAGCTGGTCCCCTGGCCAAATCATTATCACCTGGGATCAATTAAGCCTGACCACCTGGCCCCTCCCCCTTGGTGACGTCATCACATCCCGTTTAATGGCCTAACCAGGCTTCTTTCAAAATCACCAACTCATTGTCCCGGAATAATAAATGTAACCAGTATCCAACTCGGTTCTATGTTCTTTGAACAAGATTTCCTTGTCAGGAAACAATGTGTTACAGATATTAAGGCCCTTTATTCACGTATTCCTGGTGTTTGAAGCACTTTCTTAGTTATTAACCTAGGTTATCATTGTGAATTTCCCGAGTTGGAGTCTCTCTCTTCCAGTGTCTCAAGCTTTTTCATTGTGAATTCTAATTTGGTAAAACAACCTTTTTACAAATATACCAGCACTTTCAACATTATTACCACTTGACAGTCTATCCTACCTTTCACAGCGCTTTGGATACAAATTCTCAGTATTTCAATATTCAGTAGAGATGTTCCGGTTCTAAAACGTATTCCAGGAGTTCTAGAGACACTCTGCCATTCCCCTGGTCTGTTGTTTTGAGCAATGAGACTTTTCATTTTAACACGGGTGTCATACTGGCTTTTTAAAGGCACAGTAAAACATTACTTGGAACCCTAGCCTAACTAACATTTTTATTTCATTTTGTTCTCAATACTTTCATACTGTTAGATAGCTCTAGGAAAATGAGTTTTTCAGTGTTTCACCAAAACCTTTACTCGAAAACGCCAACTCCTTTTGACGGGAAAAATAAATGTAAACAGTGTCACACTCGCTTCTCAGCTGTTTGAACAAGATTTCCCAGTGACAAAATTGTGCTGTTCAGATACTCAGTCTATTGGAATATGTATTCCTATTGTTTGAAGCACATTTCTAAATATTTCCCTAGTCTGGAGGCGTAAGTTCTGAGTGCTACACACCAAATTGTACAGTGATTGAAGCTCATTCATTGTGAATAGCCAACATTACTACACTGTGACCGTAACCCTGTCCCTAACCCTCTAACCCAAACCCTAAACCTAGCCCACACCTGAGCCTGAACCCTACCTAGCCGAAAACCTTATCCTAACTCTAACCATGAACAGAGCCCCAATTCTCTAACCCTAATACCAGAACTAATCTCGATGACATCATCACTCCCAGCTGGTCCCCTGGCCAAATCATTATCACCTGGGATCAATTAAGCCTGTCCACGTGGCCCCTCCCCCTTGGTGACATCATGACATCCGATTTAATGGCATAACCAGGCTTCTTTCAAAATGGCCAACTGATTGTCCTGGAATAATAAATGTAACCAGTATCCAACTCGGTTCTATGTTCTTTGAACACGATTTCCTTGTCAGGAAACAATGTGTTACAGATATTAAGGCCCTTTATTCACGTATTCCTAGTGTTTGAAGCATTTTCTTAGATATTAACCTAGGTTATCAGTGTGAATTTCCCGAGTTGGAGTCTCTCTCTTCCAGTGTTTCAAGCTTTTTCATTGTGAATTCTAATTTGGTAAAACAACCGTTTTTACAAATATACCAGCACTTTCAACATTATTACCACTTGACAGTCTATCCTACCTTTCACAGCGCTTTGGATACAAATTCTCAGTATTTCAAAATTCAGTAGAGATGTTCGGGTTCTAAAACGTATTCCAGGAGTTCTAGAGACACTCTGCCATTCCACTGGTCTGTTGCTTTGAGCAACGAGACTTTTCATTTTAACATGGCTGTCATACTGGCTTTTTAAAGGCACAGTAAAACATTACCTCGAACCCTAGGTTAACTAACATTTTTATTTCATAGTGTTCTCAATACTTTCATACTGTTAGATAGCTCTAGGAAAATGAGTTTTTCAGTGTTTCACCAAAACCTTTTCCCGAAAACGCCAACTCCTTTTGACGGGAAAAATAAATGTAAACAGTGTCACACTCGCTTCTCAGCTGTTTGAACAAGATTTCCCAGTGACAAAATTGTGCTGTTCAGATACTAAGTCTATTGGAATATGTATTCCTATTGTGTGAAGCACATTTCTAAATATCTCTCTAGTCTGGAGTCGTAAGTTCTGAGTGCTACACACCAAATTGTCCAGTGATTCAAGCTCATTCATTGTGAATAGCCAACATGACTACACTGTGACCGTAACCCTGTCCCTAACCCTCTAACCCAAACTCTAAACCTAGCCCACACCTGAGCCTGAACCCTACCTAGCCCAAAACCTTATCCTAACCCTAACCATGAACAGAGCCCCAATTCTCTAAACCTAATACCAGAACTAATCTCGATGACGTCATCACTCCCAGCTGGTCCCCTGGCCAAATCATTATCACCTGGGATCAATTAAGCCTGCCCTTGTGGCCCCTCCCCCTTGGTGACGTCATCACATCCGGTTTAATGGCCTAACCAGGCTTCTTTCAAAATCGCCAACTGGAGAGAGAAAAAAGATGGCGACCGGCTTTAAGGTAGGGAGAGAGTGCGAGTGAGGAACCCATAGAGGAGAGTGTAGACGTGTGTGGTGTGTGTGTGTGTGTGAGCTAGGGTCAGTTAGATTCTGCACGTCTTCCAAGGGGCTCCTTAACTGGGCAGTCCTAGACGGCGCAGCCCCGCGCACAAAGCGGACACTTCTCAGCGGCTGGTGCGGACGCAGAGACCACGCCATCTTGGGAAACAGAGCTGCCTGAGACGCGGATCCTGGCTTCTGACACAAACCAGGACCCTGCAGCCACTGGGCACAGAGAACTGCTATCACAGCTTCAGACCAACAAACAAGAATCCAGACTTCTCAGCAGAATTCCGTGAGTCAAAGAGCCTACCCCACTCCCAGCAGGCGCGCGAGCGCCATAGTAACTGATAGACCCGCCCCTCCCCCAAGCTGCTGAGCACTCACAGGCGCGCTGAGAGAGCAGTAACTGATAGACCCGCCCCTCGCCCAAGCTGCCGAGCTTTGCGCAGGGAAGCGCTCCCCACTAGGGAATTTGGCGCGGCACGGGACAGAAGCAGCTCCTGGTCGGGGAAATCTGTCAGTGTGCACAGAGGGCTCCCCTTCGGGGAATTTGGCTTGCGGGTCACAGCGCCCCCTTCTGGGAATCTTAGGGCGTGCACAGAAGGGCTTCCCTTCAGGGAAGTTGGCGCGCAGGACGGACTCCGCCCCCCTTCCGGGACTTTGGGAGAGTGCACCACAGAATCAGCTCACCTTCAGGATTTTAAGAATGTGCGCTCTAGCCGGTTTGGCTCAGTAGAGAGAGCACACACAGGACGCAGCTCCACTTCAGGGAATTTGGCACGCCGGACACAGCTGCCGGGGATCCCTGACTCACAGCGCATTCACACTAAGAGCCAGCGACCCCAATTGTTGGTGCATGCACACACAGGGACCCTGATTCTCAACGAGAAACCTCACAAGGCAACAGAGACTTTGACACTAGAGTCTTGGTGCAGACACAGGGAAACTCTGACTCCTGGCACATCCTAAGGATCTCATTTTCGGCGCATACCAACAGTGTGGTGCAGACAGGGCCCCTGATTCCAAGTGTGCACACGAGACCACACAGAACACTGGGGACACTGACCCTGGGCAAGTCTGGTTCCCACCAACCAAAGGCAGCCACACGTCCTAGTGTCAGAGCACTCCAGTGAAACTCGGGTGGAGCGAAGTCCCCACAGCACAAGGCCCAGGTCCACACAAACGGAAACTTGAGCTTTCTGGTAATAGCCAGAATGGGGAAACGAAATATCTCACAGAGGAAAGAAAATGTGGAGTCGCCAAGAAAGGAAATTAGTGAAACTGAAGCTTGCAACATGACCGAAAAGGAGTTCAGAGTAATGGTCGTGGAATTTATACAACGGATGGATGAGAAAATCAACAACTTATGCAAGAATCAGGAAGAAATGAAGAGTGATATAGCTACAATCAAAAACACCATGGAAAGTTTCAACAGTAGACTACAAGAAGCAGAGGACCGAATTAGTGAGTTAGAAGATCAGGTACAGAAACAAGCTCAAGCTGAACAGCAATTGGAGAAAAAAATTAAAAAGCAGGAGGAAAGCCTAAGGGAGCTTTGGGACAACATGAAACGAAGTAACATGCGTATAATAGGGCTGCCAGAAGGACAAGAAGAGCAGCAGGGTTTAGAAAATCTATTTGAAGAAATAATGACAGAAATCTTCCCTGATATGGGAAAGGTAAAAGTTACGCAAGTAAAGAGAATCCCAAGCAGGATCAACCCCAAAAGACCCACACCAAGACATGTCATAATTTCAATGGCAAATATAAATGATAAAGAGAGAATCCTAAAGGCGGCAAGAGAGAGACAGAGAGTTACCTACAAAGGAACACCCATCAGATTGTCAAATGATTACTCATCAGAAACACAACAAGCTAGAAGTGAATGGAAGGAGGTATACAAAGTGTTGCAAAGCAAAGGACTGAATCCAAGAATACTATATCCAGCAAGACTATCAATCAAAATTGAAGGGGAAATCAGGAGCTTTGCAGACAAAAAAAGCCTCAGGGAGTTTATCACCACCAAACCAGCAATGCAAGAATTGCTAAAGGGAATACTGTAAAAAGAAGAAATAAACAGGTAAGAAGGAATACAGACACAAAAATAGATATGACTGCAAACAAATACCTTTCAGTAATAACTTTAAATGTAAACGGACTAAATGCTCCAATCAAAAGACATCGAGTAGCTGAATGGATAAAAAAACACGACCCATGTATATGCTGTCTACAAGAGACCCACCTCAGAACAAGAGACTCACACAGATTGAAAGTGAAGGGATGGAAAAATATCTTTCAGGCAAATGGAAATGAAAAAAAAGCAGGGGTAGCAATACTTATATCTGACAAAATAGACCTCAAAGTAAATGCCATAACAAGAGATAAGAAAGGCCACTTCATAATACTAAAGGGAGAAATCCAACAAGAAGAAATAATTCTGGTAAACATATACGCTCCCAATATAGGAGCACCCAAATACATAAAAAAAACTCCTGGAGGATATCAAGGGAGAGATTAATAGCAATACAATCATAGTAGGAGACTTTAATACCCCACTATCACCACTGGACAAATCCTCTAAACAAAAAATCAGCAAAGAAACAGCAATCTTAAATGACTCACTAGACCAGATGGAATTAATTGACATCTTCAGAACATTTCACCCCAAAGCCACAGAATATACATTCTTCTCAAGTGCACATGGGTCATTTTCAAAGATAGACCATATGCTGGGTCACAGGCAAAATCTCTTCAAATTCAAGAAGATAGAAATTATATCAAGCATCTTCTCAGATCACAGTGGCATAAAACTGGAAATCAACTACAATAAATACAATCCAAAGAAATCAAACACATGGAGACTAAACAGCATGCTATTAAACAAGGACTGGGTCACCAGAGAGATCAAGGAAGGAATAAAAAACATCATGGCAACAAATGACAATGAAAACACAACAATCCAAAATCTATGGGACACAGCGAAAGCAGTCTTGATAGGGAAGTTCATAGCTCTACAAGCCTATTGCAAAAAACAAGAAACAATGGTAACAAATTACTTAACCCTACAACTCAAAGAGCTAGAAAAAGCACAGCAAGAAAAGCCCAGTGTAACCAGAAGGAAGGAAATAACAAAGATCAGAGCAGAGATAAATGACATAGAGACCAAAGAAACAATACATAAGATCAACAAAACCAAGAGCTGGTTCTTTGAAAGGATAAACAAGATTGATGGACCTCTAGCCAGGCTCACCAAGAAGCAAAGAGAGAGGACCCAAATAAACAAAATCAGAAATGAAAGAGGTGAAATAACAACAGACCCCGCTGAGATACAAAGGATTGTTACAAAATACTACGAACAACTCTATTCCAACAAACTGGACAACCTGGAGGAAATGGACATATTCCTAGAAAAATATAACCTTCCAAAAATCAATCAAGAAGAATCTAAACAGCTCAATAGGCCAATAACTATGGACGAAATTGAAGCAGTCATCAAAAAGCTTCCGGCAAACAAAAGCCCGGGGCCTGATGGCTTCACAGGAGAGTTTTACCAAACATTCAAGGAAGAACTAAAACCTATCCTCCTCAGACTATTCCAAAAAATTCAAGTGGAAGGAACACTTCCAAGCTCCTTCTATGAAGCCAGCATCACCCTAATACCAAAATCAGATAAAGACAACACAATGAAAGAGAATTACAGACCAATATCCCTCATGAACATAGATGCCAAAATCCTCAACAAAATTCTAGCAAATCGGCTCCAGCAGTACATCAGAAAGATCATACACCATGACCAAGTAGGATTTATCCCAGGAATGCAAGGATGGTACAATATCCGCAAATCAATAAACGTGATACATCACATAAACAAATTGAAAGATAAAAATCACATAGTCATATCAATTGATGCAGAAAAAGCATTTGACAAAATCCAACACCCTTTCTTGATAAAAACTCTCAACAAGGTGGGAATAGATGGCTCATACCTCAACATAATAAAAGCTATATATGATAAACCCACAGCAAACATCATACTCAATGGACAAAAACTAAAAACATTTCCCCTAAGAACAGGAACAAGACAGGGATGCCCACTCTCACCACTCCTGTTTGACATAGTACTCGAAGTATTAGCCATTGCAATTAGACAAGAAGAAGAAATAAAAGGCATCCAAATTGGAAAAGAACAAGTAAAGCTGTCTTTATTTGCAGACGACATGATATTGTACATAAAAAATCCGAAAGACTCCGTCAAAAAACTAATAGATTTAATAAATGAATTCGGCAATGTAGCAGGATACAAAATTAACGCCAAGAAATCTATGGCCTTTCTATACACCAATAGTGAACTTACAGACAGAGAGACTAAAAAGGCAATCCCATTTACCATCGCACCAAAAAAATTAAGATACCTAGGAATAAACTTAACTAAGGAGGTAAAAGACCTATACACGGAAAACTACAGGACACTGAAAAAAGAGATAGAGGAAGACGTAAACAGATGGAAGAACATACCATGTTCATGGATTGGTAGAATCAACATCATTAAAATGTCCATACTACCCAAAGCAATCTATAGATTCAATGCACTCCCCATTAAAATACCAACGGCATATTTCACAGACCTTGAAAGAACTCTCCAAAAATTCATCTGGAATAAAAAAAGACCCCGAATAGCCACAGCAATCCTGAGAAAGAAGAATAAAGTAGGAGGGATCTCAATACCAGATTTCAAGCTGTATTACAAAGCCACTGTTCTCAAAACAGCCTGGTACTGGCACAAGAACAGACATATAGATCAATGGAACAGAATAGAGAATCCAGATATCGACCCAAACCACTATGCTCAATTAATATTTGACAAAGGAGGCATGAACATACAATGGAATAAAGACAGTCTCTTCAATAAATGGTGTTGGGAAAATTGGACAGATACATGCAAAAAAATGAAGCTTGATCACCAACTTACACCATACACAAAAATAAACTCAAAATGGATACAGGACTTAAACATAAGACGGGAAACCATAAAAATACTAGAGCAATCCACAGGCAGCAAAATCTCAGACATATGCCAAAAGAAATTCTTCACTGACACTGCTCCTAGGGCAGTGGAAGCTAAAGAGAAAATTAACAAATGGGACTACATAAAAATAAAAAGCTTTTTCACAGCAAAAGAAACCATAAACAAAACAACAAGAAGGCCCACTACATGGGAGAACATATTTGCAAATGGCATCACTGATAAAGGTTTAATCTCCAACATCTACAGGCAGCTTATGCAACTTAATAAAAGGAAGATAAATGATCCAATAAAAAAATGGGCAACAGACCTAAATAGAATCTTTTCAAAAGAAGACAGAAGGAAGGCCAAGAGACACATGAAAACATGCTCAAAGTCACTTATTATCCGAGAGATGCAAATCAAAACAACAATGCGGTACCATCTTACACCTGTCAGAATGGCTATCATCAACAAATCAACAAACGACAAGTGTTGGCGAGGATGCGGAGAAAAAGGAACCCTCGTGCACTGCTGGTGGGAATGCAGATTGGTGCAGCCACTGTGGAGAACAGTATGGAGTTTCCTCAAAAAACTGAAAATGGAACTCCCATTTGACCCAGTAATCCCACTCCTGGGAATATATCCGAAGAAACTAGAAACACCAATCAGAAAGGATATATGCACCCCTATGTTCATAGCAGCACAATTCACCATAGCTAAGATTTGGAAACAGCCTAGGTGCCCGTCAGCAGATGACTGGATCAGAAAACTGTGGTACATCTACACAATGGAATACTATGCTGCCATAAAAAAGAAGGAATTCTCATCATTTGCAGCAACCTGGATGGAATTGGAGAACATTATGTTAAGTGAAATAAGTCAGTCAATGAAAGAAAAATACCACATGATCTCACTCATTTATGGATAATAAAGAACATTATAAAATTGAACAAAAAGATAGATACAGAGACAGTAAAGCATCAAACAGACTGTCAAATTACAGGGGGAAGGTTAGGGAGAGATGGGGGAGATAAGAGATCAATCAAAGGACTTGTATGCATGCATATAAGCATAACCAATGGACGCAAAACTCTGGGGGGTGAGGGCATATATGGGAGTGGGGTGGGGGGGGGCAATGGCAAGATATGTACACATATAATACCTTAATAAAAAATAAAAAAAAAATAAAAAAAATAAAAAAAAAATCGCCAACTCATTGTCCCGGAATAATAAATGTAACCAGTATCCAACTCGGTTCTATGTTCTTTGAACACGATTTCCTTGTCAGGAAACAATGTGTTACAGATATTAAGGCCCTTTATTCACGTATTCCTAGTGTTTGAAGCACTTTCTTAGATATTAACCTAGGTTATCAGTGTGAATTTCCCGAGTTGGAGTCTCTCTCTTCCAGTGTCTCAAGCTTTTTCATTGTGAATTCTAATTTGGTAAAACAACCTTTTTTACAAATATACCAGCACTTTCAACATTATTACCACTTGACAGTCTATCCTACCTTTCACAGCGCTTTGGATACAAATTCTCAGTATTTCAAAATTCAGTAGAGATGTTCGGGTTCTAAAACGTAATCCGGGAGTTCTAGAGACACTCTGCCATTCCCCTGGTCTGTTGTTTTGAGCAATGAGACTTTTCATTTTAACACGGCTGTCATACTGGCTTTTTAAAGGCACAGTAAAACATTACTTGGAACACTAGCCTAACTAACATTTTTATTTCATAGTGTTCTCAATACTTTCATACTGTTCTATAGCTCTAGGAAAATGAGTTTTTCAGTGTTTCACCAAAACCTTTTCCCGAAAACGCCAAGTCCTTTTGACGGGAAAAATAAATGTAAACAGTGTCACACTCGCTTCTCAGCTGTTTGAACAAGATTTCCCAGTGACAAAATTGTGCTGTTCAGATACTCAGTCTATTGGAATATGTATTCCTATTGTGTGAAGCACATTTCTAAATATTTCCCTAGTCTGGAGTCGTAAGTTCTGAGTGCTACACACCAAATTGTCCAGTAATTGAAGCTCATTCATTGTGAATAGCCAACATTACTACACTGTGACCGTAACCCTGTCCCTAACCCTCTAACCCAAACCCTAAACCTAGCCCACACCTGAGCCTGAACCCTACCTAGCCCAAAACCTTATCCTAACCCTAACCATGAACAGAGCCCCAATTCTCTAACCCTAATACCAGAACTAATCTCGATGACGTCATCACTCCCAGCTGGTCCCCTGGCCAAATCATTATCACCTGGGATCAATTAAGCCTGCCCACGTGGCCCCTCCCACTTGGTGACGTCATCACATCCTGTTTAATGGCCTAACCAGGCTTCTTTCAAAATCGCCAACTCATTGTCCCAGAATAATAAATGTAACCAGTATCCAACTCGGTTCTATGTTCTTTGAAAACGATTTCCTTGTCAGGAAACAATGTGTTACAGATATTAAGGCCCTTTATTCACGTATTCCTAGTGTTGGAAGCACTTTCTTAGATATTAACCTAGGTTATCAGTGTGAATTTCCCGGGTTGGAGTCCCTCTCTTCCAGTGTCTCAAGATTTTTCATTGTGAATTCTAATTTGGTAAAACAACCTTTTTTACAAATATACCAGCACTTTCACCATTATTACCACTTGATAGTCTATCCTACCTTTCACAGCCCTTTGGATACAAATTCTCAGTATTTCAAAATTCAGTAGAGATGTTCGGGTTCTAAAACGTATTCCAGGGGTTCTAGAGACACTCTGCCATTCCCCTGGTCTGTTGTTTTGAGCAATGAGACTTTTCATTTTAACACGGGTGTCATACCGGCTTTTTAAAGGCACAGTAAAACATTACTTGGAACCCTAACCTAACTAACATTTTTATTTCATAGTGTTCTCAATACTTTCATACTGTTCGATAGCTCTAGGAAAATGAGTTTTTCAGTGTTTCACCAAAACCTTTTCCCGAAAACGCCAACTCCTTTTGACGGGAAAAATAAATGTAAACAGTGTCACAATCGCTTCTCAGCTGTTTGAACAAGATTTCCCAGTGACAAAATTGTGCTGTTCAGATACTCAGTCTATTGGAATATGTATTCCTACTGTGTGAAGAACATTTCTAAATATTTCCCTAGTCTGGAGTCGTAAGTTCTGAGTGCTACACACCAAATTGTCCAGTGATTGAAGCTCATTCATTGTGAATAGCCAACATTACTACACTGTGACCGTAACCCTGTCCCTAACCCTCTAAACCAAACCCTAAACCTAGCCCACACCTGAGCCTGAACCCTACCTAGCCGAAAACCTTATCCTAACCCTAACCATGAACAGAGCGCCAATTCTCTAACCCTAATACCAGAACTAATCTCGATGACGTCATCACTCCCAGCTGGTCCCCTGGCCAAATCATTATCACCTGGGATCACTTAAGCCTGCCCACGTGGCCCCTCCCCCTTGGTGACGTCATCACATCCGGTTTAATGGCCTAACCAGGCCTCTTTCAAAATGGCCAACTCATTGTCCTGGAATAATAAATGTAACCAGTATCCAACTCGGTTCTATGTTCTTTGAACACGATTTCCTTGTCAGGAAACAATGTGTTACAGATATTAAGGCCCTTTATTCACGTATTCCTAGTGTTTGAAGCACTTTCTTAGATATTAACCTAGGTTATCAGTGTGAATTTCCCGGGTTGGAGTCCCTCTCTTCCAGTGTCTCAAGATTTTTCATTGTGAATTCTAATTTGGTAAAACAACCTTTTTTACAAATATACCAGCACTTTCACCATTATTACCACTTGATAGTCTATCCTACCTTTCACAGCCCTTTGGATACAAATTCTCAGTATTTCAAAATTCAGTAGAGATGTTCGGGTTCTAAAACGTATTCCAGGAATTCTAGAGACACTCTGCCATTCCCCTGGTCTGTTGTTTTGGGCAATGAGACTTTTCATTTTAACACGGGTGTCATACCGGCTTTTTAAAGGCACAGTAAAACATTACTTGGAACCCTAGCCTAACTAACATTTTTATTTCATAGTGTTCTCAATACTTTCATACTGTTCGATAGCTCTAGGAAAATGAGTTTTTCAGTGTTTCACCAAAACCTTTTCCCGAAAACGCCAACTCCTTTTGACGGGAAAAATAAATGTAAACAGTGTCACAGTCGCTTCTCAGCTGTGTGAACAAGATTTCCCAGTGACAAAATTGTGCTGTTCAGATACTCAGTCAATTGAAATATGTATTCCTATTGTGTGAAGCACATTTCTAAATATTTCCCTAGTCTGGAGTCATAAGTTCTGACTGCTACACACCAAATTGTCCAGAGATTGAAGCTCATTCATTGTGAATAGCCAACATGACTACACTGTGACCGTAACCCTGTCCTTAACCCTCTAACCCAAACCCTAAACCTAGCCCACACCTGAGCCTGAACCCTACCTAGCCCAAAACCTTATCCTAACCCTAACCATGAACAGAGCCCCAATTCTCTAACCCTAATATCAGAACTAATCTCGATGACGTCATCACTCCCAGCTGGTCCCCTGGCCAAATCATTATCACCTGGGATCAATTAAGCCTGCCCACGTGGCCCCTCCCCCTTGGTGACGTCATCACATCCTGTTTAATGGCCTAACCAGGCTTCTTTCAAAATCGCCAACTCATTGTCCCAGAATAATAAATGTAACCAGTATCCAACTCGATTCTATGTTCTTTGAAAACGATTTTCTTGTCAGGAAATAATGTGTTACAGATATTAAGGCCCTTTATTCACGTATTCCTAGTGTTTGAAGCACTTTCTTAGATATTAACCTAGGTGATCAGTGTGAATTTCCCGAGTTGGAGTCTCTCTTTCAGTGTCTCAAGCTTTTTCATTGTGAATTCTAATTTGGTAAAACAACCTTTTTTACAAATATACCAGCACTTTCAACATTATTACCACTTGACAGTCTATCCTACCTTTCACAGCCCTTTGGATACAAATTCTCAGTATTTCAAAATTCAGTAGAGATGTTCGGGTTCTAAAACGTATTCCAGGAGTTCTAGAGACACTCTGCCATTCCCCTGGTCTGTTGTTTTGGGCAATGAGACTTTTCATTTTAAAACGGGTGTCATACCGGGTTTTAAAGGCACAGTAAAACATTACTTGGAACCCTAGCCTAACTAACATTTTTATTTCATAGTGTTCTCAATACTTTCATACTGTTCGATAGCTCTAGGAAAATGAGTTTTTCAGTGTTTCACCAAAACCTTTTTCCCGAAAACGCCAACTCCTTTTGACGGGAAAAATAAATGTAAACAGTGTCACAGTCGCTTCTCAGCTGTGTGAACAAGATTTCCCAGTGACAAAATTGTGCTGTTCAGATACTCAGTCAATTGGAATATGTATTCCTATTGTGTGAAGCACATTTCTAAATATTTCCCTAGTCTGGAGTCATAAGTTCTGACTGCTACACACCAAATTGTCCAGAGATTGAAGCTCATTCATTGTGAATAGCCAACATGACTACACTGTGACCGTAACCCTGTCCCTAACCCTCTAACCCAAACCCTAAACCTAGCCCACACCTGAGTCTGAACCCTACCTAGCCCAAAACCTTATCCTAACCCTAACCATGAACAGAGCGCCAATTCTCTAACCCTAATATCAGAACTAATCTCGATGACGTCATCACTCCCAGCTGGTCCCCTGGCCAAATCATTATCACCTGGGATCACTTAAGCCTGCCCACGTGGTCCCTCCCCCTTGGTGACGTCATCACATCCGGTTTAATGGCCTAACCAGGCCTCTTTCAAAATGGCCAACTCATTGTCCTGGAATAATAAATGTAACCAGTATCCAACTCGGTTCTATGTTCTTTGAACACGATTTCCTTGTCAGGAAACAATGTGTTACAGATATTAAGGCCCTTTATTCACGTATTCCTAGTGTTTGAAGCACTTTCTTAGATATTAACCTAGGTTATCAGTGTGAATTTCCCGGGTTGGAGTCCCTCTCTTCCAGTGTCTCAAGATTTTTCATTGTGAATTCTAATTTGGTAAAACAACCTTTTTTACAAATATACCAGCACTTTCACCATTATTACCACTTGATAGTCTATCCTACCTTTCACAGCCCTTTGGATACAAATTCTCAGTATTTCAAAATTCAGTAGAGATGTTCGGGTTCTAAAACGTATTCCAGGGGTTCTAGAGACACTCTGCCATTCCCCTGGTCTGTTGTTTTGAGCAATGAGACTTTTCATTTTAACACGGGTGTCATACCGGGTTTTAAAGGCACAATAAAACATTACTTGGAACCCTAGCCTAACTAACATTTTTATTTCATAGTGTTCTCAATACTTTCATACTGTTCGATAGCTCTAGGAAAATGAGTTTTTCAGTGTTTCACCAAAACCTTTTCCCGAAAACGCCAACTCCTTTTGACGGGAAAAATAAATGTAAACAGTGTCACAGTCGCTTCTCAGCTGTGTGAACAAGATTTCCCAGTGACAAAATTGTGCTGTTCAGATACTCAGTCAATTGGAATATGTATTCCTACTGTGTGAAGAACATTTCTAAATATTTCCCTAGTCTGGAGTCGTAAGTTCTGAGTGCTACACACCAAATTGTCCAGTGATTGAAGCTCATTCATTGTGAATAGCCAACATTACTACACTGTGACCGTAACCCTGTCCCTAACCCTCTAAACCAAACCCTAAACCTAGCCCACACCTGAGCCTGAACCCTACCTAGCCGAAAACCTTATCCTAACCCTAACCATGAACAGAGCGCCAATTCTCTAACCCTAATACCAGAACTAATCTCGATGACGTCATCACTCCCAGCTGGTCCCCTGGCCAAATCATTATCACCTGGGATCACTTAAGCCTGCCCACGTGGCCCCTCCCCCTTGGTGACGTCATCACATCCGGTTTAATGGCCTAACCAGGCCTCTTTCAAAATGGCCAACTCATTGTCCCGGAATAATAAATGTAACCAGTATCCAACTCGGTTCTATGTTCTTTGAACACGATTTCCTTGTCAGGAAACAATGTGTTACAGATATTAAGGCCCTTTATTCACGTATTCCTAGTGTTTGAAGCACTTTCTTAGATATTAACCTAGGTTATCAGTGTGAATTTCCCGGGTTGGAGTCCCTCTCTTCCAGTGTCTCAAGATTTTTCATTGTGAATTCTAATTTGGTAAAACAACCTTTTTTACAAATATACCAGCACTTTCACCATTATTACCACTTGATAGTCTATCCTACCTTTCACAGCCCTTTGGATACAAATTCTCAGTATTTCAAAATTCAGTAGAGATGTTCGGGTTCTAAAACGTATTCCAGGAGTTCTAGAGACACTCTGCCATTCCCCTGGTCTGTTGTTTTGGGCAATGAGACTTTTCATTTTAACACGGGTGTCATACCGGCTTTTTAAAGGCACAGTAAAACATTACTTGGAACCCTAGCCTAACTAACATTTTTATTTCATAGTGTTCTCAATACTTTCATACTGTTCGATAGCTCTAGGAAAATGAGTTTTTCAGTGTTTCACCAAAACCTTTTCCCGAAAACGCCAACTCCTTTTGACGGGAAAAATAAATGTAAACAGTGTCACAGTCGCTTCTCAGCTGTGTGAACAAGATTTCCCAGTGACAAAATTGTGCTGATCAGATACTCAGTCAATTGGAATATGTATTCCTATTGTGTGAAGCACATTTCTAAATATTTCCCTAGTCTGGAGTCATAAGTTCTGACTGCTACACACCAAATTGTCCACAGATTGAAGCTCATTCATTGTGAATAGCCAACATGACTACACTGTGACCGTAACCCTGTCCCTAACCCTCTAACCCAAACCCTAAACCTAGCCCACACCTGAGCCTGAACCCTACCTAGCCCAAAACCTTATCCTAACCCTAACCATGAACAGAGCCCCAATTCTCTAACCCTAATATCAGAACTAATCTCGATGACGTCATCACTCCCAGCTGGTCCCCTGGCCAAATCATTATCACCTGGGATCAATTAAGCCTGCCCACGTGGCCCCTCCCCCTTGGTGACGTCATCACATCCTGTTTAATGGCCTAACCAGGCTTCTTTCAAAATCGCCAACTCATTGTCCCAGAATAATAAATGTAACCAGTATCCAACTCGGTTCTATGTTCTTTGAAAACGATTTTCTTGTCAGGAAACAATGTGTTACAGATATTAAGGCCCTTTATTCACGTATTCCTAGTGTTTGAAGCACTTTCTTAGATATTAACCTAGGTGATCAGTGTGAATTTCCCGAGTTGGAGTCTCTCTTTCAGTGTCTCAAGCTTTTTCATTGTGAATTCTAATTTGGTAAAACAACCTTTTTTACAAATATACCAGCACTTTCAACATTATTACCACTTGACAGTCTATCCTACCTTTCACAGCCCTTTGGATACAAATTCTCAGTATTTCAAAATTCAGTAGAGATGTTCGGGTTCTAAAACGTATTCCAGGAGTTCTAGAGACACTCTGCCATTCCCCTGGTCTGTTGTTTTGGGCAATGAGACTTTTCATTTTAAAACGGGTGTCATACCGGGTTTTAAAGGCACAGTAAAACATTACTTGGAACCCTAGCCTAACTAACATTTTTATTTCATAGTGTTCTCAATACTTTCATACTGTTCGATAGCTCTAGGAAAATGAGTTTTTCAGTGTTTCACCAAAACCTTTTTCCCGAAAACGCCAACTCCTTTTGACGGGAAAAATAAATGTAAACAGTGTCACAGTCGCTTCTCAGCTGTGTGAACAAGATTTCCCAGTGACAAAATTGTGCTGTTCAGATACTCAGTCAATTGGAATATGTATTCCTATTGTGTGAAGCACATTTCTAAATATTTCCCTAGTCTGGAGTCATAAGTTCTGACTGCTACACACCAAATTGTCCAGAGATTGAAGCTCATTCATTGTGAATAGCCAACATGACTACACTGTGACCGTAACCCTGTCCCTAACCCTCTAACCCAAACCCTAAACCTAGCCCACACCTGAGCCTGAACCCTACCTAGCCCAAAACCTTATCCTAACCCTAACCATGAACAGAGCCCCAATTCTCTAACCCTAATATCAGAACTAATCTCGATGACGTCATCACTCCCAGCTGGTCCCCTGGCCAAATCATTATCACCTGGGATCAATTAAGCCTGCCCACGTGGCCCCTCCCCCTTGGTGACGTCATCACATCCTGTTTAATGGCCTAACCAGGCTTCTTTCAAAATCGCCAACTCATTGTCCCAGAATAATAAATGTAACCAGTATCCAACTCGGTTCTATGTTCTTTGAAAACGATTTTCTTGTCAGGAAACAATGTGTTACAGATATTAAGGCCCTTTATTCACGTATTCCTAGTGTTTGAAGCACTTTCTTAGATATTAACCTAGGTGATCAGTGTGAATTTCCCGAGTTGGAGTCTCTCTTTCAGTGTCTCAAGCTTTTTCATTGTGAATTCTAATTTGGTAAAACAACCTTTTTTACAAATATACCAGCACTTTCAACATTATTACCACTTGACAGTCTATCCTACCTTTCACAGCCCTTTGGATACAAATTCTCAGTATTTCAAAATTCAGTAGAGATGTTCGGGTTCTAAAACGTATTCCAGGAGTTCTAGAGACACTCTGCCATTCCCCTGGTCTGTTGTTTTGGGCAATGAGACTTTTCATTTTAAAACGGGTGTCATACCGAGTTTTAAAGGCACAGTAAAACATTACTTGGAACCCTAGCCTAACTAACATTTTTATTTCATAGTGTTCTCAATACTTTCATACTGTTCGATAGCTCTAGGAAAATGAGTTTTTCAGTGTTTCACCAAAACCTTTTTCCCGAAAACGCCAACTCCTTTTGACGGGAAAAATAAATGTAAACAGTGTCACAGTCGCTTCTCAGCTGTGTGAACAAGATTTCCCAGTGACAAAATTGTGCTGTTCAGATACTCAGTCAATTGGAATATGTATTCCTATTGTGTGAAGCACATTTCTAAATATTTCCCTAGTCTGGAGTCATAAGTTCTGACTGCTACACACCAAATTGTCCAGAGATTGAAGCTCATTCATTGTGAATAGCCAACATGACTACACTGTGACCGTAACCCTGTCCCTAACCCTCTAACCCAAACCCTAAACCTAGCCCACACCTGAGCCTGAACCCTACCTAGCCCAAAACCTTATCCTAACCCTAACCATGAACAGAGCCCCAATTCTCTAACCCTAATATCAGAACTAATCTAGATGACGTTATCACTCCCAGCTGGTCCCCTGGCCAAATCATTATCACCTGGGATCAATTAAGCCTGCCCACGTGGCCCCTCCCCCTTGGTGACTTCATCACATCCTGTTTAATGGCCTAACCAGGCTTCTTTCAAAATCGCCAACTCATTGTCCCAGAATAATAAATGTAACCAGTATCCAACTCGGTTCTATGTTCTTTGAAAACGATTTTCTTGTCAGGAAACAATGTGTTACAGATATTAAGGCCCTTTATTCACGTATTCCTAGTGTTTGAAGCACTTTCTTAGATATTAACCTAGGTGATCAGTGTGAATTTCCCGAGTTGGAGTCTCTCTTTCAGTGTCTCAAGCTTTTTCATTGTGAATTCTAATTTGGTAAAACAACCTTTTTTACAAATATACCAGCACTTTCAACATTATTACCACTTGACAGTCTATCCTACCTTTCACAGCCCTTTGGATACAAATTCTCAGTATTTCAAAATTCAGTAGAGATGTTCGGGTTCTAAAACGTAATCCAGGAGTTCTAGAGACACTCTGCCATTCACCTGGTCTGTTGTTTTGAGCAATGAGACTTTTCATTTTAACACGGGTGTCATACCGGCTTTTTAAAGGCACAGTAAAACATTACTTGGAACCCTAGCCTAACTAACATTTTTATTTCATAGTGTTCTCAATACTTTCATACTGTTCGATAGCTCTAGGAAAATGAGTTTTTCAGTGTTTCACCAAAACCTTTTCCCGAAAATGCCAACTCCTTTTGACGGGAAAAATAAATGTAAACAGTGTCACAGTCGCTTCTCAGCTGTGTGAACAAGATTTCCCAGTGACAAAATTGTGCTGTTCAGATACTCAGTCAATTGGAATATGTATTCCTATTGTGTGAAGCACATTTCTAAATATTTCCCTAGTCTGGAGTCATAAGTTCTGACTGCTACACACCAAATTGTCCAGAGATTGAAGCTCATTCATTGTGAATAGCCAACATGACTACACTGTGACCGTAACCCTGTCCCTAACCCTCTAACCCAAACCCTAAACCTAGCCCACACCTGAGCCTGAACCCTACCTAGCCCAAAACCTTATCCTAACCCTAACCATGAACAGAGCCCCAATTCTCTAACCCTAATATCAGAACTAATCTCGATGACGTCATCACTCCCAGCTGGTCCCCTGGCCAAATCATTATCACCTGGGATCAATTAAGCCTGCCCACGTGGCCCCTCCCCCTTGGTGACGTCATCACATCCTGTTTAATGGCCTAACCAGGCTTCTTTCAAAATCGCCAACTCATTGTCCCAGAATAATAAATGTAACCAGTATCCAACTCGGTTCTATGTTCTTTGAAAACGATTTTCTTGTCAGGAAACAATGTGTTACAGATATTAAGGCCCTTTATTCACGTATTCCTAGTGTTTGAAGCACTTTCTTAGATATTAACCTAGGTGATCAGTGTGAATTTCCCGAGTTGGAGTCTCTCTTTCAGTGTCTCAAGCTTTTTCATTGTGAATTCTAATTTGGTAAAACAACCTTTTTTACAAATATACCAGCACTTTCAACATTATTACCACTTGACAGTCTATCCTACCTTTCACAGCCCTTTGGATACAAATTCTCAGTATTTCAAAATTCAGTAGAGATGTTCGGGTTCTAAAACGTATTCCAGGAGTTCTAGAGACACTCTGCCATTCCCCTGGTCTGTTGTTTTGGGCAATGAGACTTTTCATTTTAAAACGGGTGTCATACCGGCTTTTTAAAGGCACACTAAAACATTACTTGGAACCCTAGCCTAACTAACATTTTTATTTCATAGTGTTCTCAATACTTTCATACTGTTCGATAGCTCTAGGAAAATGAGTTTTTCAGTGTTTCACCAAAACCTTTTTCCCGAAAACGCCAACTCCATTTGACGGGAAAAATAAATGTAAACAGTGTCACAGTCGCTTCTCAGCTGTGTGAACAAGATTTCCCAGTGACAAAATTGTGCTGTTCAGATACTCAGTCAATTGGAATATGTATTCCTATTGTGTGAAGCACATTTCTAAATATTTCCCTAGTCTGGAGTCATAAGTTCTGACTGCTACACACCAAATTGTCCAGAGATTGAAGCTCATTCATTGTGAATAGCCAACATGACTACACTGTGACCGTAACCCTGTCCCTAACCCTCTAACCCAAACCCTAAACCTAGCCCACACCTGAGCCTGAACCCTACCTAGCCCAAAACCTTATCCTAACCCTAACCATGAACAGAGCCCCAATTCTCTAACCCTAATATCAGAACTAATCTCGATGACGTCATCACTCCCAGCTGGTCCCCTGGCCAAATCATTATCACCTGGGGTCAATTAAGCCTGCCCACGTGGCCCCTCCCCCTTGGTGACGTCATCACATCCTGTTTAATGGCCTAACCAGGCTTCTTTCAAAATCGCCAACTCATTGTCCCAGAATAATAAATGTAACCAGTATCCAACTAGGTTCTATGTTCTTTGAAAACGATTTTCTTGTCAGGAAACAATGTGTTACAGATATTAAGGCCCTTTATTCACGTATTCCTAGTGTTTGAAGCACTTTCTTAGATATTAACCTAGGTGATCAGTGTGAATTTCCCGAGTTGGAGTCTCTCTTTCAGTGTCTCAAGCTTTTTCATTGTGAATTCTAATTTGGTAAAACAACCTTTTTTACAAATATACCAGCACTTTCAACATTATTACCACTTGACAGTCTATCCTACCTTTCACAGCCCTTTGGATACAAATTCTCAGTATTTCAAAATTCAGTAGAGATGTTCGGGTTCTAAAACGTAATCCAGGAGTTCTAGAGACACTCTGCCATTCACCTGGTCTGTTGTTTTGAGCAATGAGACTTTTCATTTTAACACGGGTGTCATACCGGCTTTTTAAAGGCACAGTAAAACATTACTTGGAACCCTAGCCTAACTAACATTTTTATTTCATAGTGTTCTCAATACTTTCATACTGTTCGATAGCTCTAGGAAAATGAGTTTTTCAGTGTTTCACCAAAACCTTTTCCCGAAAATGCCAACTCCTTTTGACGGGAAAAATAAATGTAAACAGTGTCACAGTCGCTTCTCAGCTGTGTGAACAAGATTTCCCAGTGACAAAATTGTGCTGTTCAGATACTCAGTCAATTGGAATATGTATTCCTATTGTGTGAAGCACATTTCTAAATATTTCCCTAGTCTGGAGTCATAAGTTCTGACTGCTACACACCAAATTGTCCAGAGATTGAAGCTCATTCATTGTGAATAGCCAACATGACTACACTGTGACCGTAACCCTGTCCCTAACCCTCTAACCCAAACCCTAAACCTAGCCCACACCTGAGCCTGAACCCTACCTAGCCCAAAACCTTATCCTAACCCTAACCATGAACAGAGCCCCAATTCTCTAACCCTAATATCAGAACTAATCTCGATGACGTCATCACTCCCAGCTGGTCCCCTGGCCAAATCATTATCACCTGGGATCAATTAAGCCTGCCCACGTGGCCCCTCCCCCTTGGTGACGTCATCACATCCTGTTTAATGGCCTAACCAGGCTTCTTTCAAAATCGCCAACTCATTGTCCCAGAATAATAAATGTAACCAGTATCCAACTCGGTTCTATGTTCTTTGAAAACGATTTTCTTGTCAGGAAACAATGTGTTACAGATATTAAGGCCCTTTATTCACGTATTCCTAGTGTTTGAAGCACTTTCTTAGATATTAACCTAGGTGATCAGTGTGAATTTCCCGAGTTGGAGTCTCTCTTTCAGTGTCTCAAGCTTTTTCATTGTGAATTCTAATTTGGTAAAACAACCTTTTTTACAAATATACCAGCACTTTCAACATTATTACCACTTGACAGTCTATCCTACCTTTCACAGCCCTTTGGATACAAATTCTCAGTATTTCAAAATTCAGTAGAGTTGTTCGGGTTCTAAAACGTATTCCAGGAGTTCTAGAGACACTCTGCCATTCCCCTGGTCTGTTGTTTTGGGCAATGAGACTTTTCATTTTAAAACGGGTGTCATACCGGCTTTTTAAAGGCACACTAAAACATTACTTGGAACCCTAGCCTAACTAACATTTTTATTTCATAGTGTTCTCAATACTTTCATACTGTTCGATAGCTCTAGGAAAATGAGTTTTTCAGTGTTTCACCAAAACCTTTTTCCCGAAAACGCCAACTCCATTTGACGGGAAAAATAAATGTAAACAGTGTCACAGTCGCTTCTCAGCTGTGTGAACAAGATTTCCCAGTGACAAAATTGTGCTGTTCAGATACTCAGTCAATTGGAATATGTATTCCTATTGTGTGAAGCACATTTCTAAATATTTCCCTAGTCTGGAGTCATAAGTTCTGACTGCTACACACCAAATTGTCCAGAGATTGAAGCTCATTCATTGTGAATAGCCAACATGACTACACTGTGACCGTAACCCTGTCCCTAACCCTCTAACCCAAACCCTAAACCTAGCCCACACCTGAGCCTGAACCCTACCTAGCCCAAAACCTTATCCTAACCCTAACCATGAACAGAGCCCCAATTCTCTAACCCTAATATCAGAACTAATCTCGATGACGTCATCACTCCCAGCTGGTCCCCTGGCCAAATCATTATCACCTGGGGTCAATTAAGCCTGCCCACGTGGTACCTCCCCCTTGGTGACGTCATCACATCCTGTTTAATGGCCTAACCAGGCTTCTTTCAAAATCGCCAACTCATTGTCCCAGAATAATAAATGTAACCAGTATCCAACTCGGTTCTATGTTCTTTGAAAACGATTTTCTTGTCAGGAAACAATGTGTTACAGATATTAAGGCCCTTTATTCACGTATTCCTAGTGTTTGAAGCACTTTCTTAGATATTAACCTAGGTGATCAGTGTGAATTTCCCGAGTTGGAGTCTCTCTTTCAGTGTCTCAAGCTTTTTCATTGTGAATTCTAATTTGGTAAAACAACCTTTTTTACAAATATACCAGCACTTTCAACATTATTACCACTTGACAGTCTATCCTACCTTTCACAGCCCTTTGGATAAAAATTCTCAGTATTTCAAAATTCAGTAGAGATGTTCGGGTTCTAAAACGTAATCCAGGAGTTCTAGAGACACTCTGCCATTCACCTGGTCTGTTGTTTTGAGCAATGAGACTTTTCATTTTAACACGGGTGTCATACCGGCTTTTTAAAGGCACAGTAAAACATTACTTGGAACCCTAGCCTAACTAACATTTTTATTTCATAGTGTTCTCAATACTTTCATACTGTTCGATAGCTCTAGGAAAATGAGTTTTTCAGTGTTTCACCAAAACCTTTTTCCCGAAAACGCCAACTCCTTTTGACGGGAAAAATAAATGTAAACAGTGTCACAGTCGCTTCTCAGCTGTGTGAACAAGATTTCCCAGTGACAAAATTGTGCTGTTCAGATACTCAGTCAATTGGAATATGTATTCCTATTGTGTGAAGCACATTTCTAAATATTTCCCTAGTCTGGAGTCATAAGTTCTGACTGCTACACACCAAATTGTCCAGAGATTGAAGCTCATTCATTGTGAATAGCCAACATGACTACACTGTGACCGTAACCCTGTCCCTAACCCTCTAACCCAAACCCTAAACCTAGCCCACACCTGAGCCTGAACCCTACCTAGCCCAAAACCTTATCCTAACCCTAACCATGAACAGAGCCCCAATTCTCTAACCCTAATATCAGAACTAATCTCGATGACGTCATCACTCCCAGCTGGTCCCCTGGCCAAATCATTATCACCTGGGATCAATTAAGCCTGCCCACGTGGCCCCTCCCCCTTGGTGACGTCATCACATCCTGTTTAATGGCCTAACCAGGCTTCTTTCAAAATCGCCAACTCATTGTCCCAGAATAATAAATGTAACCAGTATCCAACTCGGTTCTATGTTCTTTGAAAACGATTTTCTTGTCAGGAAACAATGTGTTACAGATATTAAGGCCCTTTATTCACGTATTCCTAGTGTTTGAAGCACTTTCTTAGATATTAACCTAGGTGATCAGTGTGAATTTCCCGAGTTGGAGTCTCTCTTTCAGTGTCTCAAGCTTTTTCATTGTGAATTCTAATTTGGTAAAACAACCTTTTTTACAAATATACCAGCACTTTCAACATTATTACCACTTGACAGTCTATCCTACCTTTCACAGCCCTTTGGATACAAATTCTCAGTATTTCAAAATTCAGTAGAGATGTTCGGGTTCTAAAACGTATTCCAGGAGTTCTAGAGACACTCTGCCATTCCCCTGGTCTGTTGTTTTGGGCAATGAGACTTTTCATTTTAAAACGGGTGTCATACCGGCTTTTTAAAGGCACAGTAAAACATTACTTGGAACCCTAGCCTAACTAACATTTTTATTTCATAGTGTTCTCAATACTTTCATACTGTTCGATAGCTCTAGGAAAATGAGTTTTTCAGTGTTTCACCAAAACCTTTTCCCGAAAACGCCAACTCCTTTTGAAGGGAAAAATAAATGTAAACAGTGTCACACTCGCTTCTCAGCTGTGTGAACAAGATTTCCCAGTGACAAAATTGTGCTGTTCAGATACTCAGTCAATTGGAATATGTATTCCTATTGTGTGAAGCACATTTCTAAATATTTCCCTAGTCTGGAGTCATAAGTTCTGACTGCTACACACCAAATTGTCCAGAGATTGAAGCTCATTCATTGTGAATAGCCAACATGACTACACTGTGACCGTAACCCTGTCCCTAACCCTCTAACCCAAACCCTAAACCTAGCCCACACCTGAGCCTGAACCCTACCTAGCCCAAAACCTTATCCTAACCCTAACCATGAACAGAGCCCCAATTCTCTAACCCTAATATCAGAAAAAATCTCGATGACGTCATCACTCCCAGCTGGTCCCCTGGCCAAATCATTATCACCTGGGATCAATTAAGCCTGCCCACGTGGTCCCTCCCCCTTGGTGACGTCATCACATCCTGTTTAATGGCCTAACCAGGCTTCTTTCAAAATCGCCAACTCATTGTCCCAGAATAATAAATGTAACCAGTATCCAACTCGGTTCTATGTTCTTTGAAAACGATTTTCTTGTCAGGAAACAATGTGTTACAGATATTAAGGCCCTTTATTCACGTATTCCTAGTGTTTGAAGCACTTTCTTAGATATTAACCTAGGTGATCACTGTGAATTTCCCGAGTTGGAGTCTCTCTTTCAGTGTCTCAAGCTTTTTCATTGTGAATTCTAATTTGGTAAAACAACCTTTTTTACAAATATACCAGCACTTTCAACATTATTACCACTTGACAGTCTATCCTACCTTTCACAGCCCTTTGGATACAAATTCTCAGTATGTCAAAATTCAGTAGAGATGTTCGGGTTCTAAAACGTATTCCAGGAGTTCTAGAGACACTCTGCCATTCCCCTGGTCTGTTGTTTTGGGCAATGAGACTTTTCATTTTAAAACGGGTGTCATACCGGGTTTTAAAGGCACAGTAAAACATTACTTGGAACCCTAGCCTAACTAACATTTTTATTTCATAGTGTTCTCAATACTTTCATACTGTTCGATAGCTCTAGGAAAATGAGTTTTTCAGTGTTTCACCAAAACCTTTTTCCCGAAAACGCCAACTCCTTTTGACGGGAAAAATAAATGTAAACAGTGTCACAGTCGCTTCTCAGCTGTGTGAACAAGATTTCCCAGTGACAAAATTGTGCTGTTCAGATACTCAGTCAATTGGAATATGTATTCCTATTGTGTGAAGCACATTTCTAAATATTTCCCTAGTCTGGAGTCATAAGTTCTGACTGCTACACACCAAATTGTCCAGAGATTGAAGCTCATTCATTGTGAATAGCCAACATGACTACACTGTGACCGTAACCCTGTCCCTAACCCTCTAACCCAAACCCTAAACCTAGCCCACACCTGAGCCTGAACCCTACCTAGCCCAAAACCTTATCCTAACCCTAACCATGAACAGAGCCCCAATTCTCTAACCCTAATATCAGAACTAATCTCGATGTCGTCATCACTCCCAGCTGGTCCCCTGGCCAAATCATTATCACCTGGGATCAATTAAGCCTGCCCACGTGGTCCCTCCCCCTTGGTGACGTCATCACATCCTGTTTAATGGCCTAACCAGGCTTCTTTCAAAATCGCCAACTCATTGTCCCAGAATAATAAATGTAACCAGTATCCAACTCGGTTCTAAGTTCTTTGAAAACGATTTTCTTGTCAGGAAACAATGTGTTACAGATATTAAGGCCCTTTATTCACGTATTCCTAGTGTTTGAAGCACTTTCTTAGATATTAACCTAGGTGATCAGTGTGAATTTCCCGAGTTGGAGTCTCTCTTTCAGTGTCTCAAGCTTTTTCATTGTGAATTCTAATTTGGTAAAACAACCTTTTTTACAAATATACCAGCACTTTCAACATTATTACCACTTGACAGTCTATCCTACCTTTCACAGCCCTTTGGATACAAATTCTCAGTATTTCAAAATTCAGTAGAGATGTTCGGGTTCTAAAACGTAATCCAGGAGTTCTAGAGACACTCTGCCATTCACCTGGTCTGTTGTTTTGAGCAATGAGACTTTTCATTTTAACACGGGTGTCATACCGGCTTTTTAAAGGCACAGTAAAACATTACTTGGAACCCTAGCCTAACTAACATTTTTATTTCATAGTGTTCTCAATACTTTCATACTGTTCGATAGCTCTAGAAAAATGAGTTTTTCAGTGTTTCACCAAAACCTTTTCCCGAAAATGCCAACTCCTTTTGACGGGAAAAATAAATGTAAACAGTGTCACAGTCGCTTCTCAGCTGTGTGAACAAGATTTCCCAGTGACAAAATTGTGCTGTTCAGATACTCAGTCAATTGGAATATGTATTCCTATTGTGTGAAGCACATTTCTAAATATTTCCCTAGTCTGGAGTCATAAGTTCTGACTGCTACACACCAAATTGTCCAGAGATTGAAGCTCATTCATTGTGAATAGCCAACATGACTACACTGTGACCGTAACCCTGTCCCTAACCCTCTAACCCAAACCCTAAACCTAGCCCACACCTGAGCCTGAACCCTACCTAGCCCAAAACCTTATCCTAACCCTAACCATGAACAGAGCCCCAATTCTCTAACCCTAATATCAGAACTAATCTCGATGACGTCATCACTCCCAGCTGGTCCCCTGGCCAAATCATTATCACCTGGGATCAATTAAGCCTGCCCACGTGGCCCCTCCCCCTTGGTGACGTCATCACATCCTGTTTAATGGCCTAACCAGGCTTCTTTCAAAATCGCCAACTCATTGTCCCAGAATAATAAATGTAACCAGTATCCAACTCGGTTCTATGTTCTTTGAAAACGATTTTCTTGTCAGGAAACAATGTGTTACAGATATTAAGGCCCTTTATTCACGTATTCCTAGTGTTTGAAGCACTTTCTTAGATATTAACCTAGGTGATCAGTGTGAATTTCCCGAGTTGGAGTCTCTCTTTCAGTGTCTCAAGCTTTTTCATTGTGAATTCTAATTTGGTAAAACAACCTTTTTTACAAATATACCAGCACTTTCAACATTATTACCACTTGACAGTCTATCCTACCTTTCACAGCCCTTTGGATACAAATTCTCAGTATTTCAAAATTCAGTAGAGATGTTCGGGTTCTAAATCGTAATCCAGGAGTTCTAGAGGCACTCTGCCATTCACCTGGTCTGTTGTTTTGAGCAATGAGACTTTTCATTTTAACACGGGTGTCATACCGGCTTTTTAAAGGCACAGTAAAACATTACTTGGAACCCTAGCCTAACTAACATTTTTATTTCATAGTGTTCTCAATACTTTCATACTGTTCGATAGCTCTAGGAAAATGAGTTTTTCAGTCTTTCACCAAAACCTTTTCCCGAAAATGCCAACTCCTTTTGACGGGAAAAATAAATGTAAACAGTGTCACAGTCGCTTCTCAGCTGTGTGAACAAGATTTCCCAGTGACAAAATTGTGCTGTTCAGATACTCAGTCAATTGGAATATGTATTCCTATTGTGTGAAGCACATTTCTAAATATTTCCCTAGTCTGGAGTCATAAGTTCTGACTGCTACACACCAAATTGTCCAGAGATTGAAGCTCATTCATTGTGAATAGCCAACATGACTACACTGTGACCGTAACCCTGTCCCTAACCCTCTAACCCAAACCCTAAACCTAGCCCACACCTGAGCCTGAACCCTACCTAGCCCAAAACCTTATCCTAACCCTAACCATGAACAGAGCCCCAATTCTCTAACCCTAATATCAGAACTAATCTCGATGACGTCATCACTCCCAGCTGGTCCCCTGGCCAAATCATTATCACCTGGGATCAATTAAGCCTGCCCACGTGGCCCCTCCCACTTGGTGACGTCATCACATCCTGTTTAATGGCCTAACCAGGCTTCTTTCAAAATCGCCAACTCATTGTCCCGGAATAATAAATGTAACCAGTATCCAACTCGGTTCTATGTTCTTTGAAAACGATTTTCTTGTCAGGAAACAATGTGTTACAGATATTAAGGCCCTTTATTCACGTATTCCTAGCGTTTGAAGCACTTTCTTAGATATTAACCTAGGTGATCAGTGTGAATTTCCCGAGTTGGAGTCTCTCTTTCAGTGTCTCAAGCTTTTTCATTGTGAATTCTAATTTGGTAAAACAACCTTTTTTACAAATATACCAGCACTTTCAACATTATTACCACTTGACAGTCTATCCTACCTTTCACAGCCCTTTGGATACAAATTCTCAGTATTTCAAAATTCAGTAGAGATGTTCGGGTTCTAAAACGTATTCCAGGAGTTCTAGAGACACTCTGCCATTCCCCTGGTCTGTTGTTTTGGGCAATGAGACTTTTCATTTTAAAACGGGTGTCATACCGGCTTTTTAAAGGCACAGTAAAACATTACTTGGAACCCTAGCCTAACTAACATTTATATTTCATAGTGTTCTCAATACTTTCATACTGTTCGATAGCTCTAGGAAAATGAGTTTTTCAGTGTTTCACCAAAACCTTTTCCCGAAAACGCCAACTCCTTTTGAAGGGAAAAATAAATGTAAACAGTGTCACACTCGCTTCTCAGCTGTGTGAACAAGATTTCCCAGTGACAAAATTGTGCTGTTCAGATACTCAATCAATTGGAATATGTATTCCTATTGTGTGAAGCACATTTCTAAATATTTCCCTAGTCTGGATTCATAAGTTCTGACTGCTACACACCAAATTGTCCAGAGATTGAAGCTCATTCATTGTGAATAGCCAACATGACTACACTGTGACCGTAACCCTGTCCCTAACCCTCTAACCCAAACCCTAAACCTAGCCCACACCTGAGCCTGAACCCTACCTAGCCCAAAACCTTATCCTAACCCTAACCATGAACAGAGCCCCAATTCTCTAACCCTAATATCAGAACTAATCTTGATGACGTCATCACTCCCAGCTGGTCCCCTGGCCAAATCATTATCACCTGGGATCAATTAAGCCTGCCCACGTGGTCCCTCCCCCTTGGTGACGTCATCACATCCTGTTTAATGGCCTAACCAGGCTTCTTTCAAAATCGCCAACTCATTGTCCCAGAATAATAAATGTAACCAGTATCCAACTCGGTTCTATGTTCTTTGAAAACGATTTTCTTGTCAGGAAACAATGTGTTACAGATATTAAGGCCCTTTATTCACGTATTCCTAGTGTTTGAAGCACTTTCTTAGATATTAACCTAGGTGATCAGTGTGAATTTCCCGAGTTGGAGTCTCTCTTTCAGTGTCTCAAGCTTTTTCATTGTGAATTCTAATTTGGTAAAACAACCTTTTTTACAAATATACCAGCACTTTCAACATTATTACCACTTGACAGTCTATCCTACCTTTCACAGCCCTTTGGATACAAATTCTCAGTATTTCAAAATTCAGTAGAGATGTTCGGGTTCTAAAACGTAATCCAGGAGTTCTAGAGACACTCTGCCATTCACCTGGTCTGTTGTTTTGAGCAATGAGACTTTTCATTTTAACACGGGTGTCATACTGGCTTTTTAAAGGCACAGTAAAACATTACTTGGAACCCTAGCCTAACTAACATTTTTATTTCATAGTGTTCTCAATACTTTCATACTGTTCGATAGCTCTAGGAAAATGAGTTTTTCAGTGTTTCACCAAAACCTTTTCCCGAAAATGCCAACTCCTTTTGACGGGAAAAATAAATGTAAACAGTGTCACAGTCGCTTCTCAGCTGTGTGAACAAGATTTCCCAGTGACAAAATTGTGCTGTTCAGATACTCAGTCAATTGGAATATGTATTCCTATTGTGTGAAGCACATTTCTAAATATTTCCCTAGTCTGGAGTCATAAGTTCTGACTGCTACACACCAAATTGTCCAGAGATTGAAGCTCATTCATTGTGAATAGCCAACATGACTACACTGTGACCGTAACCCTGTCCCTAACCCTCTAACCCAAACCCTAAACCTAGCCCACACCTGAGCCTGAACCCTACCTAGCCCAAAACCTTATCCTAACCCTAACCATGAACAGAGCCCCAATTCTCTAACCCTAATATCAGAACTAATCTCGATGACGTCATCACTCCCAGCTGGTCCCCTGGCCAAATCATTATCACCTGGGATCAATTAAGCCTGCCCACGTGGCCCCTCCCCCTTGGTGACGTCATCACATCCTGTTTAATGGCCTAACCAGGCTTCTTTCAAAATCGCCAACTCATTGTCCCAGAATAATAAATGTAACCAGTATCCAACTCGGTTCTATGTTCTTTGAAAACGATTTTCTTGTCAGGAAACAATGTGTTACAGATATTAAGGCCCTTTATTCACGTATTCCTAGTGTTTGAAGCACTTTCTTAGATATTAACCTAGGTGATCAGTGTGAATTTCCCGAGTTGGAGTCTCTCTTTCAGTGTCTCAAGCTTTTTCATTGTGAATTCTAATTTGGTAAAACAACCTTTTTTACAAATATACCAGCACTTTCAACATTATTACCACTTGACAGTCTATCCTACCTTTCACAGCCCTTTGGATACAAATTCTCAGTATTTCAAAATTCAGTAGAGATGTTCGGGTTCTAAAACGTATTCCAGGAGTTCTAGAGACACTCTGCCATTCACCTGGTCTGTTGTTTTGGGCAATGAGACTTTTCATTTTAAAACGGGTGTCATACCGGCTTTTTAAAGGCACACTAAAACATTACTTGGAACCCTAGCCTAACTAACATTTTTATTTCATAGTGTTCTCAATACTTTCATACTGTTCGATAGCTCTAGGAAAATGAGTTTTTCAGTGTTTCACCAAAACCTTTTTCCCGAAAACGCCAACTCCATTTGACGGGAAAAATAAATGTAAACAGTGTCACAGTCGCTTCTCAGCTGTGTGAACAAGATTTCCCAGTGACAAAATTGTGCTGTTCAGATACTCAGTCAATTGGAATATGTATTCCTATTGTGTGAAGCACATTTCTAAATATTTCCCTAGTCTGGAGTCATAAGTTCTGACTGCTACACACCAAATTGTCCAGAGATTGAAGCTCATTCATTGTGAATAGCCAACATGACTACACTGTGACCGTAACCCTGTCCCTAACCCTCTAACCCAAACCCTAAACCTAGCCCACACCTGAGCCTGAACCCTACCTAGCCCAAAACCTTATCCTAACCCTAACCATGAACAGAGCCCCAATTCTCTAACCCTAATATCAGAACTAATCTCGATGACGTCATCACTCCCAGCTGGTCCCCTGGCCAAATCATTATCACCTGGGGTCAATTAAGCCTGCCCACGTGGTCCCTCCCCCTTGGTGACGTCATCACATCCTGTTTAATGGCCTAACCAGGCTTCTTTCAAAATCGCCAACTCATTGTCCCAGAATAATAAATGTAACCAGTATCCAACTAGGTTCTATGTTCTTTGAAAACGATTTTCTTGTCAGGAAACAATGTGTTACAGATATTAAGGCCCTTTATTCACGTATTCCTAGTGTTTGAAGCACTTTCTTAGATATTAACCTAGGTGATCAGTGTGAATTTCCCGAGTTGGAGTCTCTCTTTCAGTGTCTCAAGTTTTTTCATTGTGAATTCTAATTTGGTAAAACAACCTTTTTTACAAATATACCAGCACTTTCAACATTATTACCACTTGACAGTCTATCCTACCTTTCACAGCCCTTTGGATACAAATTCTCAGTATTTCAAAATTCAGTAGAGATGTTCGGGTTCTAAAACGTAATCCAGGAGTTCTAGAGACACTCTGCCATTCACCTGGTCTGTTGTTTTGAGCAATGAGACTTTTCATTTTAACACGGGTGTCATACCGGCTTTTTAAAGGCACAGTAAAACATTACTTGGAACCCTAGCCTAACTAACATTTTTATTTCATAGTGTTCTCAATACTTTCATACTGTTCGATAGCTCTAGGAAAATGAGTTTTTCAGTGTTTCACCAAAACCTTTTTCCCGAAAACGCCAACTCCTTTTGACGGGAAAAATAAATGTAAACAGTGTCACAGTCGCTTCTCAGCTGTGTGAACAAGATTTCCCAGTGACAAAATTGTGCTGTTCAGATACTCAGTCAATTGGAATATGTATTCCTATTGTGTGAAGCACATTTCTAAATATTTCCCTAGTCTGGAGTCATAAGTTCTGACTGCTACACACCAAATTGTCCAGAGATTGAAGCTCATTCATTGTGAATAGCCAACATGACTACACTGTGACCGTAACCCTGTCCCTAACCCTCTAACCCAAACCCTAAACCTAGCCCACACCTGAGCCTGAACCCTACCTAGCCCAAAACCTTATCCTAACCCTAACCATGAACAGAGCCCCAATTCTCTAACCCTAATATCAGAACTAATCTCGATGACGTCATCACTCCCAGCTGGTCCCCTGGCCAAATCATTATCACCTGGGATCAATTAAGCCTGCCCACGTGGCCCCTCCCACTTGGTGACGTCATCACATCCTGTTTAATGGCCTAACCAGGCTTCTTTCAAAATCGCCAACTCATTGTCCCAGAATAATAAATGTAACCAGTATCCAACTCGGTTCTATGTTCTTTGAAAACGATTTTCTTGTCAGGAAACAATGTGTTACAGATATTAAGGCCATTTATTCACGTATTCCTAGTGTTTGAAGCACTTTCTTAGATATTAACCTAGGTGATCAGTGTGAATTTCCCGAGTTGGAGTCTCTCTTTCAGTGTCTCAAGCTTTTTCATTGTGAATTCTAATTTGGTAAAACAACCTTTTTTACAAATATACCAGCACTTTCAACATTATTACCACTTGACAGTCTATCCTACCTTTCACAGCCCTTTGGATACAAATTCTCAGTATTTCAAAATTCAGTAGAGATGTTCGGGTTCTAAAACGTATTCCAGGAGTTCTAGAGACACTCTGCCATTCCCCTGGTCTGTTGTTTTGGGCAATGAGACTTTTCATTTTAAAACGGGTGTCATACCGGCTTTTTAAAGGCACAGTAAAACATTACTTGGAACCCTAGCCTAACTAACATTTTTATTTCATAGTGTTCTCAATACTTTCATACTGTTCGATAGCTCTAGGAAAATGAGTTTTTCAGTGTTTCACCAAAACCTTTTCCCGAAAACGCCAACTCCTTTTGAAGGGAAAAATAAATGTAAACAGTGTCACAGTCGCTTCTCAGCTGTGTGAACAAGATTTCCCAGTGACAAAATTGTGCTGTTCAGATACTCAGTCAATTGGAATATGTATTCCTATTGTGTGAAGCACATTTCTAAATATTTCCCTAGTCTGGAGTCATAAGTTCTGACTGCTACACACCAAAATGTCCAGAGATTGAAGCTCATTCATTGTGAATAGCCAACATGACTACACTGTGACCATAACCCTGTCCCTAACCCTCTAACCCAAACCCTAAACCTAGCCCACACCTGAGCCTGAACCCTACCTAGCCCAAAACCTTATCCTAACCCTAACCATGAACAGAGCCCCAATTCTCTAACCCTAATATCAGAACTAATCTCGATGACGTCATCACTCCCAGCTGGTCCCCTGGCCAAATCATTATCACCTGGGATCAATTAAGCCTGCCCACGTGGCCCCTCCCCCTTGGTGACGTCATCACATCCTGTTTAATGGCCTAACCAGGCTTCTTTCAAAATCGCCAACTCATTGTCCCAGAATAATAAATGTAACCAGTATCCAACTCGGTTCTATGTTCTTTGAAAACGATTTTCTTGTCAGGAAACAATGTGTTACAGATATTAAGGCCCTTTATTCACGTATTCCTAGTGTTTGAAGCACTTTCTTAGATATTAACCTAGGTGATCAGTGTGAATTTCCCGAGTTGGAGTCTCTCTTTCAGTGTCTCAAGCTTTTTCATTGTGAATTCTAATTTGGTAAAACAACCTTTTTTACAAATATACCAGCACTTTCAACATTATTACCACTTGACAGTCTATCCTACCTTTCACAGCCCTTTGGATACAAATTCTCAGTATTTCAAAATTCAGTAGAGATGTTCGGGTTCTAAAACGTATTCCAGGAGTTCTAGAGACACTCTGCCATTCCCCTGGTCTGTTGTTTTGGGCAATGAGACTTTTCATTTTAAAACGGGTGTCATACCGGGTTTTAAAGGCACAGTAAAACATTACTTGGAACCCTAGCCTAACTAACATTTTTATTTCATAGTGTTCTCAATACTTTCATACTGTTCGATAGCTCTAGGAAAATGAGTTTTTCAGTGTTTCACCAAAACCTTTTTCCCGAAAACGCCAACTCCTTTTGACGGGAAAAATAAATGTAAACAGTGTCACAGTCGCTTCTCAGCTGTGTGAACAAGATTTCCCAGTGACAAAATTGTGCTGTTCAGATACTCAGTCAATTGGAATATGTATTCCTATTGTGTGAAGCACATTTCTAAATATTTCCCTAGTCTGGAGTCATAAGTTCTGACTGCTACACACCAAATTGTCCAGAGATTGAAGCTCATTCATTGTGAATAGCCAACATGACTACACTGTGACCGTAACCCTGTCCCTAACCCTCTAACCCAAACCCTAAACCTAGCCCACACCTGAGCCTGAACCCTACCTAGCCCAAAACCTTATCCTAACCCTAACCATGAACAGAGCCACAATTCTCTAACCCTAATACCAGAACTAATCTCGAGGATGTCATCACTCCCAGCTGGTCCCCTGGCCAAATCATTATCACCTGGGATCAATTAAGCCTGCCCTCGTGGCCCCTCCCCCTTGGTGATGTCATCACATCCAGTTTAATGGCCTAACCAGGCCTCTTTCAAATTCGCCAACTCATCGTCCCGGAATAATAAATGTAACCAGTATCCAACTCGGTTCTATGTTCTTTGAACACGATTTCCTTGTCAGGAAACAATGTGTTACACATAGTAAGGCCCTTTATTCACGTATTCCTAGTGTTTGAAGCACTTTCTTAGATATTAACCTAGGTTATCATTGTGAATTTCCCGAGTTGGAGTCTCTCTCTTCCAGTGTCTCAAGCTTTTTCATTGTGAATTCTAATTTGGTAAAACAACCTTTTTTACAAATATACCAGCACTTTCAACATTATTACCACCTGACAGTCTATCCTACCTTTCACAGAGCTTTGGATACAAATTCTCAGTATTTCAAAATTCAGTAGAGATGTTCGGGTTCTAAAACGTATTCCAGGAGTTCTAGAGACACTCTGCCATTCCCCTGGTCTGTTGTTTTGAGCAATGAGACTTTTCATTTTAACATGGTTGTCATACCGGCTTTTTAAAGGCACAGTAAAACAATACTTGGAACCCTAGCCTGACTAACATTTTTATTTCATAGTGTTCTCAATACTTTCAAACTGTTCGATAGCTCAAGGAAAATGAGTTTTTCCGTGTTTCACCAAAACCTTTTCCCGAAAACGCCAACTCCCTTTGACGGGAAAAATAAATGTAAACAGTGTCACACACGTTTCTCAGCTGTTTGAACTAGATTTCCCAGTGACAAAATTGTGCTGTTCAGATACTCAGTCTATTGGAATATGTATTCCTATTGTGTGAAGCACATTTCTGAATATTTCCCTAGTCTGGAGTCGTAAGTTCTGAGTGCTACACACCAAATTGTCCAGTGATTGAATCTCATTCATTGTGAATAGCCAACATTACTACACTGTGACCGTAACCCTGTCCCTAACCCTCTAACCCAAACCCTAAACCTAGCCCACACCTGAGCCTGAACCCTACCTAGCCCAAAACCTTATCCTAACCCTAACCATGAACAGAGCCACAATTCTCTAACCCTAATACCAGAACTAATCTCGATGACATCATCACTCCCAGCTGGTCCCCTGGCCAAATCATTATCACCTGGGATCAATTAAGCCTGCCCTCGTGGCCCCTCCCCCTTGGTGACATCATCACATCCGGTTTAATGGCCTAACAAGGCTTCTTTCAAAATCGCCAACTCATTGTCCCGGAATAATAAATGTAACCAGTATCCAACTCGGTTCTATGTTCTTTGAACACAATTTCCTTGTCAGGAAACAATGTGTTACAGATATTAAGGCCCTTTATTCACGTATTACTAGTGTTTGAAGCACTTTCTTAGATATTAACCTAGGTTATCATTGTGAATTTCCCGAGTTGGGGTCTCTCTCTTCCAGTGTCTCAAGCTTTTTCATTGTGAATTCTAATTTGGTAAAACAACCTTTTTTACAAATATACCAGCACTTTCAACATTATTACCACCTGACAGTCTATCCTACCTTTATCAGCGCTTTGGATACAAATTCTCAGTATTTCAAAATTCAGTAGAGATGTTCGGGTTTTAAAACATATTCCAGGAGTTCTAGAGACACTCTGCCATTCCCCTGGTCTGTTGTTTTGAGCAATGAGACTTTTTATTTTAACACGGTTGTCATACTGGCTTTTTAAAGGCACAGTAAAACCTTACTTGGAACCCTAGCCTGACTAACATTTTTATTTCATAGAGTTCTCAATACTTTCATACTGTTCTATAGCTCTAGGAAATTGAGTTTTTCAGTGTTTAACCAAAACCTTTTCCCGAAAACGCCAACTCCTTTTGACGGGAAAAATAAATGTAAACAGTGTCACACACGTTTCTCAGCTGTTTGAACAAGATTTCCCAGTGACAAAATTGTGCTGTTCAGATACTCAGTCTATTGGAATATGTATTCCTATTGTGTGAAGCACATTTCTAAATATTTCCCTAGTCTGGAGTCGTAAGTTCTGAGTGCTACACACCAAATTGTCCAGTGATTGAAGCTCATTCATTGTAAATAGCCAACATTACTACACTGTGACCGTAACCCTGTACCTAACCCTCTAACCCTCTAACCCAAACCCTAAACCTAGCCCACACCTGAGCCTGAACCCTACCTAGCCCAAAACCTTATCCTAACCCTAACCATGAACAGAGCCACAATTCTCTAACCCCAATACCAGAACTAATCTCAATGACGTCATCACTCCCAGCTGGTCCCCTGGCCAAATCATTATCACCTGGGGTCAATTAAGCCTGCCCACGTGGCCCCTCCCCATTGGTGACGTCATCACATCCGGTTTAATGGCCTAACCAGGCCTCTTTCAAAATCGCCAACTCATTGTCCCGGAATAATAAATGTAACCAGTATCCAACTCGGTTCTATGTTCTTTGAACACGATTTCCTTGTCAGGAAACAATGTGTTACAGATATTAAGGCCCTTTATTCACGTATTCCTAGTGTTTGAAGCACTTTCTTAGATATTAACCTAGGTTATCATTGTGAATTTCCCGAGTTGGAGTCTCTCTCTTCCAGTGTCTCAAGCTTTTTCATTGTGAATTCTAATTTGGTAAAACAACCTTTTTTACAAATATACCAGCACTTTCAACATTATTACCACCTGACAGTCTATCCTACCTTTATCAGCGCTTTGGATACAAATTCTCAGTATTTAAAAATTCAGTAGAGATGTTCGGGTTTTAAAACATATTCCAGGAGTTCTAGAGACACTCTGCCATTCCCCTGGTCTGTTGTTTTGAGCAATGAGACTTTTTATTTTAACACGGGTGTCATACTGGCTTTTTAAAGGCACAGTAAAACCTTACTTGGAACCATAGCCTGACTAACATTTTTATTTCATAGTGTTCTCAATACTTTCATACTGTTCTATAGCTCTAGGAAAATGAGTTTTTCAGTGTTTAACCAAAACCTTTTCCCAAAAACGCCAACTCCTTTTGACGGGAAAAATAAATGTAAACAGTGTCACACACGTTTCTCAGCTGTTTGAACAAGATTTCCCAGTGACAAAATTGTGCTGTTCAGATATTCAGTCTATTGGAATATGTATTCCTATTGTGTGAAGCACATTTCTAAATATTTCCCTAGTCTGGAGTCGTAAGTTCTGAGTGCTACACACCAAATTGTCCAGTGATTGAAGCTCATTCATTGTGAAAGCCAACATTACTATACTGTGACCTTAACCCTGTCCCTAACCCTCTAACCCAAACCCTAAACCTAGCCCACACCTGAGCCTGAACCCTACATAGCCAAAACCTTATCCTAACCCTAACCAAGAACAGAGCCACAATTCTCTAACCCCAATACCAGAACTAATCTCGATGACGTCATCACTCCCAGCTGGTCCCCTGGCCAAATCATTATCACCTGGGGTCAATTAAGCCTGCCCACGTGGCCCCTCCCCCTTGGTGACGTCATCACATCCGGTTTAATGGCCTAACCAGGCCTCTTTCAAAATCGCCAACTCATTGTCCCGGAATAATAAATGTAACCAGTATCCAACTCGGTTCTATGTTCTTTGAACACGATTTCCTTGTCAGGAAACAATGTGTTACAGATATTAAAGCCCTTTATTCACGTATTCCTAGTGTTTGAAGCACTTTCTTAGATATTAACCTAGGTTATCATTGTGAATTTCCCGAGTTGGAGTCTCTCTCTTCCAGTGTCTCAAGCTTTTTCATTGTGAATTCTAATTTGGTAAAACAACCTTTTTTACAAATATACCAGCACTTTCAACATTATTACCACTTCACAGTCTATCCTACCTTTCACAGCGCTTTGGATACAAATTCTCAGTATTTCAAAATTCAGTAGAGATGTTCGGGTTCTAAAACGTATTCCAGGAGTTCTAAAGACACTATGCCATTCCCCTGGTCTGTTGTTTTGAGCAATGAGACTTTTCATTTTAACACGGGTGTCATACCGGCTTTTTACAGGCACAGTAAAACATTATTTGGAACCCTAGCCTGACTAACATTTTTATTTCATAGTGTTCTCAATACTTTCAAACTGTTCGATAGCTCAAGGAAAATGAGTTTTTCCGTGTTTCACCAAAACCTTTTCCCGAAAACGCCAACTCCTTTTGACGGGAAAAATAAATGTAAACAGTGTCACACACGTTTCTCAGCTGTTTGAACTAGATTTCCCAGTGACAAAATTGTGCTGTTCAGATACTCAGTCTATTGGAATATGTATTCCTATTGTGTGAAGCACATTTCTGAATATTTCCCTAGTCTGGAGTCGTAAGTTCTGAGTGCTACACACCAAATTGTCCAGTGATTGAATCTCATTCATTGTGAATAGCCAACATTACTACACTGTGACCGTAACCCTGTCCCTAACCCTCTAACCCAAACCCTAAACCTAGCCCACACCTGAGCCTGAACCCTACCTAGCCCAAAACCTTATCCTAACCCTAACCATGAACAGAGCCACAATTCTCTAACCCTAATACCAGAACTAATCTCGATGACGTCATCACTCCCAGCTGGTCCCCTGGCCAAATCATTATCACCTGGGATCAATTAAGCCTGCCCTCGTGGCCCCTCCCCCTTGGTGACATCATCACATCCGGTTTAATGGCCTAACAAGGCTTCTTTCAAAATCGCCAACTCATTGTCCCGGAATAATAAATGTAACCAGTATCCAACTCGGTTCTATGTTCTTTGAACACAATTTCCTTGTCAGGAAACAATGTGTTACAGATATTAAGGCCCTTTATTCACGTATTACTAGTGTTTGAAGCACTTTCTTAGATATTAACCTAGGTTATCATTGTGAATTTCCCGAGTTGGGGTCTCTCTCTTCCAGTGTCTCAAGCTTTTTCATTGTGAATTCTAATTTGGTAAAACAACCTTTTTTACAAATATACCAGCACTTTCAACATTATTACCACCTGACAGTCTATCCTACCTTTATCAGCGCTTTGGATACAAATTCTCAGTATTTCAAACTTCAGTAGAGATGTTCGGGTTTTAAAACATATTCCAGGAGTTCTAGAGACACTCTGCCATTCCCCTGGTCTGTTGTTTTGAGCAATGAGACTTTTTATTTTAACACGGTTGTCATACTGGCTTTTTAAAGGCACAGTAAAACCTTACTTGGAACCCTAGCCTGACTAACATTTTTATTTCATAGAGTTCTCAATACTTTCATACTGTTCTATAGCTCTAGGAAATTGAGTTTTTCAGTGTTTAACCAAAACCTTTTCCCGAAAACGCCAACTCCTTTTGACGGGAAAAATAAATGTAAACAGTGTCACACACGTTTCTCAGCTGTTTGAACAAGATTTCCCAGTGACAAAATTGTGCTGTTCAGATACTCAGTCTATTGGAATATGTATTCCTATTGTGTGAAGCACATTTCTAAATATTTCCCTAGTCTGGAGTCGTAAGTTCTGAGTGCTACACACCAAATTGCCAGTGATTGAAGCTCATTCATTGTGAATAGCCAACATTACTACACTGTGACCGTAACCCTGTACCTAACCCTCTAACCCTCTAACCCAAACCCTAAACCAAGCCCACACCTGAGCCTGAACCCTACCTAACCCAAAACCTTATCCTAACCCTAACCAAGAACAGAGCCACAATTCTCTAACCCCAATACCAGAACTAATCTCAATGACGTCATCACTCCCAGCTGGTCCCCTGGCCAAATCATTATCACCTGGGATCAATTAAGCCTGCCCACGTGGCCCCTCCCCCTTGGTGACGTCATCACATCCGGTTTAATGGCCTAACCAGGCTTCTTTCAAAATCGCCAACTCATTGTCCCGGAATAATAAATGTAACCAGTATCCAACTCGGTTCTATGTTCTTTGAACACGATTTCCTTGTCAGGAAACAATGTGTTACAGATATTAAGGCCCTTTATTCACGTATTCCTAGTGTTTGAAGCACTTTCTTAGATATTAACCTAGGTTATCATTGTGAATTTCCCGAGTTGGAGTCTCTCTCTTCCAGTGTCTCAAGCTTTTTCATTGTGAATTCTAATTTGGTAAAACAACATTTTACAAATATACCAGCACTTTCAACATTATTACCACCTGACAGTCTATCCTACCTTTATCAGCGCTTTGGATACAAATTCTCAGTATTTAAAAATTCAGTAGAGATGTTCGGGTTTTAAAACATATTCCAGGAGTTCTAGAGACACTCTGCCATTCCCCTGGTCTGTTGTTTTGAGCAATGAGACTTTTTATTTTAACACGGGTGTCATACTGGCTTTTTAAAGGCACAGTAAAACCTTACTTGGAACCATAGCCTGACTAACATTTTTATTTCATAGAGTTCTCAATACTTTCATACTGTTCTATAGCTCTAGGAAAATGAGTTTTTCAGTGTTTAACCAAAACCTTTTCCCGAAAACGCCAACTCCTTTTGACGGGAAAAATAAATGTAAACAGTGTCACACTCGCTTCTCAGATGTTTGAACAAGATTTCCCAGTGACAAAATTGTGCTGTTCAGATACTCAGTCTATTGGAATATGTATTCCTATTGTGTGAAGCACATTTCTGAATATTTCCCTAGTCTGGAGTCGTAAGTTCTGAGTGCTACACACCAAATAGTCCAGTGATTGAAGCTCATTCATTGTGAATAGCCAACATTACTACACTGTGACCATAACCCTGTCCCTAAACCTCTAACCCAAACCCTAAACCTAGCCCACACCTGAGCCTGAACCCTACCTAGCCCAAAACCTTATCCTAACCCTAACCATGAACAGAGCCACAATTCTCTAACCCCAATACCAGAACTAATCTCAATGACGTCATCACTCCCAGCTGGTCCCCTGGCCAAATCATTATCACCTGGGGTCAATTAAGCCTGCCCACGTGGCCCCTCCCCATTGGTGACGTCATCACATCCGGTTTAATGGCCTAACCAGGCCTCTTTCAAAATCGCCAACTCATTGTCCCGGAATAATAAATGTAACCAGTATCCAACTCGGTTCTATGTTCTTTGAACACGATTTCCTTGTCAGGAAACAATGTGTTACAGATATTAAGGCCCTTTATTCACGTATTCCTAGTGTTTGAAGCACTTTCTTAGATATTAACCTAGGTTATCATTGTGAATTTCCCGAGTTGGAGTCTCTCTCTTCCAGTGTCTCAAACTTTTTCATTGTGAATTCTAATTTGGTAAAACAACCTTTTTTACAAATATACCAGCACTTTCAACATTATTACCACCTGACAGTCTATCCTACCTTTATCAGCGCTTTGGATACAAATTCTCAGTATTTAAAAATTCAGTAGAGATGTTCGGGTTTTAAAACATATTCCAGGAGTTCTAGAGACACTCTGCCATTCCCCTGGTCTGTTGTTTTGAGCAATGAGACTTTTTATTTTAACACGGGTGTCATACTGGCTTTTTAAAGGCACAGTAAAACCTTACTTGGAACCATAGCCTGACTAACATTTTTATTTCATAGTGTTCTCAATACTTTCATACTGTTCTATAGCTCTAGGAAAATGAGTTTTTCAGTGTTTAACCAAAACCTTTTCCCAAAAACGCCAACTCCTTTTGACGGGAAAAATAAATGTAAACAGTGTCACACACGTTTCTCAGATGTTTGAACAAGATTTCCCAGTGACAAAATTGTGCTGTTCAGATATTCAGTCTATTGGAATATGTATTCCTATTGTGTGAAGCACATTTCTAAATATTTCCCTAGTCTGGAGTCGTAAGTTCTGAGTGCTACACACCAAATTGTCCAGTGATTGAAGCTCATTCATTGTGAAAGCCAACATTACTACACTGTGACCTTAACCCTGTCCCTAACCCTCTAACCCAAACCCTAAACCTAGCCCACACCTGAGCCTGAACCCTACATAGCCAAAACCTTATCCTAACCCTAACCAAGAACAGAGCCACAATTCTCTAACCCCAATACCAGAACTAATCTCGATGACGTCATCACTCCCAGCTGGTCCCCTGGCCAAATCATTATCACCTGGGGTCAATTAAGCCTGCCCACGTGGCCCCTCCCCCTTGGTGACGTCATCACATCCGGTTTAATGGCCTAACCAGGCCTCTTTCAAAATCGCCAACTCATTGTCCCGGAATAATAAATGTAACCAGTATCCAACTCGGTTCTATGTTCTTTGAACACGATTTCCTTGTCAGGAAACAATGTGTTACAGATATTAAGCCCCTTTATTCACGTATTCCTAGTGTTGGAAGCACTTTCTTAGATATTAACCTAGGTTATCATTGTGAATTTCCCGCGTTGGAGTCTCTCTCTTCCAGTGTCTCAAGCTTTTTCACTGTATATTCTAATTTGGTAAAACAACCTTTTTTACAAATATACTAGCACTTTCAACATTATTACCACTTGACAGACTATCCTACCTTTCACAGCGTTTTGGATACAAATTGTCAGTATTTCAAAATTCAGTAGAGATGTTCGGGATCTAAAACGTATTCCAGGAGTTCTAGAGACACTCTGCCATTCCCCTGGTCTGTTGTTTTGAGCTATGAGACTTTTCATTTTAACACGGGTGTCATACCGGCTTTTTAAAGGCACAGTAAAACATTACGTGGAACCCTAGCCTGACTAACATTTTTATTTCATAGTGTTCTCAATACTTTCATACTGTTCGATAGCTCTAGGAAAATGAGTTTTTCAGTGTTTCACCAAAACTTTTTCTCGAAAACGCCAACTCCTTTTCACGGGAAAAATAAATGTAAACAGTGTCACACTCGGTTCTCAGCTGTTTGAACAAGATTTCCCAGTGAGAAAATTGTGCTGTTCAGATATTCAGTCTATTGAAATGTGTATTCCAATTGTGTGAAGCACATTTCTAAATATTTCCCTAGTCTGGAGTCGTAAGTTCTGAGTGCTACACACCAAATTGTCCAGTGATTGAAACTCATTCATTGTGAATAGCCAACGTTACTACACTGTGACCATAACCCTGTCCCTAGCCCTCTAACGCAAACCCTAAACCTACCCCACTCCTGCGCCAGAACCCTACCTAGCCCAAAACTTCATCCTAACCCTAACCATGAACAGAGCCCCAATTCTCTAACCCTAATACCAGACCTTATCTCGATGACGTCATCACTCCCAGCTGGTCCCCTGGCCAAATCATTATCACCTGGGATCAATTAAGCCTGCCCACGTGGCGCCTCCCCCTTGGTGACGTCATCACTTCCTTTTTAATGGCCTATCCAGGCTTCTTTCAAAATCGCCAACTCATTTCCCTGAATAATAAATGTAACCAGTATCCAACTCGGTTCTATGTTCTTTGAACACGATTTCCTTGTCAGGAAACAATGTGTTACAGATATTCAGGCCCTTTATTCACGTATTCCTAGTGTTTGAAGCACTTTCTTAGATATTAACCTAGGTTATCATTGTGAATTGCCCGAGTTGGAGTCTCTCTCTTCCAGTTTCTCAAGCTTTTTCATTGTGAATTCTAATTTGGTTAAACAACCTTTTTTACAAATACACCAGCACTTTCAACATTATTACCACTTGACAGTCTATCCTACCTTTCACAGCGCTTTGGATACAAATTCTCAGTATTTCAAAATTCAGTAGAGATGTTCGGGTTCTAAAACGTATTCCAGGAGTTCTAGAGACACTCTGCCATTCCCCTGGTCTGTTGTTTTGAGCAATGAGACTTTTCATTTTAACACAGGTGTCATACCGGCTTTTTAAAGGCACAGTAAAACATTACTTGGAACCCTAGCCTGACTAACATTTTTATTTCATAGTGTTCTCAATACTTTCATACTGTTCGATAGCTCTAAGAAAATGAGTTTTTCAGTGTTTCACCAAAACCTTTTCCCGAAAACGCCAACTCCTTTTGACGGGAAAAATAAATGTAAACAGTGTCACACTCGCTTCTCAGCTGTTTGCACAAGATTTCCCAGTGACAAAATTGTGCTGTTCAGATACTCAGTCTATTGGAATATGTATTCCTATTGTGGGAAGCACATTTCTAAATATTTCCCTAGTCTGGAATCGTAAGTTCTGAGTGCTACACACCAAATTGTCCAGTGATTGAAGCTCATTCATTGTGAATAGCCAACATTACTACACTGTGACCGTAACCCTGTCCCTAACCCTCTAACCCAAACCCTAAACCTAGCCCACACCTGAGCCTGAACCCTACCTAGCCCAAAACCTTATCCTAACCCTAACCATGAACAGAGCCCCAATTCTCTAACCCTAATACCAGAACTAATCTCGATGACGTCATCACTCCCAGCTGGTCCCCTGGCCAAATCATTATCACCTGGCATCAATTAAGCCTGCCCATGTGGCCCCTCCCCCTTGGTGACGTCATCACATCCGGTTTAATAGCCTAACCAGGCTTCTTTCAAAATTGCCAACTCATTGTCACGGAATAATAAATGTAACCAGTATCCAACTCGGTTCTATGTTCTTTGAACAGGATTTCCTTGTCAGGAAACAATGTGTTACAGATATTAAGGCCCTTTATTCACGTATTCCTAGTGTTTGAAGCACTTTCTTAGATATTAACCTAGGTTATCATTGTGAATTGCCCGAGTTGGAGTCTCTCTCTTCCAGTGTCTCAAGCTTTTTCATTGTGAATTCTAATTTGGTAAAACAACCTTTTTTACAAATACACCAGCACTTTCAACATTATTACCACTTGACAGTCTATCCTACCTTTCACAGCGCTTTGGATACAAATTCTCAGTATTTCAAAATTCAGTAGAGATGTTCGGGTTCTAAAACGTATTCCAGGAGTTCTAGAGACACTCTGCCATTCCCCTGGTCTGTTGTTTTGAGCAATGAGACTTTTCATTTTAACACGGGTGTCATACCGGCTTTTTAAAGGCACAGTAAAACATTACTTGGAACCCTAGCCTGACTAACATTTGTATTTCATAGTGTTCTCAATACTTTCATACTGTTCGATAGCTCTAAGAAAATGAGTTTTTCAGTGTTTCACCAAAACCTTTTCCCGAAAACGCCAACTCCTTTTGACGGGAAAAATAAATGTAAACAGTGTCACACTCACTTCTCAGCTGTTTGAACAAGATTTCCCAGTGACAAAATTGTGCTGTTCAGATCCTCAGTCTATTGGAATATGTATTCCTATTGTGGGAAGCACATTTCTAAATATTTCCCTAGTCTGGAATCGTAAGTTCTGAGTGCTACACACCAAATTGTCCAGTGATTGAAGCTCATTCATTGTGAATAGCCAACATTACTACACTGTGACCGTAACCCTGTCCCTAACCCTCTAACCCAAACCCTAAACCTAGCCCACACCTGAGCCTGAACCCTACCTAGCCCAAAACCTTATCCTAACCCTAACCATGAACAGAGCCCCAATTCTCTAACCCTAATACCAGAACTAATCTCGATGACGTCATCACTCCCAGCTGGTCCCCTGGCCAAATCATTATCACCTGGCATCAATTAAGCCTGCCCATGTGGCCCCTCCCCCTTGGTGACGTCATCACATCCGGTTTAATAGCCTAACCAGGCTTCTTTCAAAATTGCCAACTCATTGTCACGGAATAATAAATGTAACCAGTATCCAACTCGGTTCTATGTTCTTTGAACAGGATTTCCTTGTCAGGAAACAATGTGTTACAGATATTAAGGCCCTTTATTCACGTATTCCTAGTGTTTGAAGCACTTTCTTAGATATTAACCTAGGTTATCATTGTGAATTGCCCGAGTTGGAGTCTCTCTCTTCCAGTGTCTCAAGCTTTTTCATTGTGAATTCTAATTTGGTAAAACAACCTTTTTTACAAATACACCAGCACTTTCAACATTATTACCACTTGACAGTCTATCCTACCTTTCACAGCGCTTTGGATACAAATTCTCAGTATTTCAAAATTCAGTAGAGATGTTCGGGTTCTAAAACGTATTCCAGGAGTTCTAGAGACACTCTGCCATTCCCCTGGTCTGTTGTTTTGAGCAATGAGACTTTTCATTTTAACACGGGTGTCATACCGGCTTTTTAAAGGCACAGTAAAACATTACTTGGAACCCTAGCCTGACTAACATTTTTATTTCATAGTGTTCTCAATATTTTCATACTGTTCGATAGCTCTAAGAAAATGAGTTTTTCAGTGTTTCACCAAAACCTTTTCCCGAAAACGCCAACTCCTTTTGACGGGAAAAATAAATGTAAACAGTGTCACACTCACTTCTCAGCTGTTTGAACAAGATTTCCCAGTGACAAAATTGTGCTGTTCAGATCCTCAGTCTATTGGAATATGTATTCCTATTGTGGGAAGCACATTTCTAAATATTTCCCTAGTCTGGAGTCGTAAGTTCTGAGTGCTACACACCAAATTGTTCAGTGATTGAAGCTCATTCATTGTGAATAGCCAACATTACTACACTGTGACCGTAACCCTGTCCCTAACCCTCTAACCCAAACCCTAAACCTAGCCCACACCTGAGCCTGAACCCGACCTACCCAAAACGTAATCCTAACCCTAACCATGAACAGAGCCCCAATTCTCTAACCCTAATACCAGAACTAATCTCGATGACGTCATCACTCCCAGCTGGTCCCCTGGCTAAATCATTATCACCTGGGATCAATTAAGCCTGCCCACGTGGCCCCTCCCCCTTGGTGACGTCATCACATCCGGTTTAATGGCCTAACCAGGCTTCTTTCAAAATTGACAACTCATTGTCCCGGAATAATAAATGTAACCAGTATCCAACTCGGTTCTATGTTCTTTGAACACGATTTCCTTGTCAGGAAACAATGTGTTACAGATATTAAGGCCCTTTATTCACGTATTCCTAGTGTTTGAAGCACTTTCTTAGATATTAACCTAGGTTATCATTGTGAATTGCCCGAGTTGGAGTCTCTCTCTTCCAGTGTCTCAAGCTTTTTCATTGTGAATTCTAATTTGGTAAAACAACCTTTTTTACAAATATACCAGCACTTTCAACATTATTACCACTTGACAGTCTATCCTACCTTTCACAGCGCTTTGGATACAAATTCCCAGTATTTCAAAATTCAGTAGAGATGTTCGGGTTCTAAAACGTATTCCAGGAGTTCTAGAGACACTCTGCCATTCCCCTGGTCTGTTGTTTTGAGCAATGAGACTTTTCATTTTAACACGGGTGTCATACCGGCTTTTTAAAGGCACAGTAAAACATTACTTGGAACCCTAGCCTGACTAACATTTTTATTTCATAGTGTTCTCAACACTTTCATACTATTCTATAGCTCTAGGAAAATGAGTTTTTCAGTGTTTCACCAAAACCTTTTCCCGAAAACGCCAACTCCTTTTGACGGGAAAAATTAATGTAAACAGTGTCACAATCACTTCTCAGCTGTTTGCACAAGATTTCTCAGTGACAAAATTGTGCTGTTCAGATACTCAGTCTATTGGAATATGTATTCCTATTGTGGGAAGCACATTTCTAAATATTTCCCTAGTCTGGAGTCGTAAGTTCTGAGTGCTACACACCAAATTGTCCAGTGATTGAAGCTCATTCATTGTGAATAGCCAACATTACTACACCGTGACCGTAACCCTGTCCCTAACCCTCTAACCCAAACCCTAAACCTAGCCCACACCTGAGCCTGAACCCTACCTAGCCCAAAACCTTATCCTAACCCTAACCATGAACAGAGCCCCAATTCTCTAACCCTAATACCAGAACTAATCTCGATGACGTCATCACTCCCAGCTGGTCCCCTGGACAAATCATTATCACCTGGGATCAATTAAGCCTGCCCACGTGGCCCCTCCCCCTTGGTGACGTCATCACATCCGGTTTAATAGCCTAACCAGGCTTCTTTCAAAATTGCCAACTCATTGTCACGGAATAATAAATGTAACCAGTATCCAACTCGGTTCTATGTTCTTTGAACAGGATTTCCTTGTCAGGAAACAATGTGTTACAGATATTAAGGCCCTTTATTCACGTATTCCTAGTGTTTGAAGCACTTTCTTAGATATTAACCTAGGTTATCATTGTGAATTGCCCGAGTTGGAGTCTCTCTCTTCCAGTGTCTCAAGCTTTTTCATTGTGAATTCTAATTTGGTAAAACAACCTTTTTTACAAATACACCAGCACTTTCAACATTATTACCACTTGACAGTCTATCCTACCTTTTACAGCGCTTTGGATACAAATTCTCAGTATTTCAAAATTCAGTAGAGATGTTCGGGTTCTAAAACGTATTCCAGGAGTTCTAGAGACACTCTGCCATTCCCCTGGTCTGTTGTTTTGAGCAATGAGACTTTTCATTTTAACACGGGTGTCATACCGGTTTTTTAAAGGCACAGTAAAACATTACTTGGAACCCTAGCCTGACTAACATTTTTATTTCATAGTGTTCTCAATACTTTCATACTGTTCGATAGCTCTAAGAAAATGAGTTTTTCAGTGTTTCACCAAAACCTTTTCCCGAAAACGCCAACTCCTTTTGAAGGGAAAAATAAATGTAAACAGTGTCACACTCGCTTCTCAGCTGTTTGCACAAGATTTCCCAGTGACAAAATTGTGCTGTTCAGATACTCAGTCTATTGGAATATGTATTCCTATTGTGGGAAGCACATTTCTAAATATTTCCCTAGTCTGGAATCGTAAGTTCTGAGTGCTACACACCAAATTGTCCAGTGATTGAAGCTCATTCATTGTGAATAGCCAACATTACTACACTGTGACCGTAACCCTGTCCCTAACCCTCTAACCCAAACCCTAAACCTAGCCCACACCTGAGCCTGAACCCTACCTAGCCCAAAACCTTATCCTAACCCTAACCATGAACAGAGCCCCAATTCTCTAACCCTAATACCAGAACTAATCTCGATGACGTCATCACTCCCAGCTGGTCCCCTGGCCAAATCATTATCACCTGGCATCAATTAAGCCTGCCCATGTGGCCCCTCCCCCTTGGTGACGTCATCACATCCGGTTTAATAGCCTAACCAGGCTTCTTTCAAAATTGCCAACTCATTGTCACGGAATAATAAATGTAACCAGTATCCAACTCGGTTCTATGTTCTTTGAACAGGATTTCCTTGTCAGGAAACAATGTGTTACAGATATTAAGGCCCTTTATTCACGTATTCCTAGTGTTTGAAGCACTTTCTTAGATATTAACCTAGGTTATCATTGTGAATTGCCCGAGTTGGAGTCTCTCTCTTCCAGTGTCTCAAGCTTTTTCATTGTGAATTCTAATTTGGTAAAACAACCTTTTTTACAAATACACCAGCACTTTCAACATTATTACCACTTGACAGTCTATCCTACCTTTCACAGCGCTTTGGATACAAATTCTCAGTATTTCAAAATTCAGTAGAGATGTTCGGGTTCTAAAACGTATTCCAGGAGTTCTAGAGACACTCTGCCATTCCCCTGGTCTGTTGTTTTGAGCAATGAGACTTTTCATTTTAACACGGGTGTCATACCGGCTTTTTAAAGGCACAGTAAAACATTACTTGGAACCCTAGCCTGACTAACATTTGTATTTCATAGTGTTCTCAATACTTTCATACTGTTCGATAGCTCTAAGAAAATGAGTTTTTCAGTGTTTCACCAAAACCTTTTCCCGAAAACGCCAACTCCTTTTGACGGGAAAAATAAATGTAAACAGTGTCACACTCACTTCTCAGCTGTTTGAACAAGATTTCCCAGTGACAAAATTGTGCTGTTCAGATCCTCAGTCTATTGGAATATGTATTCCTATTGTGGGAAGCACATTTCTAAATATTTCCCTAGTCTGGAATCGTAAGTTCTGAGTGCTACACACCAAATTGTCCAGTGATTGAAGCTCATTCATTGTGAATAGCCAACATTACTACACTGTGACCGTAACCCTGTCCCTAACCCTCTAACCCAAACCCTAAACCTAGCCCACACCTGAGCCTGAACCCTACCTAGCCCAAAACCTTATCCTAACCCTAACCATGAACAGAGCCCCAATTCTCTAACCCTAATACCAGAACTAATCTCGATGACGTCATCACTCCCAGCTGGTCCCCTGGCCAAATCATTATCACCTGGCATCAATTAAGCCTGCCCATGTGGCCCCTCCCCCTTGGTGACGTCATCACATCCGGTTTAATAGCCTAACCAGGCTTCTTTCAAAATTGCCAACTCATTGTCACGGAATAATAAATGTAACCAGTATCCAACTCGGTTCTATGTTCTTTGAACAGGATTTCCTTGTCAGGAAACAATGTGTTACAGATATTAAGGCCCTTTATTCACGTATTCCTAGTGTTTGAAGCACTTTCTTAGATATTAACCTAGGTTATCATTGTGAATTGCCCGAGTTGGAGTCTCTCTCTTCCAGTGTCTCAAGCTTTTTCATTGTGAATTCTAATTTGGTAAAACAACCTTTTTTACAAATACACCAGCACTTTCAACATTATTACCACTTGACAGTCTATCCTACCTTTCACAGCGCTTTGGATACAAATTCTCAGTATTTCAAAATTCAGTAGAGATGTTCGGGTTCTAAAACGTATTCCAGGAGTTCTAGAGACACTCTGCCATTCCCCTGGTCTGTTGTTTTGAGCAATGAGACTTTTCATTTTAACACGGGTGTCATACCGGCTTTTTAAAGGCACAGTAAAACATTACTTGGAACCCTAGCCTGACTAACATTTGTATTTCATAGTGTTCTCAATACTTTCATACTGTTCGATAGCTCTAAGAAAATGAGTTTTTCAGTGTTTCACCAAAACCTTTTCCCGAAAACGCCAACTCCTTTTGACGGGAAAAATAAATGTAAACAGTGTCACACTCACTTCTCAGCTGTTTGAACAAGATTTCCCAGTGACAAAATTGTGCTGTTCAGATCCTCAGTCTATTGGAATATGTATTCCTATTGTGGGAAGCACATTTCTAAATATTTCCCTAGTCTGGAATCGTAAGTTCTGAGTGCTACACACCAAATTGTCCAGTGATTGAAGCTCATTCATTGTGAATAGCCAACATTACTACACTGTGACCGTAACCCTGTCCCTAACCCTCTAACCCAAACCCTAAACCTAGCCCACACCTGAGCCTGAACCCTACCTAGCCCAAAACCTTATCCTAACCCTAACCATGAACAGAGCCCCAATTCTCTAACCCTAATACCAGAACTAATCTCGATGACGTCATCACTCCCAGCTGGTCCCCTGGCCAAATCATTATCACCTGGCATCAATTAAGCCTGCCCATGTGGCCCCTCCCCCTTGGTGACGTCATCACATCCGGTTTAATAGCCTAACCAGGCTTCTTTCAAAATTGCCAACTCATTGTCACGGAATAATAAATGTAACCAGTATCCAACTCGGTTCTATGTTCTTTGAACAGGATTTCCTTGTCAGGAAACAATGTGTTACAGATATTAAGGCCCTTTATTCACGTATTCCTAGTGTTTGAAGCACTTTCTTAGATATTAACCTAGGTTATCATTGTGAATTGCCCGAGTTGGAGTCTCTCTCTTCCAGTGTCTCAAGCTTTTTCATTGTGAATTCTAATTTGGTAAAACAACCTTTTTTACAAATACACCAGCACTTTCAACATTATTACCACTTGACAGTCTATCCTACCTTTCACAGCGCTTTGGATACAAATTCTCAGTATTTCAAAATTCAGTAGAGATGTTCGGGTTCTAAAACGTATTCCAGGAGTTCTAGAGACACTCTGCCATTCCCCTGGTCTGTTGTTTTGAGCAATGAGACTTTTCATTTTAACACGGGTGTCATACCGGCTTTTTAAAGGCACAGTAAAACATTACTTGGAACCCTAGCCTGACTAACATTTGTATTTCATAGTGTTCTCAATACTTTCATACTGTTCGATAGCTCTAAGAAAATGAGTTTTTCAGTGTTTCACCAAAACCTTTTCCCGAAAACGCCAACTCCTTTTGACGGGAAAAATAAATGTAAACAGTGTCACACTCACTTCTCAGCTGTTTGAACAAGATTTCCCAGTGACAAAATTGTGCTGTTCAGATCCTCAGTCTATTGGAATATGTATTCCTATTGTGGGAAGCACATTTCTAAATATTTCCCTAGTCTGGAATCGTAAGTTCTGAGTGCTACACACCAAATTGTCCAGTGATTGAAGCTCATTCATTGTGAATAGCCAACATTACTACACTGTGACCGTAACCCTGTCCCTAACCCTCTAACCCAAACCCTAAACCTAGCCCACACCTGAGCCTGAACCCTACCTAGCCCAAAACCTTATCCTAACCCTAACCATGAACAGAGCCCCAATTCTCTAACCCTAATACCAGAACTAATCTCGATGACGTCATCACTCCCAGCTGGTCCCCTGGCCAAATCATTATCACCTGGCATCAATTAAGCCTGCCCATGTGGCCCCTCCCCCTTGGTGACGTCATCACATCCGGTTTAATAGCCTAACCAGGCTTCTTTCAAAATTGCCAACTCATTGTCACGGAATAATAAATGTAACCAGTATCCAACTCGGTTCTATGTTCTTTGAACAGGATTTCCTTGTCAGGAAACAATGTGTTACAGATATTAAGGCCCTTTATTCACGTATTCCTAGTGTTTGAAGCACTTTCTTAGATATTAACCTAGGTTATCATTGTGAATTGCCCGAGTTGGAGTCTCTCTCTTCCAGTGTCTCAAGCTTTTTCATTGTGAATTCTAATTTGGTAAAACAACCTTTTTTACAAATACACCAGCACTTTCAACATTATTACCACTTGACAGTCTATCCTACCTTTCACAGCGCTTTGGATACAAATTCTCAGTATTTCAAAATTCAGTAGAGATGTTCGGGTTCTAAAACGTATTCCAGGAGTTCTAGAGACACTCTGCCATTCCCCTGGTCTGTTGTTTTGAGCAATGAGACTTTTCATTTTAACACGGGTGTCATACCGGCTTTTTAAAGGCACAGTAAAACATTACTTGGAACCCTAGCCTGACTAACATTTGTATTTCATAGTGTTCTCAATACTTTCATACTGTTCGATAGCTCTAAGAAAATGAGTTTTTCAGTGTTTCACCAAAACCTTTTCCCGAAAACGCCAACTCCTTTTGACGGGAAAAATAAATGTAAACAGTGTCACACTCACTTCTCAGCTGTTTGAACAAGATTTCCCAGTGACAAAATTGTGCTGTTCAGATCCTCAGTCTATTGGAATATGTATTCCTATTGTGGGAAGCACATTTCTAAATATTTCCCTAGTCTGGAATCGTAAGTTCTGAGTGCTACACACCAAATTGTCCAGTGATTGAAGCTCATTCATTGTGAATAGCCAACATTACTACACTGTGACCGTAACCCTGTCCCTAACCCTCTAACCCAAACCCTAAACCTAGCCCACACCTGAGCCTGAACCCTACCTAGCCCAAAACCTTATCCTAACCCTAACCATGAACAGAGCCCCAATTCTCTAACCCTAATACCAGAACTAATCTCGATGACGTCATCACTCCCAGCTGGTCCCCTGGCCAAATCATTATCACCTGGCATCAATTAAGCCTGCCCATGTGGCCCCTCCCCCTTGGTGACGTCATCACATCCGGTTTAATAGCCTAACCAGGCTTCTTTCAAAATTGCCAACTCATTGTCACGGAATAATAAATGTAACCAGTATCCAACTCGGTTCTATGTTCTTTGAACAGGATTTCCTTGTCAGGAAACAATGTGTTACAGATATTAAGGCCCTTTATTCACGTATTCCTAGTGTTTGAAGCACTTTCTTAGATATTAACCTAGGTTATCATTGTGAATTGCCCGAGTTGGAGTCTCTCTCTTCCAGTGTCTCAAGCTTTTTCATTGTGAATTCTAATTTGGTAAAACAACCTTTTTTACAAATACACCAGCACTTTCAACATTATTACCACTTGACAGTCTATCCTACCTTTCACAGCGCTTTGGATACAAATTCTCAGTATTTCAAAATTCAGTAGAGATGTTCGGGTTCTAAAACGTATTCCAGGAGTTCTAGAGACACTCTGCCATTCCCCTGGTCTGTTGTTTTGAGCAATGAGACTTTTCATTTTAACACGGGTGTCATACCGGCTTTTTAAAGGCACAGTAAAACATTACTTGGAACCCTAGCCTGACTAACATTTTTATTTCATAGTGTTCTCAATATTTTCATACTGTTCGATAGCTCTAAGAAAATGAGTTTTTCAGTGTTTCACCAAAACCTTTTCCCGAAAACGCCAACTCCTTTTGACGGGAAAAATAAATGTAAACAGTGTCACACTCACTTCTCAGCTGTTTGAACAAGATTTCCCAGTGACAAAATTGTGCTGTTCAGATCCTCAGTCTATTGGAATATGTATTCCTATTGTGGGAAGCACATTTCTAAATATTTCCCTAGTCTGGAGTCGTAAGTTCTGAGTGCTACACACCAAATTGTTCAGTGATTGAAGCTCATTCATTGTGAATAGCCAACATTACTACACTGTGACCGTAACCCTGTCCCTAACCCTCTAACCCAAACCCTAAACCTAGCCCACACCTGAGCCTGAACCCGACCTACCCAAAACGTAATCCTAACCCTAACCATGAACAGAGCCCCAATTCTCTAACCCTAATACCAGAACTAATCTCGATGACGTCATCACTCCCAGCTGGTCCCCTGGCTAAATCATTATCACCTGGGATCAATTAAGCCTGCCCACGTGGCCCCTCCCCCTTGGTGACGTCATCACATCCGGTTTAATGGCCTAACCAGGCTTCTTTCAAAATTGACAACTCATTGTCCCGGAATAATAAATGTAACCAGTATCCAACTCGGTTCTATGTTCTTTGAACACGATTTCCTTGTCAGGAAACAATGTGTTACAGATATTAAGGCCCTTTATTCACGTATTCCTAGTGTTTGAAGCACTTTCTTAGATATTAACCTAGGTTATCATTGTGAATTGCCCGAGTTGGAGTCTCTCTCTTCCAGTGTCTCAAGCTTTTTCATTGTGAATTCTAATTTGGTAAAACAACCTTTTTTACAAATATACCAGCACTTTCAACATTATTACCACTTGACAGTCTATCCTACCTTTCACAGCGCTTTGGATACAAATTCTCAGTATTTCAAAATTCAGTAGAGATGTTCGGGTTCTAAAACGTATTCCAGGAGTTCTAGAGACACTCTGCCATTCCCCTGGTCTGTTGTTTTGAGCAATGAGACTTTTCATTTTAACACGGGTGTCATACCGGCTTTTTAAAGGCACAGTAAAACATTACTTGGAACCCTAGCCTGACTAACATTTTTATTTCATAGTGTTCTCAACACTTTCATACTATTCTATAGCTCTAGGAAAATGAGTTTTTCAGTGTTTCACCAAAACCTTTTCCCGAAAACGCCAACTCCTTTTGACGGGAAAAATTAATGTAAACAGTGTCACAATCACTTCTCAGCTGTTTGCACAAGATTTCTCAGTGACAAAATTGTGCTGTTCAGATACTCAGTCTATTGGAATATGTATTCCTATTGTGGGAAGCACATTTCTAAATATTTCCCTAGTCTGGAGTCGTAAGTTCTGAGTGCTACACACCAAATTGTCCAGTGATTGAAGCTCATTCATTGTGAATAGCCAACATTACTACACCGTGACCGTAACCCTGTCCCTAACCCTCTAACCCAAACCCTAAACCTAGCCCACACCTGAGCCTGAACCCTACCTAGCCCAAAACCTTATCCTAACCCTAACCATGAACAGAGCCCCAATTCTCTAACCCTAATACCAGAACTAATCTCGATGACGTCATCACTCCCAGCTGGTCCCCTGGACAAATCATTATCACCTGGGATCAATTAAGCCTGCCCACGTGGCCCCTCCCCCTTGGTGACGTCATCACATCCGGTTTAATAGCCTAACCAGGCTTCTTTCAAAATTGCCAACTCATTGTCACGGAATAATAAATGTAACCAGTATCCAACTCGGTTCTATGTTCTTTGAACAGGATTTCCTTGTCAGGAAACAATGTGTTACAGATATTAAGGCCCTTTATTCACGTATTCCTAGTGTTTGAAGCACTTTCTTAGATATTAACCTAGGTTATCATTGTGAATTGCCCGAGTTGGAGTCTCTCTCTTCCAGTGTCTCAAGCTTTTTCATTGTGAATTCTAATTTGGTAAAACAACCTTTTTTACAAATACACCAGCACTTTCAACATTATTACCACTTGACAGTCTATCCTACCTTTTACAGCGCTTTGGATACAAATTCTCAGTATTTCAAAATTCAGTAGAGATGTTCGGGTTCTAAAACGTATTCCAGGAGTTCTAGAGACACTCTGCCATTCCCCTGGTCTGTTGTTTTGAGCAATGAGACTTTTCATTTTAACACGGGTGTCATACCGGTTTTTTAAAGGCACAGTAAAACATTACTTGGAACCCTAGCCTGACTAACATTTTTATTTCATAGTGTTCTCAATACTTTCATACTGTTCGATAGCTCTAAGAAAATGAGTTTTTCAGTGTTTCACCAAAACCTTTTCCCGAAAACGCCAACTCCTTTTGAAGGGAAAAATAAATGTAAACAGTGTCACACTCGCTTCTCAGCTGTTTGAACAAGATTTCCCAGTGACAAAATTGTGCTGTTCAGATACTCAGTCTATTGGAATATGTATTCCTATTGTGGGAAGCACATTTCTAAATATTTCCCTAGTCTGGAGTCGTAAGTTCTGTGTGCTACACACCAAATTGTCCAGTGATTGAAGCTCATTCATTGTGAATAGCCAACATTACTACACTGTGACCATAACCCTGTCCCTAACCCTCTAACCCAATCCCTAAACCTAGCCCACTCCTGAGCCTGAACCCTACCTAGCCCAAAACCTTATCCTAACCCTAACCATGAACAGAGCCCCAATTCTCTAACCCTAATACCAGAACTAATCTCGATGACGTCATCACTCCCAGCTGGTCCCCTGGCCAAATCATTATCACTTGGGATCAATTAAGCCTGCCCACGTGGCCCCTCCCCCTTGGTGACGTCATCACATCCGGTTTAATGGCCTAACCAGGCTTCTTTCAAAATTGCCAACTCATTGTCACGGAATAATAAATGTAACCAGTATCCAACTCGGTTCTATGTTCTTTGAACAGGATTTCCTTGTCAGGAAACAATGTGTTACAGATATTAAGGCCCTTTATTCACGTATTCCTAGTGTTTGAAGCACTTTCTTAGATATTAACCTAGGTTATCATTGTGAATTTCCCGAGTTGGAGTCTCTCTCTTCCAGTGTCTCAAGCTTTTTCATTGTGAATTCTAATTTGGTAAAACAACCTTTTTTACAAATATACCAGCACTTTCAACATTATTACCACTTGACAGTCTATCCTACCTTTCACAGCGCTTTGGATACAAATTCTCAGTATTTCAAAATTCAGTAGAGATGTTCGGGTTCTAAAACGTATTCCAGGAGTTCTAGAGACACTCTGCCATTCCCCTGGTCTGTTGTTTTGAGCAATGAGACTTTTCATTTTAACACGGGTGTCATACCGGCTTTTTAAAGGCACAGTATAACATTACTTGGAACCCTAGCCTGACTAACATTTTTATTTCATAGTGTTCTCAACACTTTCATACTATTCGATAGCTCTAGGAAAATGAGTTTTTCAGTGTTTCACCAAAACCTTTTCCCGAAAACGCCAACTCCTTTTGACGGGAAAAATTAATGTAAAAAGTGTCACAATCACTTCTCAGCTGTTTGCACAAGATTTCCCAGTGACAAAATTGTGCTGTTCAGATACTCAGTCTATTGGAATATGTATTCCTATTGTGGGAAGCACATTTCTAAATATTTCCCTAGTCTGGAGTCGTAAGTTCTGAGTGCTACACACCAAATTGTCCAGTGATTGAAGCTCATTCATTGTGAATAGCCAACATTACTACACCGTGACCATAACCCTGTCCCTAACCCTCTAACCCAAACCCTAAACCTAGCCCACACCTGAGCCTGAACCCTACCTAGCCCAAAACCTTATCCTAACCCTAACCATGAACAGAGCCCCAATTCTCTAACCCTAATACCAGAACTAATCTCGATGACGTCATCACTCCCAGCTGGTCCCCTGGCCAAATCATTATCACCTGGGATCAATTATGCCTGCCCACGTGGCCCCTCCCCCTTGGTGACGTCATCACATCCGGTTTAATAGCCTAACCAGGCTTCTTTCAAAATTGCCAACTCATTGTCACGGAATAATAAATGTAACCAGTATCCAACTCGGTTCTATGTTCTTTGAACAGGATTTCCTTGTCAGGAAACAATGTGTTACAGATATTAAGGCCCTTTATTCACGTATTCCTAGTGTTTGAAGCACTTTCTTAGATATTAACCTAGGTTATCATTGTGAATTGCCCGAGTTGGAGTCTCTCTCTTCCAGTGTCTCAAGCTTTTTCATTGTGAATTCTAATTTGGTAAAACAACCTTTTTTACAAATACACCAGCACTTTCAACATTATTACCACTTGACAGTCTATCCTACCTTTCACAGCGCTTTGGATACAAATTCTCAGTATTTCAAAATTCAGTAGAGATGTTCGGGTTCTAAAACGTATTCCAGGAGTTGTAGAGACACTCTGCCATTCCCCTGGTCTGTTGTTTTGAGCAATGAGACTTTTCATTTTAACACGGGTGTCATACAGGCTTTTTAAAGGCACAGTAAAACATTACTTGGAACCCTAGCCTGACTAACATTTTTATTTCATAGTGTTCTCAATACTTTCATACTGTTCGATAGCTCTAAGAAAATGAGTTTTTCAGTGTTTCACCAAAACCTTTTCCCGAAAACGCCAACTCCTTTTGACGGGAAAAATAAATGTAAACAGTGTCACACTCACTTCTCAGCTGTTTGAACAAGATTTCCCAGTGACAAAATTGTGCTGTTCAGATCCTCAGTCTATTGGAATATGTATTCCTATTGTGGGAAGCACATTTCTAAATATTTCCCTAGTCTGGAGTCGTAAGTTCTGAGTGCTACACACCAAATTGTTCAGTGATTGAAGCTCATTCATTGTGAATAGCCAACATTACTACACTGTGACCGTAACCCTGTCCCTAACCCTCTAACCCAAACCCTAAACCTAGCCCACACCTGAGCCTGAACCCTACCTAGCCCAAAACCTTATCCTAACCCTAACCATGAACAGAGCCCCAATTCTCTAACCCTAATACCAGAACTAATCTCGATGACGTCATCACTCCCAGCTGGTCCCCTGGCCAAATCATTATCACCTGGGATCAATTAAGCCTGCCCACGTGGCCCCTCCCCCTTGGTGACGTCATCACATCCGGTTTAATGGCCTAACCAGGCTTCTTTCAAAATTGCCAACTCATTGTCATGGAATAATAAATGTAACCAGTATCCAACTCGGTTCTATGTTCTTTGAACACGATTTCCTTGTCAGGAAACAATGTGTTACAGATATTAAGGCCCTTTATTCACGTATTCCTAGTGTTTGAAGCACTTTCTTAGATATTAACCTAGGTTATCATTGTGAATTGCCCGAGTTGGAGTCTCTCTCTTCCAGTTTCTCAAGCTTTTTCATTGTGAATTCTAATTTGGTAAAACAACCTTTTTTACAAATACACCAGCACTTTCAACATTATTACCACTTGACAGTCTATCCTACCTTTCACAGCGCTTTGGATACAAATTCTCAGTATTTCAAAATTCAGTAGAGATGTTCGGGTTCTAAAACGTATTCCAGGAGTTCTAGAGACACTCTGCCATTCCCCTGGTCTGTTGTTTTGAGCAATGAGACTTTTCATTTTAACACAGGTGTCATACCGGCTTTTTAAAGGCACAGTAAAACATTACTTGGAACCCTAGCCTGACTAACATTTTTATTTCATAGTGTTCTCAATACTTTCATACTGTTCGATAGCTCTAAGAAAATGAGTTTTTCAGTGTTTCACCAAAATCTTTTCCCGAAAACGCCAACTCTTTTTGACGGGAAAAATAAATGTAAACAGTGTCACACTCGCTTCTCAGCTGTTTGAACAAGATTTCCCAGTGACAAAATTGTGCTGTTCAGATACTCAGTCTATTGGAATATGTATTCCTATTGTGGGAAGCACATTTCTAAATATTTCCCTAGTCTGGAGTCCTAGGTTCTGAGTGCTACACACCAAATTGTCCAGTGATTGAAGCTCATTCATTGTGAATAGCCAACATTACTACACTGTGACCTTAACCCTTTCCCTAACCCTCTAACCCAAACCCTAAACCTAGCCCACACCTGAGCCTGAACCCTACCTACCCAAAACGTAATCCTAACCCTAACCATGAACAGAGCCCCAATTCTCTAACCCTAATACCAGAACTAATCTCGATGACGTCATCACTCCCAGCTGGTCCCCTGGCCAAATCATTATCACCTGGGATCAATTAAGCCTGCCCACGTGGCCCCTCCCCCTTGGTGACGTCATCACATCCGGTTTAATGGCCTAACCATGCTTCTTTCAAAATTGACAACTCATTGTCCCGGAATAATAAATGTAACCAGTATCCAACTCGGTTCTATGTTCTTTGAACACGATTTCCTTGTCAGGAAACAATGTGTTACAGATATTCAGGCCCTTTATTCACGTATTCCTAGTGTTTGAAGCACTTTCTTAGATATTAACCTAGGTTATCATTGTGAATTTCCCGAGTTGGAGTCTCTCTCTTCCAGTGTCTCAAGCTTTTTCATTGTGAATTCTAATTTAGTAAAACAACCTTTTTTACAAATATACCAGCACTTTCAATATTATTACCACTTGACAGTCTATCCTACCTTTCACAGCGCTTTGGATACAAATTCTCAGTATTTCAAAATTCAGTAGAGATGTTCGGGTCCTAAAACGTATTCCAGGAGTTCTAGAGACACTCTGCCATTCCCCTGGTCTGTTGTTTTGAGCAATGAGACTTTTCATTTTAACACGGGTGTCATACCGGCTTTTTAAAGGCACAGTAAAACATTACTTGGAACCCTAGCCTGACTAACATTTTTATTTCATAGTGTTCTCAACACTTTCATAGTATTCGATAGCTCTAGGAAAATGAGTTTTTCAGTGTTTCACCAAAACCTTTTCCCGAAAACGCCAACTCCTTTTGAAAGGAAAAATAAATGTAAACAGTGTCACAATCGCTTCTCAGCTGTTTGAACAAGATTTCCCAGTGACAAAATTGTGCTGTTCAGATACTCAGTCTATTGGAATATGTATTCCTATTGTGGGAAGCACATTTCTAAATATTTCCCTAGTCTGGAGTCGTAAGTTCTGAGTGCTACACACCAAATTGTCCAGTGATTGAAGCTCATTCATTGTGAATAGCCAACATTACTACACTGTGACCATAACCCTGTCCCTAACCCTCTAACCCAAACCCTAAACCTAGCCCACACCTGAGCCTGAACCCTACCTAGCCCAAAACCTTATCCTAACCCTAACCATGAACAGAGCCCCAATTCTCTAACCCTAATACCAGAACTAATCTCGATGACGTCATCACTCCCAGCTGGTCCCCTGGCCAAATCATTATCACCTGGGATCAATTAAGCCTGCCCACGTGGCCCCTCCCCCTTGGTGACGTCATCACATCCGGTTTAATGGCCTAACCAGGCTTCTTTCAAAATTGCCAACTCATTGTCACGGAATAATAAATGTAACCAGTATCCAACTCGGTTCTATGTTCTTTGAACAGGATTTCCTTGTCAGGAAACAATGTGTTACAGATATTAAGGCCCTTTATTCACGTATTCCTAGTGTTTGAAGCACTTTCTTAGATATTAACCTAGGTTATCATTGTGAATTTCCCGAGTTGGAGTCTCTCTCTTCCAGTGTCTCAAGCTTTTTCATTGTGAATTCTAATTTGGTAAAACAACCTTTTTTACAAATATACCAGCACTTTCAACATTATTACCACTTGACAGTCTATCCTACCTTTCACAGCGCTTTGGATACAAATTCTCAGTATTTCAAAATTCAGTAGAGATGTTCGGGTTCTAAAACGTATTCCAGGAGTTCTAGAGACACTCTGCCATTCCCCTGGTCTGTTGTTTTGAGCAATGAGACTTTTCATTTTAACACGGGTGTCATACCGGCTTTTTAAAGGCACAGTAAAACATTACTTGGAACCCTAGCCTGACTAACATTTTTATTTCATAGTGTTCTCAACACTTTCATAGTATTCGATAGCTCTAGGAAAATGAGTTTTTCAGTGTTTCACCAAAACCTTTTCCCGAAAACGCCAACTCCTTTTGAAGGGAAAAATAAATGTAAACAGTGTCACAATCGCTTCTCAGCTGTTTGAACAAGATTTCCCAGTGACAAAATTGTGCTGTTCAGATACTCAGTCTATTGGAATATGTATTCCTATTGTGGGAAGCACATTTCTAAATATTTCCCTAGTCTGGAGTCGTAAGTTCTGAGTGCTACACACCAAATTGTCCAGTGATTGAAGCTCATTCATTGTGAATAGCCAACATTACTACACTGTGACCATAACACTGTCCCTAACCCTCTAACCCAATCCCTAAACCTAGCCCACACCTGAGCCTGAACCCTACCTAGCCCAAAACCTTATCCTAACCCTAACCATGAACAGAGCCCCAATTCTCTAACCCTAATACCAGAACTAATCTCGATGACGTCATCACTCCCAGCTGGTCCCCTGGCCAAATCATTATCACCTGGGATCAATTAAGCCTGCCCACGTGGCCCCTCCCCCTTGGTGACGTCATCACATCCGGTTTAATGGCCTAACCAGGCTTCTTTCAAAATTGCCAACTCATTGTCACGGAATAATAAATGTAACCAGTATCCAACTCGGTTCTATGTTCTTTGAACAGGATTTCCTTGTCAGGAAACAATGTGTTACAGATATTAAGGCCCTTTATTCACGTATTCCTAGTGTTTGAAGCACTTTCTTAGATATTAACCTAGGTTATCATTGTGAATTTCCTGAGTTGGAGTCTCTCTCTTCCAGTGTCTCAAGCTTTTTCATTGTGAATTCTAATTTGGTAAAACAACCTTTTTTACAAATATACCAGCACTTTCAACATTATTACCACTTGACAGTCTATCCTACCTTTCACAGCGCTTTGGATACAAATTCTCAGTATTTCAAAATTCAGTAGAGATGTTCGGGTTCTAAAACGTATTCCAGGAGTTCTAGAGACACTCTGCCATTCCCCTGGTCTGTTGTTTTGAGCAATGAGACTTTTCATTTTAACACGGGTGTCATACCGGCTTTTTAAAGGCACAGTAAAACATTACTTGGAACCCTATCCTAACTAACATTTTTATTTCATAGTGTTCTCAATATTTTCATACTGTGCTATAGCTCTAGGGAAATGAGTTTTTCAGTGTTTCACCAAAACCTTTTCTCGAAAACGCCAACTCCTTTTGCCGGGAAAAATAAATGTAAACAGTGTCACACTCGGTTCTCAGCTGTTTGAACAAGATTTCCCAGTGAGAAAATTGTGCTGTTCAGATACTCAGTCTATTGGAATATGTTTTCCAATTGTGTGAAGCACATTTCTAAATATTTCCCTAGTCTGGAGTCGTAAGTTCTGAGTGCTACACACCAAATTGTCCAGTGATTGAAGCTCATTCATTGTGAATAGCCAACATTACTACACTGTGACCGTAACCCTGTCCCTAACCCTCTAACCCAAACCCTAAACCTAGCCCACACCTGAGCCTGAACCCTACCTAGCCCAAAACCTTATCCTAACCCTAACCATGAACAGAGCCCCAATTCTCTAACCCTAATACCAGAACTAATCTCGATGACGTCATCACTCCCAGCTGGTCCCCTGGCCAAATCATTATCACCTGGGATCAATTAAGCCTGCCCACGTGGCCCCTCCCCCTTGGTGACGTCATCACATCGGGTTCAATGGCCTAACCAGGCCTCTTTCAAAATCGCCAACTCATTGTCCAGGAATAATAAATGTAACCAGTATCCAACTCGGTTCTGTGTTCTTTGAACACGATTTCCTTGTCAGGAAACAATGTGTTACAGATATTAAGGCCCTTTATTCACGTATTCCTAGTGTTTGAAGCACTTTCTTAGATATTAACCTAGGTTATCATTGTGAATTGCCCGAGTTGGAGTCTCTCTCTTCCAGTGTCTCAAGCTTTTTCATTGTGAATTCTAATTTGGTAAAACAACCTTTTTTACAAATACACCAGCACTTTCAACATTATTACCACTTGACAGTCTATCCTACCTTTCACAGCGCTTTGGATACAAATTCTCAGTATTTCAAAATTCAGTAGAGATGTTCGGGTTCTAAAACGTATTCCAGGAGTTCTAGAGACACTCTGCCATTCCCCTGGTCTGTTGTTTTGAGCAATGAGACTTTTCATTTTAACACGGGTGTCATACCGGCTTTTTAAAGGCACAGTAAAACATTACTTGGAACCCTAGCCTGACTAACATTTTTATTTCATAGTGTTCTCAATACTTTCATACTGTTCGATAGCTCTAAGAAAATGAGTTTTTCAGTGTTTCACCAAAACCTTTTCCCGAAAACGCCAACTCCTTTTGACGGGAAAAATAAATGTAAACAGTGTCACACTCGCTTCTCAGCTGTTTGAACAAGATTTCCCAGTGACAAAATTGTGCTGTTCAGATACTCAGTCTATTGGAATATGTATTCCTATTGTGGGAAGCACATTTCTAAATATTTCCCTAGTCTGGAGTCGTAAGTTCTGAGTGCTACACACCAAATTGTCCAGTGATTGAAGCCCATTCATTGTGAATAGCCAACATTACTACACTGTGACCGTAACCCTGTCCCTAACCCTCTAACCCAAACCCTAAACCTAGCCCACACCTGAGCCTGAACCCTACCTACCCAAAACGTAATCCTAACCCTAACCATGAACAGAGCCCCAATTCTCTAACCCTAATACCAGAACTAATCTCGATGACATCATCACTCCCAGCTGGTCCCCTGGCCAAATCATTATCACCTGGGATCAATTAAGCCTGCCCACGTGGCCCCTCCCCCTTGGTGACGTCATCACATCCAGTTTAATGGCCTAACCATGCTTCTTTCAAAATTGACAACTCATTGTCCCGGAATAATAAATGTAACCAGTATCCAACTCGGTTCTATGTTCTTTGAACACGATTTCCTTGTCAGGAAACAATGTGTTACAGATATTCAGGCCCTTTATTCACGTATTCCTAGTGTTTGAAGCACTTTCTTAGATATTAACCTAGGTTATCATTGTGAATTTCCCGAGTTGGAGTCTCTCTCTTCCAGTGTCTCAAGCTTTTTCATTGTGAATTCTAATTTAGTAAAACAACCTTTTTTACAAATATACCAGCACTTTCAATATTATTACCACTTGACAGTCTATCCTACCTTTCACAGCGCTTTGGATACAAATTCTCAGTATTTCAAAATTCAGTAGAGATGTTCGGGTTCTAAAACGTATTCCAGGAGTTCTAGAGACACTCTGCCATTCCCCTGGTCTGTTGTTTTGAGCAATGAGACTTTTCATTTTAACACGGGTGTCATACCGGCTTTTTAAAGGCACAGTAAAACATTACTTGGAACCCTAGCCTGACTAACATTTTTATTTCATAGTGTTCTCAACACTTTCATAGTATTCGATAGCTCTAGGAAAATGAGTTTTTCAGTGTTTCACCAAAACCTTTTCCCGAAAACGCCAACTCCTTTTGAAGGGAAAAATAAATGTAAACAGTGTCACAATCGCTTCTCAGCTGTTTGAACAAGATTTCCCAGTGACAAAATTGTGCTGTTCAGATACTCAGTCTATTGGAATATGTATTCCTTTTGTGGGAAGCACATTTCTAAATATTTCCCTAGTCTGGAGTGGTAAGTTCTGAGTGCTACACACCAAATTGTCCAGTGATTGAAGCTCATTCATTGTGAATAGCCAACATTACTACACTGTGACCATAACCCTGTCCCTAACCCTCTAACCCAAACCCTAAACCTAGCCCACACCTGAGCCTGAACCCTACCTAGCCCAGAACCTTATCCTAACCCTAACCATGAACAGAGCCCCAATTCTCTAACCCTAATACCAGAACTAATCTCGATGACGTCATCACTCCCAGCTGGTCCCCTGGCCAAATCATTATCACCTGGGATCAATTAAGCCTGCCCACGTGGCCCCTCCCCCTTGGTAACGTCATCACATCCGGTTTAATGGCCTAACCAGGCTTCTTTCAAAATTGCCAACTCATTGTCACGGAATAATAAATGTAACCAGTATCCAACTCGGTTCTATGTTCTTTGAACAGGATTTCCTTGTCAGGAAACAATGTGTTACAGATATTAAGGCCCTTTATTCACGTATTCCTAGTGTTTGAAGCACTTTCTTAGATATTAACCTAGGTTATCATTGTGAATTTCCCGAGTTGGAGTCTCTCTCTTCCAGTGTCTCAAGCTTTTTCATTGTGAATTCTAATTTGGTAAAACAACCTTTTTCACAAATATACCAGCACTTTCAATATTATTACCACTTGACAGTCTATCCTACCTTTCACAGCGCTTTGGATACAAATTCTCAGTATTTCAAAATTCAGTAGAGATGTTCGGGTTCTAAAACGTATTCCAGGAGTTCTAGAGACACTCTGCCATTCCCCTGGTCTGTTGTTTTGAGCAATGAGACTTTTCATTTTAACACGGGTGTCATACCGGCTTTTTAAAGGCACAGTAAAACATTACTTGGAACCCTAGCCTGACTAACATTTTTATTTCATAGTGTTCTCAACACTTTCATAGTATTCGATAGCTCTAGGAAAATGAGTTTTTCAGTGTTTCACCAAAACCTTTTCCCGAAAACGCCAACTCCTTTTGAAGGGAAAAATAAATGTAAACAGTGTCACAATCGCTTCTCAGCTGTTTGAACAAGATTTCCCAGTGACAAAATTGTGCTGTTCAGATACTCAGTCTATTGGAATATGTATTCCTTTTGTGGGAAGCACATTTCTAAATATTTCCCTAGTCTGGAGTGGTAAGTTCTGAGTGCTACACACCAAATTGTCCAGTGATTGAAGCTCATTCATTGTGAATAGCCAACATTACTACACTGTGACCATAACCCTGTCCCTAACCCTCTAACCCAAACCCTAAACCTAGCCCACACCTGAGCCTGAACCCTACCTAGCCCAGAACCTTATCCTAACCCTAACCATGAACAGAGCCCCAATTCTCTAACCCTAATACCAGAACTAATCTCGATGACGTCATCACTCCCAGCTGGTCCCCTGGCCAAATCATTATCACCTGGGATCAATTAAGCCTGCCCACGTGGCCCCTCCCCCTTGGTAACGTCATCACATCCGGTTTAATGGCCTAACCAGGCTTCTTTCAAAATTGCCAACTCATTGTCACGGAATAATAAATGTAACCAGTATCCAACTCGGTTCTATGTTCTTTGAACAGGATTTCCTTGTCAGGAAACAATGTGTTACAGATATTAAGGCCCTTTATTCACGTATTCCTAGTGTTTGAAGCACTTTCTTAGATATTAACCTAGGTTATCATTGTGAATTTCCCGAGTTGGAGTCTCTCTCTTCCAGTGTCTCAAGCTTTTTCATTGTGAATTCTAATTTGGTAAAACAACCTTTTTTACAAATATACCAGCACTTTCAACATTATTACCACTTGACAGTCTATCCTACCTTTCACAGCGCTTTGGATACAAATTCTCAGTATTTCAAAATTCAGTAGAGTTGTTCGGGTTCTAAAACGTATTCCAGGAGTTCTAGAGACACTCTGCCATTCCCCTGGTCTGTTGTTTTGAGCAATGAGACTTTTCATTTTAACACGGGTGTCATACCGGCTTTTTAAAGGCACAGTAAAACATTACTTGGAACCCTAGCCTGACTAACATTTTTATTTCATAGTGTTCTCAACACTTTCATACTATTCGATAGCTCTAGGAAAATGAGTTTTTCAGTGTTTCACCAAAACCTTTTCCCGAAAACGCCAACTCCTTTTGACGGGAAAAATTAATGTAAACAGTGTCACAATCACTTCTCAGCTGTTTGCACAAGATTTCCCAGTGACAAAATTGTGCTGTTCAGATACTCAGTCTATTGGAATATGTATTCCTATTGTGGGAAGCACATTTCTAAATATTTCCCTAGTCTGGAGTCGTAAGTTCTGAGTGCTACACACCAAATTGTCCAGTGATTGAAGCTCATTCATTGTGAATAGCCAACATTACTACACTGTGACCGTAACCCTGTCCCTAACCCTCTAACCCAAACCCTAAACCTAGCCCACACCTGAGCCTGAACCCTACCTAGCCCAAAACCTTATCCTAACCCTAACCATGAACAGAGCCCCAATTCTCTAACCCTAATACCAGAACTAATCTCGATGACGTCATCACTCCCAGCTGGTCCCCTGGCCAAATCATTATCACCTGGGATCAATTAAGCCTGCCCACGTGGCCCCTCCCCCTTGGTGACGTCATCACATCCGGTTTAATAGCCTAACCAGGCTTCTTTCAAAATTGCCAACTCATTGTCACGGAATAATAAATGTAACCAGTATCCAACTCGGTTCTATGTTCTTTGAACAGGATTTCCTTGTCAGGAAACAATGTGTTACAGATATTAAGGCCCTTTATTCACGTATTCCTAGTGTTTGAAGCACTTTCTTAGATATTAACCTAGGTTATCATTGTGAATTGCCCGAGTTGGAGTCTCTCTCTTCCAGTGTCTCAAGCTTTTTCATTGTGAATTCTAATTTGGTAAAACAACCTTTTTTACAAATACACCAGCACTTTCAACATTATTACCACTTGACAGTCTATCCTACCTTTCACAGCGCTTTGGATACAAATTCTCAGTATTTCAAAATTCAGTAGAGATGTTCGGGTTCTAAAACGTATTCCAGGAGTTCTAGAGACACTCTGCCATTCCCCTGGTCTGTTGTTTTGAGCAATGAGACTTTTCATTTTAACACGGGTGTCATACCGGCTTTTTAAAGGCACAGTAAAACATTACTTGGAACCCTAGCCTGACTAACATTTTTATTTCATAGTGTTCTCAATACTTTCATACTGTTCGATAGCTCTAAGAAAATGAGTTTTTCAGTGTTTCACCAAAACCTTTTCCCGAAAACGCCAACTCCTTTTGACGGGAAAAATAAATGTAAACAGTGTCACACTCGCTTCTCAGCTGTTTGAACAAGATTTCCCAGTGACAAAATTGTGCTGTTCAGATACTCAGTCTATTGGAATATGTATTCCTATTGTGGGAAGCACATTTCTAAATATTTCCCTAGTCTGGAGTCGTAAGTTCTGAGTGCTACACACCAAATTGTCCAGTGATTGAAGCTCATTCATTGTGAATAGCCAACATTACTACACTGTGACCTTAACCCTGTCCCTAACCCTCTAACCCAAACCCTAAACCTAGCCCACACCTGAGCCTGAACCCTACCTAGCCCAGAACCTTATCCTAACCCTAACCATGAACAGAGCCCCAATTCTCTAACCCTAATACCAGAACTAATCTCGATGACGTCATCACTCCCAGCTGGTCCCCTGGCCAAATCATTATCACCTGGGATCAATTAAGCCTGCCCACGTGGCCCCTCCCCCTTGGTGACGTCATCACATCCGGTTTAATGGCCTAACCATGCTTCTTTCAAAATTGACAACTCATTGTCCTGGAATAATAAATGTAACCAGTATCCAACTCGGTTCTATGTTCTTTGAACACGATTTCCTTGTCAGGAAACAATGTGTTACAGATATTCAGGCCCTTTATTCACGTATTCCTAGTGTTTGAAGCACTTTCTTAGATATTAACCTAGGTTATCATTGTGAATTTCCCGAGTTGGAGTCTCTCTCTTCCAGTGTCTCAAGCTTTTTCATTGTGAATTCTAATTTGGTAAAACAACCTGTTTTACAAATATACCAGCACTTTCAATATTATTACCACTTGACAGTCTATCCTACCTTTCACAGCGCTTTGGATACAAATTCTCAGTATTTCAAAATTCAGTAGAGATGTTCGGGTTCTAAAACGTATTCCAGGAGTTCTAGAGACACTCTGCCATTCCCCTGGTCTGTTGTTTTGAGCAATGAGACTTTTCATTTTAACACGGGTGTCATACCGGCTTTTTAAAGGCACAGTAAAACATTACTTGGAACCCTAGCCTGACTAACATTTTTATTTCATAGTGTTCTCAACACTTTCATACTATTCGATAGCTCTAGGAAAATGAGTTTTTCAGTGTTTCACCAAAACCTTTTCCCGAAAACGCCAACTTCTTTTGAAGGGAAAAATAAATGTAAACAGTGTCACAATCGCTTCTCAGCTGTTTGAACAAGATTTCCCAGTGACAAAATTGTGCTGTTCAGATACTCAGTCTATTGGAATATGTATTCCTATTGTGGGAAGCACATTTCTAAATATTTCCCTAGTCTGGAGTCGTAAGTTCTGAGTGCTACACACCAAATTGTCCAGTGATTGAAGCTCATTCATTGTGAATAGCCAACATTACTACACTGTGACCATAACCCTGTCCCTAACCCTCTAACCCAAACCCTAAACCTAGCCCACACCTGAGCCTGAACCCTACCTAGCCCAAAACCTTATCCTAACCCTAACCATGAACAGAGCCCCAATTCTCTAACCCTAATACCAGAACTAATCTCGATGACGTCATCACTCCCAGCTGGTCCCCTGGCCAAATCATTATCACCTGGGATCAATTAAGCCTGCCCACGTGGCCCCTCCCCCTTGGTGACGTCATCACATCCGGTTTAATGGCCTAACCAGGCTTCTTTCAAAATTGCCCACTCATTGTCACGGAATAATAAATGTAACCAGTATCCAACTCGGTTCTATGTTCTTTGAACAGGATTTCCTTGTCAGGAAACAATGTGTTACAGATATTAAGGCCCTTTATTCACGTATTCCTAGTGTTTGAAGCACTTTCTTAGATATTAACCTAGGTTATCATTGTGAATTTCCCGAGTTGGAGTCTCTCTCTTCCAGTGTCTCAAGCTTTTTCATTGTGAATTCTAATTTGGTAAAACAACCTTTTTTACAAATATACCAGCACTTTCAACATTATTACCACTTGACAGTCTATCCTACCTTTCACAGCGCTTTGGATACAAATTCTCAGTATTTCAAAATTCAGTAGAGATGTTCGGGTTCTAAAACGTATTCCAGGAGTTCTAGAGACACTCTGCCATTCCCCTGGTCTGTTGTTTTGAGCAATGAGACTTTTCATTTTAACACGGGTGTCATACCGGCTTTTTAAAGGCACAGTAAAACATTACTTGGAACCCTAGCCTGACTAACATTTTTATTTCATAGTGTTCTCAACACTTTCATACTATTCGATAGCTCTAGGAAAATGAGTTTTTCAGTGTTTCACCAAAACCTTTTCCCGAAAACGCCAACTCCTTTTGACGGGAAAAATTAATGTAAACAGTGTCACAATCACTTCTCAGCTGTTTGCACAAGATTTCCCAGTGACAAAATTGTGCTGTTCAGATACTCAGTCTATTGGAATATGTATTCCTATTGTGGGAAGCACATTTCTAAATATTTCCCTAGTCTGGAGTCGTAAGTTCTGAGTGCTACACACCAAATTGTCCAGTGATTGAAGCTCATTCATTGTGAATAGCCAACATTACTACACTGTGACCGTAACCCTGTCCCTAACCCTCTAACCCAAACCCTAAACCTAGCCCACACCTGAGCCTGAACCCTACCTAGCCCAAAACCTTATCCTAACCCTAACCATGAACAGAGCCCCAATTCTCTAACCCTAATACCAGAACTAATCTCGATGACGTCATCACTCCCAGCTGGTCCCCTGGCCAAATCATTATCACCTGGGATCAATTAAGCCTGCCCACGTGGCCCCTCCCCCTTGGTGACGTCATCACATCCGGTTTAATGGCCTAACCAGGCTTCTTTCAAAATTGCCAACTCATTGTCACGGAATAATAAATGTAACCAGTATCCAACTCGGTTCTATGTTCTTTGAACAGGATTTCCTTGTCAGGAAACAATGTGTTACAGATATTAAGGCCCTTTATTCACGTATTCCTAGTGTTTGAAGCACTTTCTTAGATATTAACCTAGGTTATCATTGTGAATTGCCCGAGTTGGAGTCTCTCTCTTCCAGTGTCTCAAGCTTTTTCATTGTGAATTCTAATTTGGTAAAACAACCTTTTTTACAAATACACCAGCACTTTCAACATTATTACCACTTGACAGTCTATCCTACCTTTCACAGCGCTTTGGATACAAATTCTCAGTATTTCAAAATTCAGTAGAGATGTTCGGGTTCTAAAACGTATTCCAGGAGTTCTAGAGACACTCTGCCATTCCCCTGGTCTGTTGTTTTGAGCAATGAGACTTTTCATTTTAACACGGGTGTCATACCGGCTTTTTAAAGGCACAGTAAAACATTACTTGGAACCCTAGCCTGACTAACATTTTTATTTCATAGTGTTCTCAACACTTTCATACTATTCGATAGCTCTAGGAAAATGAGTTTTTCAGTGTTTCACCAAAACCTTTTCCCGAAAACGCCAACTCCTTTTGACGGGAAAAATTAATGTAAACAGTGTCACAATCGCTTCTCAGCTGTTTGAACAAGATTTCCCAGTGACAAAATTGTGCTGTTCAGATACTCAGTCTATTGGAATATGTATTCCTATTGTGGGAAGCACATTTCTAAATATTTCCCTAGTCTGGAGTCGTAAGTTCTGAGTGCTACACACCAAATTGTCCAGTGATTGAAGCTCATTCATTGTGAATAGCCAACATTACTACACTGAGACCATAACCCTGTCCCTAACCCTCTAACCCAAACCCTAAACCTAGCCCACACCTGAGCCTGAACCCTACCTAGCCCAAAACCTTATCCTAACCCTAACCATGAACAGAGCCCCAATTCTCTAACCCTAATACCAGAACTAATCTCGATGACGTCATCACTCCCAGCTGGTCCCCTGGCCAAATCATTATCACCTGGGATCAATTAAGCCTGCCCACGTGGCCCCTCCCCCTTGGTGACGTCATCACATCCGGTTTAATGGCCTAACCAGGCTTCTTTCAAAATTGCCCACTCATTGTCACGGAATAATAAATGTAACCAGTATCCAACTCGGTTCTATGTTCTTTGAACAGGATTTCCTTGTCAGGAAACAATGTGTTACAGATATTAAGGCCCTTTATTCACGTATTCCTAGTGTTTGAAGCACTTTCTTAGATATTAACCTAGGTTATCATTGTGAATTTCCCGAGTTGGAGTCTCTCTCTTCCAGTGTCTCAAGCTTTTTCATTGTGAATTCTAATTTGGTAAAACAACCTTTTTTACAAATATACCAGCACTTTCAACATTATTACCACTTGACAGTCTATCCTACCTTTCACAGCGCTTTGGATACAAATTCTCAGTATTTCAAAATTCAGTAGAGATGTTCGGGTTCTAAAACGTATTCCAGGAGTTCTAGAGACACTCTGCCATTCCCCTGGTCTGTTGTTTTGAGCAATGAGACTTTTCATTTTAACACGGGTGTCATACCGGCTTTTTAAAGGCACAGTAAAACATTACTTGGAACCCTAGCCTGACTAACATTTTTATTTCATAGTGTTCTCAACACTTTCATACTATTCGATAGCTCTAGGAAAATGAGTTTTTCAGTGTTTCACCAAAACCTTTTCCCGAAAACGCCAACTCCTTTTGACGGGAAAAATTAATGTAAACAGTGTCACAATCACTTCTCAGCTGTTTGCACAAGATTTCCCAGTGACAAAATTGTGCTGTTCAGATACTCAGTCTATTGGAATATGTATTCCTATTGTGGGAAGCACATTTCTAAATATTTCCCTAGTCTGGAGTCGTAAGTTCTGAGTGCTACACACCAAATTGTCCAGTGATTGAAGCTCATTCATTGTGAATAGCCAACATTACTACACTGTGACCGTAACCCTGTCCCTAACCCTCTAACCCAAACCCTAAACCTAGCCCACACCTGAGCCTGAACCCTACCTAGCCCAAAACCTTATCCTAACCCTAACCATGAACAGAGCCCCAATTCTCTAACCCTAATACCAGAACTAATCTCGATGACGTCATCACTCCCAGCTGGTCCCCTGGCCAAATCATTATCACCTGGGATCAATTAAGCCTGCCCACGTGGCCCCTCCCCCTTGGTGACGTCATCACATCCGGTTTAATGGCCTAACCAGGCTTCTTTCAAAATTGCCAACTCATTGTCACGGAATAATAAATGTAACCAGTATCCAACTCGGTTCTATGTTCTTTGAACAGGATTTCCTTGTCAGGAAACAATGTGTTACAGATATTAAGGCCCTTTATTCACGTATTCCTAGTGTTTGAAGCACTTTCTTAGATATTAACCTAGGTTATCATTGTGAATTGCCCGAGTTGGAGTCTCTCTCTTCCAGTGTCTCAAGCTTTTTCATTGTGAATTCTAATTTGGTAAAACAACCTTTTTTACAAATACACCAGCACTTTCAACATTATTACCACTTGACAGTCTATCCTACCTTTCACAGCGCTTTGGATACAAATTCTCAGTATTTCAAAATTCAGTAGAGATGTTCGGGTTCTAAAACGTATTCCAGGAGTTCTAGAGACACTCTGCCATTCCCCTGGTCTGTTGTTTTGAGCAATGAGACTTTTCATTTTAACACGGGTGTCATACCGGCTTTTTAAAGGCACAGTAAAACATTACTTGGAACCCTAGCCTAACTAACATTTTTATTTCATAGTGTTCTCAATACTTTCATACTGTTCGATAGCTCTAGGAAAATGAGTTTTTCAGTGTTTCACCAAAACCTTTTCTCGAAAACGCCAACTCCTTTTGCCGGGAAAAATAAATGTAAACAGTGTCACACTCGGTTCTCAGCTGTTTGAACAAGATTTCCCAGTGAGAAAATTGTGCTGTTCAGATATTCACTCTATTGGAATATGTATTCCAATTGTGTGAAGCACATTTCTAAATATTTCCCTAGTCTGGAATCGTAAGTTCTGAGTGCTACACACCAAATTGTCCAGTGATTGAAGCTCATTCATTGTGAATAGCCAACATTACTACACTGTGACCGTAACCCTGTCCCTAACCCTCTAACCCAAACCCTAAACCTACCCCACTCGTGCGCCGGTACCCTAACTAGCCCAAAACTTCATCCTAACCCTAACCATGAACAGAGCCCCAATTCTCTAACCCTAATACCAGAACTTATCTCGATGACGTCATCACTCCCAGGTGGTCCCATGGCCAAATCATTATCACCTGAATTGTGAGAGACCAAGTGGAAAAGACATCAAAATGTGTCTAGTCTATAAAGGATGTTATACACTGCAGAAATCTTGGAAATAGAGTTAGTTCACGTGAAACCAGGGTTTGAAACCCCTAGAATACAAAAAAAATTAGCATTCCACTGTAAAACTGTTGAAAGACAAGTGTATATAGTTTCTCAAGTTCAGAGAAGAGTGTATAAAATTGTTTGTACATGTGGTGAAGTCCCACAAATAGAGCAGAAGAGCTATTATAGGACACTGCAAGAAAGCAGTAGTAATTCAGAGCAAATACTAATGAGTATCACAGAATTGTTGGGGACCAAGTGTAAAAGACATCAAAATGTAAGTGTCTAGTCTAGAAAGGATGTTGTACACTACAGAAATCCTGGAAATAGAGTTAGTTCACATGAAACCAGTGTTTGAAACCCCTAGAATACAATGAAAATTAGCATTCAACTGTAAAACTGTTGAAAGACAAGTGTATATAGCTTCTCAAGTTCAGAGAAGAATGTATAAAGTTGTTTTTACATGTGGTGAAGTCCCACAAATAGAGCAGAAGGCCTATTATAAGACACAGCTAGAAATCTGTAGTATTTCAGAGCAAATATTAATGAATATCATAGAATTGTGTGAGAACAAGTGGAAAACCATCAAAATGTAAATGTCTAGTCTAGAAAGGATGTTGTACACTGCAGAAATCCTGGAAATAGAGTTAGATCACATGAAAGCAGTGTTTGAAACCAACAGAATTCACTGAAAAGTAGTATTCAACTGTAAAACAGTTGAAAGACAGGTGTATATAGCTTCTCAAGTTCAGAGAAGAGTGTATAAAGTTGTTTCTACATGTGGTGAAGTCCCACAAGTAGAACAGAAGGCCCATTAGAGGACACAGCTAGAAATCAGTAGTAATTCAGAGCAAATACTAATGAATATCATAGAATTGTGTGAGTACAAGTGGAAAAACATCAAAATGTAAGTGTCTAGTCTAGAAGGGATGTTGTACACTGCAGAAATCCTGGAAATAGAGTTAGTTCACATGAAAACAATGTTTGAAACCCCTAGAATACAATGAAAATTAGCATTCAACTGTAAAACTGTTGAAAGACAAGTGTATACAGCTTCTCAAGTTCAGAGAATAGTGTATGAAGTTGTGTTTACATGTGGTGACGTCCCACGAGTAGAGCAGAAAGGCTATTATAGGACACTGCTAGAAATTTGTAGTAATTCAGAGCAAATATTAATTAATAGCATGGAATTGTGTGAGAATAAGTAGAAAACCATCAAAATGTAAGAGTCTAGTCTAGAAAGGATGTTGTACACTGCGGAAATCCTTGAAATAGAGTTAGTACACATGAAATCAGTGTTTTAAACCATCAGAATTCACTGAAAAGTAGTATTCAACAGTAAAACAGTTGAAAGACAAGTATATATAGCTTCTCAAGTTCAGAGAAGAGTGTATAAAATTGTTTGTACATGTGGTGAAGTCCCACAAGTAGAGCAGAAGAGCTATTATAGGACACTGCAAGAAAGCAGTAGTAATTCAGAGCAAATACTAATGAGTATCACAGAATTGTGAGAGACCAAGTGTAAAAGACATCAAAATGTAAGTGTCTAGTCTAGAAAGGATGTTGTACACTGCAGAAATCCTGGAAATAGAGTTAGATCACATGAAAGCAGTGTTTGAAACCAACAGAATTCACTGAAAAGTAGTATTCAACTGTAAAACTGTTGAAAGACAAGTGTATATAGCTTCTCAAGTTCAGAGAAGAATGTGTGAAGTTGTTTTTACATGTGGTGAAGTCCCACAAATAGAGCAGAAGGCCTATTATAAGACGCACCTAGAAATCAGTAGTATTTCACAGCAAATATTAATGAATATCATCGTATTGTGTGAGAACAAGTGGAAAACCATCAAAATGTAAGTGTCAGGTCTAGAAAGGATGTTGTACACTGCAGAAATCGTGGAAATAGAGTTAGTTTACATGAAACCAGTTTTTGAAACCACCAGAAGTCACTGAAAAGTAGCTTTCAACTGTAAAACAGTTGAAAGACAAGTGTATATAGCTTCTCAAGTTCAGAGAAGAGTGTATGAAGTTGTTTTTACATGTGGTTACGTCCCACAAGTAGAGCAGAAAGGCTATTATAGGACACTGCTAGAAATCTGTAGTAATTCAGAGCAAATATTAATTAATAGCATGGAATTGTGTGAGAATAAGTAGAAAACCATCAAAATGTAAGTGTCTAGTCTAGAAAGGATGTTGTACACTGCAGAAATCCTTGAAATAGAGTTAGTTCACATTAAACCAGTGTTTGAAAACAACAGAATTCAATGAAAAGTAGTATTCTACTGTAAAACAGTTGAAAGACAAGTGTATATAGATTCTCAAGCTCAGAGAAGAGTGTATAATGTAGTTTGTACTAGTGGAGAAGTCCAACAAGTAGAGTAGAAAGCCCAAAATAGGACACAGCTAGAAATCAGTAGTAATTCAGAGCAAATACTAATAAATATCATAGAATTGTGTGAGAACAACTGGAAAACAATCAAAATGTAAGTGTGTCTAGTCTAGAAAGGATGTTGTACACTGAGGAAATCCTTGAAATAGAGTTAGTTCACATGAAACCAGTGTTTGAAACCACCAGAAGTCACTGAAAAGTAGTTTTCAACTGTAAAACATTGGAAAGACAAGTGTATATAGCTTCTGAAGTTCAGAGAAGAGTGTATGAAGTAGTTTCTACATGTGGTGAAGTCCCACAAGTAGAGCAGAAGGGCTCTTATAGGGCACTGCATGAAAGCAGTAGTAATTCAGAGCAAATACTAATGAGTATCACAGAATTGTGAGAGACCAAGTAAAAAAGACATCAAAATGTAAGTGTCTATTCTAGAAAGGATGTTGTACACTGCAGAAATCCTGGAAATAGAGTTAGATCACATGAAAGCAGTGTTTGAAACCAACAGAATTCACTGAAAAGTAGTATTCAACTGTAAAACAGTTGAAAGACAGGTGTATATAGGTTCTCAAGTTCAGAGAAGAGTGTATAAAGTTGTTTCTACATGTGGTGAAGTCCCACAAGTAGAGCAGAAGGCCCATTAGAGGACACAGCTAGAAATCAGTAGTAATTCAGAGCAAATACTAATGAATATCATAGAATTGTGTGAGAACAAGTGGAAAAACATCAAAATGTAAGTGTCTAGTCTAGAAGGGATGTTGTACACTGCAGAAATCCTGGAAATAGAGTTAGTTCACATGAAAACAATGTTTGAAACCCCGAGAATACAATGAAAATTAGCATTCAACTGTAAAACTGTTGAAAGACAAGTGTATACAGCTTCTCAAGTTCAGAGAAGAGTGTATGAAGTTGTGTTTACATGTGGTGACGTCCCACGAGTAGAGCAGAAAGGCTATTATAGGACACTGCTAGAAATCTGTAGTAATTCAGAGCAAATATTAATTAATAGCATGGAATTGTGTGAGAATAAGTAGAAAACCATCAAAATGTAAGAGTCTAGTCTAGAAAGGATGTTGTACACTGCGGAAATCCTTGAAATAGAGTTAGTACACATGAAATCAGTGTTTTAAACCATCAGAATTCACTGAAAAGTAGTATTCAACAGTAAAACAGTTGAAAGACAAGTATATATAGCTTCTCAAGTTCAGAGAAGAGTGTATAAAATTGTTTGTACATGTGGTGAAGTCCCACAAGTAGAGCAGAAGAGCTATTATAGGACACTGCAAGAAAGCAGTAGTAATTCAGAGCAAATACTAATGAGTATCACAGAATTGTGAGAGACCAAGTGTAAAAGACATCAAAATGTAAGTGTCTAGTCTAGAAAGGATGTTGTACACTGCAGAAATCCTGGAAATAGAGTTAGATCACATGAAAGCAGTGTTTGAAACCAACAGAATTCACTGAAAAGTAGTATTCAACTGTAAAACTGTTGAAAGACAAGTGTATATAGCTTCTCAAGTTCAGAGAAGAATGTGTGAAGTTGTTTTTACATGTGGTGAAGTCCCACAAATAGAGCAGAAGGCCTATTATAAGACGCACCTAGAAATCAGTAGTATTTCACAGCAAATATTAATGAATATCATCGTATTGTGTGAGAACAAGTGGAAAACCATCAAAATGTAAGTGTCAGGTCTAGAAAGGATGTTGTACACTGCAGTAATCGTGGAAATGGAGTTAGTTTACATGAAACCAGTGTTTGAAACCACCAGAAGTCACTGAAAAGTAGCTTTCAACTGTAAAACAGTTGAAAGACAAGTGTATATAGCTTCTCAAGTTCAGAGAAGAGTGTATGAAGTTGTTTTTACATGTGGTTACGTCCCACAAGTAGAGCAGAAAGGCTATTATAGGACACTGCTAGAAATCTGTAGTAATTCAGAGCAAATATTAATTAATAGCATGGAATTGTGTGAGAATAAGTAGAAAACCATCAAAATGTAAGTGTCTAGTCTAGAAAGGATGTTGTACACTGCAGAAATCCTTGAAATAGAGTTAGTTCACATTAAACCAGTGTTTGAAAACAACAGAATTCAATGAAAAGTAGTATTCTACTGTAAAACAGTTGAAAGACAAGTGTATATAGATTCTCAAGCTCAGAGAAGAGTGTATAATGTAGTTTGTACTAGTGGAGAAGTCCAACAAGTAGAGTAGAAAGCCCAAAATAGGACACAGCTAGAAATCAGTAGTAATTCAGAGCAAATACTAATAAATATCATAGAATTGTGTGAGAACAACTGGAAAACAATCAAAATGTAAGTGTGTCTAGTCTAGAAAGGATGTTGTACACTGAGGAAATCCTTGAAATAGAGTTAGTTCACATGAAACCAGTGTTTGAAACCACCAGAAGTCACTGAAAAGTAGTTTTCAACTGTAAAACATTGGAAAGACAAGTGTATATAGCTTCTGAAGTTCAGAGAAGAGTGTATGAAGTAGTTTCTACATGTGGTGAAGTCCCACAAGTAGAGCAGAAGGGCTCTTATAGGGCACTGCATGAAAGCAGTAGTAATTCAGAGCAAATACTAATGAGTATCACAGAATTGTGAGAGACCAAGTAAAAAAGACATCAAAATGTAAGTGTCTATTCTAGAAAGGATGTTGTACACTGCAGAAATCCTTGAAATAGAGTTAGTTCACAAGAAACCAGTGTTTGAACCCACTAGAATTCACTGAAAAGTAGCATTCAACAGTACAACAGTTGAGAGACAAGTGTATATAGCTTCTAATGTTCAGAGAAGAGTGTATGAAGTTGTTTTTACATGTGGTGAAGTCCCACAAGTAGAGCAGAAGGCCCATTAGAGGACACAGCTAGAAATCAGTAGTAATTCAGAGCAAATACTAATGAGTATCACAGAATTGTGAGAGACCAAGTGGAAAAGACATCAAAATGTGTCTAGTCTATAAAGGATGTTATACACTGCAGAAATCTTGGAAATAGAGTTAGTTCACGTGAAACCAGGGTTTGAAACCCCTAGAATACAAAAAAAAATTAGCATTCCACTGTAAAACTGTTGAAAGACAAGTGTATATAGTTTCTCAAGTTCAGAGAAGAGTGTATAAAATTGTTTGTACATGTGGTGAAGTCCCACAAATAGAGCAGAAGAGCTATTATAGGACACTGCAAGAAAGCAGTAGTAATTCAGAGCAAATACTAATGAGTATCACAGAATTGTTGGGGACCAAGTGTAAAAGACATCAAAATGTAAGTGTCTAGTCTAGAAAGGATGTTGTACACTACAGAAATCCTAGAAATAGAGTTAGTTCACATGAAACCAGTGTTTGAAACCCCTAGAATACAATGAAAATTAGCATTCAACTGTAAAACTGTTGAAAGACAAGTGTATATAGCTTCTCAAGTTCAGAGAAGAATGTATGAAGTTGTTTTTACATGTGGTGAAGTCCCACAAATAGAGCAGAAGGCCTATTATAAGACACAGCTAGAAATCTGTAGTATTTCAGAGCAAATATTAATGAATATCATAGAATTGTGTGAGAACAAGTGGAAAACCATCAAAATGTAAATGTCTAGTCTAGAAAGGATGTTGTACACTGCAGAAATCCTGGAAATAGAGTTAGATCACATGAAAGCAGTGTTTGAAACCAACAGAATTCACTGAAAAGTAGTATTCAACTGTAAAACAGTTGAAAGACAGGTGTATATAGGTTCTCAAGTTCAGAGAAGAGTGTATAAAGTTGTTTCTACATGTGGTGAAGTCCCACAAGTAGAGCAGAAGGCCCATTAGAGGACACAGCTAGAAAGCAGTAGTAATTCAGAGCAAATACTAATGAATATCATAGAATTGTGTGAGAACAAGTGGAAAAACATCAAAATGTAAGTGTCTAGTCTAGAAGGGATGTTGTACACTGCAGAAATCCTGGAAATAGAGTTAGTTCACATGAAAACAATGTTTGAAACCCCTAGAATACAATGAAAATTAGCATTCAACTGTAAAACTGTTGAAAGACAAGTGTATACAGCTTCTCAAGTTCAGAGAAGAGTGTATGAAGTTGTGTTTACATGTGGTGACGTCCCACGAGTAGAGCAGAAAGGCTATTATAGGACACTGCTAGAAATCTGTAGTAATTCAGAGCAAATATTAATTAATAGCATGGAATTGTGTGAGAATAAGTAGAAAACCATCAAAATGTAAGAGTCTAGTCTAGAAAGGATGTTGTACACTGCGGAAATCCTTGAAATAGAGTTAGTACACATGAAAGCAGTGTTTGAAACCAACAGAATTCACTGAAAAGTAGTATTCAACTGTAAAACTGTTGAAAGACAAGTGTATATAGCTTCTCAAGTTCAGAGAAGAATGTGTGAAGTTGTTTTTACATGTGGTGAAGTCCCACAAATAGAGCAGAAGGCCTATTATAAGACGCACCTAGAAATCAGTAGTATTTCAGAGCAAATATTAATGAATATCATCGTATTGTGTGAGAACAAGTGGAAAACCATCAAAATGTAAGTGTCAGGTCTAGAAAGGATGTTGTACACTGCAAAAATCGTGGAAATAGAGTTAGTTTACATGAAACCAGTGTTTGAAACCACCAGAAGTCACTGAAAAGTAGCTTTCAACTGTAAAACTGTTGAAAGACAAGTGTATATAGCTTCTCAAGTTCAGAGAAGAGTGTATAAAGTTGTTTTTACATGTGGTTACGTCCCACAAGTAGAGCAGAAAGGCTATTATAGGACACTGGTAGAAATCTGTAGTAATTCAGAGCAAATATTAATTAATAGCATGGAATTGTGTGAGAATAAGTAGAAAACCATCAAAATGTAAGTGCCTAGTCTGGAAAGGATGTTGTACACTGCAGAAATCCTTGAAATAGAGTTAGTTCACATTAAACCAGTGTTTGAAAACAACAGAATTCAATGAAAAGTAGTATTCTACTGTAAAACAGTTGAAAGACAAGTGTATATAGATTCTCAAGCTCAGAGAAGAGTGTATAATGTAGTTTGTACTAGTGGAGAAGTCCAACAAGTAGAGTAGAAAGCCCAAAATAGGACACAGCTAGAAATCAGTAGTAATTCAGAGCAAATACTAATAAATATCATAGAATTGTGTGAGAACAACGGGAAAACAATCAAAATGTAAGTGTGTCTAGTCTAGAAAGGATGTTGTACACTGAGGAAATCCTTGAAATAGAGTTAGTTCACATAAAACCAGTGTTTGAAACCACCAGAATTCACTGAAAAGTAGTATTCAACTGTAAAACAGTTGGGAAACAAGTGTATATAGCTTCTCAAATTCAGAGAAGAATGTATAAAGATGTTGCTACAAGTGGTGAAGTCCCACAAGTAGAGCAGAGGGCCCATTAAAGGACACTGCAAGAAAGCATAGTAATTCTGAGCAAATACTAATAAATATCATAGAATTGTGTTAGAAGAACTGGAAAACCATCAAAATGTAAGTGACTAAAATAGAAAGGATGTTGTACACTGCAGAAATCCTTGAAATAGAGTTAGTTCATATGAAACCAGTGTTTGAATCCAGCATAAGTCACTGAAAAGTAGTACTGAACTGTAAAACAGTTGAAAGACAAGTTTATATAGCTTCTCAAGTTCAGAGAAGAGTGTATAAAGTTGTTTGTACATGTGGTGAAGTCCCACAAATAGAGCAGATGGCCCATTATAAGACAAAGCTAGAAATCATTAGTGATTGAACCTCATTCATTGAGAATAGCCAACGTTACTACATGGTGACTGGAACCCTGTTTCTAACCGTCTAACCCATACCCTAAACCTAGCCCACTTCTGCGCCGGAACCCTACCTAGCCCAAAACCTCATCCTAACCCTAACCATGAACAGAGCCCCAATTCTCTAACCCTAATACCAGAACTTATCTCGATGACGTCATCACTCCCAGCTGGTCCCCTGGCCAAATCATTATCACCTGGGATCAATTATGCCTGACCACGTGGCCCCTCCCCCTTGGTGACATCATCACTTCCGGTTTAATGGCCTATCCAGGCTTCTTTCAAAATCGCCAACTAATTTTCCAGGAATAATTAATGTAACCAGTATCCAACTCGGTTCTATGTTCTTTGAACACGATTTCCTTGTCAGGAAACAATGTGTTACAGATATTAAGGCCCTTTATTCACGTATTTCTAGTGTTTGAAACACTTTCTTAGATATTAACCTAGGTTATCATTGTGAATTTCCCGTGTTGGAGTCTCACTCTTCCAGTGTCTCAAGCTTTTTCACTGTATATTCTAATTTGGTAAAACAACCTTTTTTACAAATATACTAGCACTTTCAACATTATTACCACTTGACAGACTATCCTACCTTTCACAGCGTTTTGGATACAAATTGTCAGTATTTCAAAATTCAGTAGAGATGTTCGGGATCTAAAACGTATTCCAGGAGTTCTAGAAACACTCTGCCATTCCCCTGGTCTGTTGTTTTGAGCTATGAGACTTTTCATTTTAACACGGGTGTCATACCGGCTTTTTAAAGGCACAGTAAAACATTACGTGGAACCCTAGCCTGACTAACATTTTTATTTCATAGTGTTCTCAATACTTTCATACTGTTCGATAGCTCTAGGAAAATGAGTTTTTCAGTGTTTCACCAAAACCTTTTCTCGAAAACGCCAACTCCTTTTGACGGGAAAAATAAATGTAAACAGTGTCACACTCGGTTCTCAGCTGTTTGAACAAGATTTCCCAGTGAGAAAATTGTGCTGTTCAGATATTCAGTCTATTGAAATGTGTATTCCAATTGTGTGAAGCACATTTCTAAATATTTCCCTAGTCTGGAGTCGTAAGTTCTGAGTGCTACACACCAAATTGTCCAGTGATTGAAACTCATTCATTGTGAATAGCCAACGTTACTACACTGTGACCATAACCCTGTCCCTAGCCCTCTAACCCAAACCCTAAACCTACCCCACTCCTGCGCCAGAACCCTACCTAGCCCAAAACTACATCCTAACCCTAACCATGAACAGAGCCCCAATTCTCTAACCCTAATACCAGACCTTATCTCGATGACGTCATCACTCCCAGCTGGTCCCCTGGCCAAATCATTATCACCTGGGATCAATTAAGCCTGCCCACGTGGCGCCTCCCCCTTGGTGACGTCATCACTTCCTTTTTAATTCCCTATCCAGGCTTCTTTCAAAATCGCCAACTCATTTCCCTGAATAATAAATGTAACCAGTATCCAACTCGGTTCTATGTTCTTTGAACACGATTTCCTTGTCAGGAAACAATGTGTTACAGATATTAAGGCCCTTTATTCACGTATTCCTAGTGTTGAAGCACTTTCTTAGATATTAACCTAGGTTATCATTGTGAATTTCCCGAGTTGGAGTCTCTCTCTTCCAGTGTCTCAAGATTTTTCATTGTGAATTCTAATTTGGTAAAACAACCTTTTTTACAAATATACCAGCACTTTCAACATTATTACCACTTGAAAGTCTATCCTACCTTTCACAGCGTTTTGGATACCAATTGTCAGTATTTCAAAATTCAGTAGAGATGTTCGGGATCTAAAACGTATTCCAAGAGATCTAGAGACACTCTGCCATTCCCATGGTCTGTTGTTTTGAGCTATGAGACTTTTCATTTTAACACGGGTGTCATACAGGCTTTTTAAAGGCACAGTAAAACATTACTTGGAACCCTAGCCTGACTAACATTTTTATTTCATAGTGTTCTCAATACTTTCATACTGTTCGATAGCTCTAGGAAAATGAGTTTTTCAGTGTTTCACCAAAACCTTTTCCCGAAAACGCCAACTCCTTTTGACGGGAAAAATAAATGTAAACAGTGTCACACTCGCTTCTCAGCTCTTTGAACAAGATTTCCCAGTGACAAAATTGTGCTGATCAGATACTCAGTCTATTGGAATATGTATTCCTATTGTGTGAAGCACATTTCTAAATATTTCCCTAGTCTGGAGTCGTAAGTTCTGAGTGCTACACACCAAATTGTCCAGTGATTGAAGCTCATTCATTGTGAATAGCAAACATTACTACACTGTGACCATTACCCTGTCCCTAACCCTCTAACCCAAACCCTAAACCTACCCTCACCTAAGCCTGAACCCTACCTAGCCCAAAACCTTTTCCTAACCCTAACCATGAACAGAGCCCCAATTCTCTAACCCTAATACCAGAACTAATCTCGATGATGTCATCACTCCCAGCTGGTCCCCTGGCCAAATCATTATCACCTGGGATCAACTAAGCCTGCCCACGTGGCCCCTCCCCCTTGGTGAAGTCATCACATCCGGTTTAATGCCCTAACCAGGCCTCTTTCAAAATCGCCAACTCATTGTCCCAGAATAATAAATGTAACCAGTATCCAACTCGGTTCTATGTTCTTTGAACACGATTTCCTTGTCAGGAAACAATGTGTTACAGATATTAAGGCCCTTTATTCACGTATTCCTAGTGTTTGAAGCACTTTCTTAGATATTAACCTAGGTTATCATTTTGAATTTCCCGAGTTGGAGTCTCTCTCTTCCAGTGTCTCAAGCTTTTTCATTGTGAATTCTAATTTGGTAAAACAACCTTTTTTACAAATATACCAGCACTTTCATCATTATTACCACTTGAAAGTCTATCCTACCTTTCACAGCGTTTTGGATAGAAATTGTCAGTATTTCAAAATTCAGTAGAGATGTTCCGGATCTAAAACGTATTCCACGAGTTCTAGAGACACTCTGCCATTCCCCTGGTCTGTTGTTTTGAGCAATGAGACTTTTCATTTTAACATGGGTGTCGTACCGGCTTTTTAAAGGCACAGTAAAACATTACTTGGAACCCTAGCCTAACTAACATTTTTATTTCATAGTGTTCTCAATATTTTCATACTTTGCTATAGCTCTAGGAAAATGAGTTTTTCAGTGTTTCACCAAAACCTTTTATCAAAAATGCCAACTCCTTTTGCCGGGAAAAATAAATGTAAACAGTGTCACACTCGGTTCTCAGCTGTTTGAACAAGATTTCCCAGTGAGAAAATTGTGCTGTTCAGATATTCAGTCTATTGGAATATGTATTCCAATTGTGTGAAGCACATTTCTAAATATTTCCCTAGTCTGGAGTCGTAAGTTCTGAGTGCTACACACCAAATTGTCCAGTGATTGAAGCTCATTCATTGTGAATAGCCAACACTACTACACTGTGACCGTAAACCTGTCCCTAACCCTCTAACCCAAACCCTAAACCTAGCCCACTCCTGCGCCTGAACCCTACCTAGCCCAAAGCGTAATCCTAACCCTATCCATGAACAGAGCCCCAATTCTCTAACCCTAATACCAGAACTTATCTCGATGACGTCATCACTCCCAGCTGGTCCCCTGGCCAAATCATTATCACCTGGGAACAATTAAGCCTGCCCACGTGGCTCCTCCCCCTTGGTGAGGTCATCACATCCGGTTTAATGGCCTAACCAGGCCTCTTTAAAAATCGCCGACTCATTGTCCCGGAATAATAAATGTAACCAGTATCCAACTCGGTTGTATGTTCTTTGAACACGATTTCCTTGTCAGGAAACAATGTGTTACAGATATTAAGGACCTTTATTCACGTATTTCTAGTGTTTGATACACTTTTTTAGATATTAACCTAGGTTATCATTGTGAATTTCCCGCGTTGGAGTCTCTCTCTTCCAGTCTCTCAAGCTTTTTCATTCTGAATTCTAATTGGTGAAACAACCTTTTTTACAAATATACCAGCACTTTCAACATTATTACCACTTGAACTTCTATCCTTACTTTAACAGCGTTTTGGATACAAATTGTCAGTATTTCAAAATTCAGTAGAGATGTCGGGTTCTAAAACGTATTCCAGGAGTTCTGGACACACTCTGCCATTCCTCTGGTCTGTTGTTTTGAGCTATGAGACGTTTCATTTTAACACGGATGTCATACCGGCTTTTTAAAGGCACATTAAAACATTACTTGGAACCCTAGCCTAACTAATATTTTTATTTCATAGTGTTCTCAATACTTTCATACTTTTCGATAGCTCTATGAAAATGAGTTTTTCAGTGTTTCACCAAAACCTTTTCCCGAAAACGCCAACTCCTTTTGACGGGAAAAATAAATGTAAACAGTGTCACACTCGCTTATTAGCTGTTTGAACAAGATTTCCCAGTGACAAAATTGTGCTGTTCAGATACTCAGTCTATTGGAATATATATTCCTATTGTGTGAAGCACATTTCTAAATATTTCCCTAGTTTGGAGTCCTAAGTTCTGAGTGCTACACACCAAATTGTCCAGTGATTGAAGCTCATTCATTGTGAATAGCCAACATTACTACACTGTGACCGTAACCCTGTCCCTAGCCCTCTAACCCAAACCCTAAACCTAGCCCACACCTGAGCCTGAACCCTACCTAGCCCAAAACCTTATCCTAACCCTGACCATGAACAGAGCCCCAATTCTCTAACCCTAATACCAGAACTAATCTCGATGACGTCATCACTCACAGCTGGTCTCCTGGCCAAATCATTATCACCTGGGATCAATTAAGCCTGACCACGTGGCCCCTCACCCTTGGTGACGTCATCACATCCCGTTTAATGGCCTAACCAGGCTTCTTTCAAAATCACCAACTCATTGTCCCGGAATAATAAATGTAACCAGTATCCAACTCGGTTGTATGTTCTTTGAACACGATTTCCTTGTCAGGAAACAATGTGTTACAGATATTACGGACCTTTATTCACGTATTTCTAGTGTTTGATACACTTTTTTAGATATTAACCTAGGTTATCATTGTGAATTTCCCGCGTTGGAGTCTCTCTCTTCCAGTCTCTCAAGCTTTTTCATTCTGAATTCTAATTTGGTGAAACAACCTTTTTTACAAATATACCAGCACTTTCAACATTATTACCACTTGAACTTCTATCCTTACTTTAACAGCGTTTTGGATACAAATTGTCAGTATTTCAAAATTCAGTAGAGATGTCGGGTTCTAAAACGTATTCCAGGAGTTCTGGACACACTCTGCCATTCCTCTGGTCTGTTGTTTTGAGCTATGAGACGTTTCATTTTAACACGGATGTCATACAGGCTTTTTAAAGGCACAGTAAAACATTACTTGGAACCCTATCCTAACTAACATTTTTATTTCATAGTGTTCTCAATATTTTCATACTGTGCTATAGCTCTAGGGAAATGAGTTTTTCAGTGTTTCACCAAAACCCTTTCTCGAAAACGCCAACTCCTTTTGCCAGGAAAAATAAATGTAAACAGTGTCACACTCGCTTCTCAGCTGTTTGCACAAGATTTCCCCATGAGAAAATTGTGCTGTTCAGATATTCAGTCTATTGGAATATGTATTCCAATTGTGTGAAGCACATTTCTAAATATTTCCCTAGTCTGGAGTCGTAAGTTCTGAGTGCTACACACCAAATTGTCCAATGATTGAAGCTCATTCATTGTGAATAGCCAACATTACTACACTGTGACCTTAACCCTGTCCCAAACCCTCTAACCCAAACCCTAAACCTAGCCCACTCCTACGCCGGAACCCTACCTAGCCCAAAACCTCATCCTAACCGTAACCATGGACAGAGCCCCAATTCTCTAACACTAATACCAGAACAAATCTCAAAGACATCATTGCTCCCAGCTGGTCCCCTGGCCAAATCATTATCACCTGGGATCAATTAAACCTGCCCACGTGGCCCCTCCCACTGGTGACGTCATCACTTCCGGTTTAATGGCCTATCCAGGCTTCTTTCAAAATTGCCAACTCATTTTCCAGGAATAATAAATGTAACCAGTATCCAACTCGGTTCTATGTTCTTTGAACACGATTTCCTTGTCAGGAAACAATGTGTTACAGATATTAAGCCCCTTTATTCACGTATTTCTAGTGTTTGAAACACTTTCTTAGATATTAACCTAGGTTATCATTGTGAATTTCCCGCTTTGGTGTCTCTCTCTTCCAGTGTCTCAAGCTTTTTCATTGTGAATTCTAATTTGGTAAAACAATCTTTTTTACAAATATACCAGCACTTTCAACATTATTACCACTTGAAAGTCTATCCTACCTTTCACAGCGTTTTGGATACAAATTGTCAGTATTTCAAAATTCAGTGGAGATGTTCGGGATCTAAAACGTATTCCATGAGTTCTAGAGACACTCTGCCATTCCCCTAGTCTGTTGTTTTGAGCTATGAGACTTTTCATTTTAACACGGGTGTCATACCGGCTTTTTAAAGGCACAGTAAAACATTACGTGGAACCCTAGCCTGACTAACATTTTTATTTCATAGTGTTCTCAATACTTTCATACTGTTCGATAGCTCTAGGAAAATGAGTTTTTCAGTGTTTCACCAAAACCTTTTCTCGAAAACGCCAACTCCTTTTGACGGGAAAAATAAATGTAAACAGTGTCACACTCGGTTCTCAGCTGTTTGAACAAGATTTCCCAGTGAGAAAATTGTGCTGTTCAGATATTCAGTCTATTGAAATGTGTATTCCAATTGTGTGAAGCACATTTCTAAATATTTCCCTAGTCTGGAGTCGTAAGTTCTGAGTGCTACACACCAAATTGTCCAGTGATTGAAACTCATTCATTGTGAATAGCCAACGTTACTACACTGTGACTGTAACCCTGTCCCTAGCCCTCTAACCCAAACCCTAAACCTACCCCACTCCTGCGCCAGAACCCTACCTAGCCCAAAACTTCATCCTAACCCTAACCATGAACAGAGCCCCAATTCTCTAACCCTAATACCAGAACTTATCTCGATGATGTCATCACTCCCAGCTGGTCCCCTGGCCAAATCATTATCACCTGGGATCAATTAAGCCTGACCACGTGGCCTCTCCCCCTTGGTGACGTCATCACTTTCTTTTTAATGGCCTATCCAGGCTTCTTTCAAAATCGCCAACTCATTTCCCTGAATAATAAATGTAACCAGTATCCAACTCGGTTCTATGTTCTTTGAACACGATTTCCTTGTCAGGAAACAATGTGTTACAGATATTAAGGCCCTTTATTCACGTATTCCTAGTGTTTGAAGCACTTTCTTAGATATTAACCTAGGTTATCATTGTGAATTTCCCGAGTTGGAGTCTCTCTCTTCCAGTGTCTCAAGATTTTTCATTGTGAATTCTAATTTGGTAAAACAACCTTTCCTACAAATATACCAGCACTTTCAACATTATTACCACTTGAAAGTCTATCCTTCCTTTCACAGCGTTTTAAATACCAATTGTCAGTATTTCAAAATTCAGTAGAGATGTTCGGGATCTAAAACGTATTCCAGGAGATCTAGAGACACTCTGCCATTCCCCTGGTCTGTTGTTTTGATCTATGAGACTTTTCATTTTAACACGGGTGTCATACAGGCTTTTTAAAGGCACAGTAAAACATTACTTGGAACCCTATCCTAACTAACATTTTTATTTCATAGTGTTCTCAATATTTTCATACTGTGCTATAGCTCTAGGGAAATGAGTTCTTCAGTGTTTCACCAAAACCCTTTCTCGAAAACGCCAACTCCTTTTGCCGGGAAAAATAAATGTAAACAGTGTCACACTCGGTTCTCAGCTGTTTGAACAAGATTTCCCAGTGAGAAAATTGTGCTGTTCAGATATTCAGTCTATTGGAATATGTATTCCAATTGTGTGAAGCACATTTCTAAATATTTCCCTAGTCTGGAGTCGTAAGTTCTGAGTGCTACACACCAAATTGTCCAGTGATTGAAGCTCATTCATTGTGAATAGCCAACACTACTACACTGTGACCGTAAACCTGTCCCTAACCCTCTAACCCAAACCCTAAACCTAGCCCACTCCTGCGCCTGAACCCTACCTAGCCCAAAGCGTAATCCTAACCCTATCCATGAACAGAGCCCCAATTCTCTAACCCTAATACCAGAACTTATCTCGATGACGTCATCACTCCCAGCTGGTCCCCTGGCCAAATCATTATCACCTGGGAACAATTAAGCCTGCCCACGTGGCTCCTCCCCCTTGGTGAGGTCATCACATCCGGTTTAATGGCCTAACCAGGCCTCTTTAAAAATCGCCGACTCATTGTCCCGGAATAATAAATGTAACCAGTATCCAACTCGGTTGTATGTTCTTTGAACACGATTTCCTTGTCAGGAAACAATGTGTTACAGATATTAAGGACCTTTATTCACGTATTTCTAGTGTTTGATACACTTTTTTAGATATTAACCTAGGTTATCATTGTGAATTTCCCGCGTTGGAGTCTCTCTCTTCCAGTCTCTCAAGCTTTTTCATTCTGAATTCTAATTGGTGAAACAACCTTTTTTACAAATATACCAGCACTTTCAACATTATTACCACTTGAACTTCTATCCTTACTTTAACAGCGTTTTGGATACAAATTGTCAGTATTTCAAAATTCAGTAGAGATGTCGGGTTCTAAAACGTATTCCAGGAGTTCTGGACACACTCTGCCATTCCTCTGGTCTGTTGTTTTGAGCTATGAGACGTTTCATTTTAACACGGATGTCATACCGGCTTTTTAAAGGCACATTAAAACATTACTTGGAACCCTAGCCTAACTAATATTTTTATTTCATAGTGTTCTCAATACTTTCATACTTTTCGATAGCTCTATGAAAATGAGTTTTTCAGTGTTTCACCAAAACCTTTTCCCGAAAACGCCAACTCCTTTTGACGGGAAAAATAAATGTAAACAGTGTCACACTCGCTTATTAGCTGTTTGAACAAGATTTCCCAGTGACAAAATTGTGCTGTTCAGATATTCAGTCTATTGGAATATATATTCCTATTGTGTGAAGCACATTTCTAAATATTTCCCTAGTTTGGAGTCCTAAGTTCTGAGTGCTACACACCAAATTGTCCAGTGATTGAAGCTCATTCATTGTGAATAGCCAACATTACTACACTGTGACCGTAACCCTGTCCCTAGCCCTCTAACCCAAACCCTAAACCTAGCCCACACCTGAGCCTGAACCCTACCTAGCCCAAAACCTTATCCTAACCCTGACCATGAACAGAGCCCCAATTCTCTAACCCTAATACCAGAACTAATCTCGATGACGTCATCACTCACAGCTGGTCTCCTGGCCAAATCATTATCACCTGGGATCAATTAAGCCTGACCACGTGGCCCCTCACCCTTGGTGACGTCATCACATCCCGTTTAATGGCCTAACCAGGCTTCTTTCAAAATCACCAACTCATTGTCCCGGAATAATAAATGTAACCAGTATCCAACTTGGTTGTATGTTCTTTGAAAACGATTTCCTTGTCAGGAAACAATGTGTTACAGATATTACGGACCTTTATTCACGTATTTCTAGTGTTTGATACACTTTTTTAGATATTAACCTAGGTTATCATTGTGAATTTCCCGCGTTGGAGTCTCTCTCTTCCAGTCTCTCAAGCTTTTTCATTCTGAATTCTAATTTGGTGAAACAACCTTTTTTACAAATATACCAGCACTTTCAACATTATTACCACTTGAACTTCTATCCTTACTTTAACAGAGTTTTGGATACAAATTGTCAGTATTTCAAAATTCAGTAGAGATGTCGGGTTCTAAAACGTATTCCAGGAGTTCTGGACACACTCTGCCATTCCTCTGGTCTGTTGTTTTGAGCTATGAGACGTTTCATTTTAACACGGATGTCATACAGGCTTTTTAAAGGCACAGTAAAACATTACTTGGAACCCTATCCTAACTAACATTTTTATTTCATAGTGTTCTCAATATTTTCATACTGTGCTATAGCTCTAGGGAAATGAGTTTTTCAGTGTTTCACCAAAACCCTTTCTCGAAAACGCCAACTCCTTTTGCCAGGAAAAATAAATGTAAACAGTGTCACACTCGCTTCTCAGCTGTTTGCACAAGATTTCCCCATGAGAAAATTGTGCTGTTCAGATATTCAGTCTATTGGAATATGTATTCCAATTGTGTGAAGCACATTTCTAAATATTTCCCTAGTCTGGAGTCGTAAGTTCTGAGTGCTACACACCAAATTGTCCAATGATTGAAGCTCATTCATTGTGAATAGCCAACATTACTACACTGTGACCTTAACCCTGTCCCAAACCCTCTAACCCAAACCCTAAACCTAGCCCACTCCTACGCCGGAACCCTACCTAGCCCAAAACCTCATCCTAACCGTAACCATGGACAGAGCCCCAATTCTCTAACACTAATACCAGAACAAATCTCAAAGACATCATTGCTCCCAGCTGGTCCCCTGGCCAAATCATTATCACCTGGGATCAATTAAACCTGCCCACGTGGCCCCTCCCACTGGTGACGTCATCACTTCCGGTTTAATGGCCTATCCAGGCTTCTTTCAAAATTGCCAACTCATTTTCCAGGAATAATAAATGTAACCAGTATCCAACTCGGTTCTATGTTCTTTGAACACGATTTCCTTGTCAGGAAACAATGTGTTACAGATATTAAGCCCCTTTATTCACGTATTTCTAGTGTTTGAAACACTTTCTTAGATATTAACCTAGGTTATCATTGTGAATTTCCCGCTTTGGTGTCTCTCTCTTCCAGTGTCTCAAGCTTTTTCATTGTGAATTCTAATTTGGTAAAACAATCTTTTTTACAAATATACCAGCACTTTCAACATTATTACCACTTGAAAGTCTATCCTACCTTTCACAGCGTTTTGGATACAAATTGTCAGTATTTCAAAATTCAGTGGAGATGTTCGGGATCTAAAACGTATTCCATGAGTTCTAGAGACACTCTGCCATTCCCCTAGTCTGTTGTTTTGAGCTATGAGACTTTTCATTTTAACACGGGTGTCATACCGGCTTTTTAAAGGCACAGTAAAACATTACGTGGAACCCTAGCCTGACTAACATTTTTATTTCATAGTGTTCTCAATACTTTCATACTGTTCGATAGCTCTAGGAAAATGAGTTTTTCAGTGTTTCACCAAAACCTTTTCTCGAAAACGCCAACTCCTTTTGACGGGAAAAATAAATGTAAACAGTGTCACACTCGGTTCTCAGCTGTTTGAACAAGATTTCCCAGTGAGAAAATTGTGCTGTTCAGATATTCAGTCTATTGAAATGTGTATTCCAATTGTGTGAAGCACATTTCTAAATATTTCCCTAGTCTGGAGTCGTAAGTTCTGAGTGCTACACACCAAATTGTCCAGTGATTGAAACTCATTCATTGTGAATAGCCAACGTTACTACACTGTGACTGTAACCCTGTCCCTAGCCCTCTAACCCAAACCCTAAACCTACCCCACTCCTGCGCCAGAACCCTACCTAGCCCAAAACTTCATCCTAACCCTAACCATGAACAGAGCCCCAATTCTCTAACCCTAATACCAGAACTTATCTCGATGATGCCATCACTCCCAGCTGGTCCCCTGGCCAAATCATTATCACCTGGGATCAATTAAGCCTGACCACGTGGCCTCTCCCCCTTGGTGACGTCATCACTTTCTTTTTAATGGCCTATCCAGGCTTCTTTCAAAATCGCCAACTCATTTCCCTGAATAATAAATGTAACCAGTATCCAACTCGGTTCTATGTTCTTTGAACACGATTTCCTTGTCAGGAAACAATGTGTTACAGATATTAAGGCCCTTTATTCACGTATTCCTAGTGTTTGAAGCACTTTCTTAGATATTAACCTAGGTTATCATTGTGAATTTCCCGAGTTGGAGTCTCTCTCTTCCAGTGTCTCAAGATTTTTCATTGTGAATTCTAATTTGGTAAAACAACCTTTCCTACAAATATACCAGCACTTTCAACATTATTACCACTTGAAAGTCTATCCTTCCTTTCACAGCGTTTTAGATACCAATTGTCAGTATTTCAAAATTCAGTAGAGATGTTCGGGATCTAAAACGTATTCCAGGAGATCTAGAGACACTCTGCCATTCCCCTGGTCTGTTGTTTTGATCTATGAGACTTTTCATTTTAACACGGGTGTCATACAGGCTTTTTAAAGGCACAGTAAAACATTACTTGGAACCCTATCCTAACTAACATTTTTATTTCATAGTGTTCTCAATATTTTCATACTGTGCTATAGCTCTAGGGAAATGAGTTCTTCAGTGTTTCACCAAAACCCTTTCTCGAAAACGCCAACTCCTTTTGCCGGGAAAAATATATGTAAACAGTGTCACACTCGCTTCTCAGCTGTTTGCACAAGATTTCCCCGTGAGAAAATTGTGCTGTTCAGATATTCAGTCTATTGGAATATGTATTCCAATTGTGTGAAGCACATTTCTAAATATTTCCCTAGTCTGGAGTCGTAAGTTCTGAGTGCTACACACCAAATTGTCCAGTGATTGAAGCTCATTCATTTTGAATAGCCAACATTACTACACTGTGACCGTAACCCTGTCCCTAACCCTCTAACCCAAACCCTAAACCTAGCCCACTCCTGCGCAGGAACACTACCTAGCCCAAAACGTCATCCTAACCCTAACCATGAACAGAGCCCCAATTCTCTAACCCTAATACCAGAACTTATCTCGATGATGTCATCACTCCCAGCTGGTCCCCTGGCCAAATCATTATCACCTGGGATCAATTAAGCCTGACCACGTGGCCTCTCCCCCTTGGTGACGTCATCACTTCCTTTTTAATGGCCTATCCAGGCTTCTTTCAAAATCGCCAACTCATTTCCCTGAATAATAAATGTAACCAGTATCCAACTCGGTTCTATGTTCTTTGAACACGATTTCCTTGTCAGGAAACAATGTGTTACAGATATTAAGGCCCTTTATTCACGTATTCCTAGTGTTGAAGCACTTTCTTAGATATTAACCTAGGTTATCATTGTGAATTTCCCGAGTTGGAGTCTCTCTCTTCCAGTGTCTCAAGCTTTTTCATTCTGAATTCTAATTTGGTGAAACAACCTTTTTTACAAATATACCAGCACTTTCAACATTATTACCACTTGAACTTCTATCCTTACTTTAACAGCGTTTTGGATACAAATTGTCAGTATTTCAAAATTCAGTAGAGATGTCGGGTTCTAAAACGTATTCCAGGAGTTCTGGACACACTCTGCCATTCCTCTGGTCTGTTGTTTTGAGCTATGAGACGTTTCATTTTAACACGGATGTCATACCGGCTTTCTAAAGGCACATTAAAACATTACTTGGAACCCTAGCCTAACTAATATTTTTATTTCATAGTGTTCTCAATACTTTCATACTTTTCGATAGCTCTATGAAAATGAGTTTTTCAGTGTTTCACCAAAACCTTTTCCCGAAAACGCCAACTCCTTTTGACGGGAAAAATAAATGTAAACAGTGTCACACTCGCTTCTCAGCTGTTTGAACAAGATTTCCCAGTGACAAAATTGTGCTGTTCAGATATTCAGTCTATTGGAATATATATTCCTATTGTGTGAAGCACATTTCTAAATATTTCCCTAGTCTGGAGTCGTAAGTTCTGAGTGCTACACACCAAATTGTCCAGTGATTGAAGCTCATTCATTGTGAATAGCCAACATTACTACACTGTGACCGTAACCCTGTCCCTAACCCTCTAACCCAAACCCTAAACCTAGCCCACACCTGAGCCTGAACCCTACTTGCACAAAACCTTATCCTAACCCTGACCATGAACAGAGCCCCAATTCTCTAACCCTAATACCAGAACTAATCTCGATGACGTCATCACTCACAGCTGGTCTCCTGGCCAAATCATTATCACCTGGGATCAATTAAGCCTGACCACGTGGCCCCTCACCCTTGGTGACGTCATCACATCCCGTTTAATGGCCTAACCAGGCTTCTTTCAAAATCACCAACTCATTGTCCCGGAATAATAAATGTAACCAGTATCCAACTCGGTTCTATGTTCTTTGAACACGATTTCCTTGTCAGGAAACAATGTGTTACAGATATTAAGGCCCTTTATTCACGTATTCCTGGTGTTTGAAGCACTTTCTTAGTTATTAACCTAGGTTATCATTGTGAATTTCCCGCGTTGGAGTCTCTCTCTTCCAGTCTCTCAAGCTTTTTCATTCTGAATTCTAATTTGGTGAAACAACCTTTTTTACAAATATACCAGCACTTTCAACATTATTACCACTTGACAGTCTATCCTACCTTTCACAGCGTTTTGGATAGAAATTGTCAGTATTTCAAAATTCAGTAGAGATGTTCGGGATCTAAAACGTATTCCACGAGTTCTAGAGACACTCTGCCATTCCCCTGGTCTGTTGTTTTGAGCAATGAGACTTTTCATTTTAACACAGGTGTCGTACCGGCTTTTTAAAGGCACAGTAAAATATTACTTGGAACCCTAGCCTAACTAACATTTTTATTTCATAGTGTTCTCAATATTTTCATACTTTGCTATAGCTCTAGGAAAATGAGTTTTTCAGTGTTTCACCAAAACCTTTTCTCGAAAACGCCAACTCCTTTTGCCGGGAAAAATAAATGTAAACAGTGTCACACTCGCTTCTCAGCTGTTTGAACAAGATTTCCCAGTGACAAAATTGTGCTGTTCAGATACTAAGTCTATTGGAATATGTATTCCTATTGTGTGAAGCACATTTCTAAATATCTCTCTAGTCTGGAGTCGTAAGTTCTGAGTGCTACACACCAAATTGTCCAGTGATTGAAGCTCATTCATTGTGAATAGCAAACATTACTACACTGTGACCATAACCCTGTCCCTAACCCTCTAACCCAAACCCTAAACCTAGCCCACTCCTGCGCCGGAACCCTACCTAGCCCAAAACGTAATCCTAACCCTATCCATGAACAGAGCCCCAATTCCCTAACCCTAATACCAGAACTTATCTCGATGACCTCATCACTCCCAGCTGGTCACCTGGCCAAATCATTATCACCTGGGATCTATTAAGTCTGCCCATGTGGCCCCTCCCCCTTAGTGACGTCATCACTTCCGGTTTAATGGCCTATCCAGGCTTCTTTCAAAATCGCCAAGTCATTTTCCAGGAATAATAAATATAACCAGTATCCAACTCGGTTCTATGTTCTTTGAACACGATTTCCTTGTCAGGAAACAATGTGTTACAGATATTAAGCCCCTTTATTCACGTAGTTCTAGTGTTTGAAACACTTTCTTAGATATTAACCTAGGTTATCATTGTGAATTTCCCGCGTTGGAGTCTCTCTCTTCCAGTGTCTCAAGCTTTTTCATTGTGAATTCTAATTTGGTAAAACAACCTTTTTTACAAATATACTATCATTTTCAACATTATTACCACTTGAAAGTCTATCCTACCTTTCACAGCGTTTTGGATACCAATTGTCAGTATTTCAAAATTCAGTAGAGATGTTTGGGATCTAAAACGTATTCCAGAAGTTCTAGAGACACTCTGCCATTCCCCTGGTCTGTTATTTTGAGCTATGAGACTTTTCATTTTAACACGGGTGTCATACCGGCCTTTTAAAGGCACAGTAAAACATTACTTGGAACCCTAGCCTAACTAACATTTTTATTTCATAGTGTTCTCAATATTTTCATACTGTTCGATAGCTCTGGGAAAATGAGTTTTTCAGTGTTTCACCAAACCCTTTCTCGAAAACGCCAACTCCTTTTGCCGGGAAAAATATATGTAAACAGTGTCACACTCGGTTCTCAGCTCTTTGCACAAGATTTCCCCGTGAGAAAATTGTGCTGTTCAGATATTCAGTCTATTGGAATATGTATTCCAATTGTGTGAAGCACATTTCTAAATATTTCCCTAGTCTGGAGTCGTAAGTTCTGAGTGCTACACACCAAATTGTCCAGTGATAGAAGCTCATTCATTGTGAATAGCCAACAGTACTACACTGTGACCATAACCCTGTCCCAAACCCTCTAACTCAAACCCTAAACCTAGCCCACACCTGAGCCTGAACGCTACCTAGCCCAAAACCTCATCCTAACTCTAACCATGGACAGAGCCCCAATTCTCTAACACTAATACCAGAACTAATCTCGATGACGTCATCACTCCCAGCTGGTCCCCTGGCCAAATCATTATCACCTGGGATCAATTAAGCCTGCCCACGTGGCCCCTCCCACTTGGTGACGTCATCACTTCCGGTTTAATGGCCTATCCAGGCTTCTTTCAAAATCGCCAACTCATTTTCCAGGAGTAATAAATATAACCAGTATCCAACTCGGTTCTATGTTCTTTGAACACGATTTCCTTGTCAGGAAACAATGTTTTACAGATATTAAGGCCCTTTATTCCCGTATTTCTAGTGTTTGATACACTATCTTAGATATTAACCTAGGTTATCATTGTGAATTTCCCGAGTTGGAGTCTCTCTCTTCCAGTGTCTCAAGCTTTTTCATTGTGAATTCTAATCTGGTAAAACAACCTTTTTTACAAATATACCAGCACTTTCAACATTATTACCACTTGAAAGTCTATCCTACCTTTCACAGCGCTTTGGATACAAATTCTCAGTATATCAAAATTCAGTAGAGATGTTTGGGTTCTAAATCGTATTCCTGGAGTTCTAGAGACACTCTGCCATTCCCCTGGTCTGTTGTTTTGAGCTATGAGACTTTTAATTTTAACACAGGTGTCCTACCGGCTTTTTAAAGGCACAGTAAAACATTACTTGGAACCCTAGCCTAACTAACATTTTTATTTCATAGTGTTCTCAATACTTTCATACTGTGCTATAGCTCTAGGAAAATGAGTTTTTCAGTGTTTCACCAAAACCTTTTCTCGAAAACGCCAACTCCTTTTGCCGGGAAAAATAAATGTAAACAGTGTCACACTCGGTTCTCAGCTGTTTGAACAAGATTTCCCAGTGAGAAAATTGTGCTGTTCAGATATTCACTCTATTGGAATATGTATTCCAATTGTGTGAAGCACATTTCTAAATATTTCCCTAGTCTGGAATCGTAAGTTCTGAGTGCTACACACCAAATTGTCCAGTGATTGAAGCTCATTCATTTTGAATAGCCAACATTACTACACTGTGACCGTAACCCTGTCCCTAACCCTCTAACCCAAACCCTAAACCTAGCCCACACCTGAGCCTGAACCCTACCTAGCCCAAAACGTTTTCCTAACCCTAACCATGAACAGAGCCCCAATTCTCTAACCCTAATACCAGAACTAATCTCGATGACGTCATCACTCCCAGCTGGTCCCCTGGCCAAATCATTATCACCTGGGATCAACTAAGCCTGCCCACGTGGCCCCTCCCCCTTGGTGAAGTCATCACATCCGGTTTAATGGCCTAACCAGGCCTCTTTCAAAATCGCCAACTCATTGTCCCAGAATAATAAATGTAACCAGTATCCAACTCGGTTCTATGTTCTTTGAACACGATTTCCTTGTCAGGAAACAATGTGTTACAGATATTAAGGCCCTTTATTCACGTATTCCTAGTGTTTGAAGCACTTTCTTAGATATTAACCTAGGTTATCATTTTGAATTTCCCGAGTTGGAGTCTCTCTCTTCCAGTGTCTCAAGCTTTTTCATTGTGAATTCTAATTTGGTAAAACAACCTTTTTTACAAATATACCAGCACTTTCAACATTATTACCACTTGAAAGTCTATCCTACCTTTCACAGCGTTTTGGATAGAAATTGTCAGTATTTCAAAATTCAGTAGAGATGTTCCGGATCTAAAACGTATTCCACGAGTTCTAGAGACACTCTGCCATTCCCCTGGTCTGTTGTTTTGAGCAATGAGACTTTTCATTTTAACACGGGTGTCATACCGGCTTTTTAAAGGCACAGTAAAACATTACTTCGAACCCTAGCCTAACTAACATTTTTATTTCATAGTGTTCTCAATATGTTCATACTTTGCTATAGCTCTAGGAAAATGAGTTTTTCAGTGTTTCACCAAAACCTTTTATCAAAAATGCCAACTCCTTTTGCCGGGAAAAATAAATGTAAACAGTGTCACACTCGGTTCTCAGCTGTTTGAACAAGATTTCCCAGTGAGAAAATTGTGCTGTTCAGATATTCAGTCTATTGGAATATGTATTCCAATTGTGTGAAGCACATTTCTAAATATTTCCCTAGTCTGGAGTCGTAAGTTCTGAGTGCTACACACCAAATTGTCCAGTGATTGAAGCTCATTCATTGTGAATAGCCAACACTACTACACTGTGACCGTAAACCTGTCCCTAACCCTCTAACCCAAACCCTAAACCTAGCCCACTCCTGCGCCGGAACCCTACCTAGCCCAAAGCGTAATCCTAACCCTATCCATGAACAGAGCCCCAATTATCTAACCCTAATACCAGAACTTATCTCGATGACGTCATCACTCCCAGCTGGTCCCCTGGCCAAATCATTATCACCTGGGAACAATTAAGCCTGCCCACGTGGCTCCTCCCCCTTGGTGAGGTCATCACATCCGGTTTAATGGCCTAACCAGCCCTCTTTAAAAATCGCCAACTCATTGTCCCGGAATAATAAATGTAACCAGTATCCAACTCGGTTGTATGTTCTTTGAACACGATTTCCTTGTCAGGAAACAATGTGTTACAGATATTAAGGACCTTTATTCACGTATTTCTAGTGTTTGATACACTTTTTTAGATATTAACCTAGGTTATCATTGTGAATTTCCCGCGTTGGAGTCTCTCTCTTCCAGTCTCTCAAGCTTTTTCATTCTGAATTCTAATTTGTTGAAACAACCTTTTTTACAAATATACCAGCACTTTCAACATTATGACCACTTGAACTTCTATCCTTACTTTAACAGCGTTTTGGATACATATTGTCAGTATTTCAAAATTCAGTAGAGATGTCGGGTTCTAAAACGTATTCCAGGAGTTCTGGACACACTCTGCCATTCCTCTGGTCTGTTGTTTTGAGCTATGAGACGTTTCATTTTAACACGGATGTCATACCGGCTTTTTAAAGGCACATTAAAACATTACTTGGAACCCTAGCCTAACTAATATTTTTATTTCATAGTGTTCTCAATACTTTCATGCTTTTCGATAGCTCTATGAAAATGAGTTTTTCAGTGTTTCACCAAAATCTTTTCCCGAAAACGCCAACTCCTTTTGACGGGAAAAATAAATGTAAACAGTGTCACACTCGCTTCTCAGCTGTTTGAACAAGATTTCCCAGTGACAAAATTGTGCTGTTCAGATATTCAGTCTATTGGAATATATATTCCTATTGTGTGAAGCACATTTCTAAATATTTCCCTAGTCTGGAGTCCTAAGTTCTGAGTGCTACACACCAAATTGTCCAGTGATTGAAGCTCATTCATTGTGAATAGCCAACATTACTACACTGTGACCGGAACCCTGTCCCTAGCCCTCTAACCCAAACCCTAAACCTAGCCCACACCTGAGCCTGAACCCTACCTAGCCCAAAACCTTATCCTAACCCTGACCATGAACAGAGCCCCAATTCTCTAACCCTAATACCAGAACTAATCTCGATGACGTCATCACTCACAGCTGGTCTCCTGGCCAAATCATTATCACCTGGGATCAATTAAGCCTGACCACGTGGCCCCTCACCCTTGGTGACGTCATCACATCCCGTTTAATGGCCTAACCAGGCTTCTTTCAAAATCACCAACTCATTGTCCCGGAATAATAAATGTAACCAGTATCCAACTCGGTTGTATGTTCTTTGAACACGATTTCCTTGTCAGGAAACAATGTGTTACAGATATTAAGGACCTTTATTCACGTATTTCTAGTGTTTGATACACTTTTTTAGATATTAACCTAGGTTATCATTGTGAATTTCCCGCGTTGGAGTCTCTCTCTTCCAGTCTCTCAAGCTTTTTCATTCTGAATTCTAATTTGGTGAAACAACCTTTTTTACAAATATACCAGCACTTTCAACATTATTACCACTTGAACTTCTATCCTTACTTTAACAGCGTTTTGGATACAAATTGTCAGTATTTCAAAATTCAGTAGAGATGTCGGGTTCTAAAACGTATTCCAGGAGTTCTGGACACACTCTGCCATTCCTCTGGTCTGTTGTTTTGAGCTATGAGACGTTTCATTTTAACACGGATGTCATACCGGCTTTCTAAAGGCACATTAAAACATTACTTGGAACCCTAGCCTAACTAATATTTTTATTTCATAGTGTTCTCAATACTTTCATACTTTTCGATAGCTCTATGAAAATGAGTTTTTCAGTGTTTCACCAAAACCTTTTCCCGAAAACGCCAACTCCTTTTGACGGGAAAAATAAATGTAAACAGTGTCACACTCGCTTCTCAGCTGTTTGCACAAGATTTCCCCATGAGAAAATTGTGCTGTTCAGATATTCAGTCTATTGGAATATATATTCCTATTGTGTGAAGCACATTTCTAAATATTTCCCTAGTCTGGAGTCCTAAGTTCTGAGTGCTACACACCAAATTGTCCAGTGATTGAAGCTCATTCATTGTGAATAGCCAACATTACTACACTGTGACCGTAACCCTGTCCCTAACCCTCTAACCCAAACCCTAAACCTAGCCCACACCTGAGCCTGAACCCTACTTGCACAAAACCTTATCCTAACCCTGACCATGAACAGAGCCCCAATTCTCTAACCCTAATACCAGAACTAATCTCGATGACGTCATCACTCACAGCTGGTCTCCTGGCCAAATCATTATCACCTGGGATCAATTAAGCCTGACCACGTGGCCCCTCACCCTTGGTGACGTCATCACATCCCGTTTAATGGCCTAACCAGGCTTCTTTCAAAATCACCAACTCATTGTCCCGGAATAATAAATGTAACCAGTATCCAACTCGGTTCTATGTTCTTTGAACACGATTTCCTTGTCAGGAAACAATGTGTTACAGATATTAAGGCCCTTTATTCACGTATTCCTGGTGTTTGAAGCACTTTCTTAGTTATTAACCTAGGTTATCATTGTGAATTTCCCGCGTTGGAGTCTCTCTCTTCCAGTCTCTCAAGCTTTTTCATTCTGAATTCTAATTTGGTGAAACAACCTTTTTTACAAATATACCAGCACTTTCAACATTATTACCACTTGACAGTCTATCCTACCTTTCACAGCGTTTTGGATAGAAATTGTCAGTATTTCAAAATTCAGTAGAGATGTTCGGGATCTAAAACGTATTCCACGAGTTCTAGAGACACTCTGCCATTCCCCTGGTCTGTTGTTTTGAGCAATGAGACTTTTCATTTTAACACAGGTGTCGTACCGGCTTTTTAAAGGCACAGTAAAACATTACTTGGAACCCTAGCCTAACTAACATTTTTATTTCATAGTGTTCTCAATATTTTCATACTTTGCTATAGCTCTAGGAAAATGAGTTTTTCAGTGTTTCACCAAAACCTTTTCTCGAAAACGCCAACTCCTTTTGCCGGGAAAAATAAATGTAAACAGTGTCACACTCGCTTCTCAGCTGTTTGAACAAGATTTCCCAGTGACAAAATTGTGCTGTTCAGATACTAAGTCTATTGGAATATGTATTCCTATTGTGTGAAGCACATTTCTAAATATCTCTCTAGTCTGGAGTCGTAAGTTCTGAGTGCTACACACCAAATTGTCCAGTGATTGAAGCTCATTCATTGTGAATAGCAAACATTACTACACTGTGACCATAACCCTGTCCCTAACCCTCTAACCCAAACCCTAAACCTAGCCCACTCCTGCGCCGGAACCCTACCTAGCCCAAAACGTAATCCTAACCCTATCCATGAACAGAGCCCCAATTATCTAACCCTAATACCAGAACTTATCTCGATGACATCATCACTCCCAGCTGGTCCCCTGGCCAAATCATTATCACCTGGGATCAATTAAGCCTGCCCACGTGGCCCCTCCCCCTTGGTGAGGTCATCACATCCGGTTTAATGGCCTAACCAGGCCTCTTTAAAAATCGCCAACTCATTGTCCCGGAATAATAAATGTAACCAGTATCCAACTCGGTTCTATGTTCTTTGAACACGATTTCCTTGTCAGGAAACAATGTGTTACAGATATTAAGGACCTTTATTCACGCATTTCTAGTGTTTGAAACACTTTTTTAGATATTAACCTAGGTTATCATTGTGAATTTCCCGCGTTGGAGTCTCTCTCTTCCAGTCTCTCAAGCTTTTTCATTCTGAATTCTAATTTGGTGAAACAACCTTTTTTACAAATATACCAGCACTTTCAACATTATTACCACTTGAACTTCTATCCTTACTTTAACAGCGTTTTGGATACAAATTGTCAGTATTTCAAAATTCAGTAGAGATGTCGGGTTCTAAAACGTATTCCAGGAGTTCTGGACACACTCTGCCATTCCTCTGGTCTGTTGTTTTGAGCTATGAGACGTTTCATTTTAACACGGATGTCATACAGGCTTTTTAAAGGCACAGTAAAACATTACTTGGAACCCTATCCTAACTAACATTTTTATTTCATAGTGTTCTCAATATTTTCATACTGTGCTATAGCTCTAGGGAAATGAGTTTTTCAGTGTTTCACCAAAACCCTTTCTCGAAAACGCCAACTCCTTTTGCCAGGAAAAATAAATGTAAACAGTGTCACACTCGCTTCTCAGCTGTTTGCACAAGATTTCCCCATGAGAAAATTGTGCTGTTCAGATATTCAGTCTATTGGAATATGTATTCCAATTGTGTGAAGCACATTTCTAAATATTTCCCTAGTCTGGAGTCGTAAGTTCTGAGTGCTACACACCAAATTGTCCAATGATTGAAGCTCATTCATTGTGAATAGCCAACATTACTACACTGTGACCTTAACCCTGTCCCAAACCCTCTAACCCAAACCCTAAACCTAGCCCACTCCTACGCCGGAACCCTACCTAGCCCAAAACCTCATCCTAACCGTAACCATGGACAGAGCCCCAATTCTCTAACACTAATACCAGAACAAATCTCAAAGACATCATTGCTCCCAGCTGGTCCCCTGGCCAAATCATTATCACCTGGGATCAATTAAACCTGCCCACGTGGCCCCTCCCACTGGTGACGTCATCACTTCCGGTTTAATGGCCTATCCAGGCTTCTTTCAAAATTGCCAACTCATTTTCCAGGAATAATAAATGTAACCAGTATCCAACTCGGTTCTATGTTCTTTGAACACGATTTCCTTGTCAGGAAACAATGTGTTACAGATATTAAGCCCCTTTATTCACGTATTTCTAGTGTTTGAAACACTTTCTTAGATATTAACCTAGGTTATCATTGTGAATTTCCCGCTTTGGTGTCTCTCTCTTCCAGTGTCTCAAGCTTTTTCATTGTGAATTCTAATTTGGTAAAACAATCTTTTTTACAAATATACCAGCACTTTCAACATTATTACCACTTGAAAGTCTATCCTACCTTTCACAGCGTTTTGGATACAAATTGTCAGTATTTCAAAATTCAGTGGAGATGTTCGGGATCTAAAACGTATTCCATGAGTTCTAGAGACACTCTGCCATTCCCCTAGTCTGTTGTTTTGAGCTATGAGACTTTTCATTTTAACACGGGTGTCATACCGGCTTTTTAAAGGCACAGTAAAACATTACGTGGAACCCTAGCCTGACTAACATTTTTATTTCATAGTGTTCTCAATACTTTCATACTGTTCGATAGCTCTAGGAAAATGAGTTTTTCAGTGTTTCACCAAAACCTTTTCTCGAAAACGCCAACTCCTTTTGACGGGAAAAATAAATGTAAACAGTGTCACACTCGGTTCTCAGCTGTTTGAACAAGATTTCCCAGTGAGAAAATTGTGCTGTTCAGATATTCAGTCTATTGAAATGTGTATTCCAATTGTGTGAAGCACATTTCTAAATATTTCCCTAGTCTGGAGTCGTAAGTTCTGAGTGCTATACACCAAATTGTCCAGTGATTGAAACTCATTCATTGTGAATAGCCAACGTTACTACACTGTGACTGTAACCCTGTCCCTAGCCCTCTAACCCAAACCCTAAACCTACCCCACTCCTGCGCCAGAACCCTACCTAGCCCAAAACTTCATCCTAACCCTAACCATGAACAGAGCCCCAATTCTCTAACCCTAATACCAGAACTTATCTCGATGATGTCATCACTCCCAGCTGGTCCCCTGGCCAAATCATTATCACCTGGGATCAATTAAGCCTGACCACGTGGCCTCTCCCCCTTGGTGACGTCATCACTTTCTTTTTAATGGCCTATCCAGGCTTCTTTCAAAATCGCCAACTCATTTCCCTGAATAATAAATGTAACCAGTATCCAACTCGGTTCTATGTTCTTTGAACACGATTTCCTTGTCAGGAAACAATGTGTTACAGATATTAAGGCCCTTTATTCACGTATTCCTAGTGTTTGAAGCACTTTCTTAGATATTAACCTAGGTTATCATTGTGAATTTCCCGAGTTGGAGTCTCTCTCTTCCAGTGTCTCAAGATTTTTCATTGTGAATTCTAATTTGGTAAAACAACCTTTCCTACAAATATACCAGCACTTTCAACATTATTACCACTTGAAAGTCTATCCTTCCTTTCACAGCGTTTTAGATACCAATTGTCAGTATTTCAAAATTCAGTAGAGATGTTCGGGATCTAAAACGTATTCCAGGAGATCTAGAGACACTCTGCCATTCCCCTGGTCTGTTGTTTTGATCTATGAGACTTTTCATTTTAACACGGGTGTCATACAGGCTTTTTAAAGGCACAGTAAAACATTACTTGGAACCCTATCCTAACTAACATTTTTATTTCATAGTGTTCTCAATATTTTCATACTGTGCTATAGCTCTAGGGAAATGAGTTCTTCAGTGTTTCACCAAAACCCTTTCTCGAAAACGCCAACTCCTTTTGCCGGGAAAAATAAATGTAAACAGTGTCACACTCGGTTCTCAGCTGTTTGAACAAGATTTCCCAGTGAGAAAATTGTGCTGTTCAGATATTCAGTCTATTGGAATATGTATTCCAATTGTGTGAAGCACATTTCTAAATATTTCCCTAGTCTGGAGTCGTAAGTTCTGAGTGCTACACACCAAATTGTCCAGTGATTGAAGCTCATTCATTGTGAATAGCCAACACTACTACACTGTGACCGTAAACCTGTCCCTAACCCTCTAACCCAAACCCTAAACCTAGCCCACTCCTGCGCCTGAACCCTACCTAGCCCAAAGCGTAATCCTAACCCTATCCATGAACAGAGCCCCAATTCTCTAACCCTAATACCAGAACTTATCTCGATGACGTCATCACTCCCAGCTGGTCCCCTGGCCAAATCATTATCACCTGGGAACAATTAAGCCTGCCCACGTGGCTCCTCCCCCTTGGTGAGGTCATCACATCCGGTTTAATGGCCTAACCAGGCCTCTTTAAAAATCGCCGACTCATTGTCCCGGAATAATAAATGTAACCAGTATCCAACTCGGTTGTATGTTCTTTGAACACGATTTCCTTGTCAGGAAACAATGTGTTACAGATATTAAGGACCTTTATTCACGTATTTCTAGTGTTTGATACACTTTTTTAGATATTAACCTAGGTTATCATTGTGAATTTCCCGCGTTGGAGTCTCTCTCTTCCAGTCTCTCAAGCTTTTTCATTCTGAATTCTAATTGGTGAAACAACCTTTTTTACAAATATACCAGCACTTTCAACATTATTACCACTTGAACTTCTATCCTTACTTTAACAGCGTTTTGGATACAAATTGTCAGTATTTCAAAATTCAGTAGAGATGTCGGGTTCTAAAACGTATTCCAGGAGTTCTGGACACACTCTGCCATTCCTCTGGTCTGTTGTTTTGAGCTATGAGACGTTTCATTTTAACACGGATGTCATACCGGCTTTTTAAAGGCACATTAAAACATTACTTGGAACCCTAGCCTAACTAATATTTTTATTTCATAGTGTTCTCAATACTTTCATACTTTTCGATAGCTCTATGAAAATGAGTTTTTCAGTGTTTCACCAAAACCTTTTCCCGAAAACGCCAACTCCTTTTGACGGGAAAAATAAATGTAAACAGTGTCACACTCGCTTATTAGCTGTTTGAACAAGATTTCCCAGTGACAAAATTGTGCTGTTCAGATATTCAGTCTATTGGAATATATATTCCTATTGTGTGAAGCACATTTCTAAATATTTCCCTAGTTTGGAGTCCTAAGTTCTGAGTGCTACACACCAAATTGTCCAGTGATTGAAGCTCATTCATTGTGAATAGCCAACATTACTACACTGTGACCATAACCCTGTCCCTAGCCCTCTAACCCAAACCCTAAACCTAGCCCACACCTGAGCCTGAACCCTACCTAGCCCAAAACCTTATCCTAACCCTGACCATGAACAGAGCCCCAATTCTCTAACCCTAATACCAGAACTAATCTCGATGACGTCATCACTCACAGCTGGTCTCCTGGCCAAATCATTATCACCTGGGATCAATTAAGCCTGACCACGTGGCCCCTCACCCTTGGTGACGTCATCACATCCCGTTTAATGGCCTAACCAGGCTTCTTTCAAAATCACCAACTCATTGTCCCGGAATAATAAATGTAACCAGTATCCAACTCGGTTGTATGTTCTTTGAAAACGATTTCCTTGTCAGGAAACAATGTGTTACAGATATTACGGACCTTTATTCACGTATTTCTAGTGTTTGATACACTTTTTTAGATATTAACCTAGGTTATCATTGTGAATTTCCCGCGTTGGAGTCTCTCTCTTCCAGTCTCTCAAGCTTTTTCATTCTGAATTCTAATTTGGTGAAACAACCTTTTTTACAAATATACCAGCACTTTCAACATTATTACCACTTGAACTTCTATCCTTACTTTAACAGCGTTTTGGATACAAATTGTCAGTATTTCAAAATTCAGTAGAGATGTCGGGTTCTAAAACGTATTCCAGGAGTTCTGGACACACTCTGCCATTCCTCTGGTCTGTTGTTTTGAGCTATGAGACGTTTCATTTTAACACGGATGTCATACAGGCTTTTTAAAGGCACAGTAAAACATTACTTGGAACCCTATCCTAACTAACATTTTTATTTCATAGTGTTCTCAATATTTTCATACTGTGCTATAGCTCTAGGGAAATGAGTTTTTCAGTGTTTCACCAAAACCCTTTCTCGAAAACGCCAACTTCTTTTGCCAGGAAAAATAAATGTAAACAGTGTCACACTCGCTTCTCAGCTGTTTGCACAAGATTTCCCCATGAGAAAATTGTGCTGTTCAGATATTCAGTCTATTGGAATATGTATTCCAATTGTGTGAAGCACATTTCTAAATATTTCCCTAGTCTGGAGTCGTAAGTTCTGAGTGCTACACACCAAATTGTCCAATGATTGAAGCACATTCATTGTGAATAGCCAACATTACTACACTGTGACCTTAACCCTGTCCCAAACCCTCTAACCCAAACCCTAAACCTAGCCCACTCCTACGCCGGAACCCTACCTAGCCCAAAACCTCATCCTAACCGTAACCATGGACAGAGCCCCAATTCTCTAACACTAATACCAGAACAAATCTCAAAGACATCATTGCTCCCAGCTGGTCCCCTGGCCAAATCATTATCACCTGGGATCAATTAAACCTGCCCACGTGGCCCCTCCCACTGGTGACGTCATCACTTCCGGTTTAATGGCCTATCCAGGCTTCTTTCAAAATTGCCAACTCATTTTCCAGGAATAATAAATGTAACCAGTATCCAACTCGGTTCTATGTTCTTTGAACACGATTTCCTTGTCAGGAAACAATGTGTTACAGATATTAAGCCCCTTTATTCACGTATTTCTAGTGTTTGAAACACTTTCTTAGATATTAACCTAGGTTATCATTGTGAATTTCCCGCTTTGGTGTCTCTCTCTTCCAGTGTCTCAAGCTTTTTCATTGTGAATTCTAATTTGGTAAAACAATCTTTTTTACAAATATACCAGCACTTTCAACATTATTACCACTTGAAAGTCTATCCTACCTTTCACAGCGTTTTGGATACAAATTGTCAGTATTTCAAAATTCAGTGGAGATGTTCGGGATCTAAAACGTATTCCATGAGTTCTAGAGACACTCTGCCATTCCCCTAGTCTGTTGTTTTGAGCTATGAGACTTTTCATTTTAACACGGGTGTCATACCGGCTTTTTAAAGGCACAGTAAAACATTACGTGGAACCCTAGCCTGACTAACATTTTTATTTCATAGTGTTCTCAATACTTTCATACTGTTCGATAGCTCTAGGAAAATGAGTTTTTCAGTGTTTCACCAAAACCTTTTCTCGAAAACGCCAACTCCTTTTGACGGGAAAAATAAATGTAAACAGTGTCACACTCGGTTCTCAGCTGTTTGAACAAGATTTCCCAGTGAGAAAATTGTGCTGTTCAGATATTCAGTCTATTGAAATGTGTATTCCAATTGTGTGAAGCACATTTCTAAATATTTCCCTAGTCTGGAGTCGTAAGTTCTGAGTGCTACACACCAAATTGTCCAGTGATTGAAACTCATTCATTGTGAATAGCCAACGTTACTACACTGTGACTGTAACCCTGTCCCTAGCCCTCTAACCCAAACCCTAAACCTACCCCACTCCTGCGCCAGAACCCTACCTAGCCCAAAACTTCATCCTAACCCTAACCATGAACAGAGCCCCAATTCTCTAACCCTAATACCAGAACTTATCTCGATGATGTCATCACTCCCAGCTGGTCCCCTGGCCAAATCATTATCACCTGGGATCAATTAAGCCTGACCACGTGGCCTCTCCCCCTTGGTGACGTCATCACTTTCTTTTTAATGGCCTATCCAGGCTTCTTTCAAAATCGCCAACTCATTTCCCTGAATAATAAATGTAACCAGTATCCAACTCGGTTCTATGTTCTTTGAACACGATTTCCTTGTCAGGAAACAATGTGTTACAGATATTAAGGCCCTTTATTCACGTATTCCTAGTGTTTGAAGCACTTTCTTAGATATTAACCTAGGTTATCATTGTGAATTTCCCGAGTTGGAGTCTCTCTCTTCCAGTGTCTCAAGATTTTTCATTGTGAATTCTAATTTGGTAAAACAACCTTTCCTACAAATATACCAGCACTTTCAACATTATTACCACTTGAAAGTCTATCCTACCTTTCACAGCGTTTTAGATACCAATTGTCAGTATTTCAAAATTCAGTAGAGATGTTCGGGATCTAAAACGTATTCCAGGAGATCTAGAGACACTCTGCCATTCCCCTGGTCTGTTGTTTTGATCTATGAGACTTTTCATTTTAACACGGGTGTCATACAGGCTTTTTAAAGGCACAGTAAAACATTACTTGGAACCCTATCCTAACTAACATTTTTATTTCATAGTGTTCTCAATATTTTCATACTGTGCTATAGCTCTAGGGAAATGAGTTCTTCAGTGTTTCACCAAAACCCTTTCTCGAAAACGCCAACTCCTTTTGCCGGGAAAAATATATGTAAACAGTGTCACACTCGCTTCTCAGCTGTTTGCACAAGATTTCCCCGTGAGAAAATTGTGCTGTTCAGATATTCAGTCTATTGGAATATGTATTCCAATTGTGTGAAGCACATTTCTAAATATTTCCCTAGTCTGGAGTCGTAAGTTCTGAGTGCTACACACCAAATTGTCCAGTGATTGAAGCTCATTCATTTTGAATAGCCAACATTACTACACTGTGACCGTAACCCTGTCCCTAACCCTCTAACCCAAACCCTAAACCTAGCCCACTCCTGCGCAGGAACACTACCTAGCCCAAAACGTCATCCTAACCCTAACCATGAACAGAGCCCCAATTCTCTAACCCTAATACCAGAACTTATCTCGATGATGTCATCACTCCCAGCTGGTCCCCTGGCCAAATCATTATCACCTGGGATCAATTAAGCCTGACCACGTGGCCTCTCCCCCTTGGTGACGTCATCACTTCCTTTTTAATGGCCTATCCAGGCTTCTTTCAAAATCGCCAACTCATTTCCCTGAATAATAAATGTAACCAGTATCCAACTCGGTTCTATGTTCTTTGAACACGATTTCCTTGTCAGGAAACAATGTGTTACAGATATTAAGGCCCTTTATTCACGTATTCCTAGTGTTGAAGCACTTTCTTAGATATTAACCTAGGTTATCATTGTGAATTTCCCGAGTTGGAGTCTCTCTCTTCCAGTGTCTCAAGCTTTTTCATTCTGAATTCTAATTTGGTGAAACAACCTTTTTTACAAATATACCAGCACTTTCAACATTATTACCACTTGAACTTCTATCCTTACTTTAACAGCGTTTTGGATACAAATTGTCAGTATTTCAAAATTCAGTAGAGATGTCGGGTTCTAAAACGTATTCCAGGAGTTCTGGACACACTCTGCCATTCCTCTGGTCTGTTGTTTTGAGCTATGAGACGTTTCATTTTAACACGGATGTCATACCGGCTTTCTAAAGGCACATTAAAACATTACTTGGAACCCTAGCCTAACTAATATTTTTATTTCATAGTGTTCTCAATACTTTCATACTTTTCGATAGCTCTATGAAAATGAGTTTTTCAGTGTTTCACCAAAACCTTTTCCCGAAAACGCCAACTCCTTTTGACGGGAAAAATAAATGTAAACAGTGTCACACTCGCTTCTCAGCTGTTTGAACAAGATTTCCCAGTGACAAAATTGTGCTGTTCAGATATTCAGTCTATTGGAATATATATTCCTATTGTGTGAAGCACATTTCTAAATATTTCCCTAGTCTGGAGTCGTAAGTTCTGAGTGCTACACACCAAATTGTCCAGTGATTGAAGCTCATTCATTGTGAATAGCCAACATTACTACACTGTGACCGTAACCCTGTCCCTAACCCTCTAACCCAAACCCTAAACCTAGCCCACACCTGAGCCTGAACCCTACTTGCACAAAACCTTATCCTAACCCTGACCATGAACAGAGCCCCAATTCTCTAACCCTAATACCAGAACTAATCTCGATGACGTCATCACTAACAGCTGGTCTCCTGGCCAAATCATTATCACCTGGGATCAATTAAGCCTGACCACGTGGCCCCTCACCCTTGGTGACGTCATCACATCCCGTTTAATGGCCTAACCAGGCTTCTTTCAAAATCACCAACTCATTGTCCCGGAATAATAAATGTAACCAGTATCCAACTCGGTTCTATGTTCTTTGAACACGATTTCCTTGTCAGGAAACAATGTGTTACAGATATTAAGGCCCTTTATTCACGTATTCCTGGTGTTTGAAGCACTTTCTTAGTTATTAACCTAGGTTATCATTGTGAATTTCCCGCGTTGGAGTCTCTCTCTTCCAGTCTCTCAAGCTTTTTCATTCTGAATTCTAATTTGGTGAAACAACCTTTTTTACAAATATACCAGCACTTTCAACATTATTACCACTTGACAGTCTATCCTACCTTTCACAGCGTTTTGGATAGAAATTGTCAGTATTTCAAATTTAAGTAGAGATGTTCGGGATCTAAAACGTATTCCACGAGTTCTAGAGACACTCTGCCATTCCCCTGGTCTGTTGTTTTGAGCAATGAGACTTTTCATTTTAACACAGGTGTCGTACCGGCTTTTTAAAGGCACAGTAAAATATTACTTGGAACCCTAGCCTAACTAACATTTTTATTTCATAGTGTTCTCAATATTTTCATACTTTGCTATAGCTCTAGGAAAATGAGTTTTTCAGTGTTTCACCAAAACCTTTTCTCGAAAACGCCAACTCCTTTTGCCGGGAAAAATAAATGTAAACAGTGTCACACTCGCTTCTCAGCTGTTTGAACAAGATTTCCCAGTGACAAAATTGTGCTGTTCAGATACTAAGTCTATTGGAATATGTATTCCTATTGTGTGAAGCACATTTCTAAATATCTCTCTAGTCTGGAGTCGTAAGTTCTGAGTGCTACACACCAAATTGTCCAGTGATTGAAGCTCATTCATTGTGAATAGCAAACATTACTACACTGTGACCATAACCCTGTCCCTAACCCTCTAACCCAAACCCTAAACCTAGCCCACTCCTGCGCCGGAACCCTACCTAGCCCAAAACGTAATCCTAACCCTATCCATGAACAGAGCCCCAATTCCCTAACCCTAATACCAGAACTTATCTCGATGACCTCATCACTCCCAGCTGGTCACCTGGCCAAATCATTATCACCTGGGATCTATTAAGTCTGCCCATGTGGCCCCTCCCCCTTAGTGACGTCATCACTTCCGGTTTAATGGCCTATCCAGGCTTCTTTCAAAATCGCCAAGTCATTTTCCAGGAATAATAAATATAACCAGTATCCAACTCGGTTCTATGTTCTTTGAACACGATTTCCTTGTCAGGAAACAATGTGTTACAGATATTAAGCCCCTTTATTCACGTAGTTCTAGTGTTTGAAACACTTTCTTAGATATTAACCTAGGTTATCATTGTGAATTTCCCGCGTTGGAGTCTCTCTCTTCCAGTGTCTCAAGCTTTTTCATTGTGAATTCTAATTTGGTAAAACAACCTTTTTTACAAATATACTATCATTTTCAACATTATTACCACTTGAAAGTCTATCCTACCTTTCACAGCGTTTTGGATACCAATTGTCAGTATTTCAAAATTCAGTAGAGATGTTTGGGATCTAAAACGTATTCCAGAAGTTCTAGAGACACTCTGCCATTCCCCTGGTCTGTTATTTTGAGCTATGAGACTTTTCATTTTAACACGGGTGTCATACCGGCCTTTTAAAGGCACAGTAAAACATTACTTGGAACCCTAGCCTAACTAACATTTTTATTTCATAGTGTTCTCAATATTTTCATACTGTTCGATAGCTCTGGGAAAATGAGTTTTTCAGTGTTTCACCAAACCCTTTCTCGAAAACGCCAACTCCTTTTGCCGGGAAAAATATATGTAAACAGTGTCACACTCGGTTCTCAGCTCTTTGCACAAGATTTCCCCGTGAGAAAATTGTGCTGTTCAGATATTCAGTCTATTGGAATATGTATTCCAATTGTGTGAAGCACATTTCTAAATATTTCCCTAGTCTGGAGTCGTAAGTTCTGAGTGCTACACACCAAATTGTCCAGTGATAGAAGCTCATTCATTGTGAATAGCCAACAGTACTACACTGTGACCATAACCCTGTCCCAAACCCTCTAACTCAAACCCTAAACCTAGCCCACACCTGAGCCTGAACGCTACCTAGCCCAAAACCTCATCCTAACTCTAACCATGGACAGAGCCCCAATTCTCTAACACTAATACCAGAACTAATCTCGATGACGTCATCACTCCCAGCTGGTCCCCTGGCCAAATCATTATCACCTGGGATCAATTAAGCCTGCCCACGTGGCCCCTCCCACTTGGTGACGTCATCACTTCCGGTTTAATGGCCTATCCAGGCTTCTTTCAAAATCGCCAACTCATTTTCCAGGAGTAATAAATATAACCAGTATCCAACTCGGTTCTATGTTCTTTGAACACGATTTCCTTGTCAGGAAACAATGTTTTACAGATATTAAGGCCCTTTATTCCCGTATTTCTAGTGTTTGATACACTATCTTAGATATTAACCTAGGTTATCATTGTGAATTTCCCGAGTTGGAGTCTCTCTCTTCCAGTGTCTCAAGCTTTTTCATTGTGAATTCTAATCTGGTAAAACAACCTTTTTTACAAATATACCAGCACTTTCAACATTATTACCACTTGAAAGTCTATCCTACCTTTCACAGCGCTTTGGATACAAATTCTCAGTATATCAAAATTCAGTAGAGATGTTTGGGTTCTAAATCGTATTCCTGGAGTTCTAGAGACACTCTGCCATTCCCCTGGTCTGTTGTTTTGAGCTATGAGACTTTTAATTTTAACACAGGTGTCCTACCGGCTTTTTAAAGGCACAGTAAAACATTACTTGGAACCCTAGCCTAACTAACATTTTTATTTCATAGTGTTCTCAATACTTTCATACTGTGCTATAGCTCTAGGAAAATGAGTTTTTCAGTGTTTCACCAAAACCTTTTCTCGAAAACGCCAACTCCTTTTGCCGGGAAAAATAAATGTAAACAGTGTCACACTCGGTTCTCAGCTGTTTGAACAAGATTTCCCAGTGAGAAAATTGTGCTGTTCAGATATTCACTCTATTGGAATATGTATTCCAATTGTGTGAAGCACATTTCTAAATATTTCCCTAGTCTGGAATCGTAAGTTCTGAGTGCTACACACCAAATTGTCCAGTGATTGAAGCTCATTCATTTTGAATAGCCAACATTACTACACTGTGACCGTAACCCTGTCCCTAACCCTCTAACCCAAACCCTAAACCTAGCCCACACCTGAGCCTGAACCCTACCTAGCCCAAAACGTTTTCCTAACCCTAACCATGAACAGAGCCCCAATTCTCTAACCCTAATACCAGAACTAATCTCGATGACGTCATCACTCCCAGCTGGTCCCCTGGCCAAATCATTATCACCTGGGATCAACTAAGCCTGCCCACGTGGCCCCTCCCCCTTGGTGAAGTCATCACATCCGGTTTAATGGCCTAACCAGGCCTCTTTCAAAATCGCCAACTCATTGTCCCAGAATAATAAATGTAACCAGTATCCAACTCGGTTCTATGTTCTTTGAACACGATTTCCTTGTCAGGAAACAATGTGTTACAGATATTAAGGCCCTTTATTCACGTATTCCTAGTGTTTGAAGCACTTTCTTAGATATTAACCTAGGTTATCATTTTGAATTTCCCGAGTTGGAGTCTCTCTCTTCCAGTGTCTCAAGCTTTTTCATTGTGAATTCTAATTTGGTAAAACAACCTTTTTTACAAATATACCAGCACTTTCAACATTATTACCACTTGAAAGTCTATCCTACCTTTCACAGCGTTTTGGATAGAAATTGTCAGTATTTCAAAATTCAGTAGAGATGTTCCGGATCTAAAACGTATTCCACGAGTTCTAGAGACACTCTGCCATTCCCCTGGTCTGTTGTTTTGAGCAATGAGACTTTTCATTTTAACACGGGTGTCATACCGGCTTTTTAAAGGCACAGTAAAACATTACTTCGAACCCTAGCCTAACTAACATTTTTATTTCATAGTGTTCTCAATATGTTCATACTTTGCTATAGCTCTAGGAAAATGAGTTTTTCAGTGTTTCACCAAAACCTTTTATCAAAAATGCCAACTCCTTTTGCCGGGAAAAATAAATGTAAACAGTGTCACACTCGGTTCTCAGCTGTTTGAACAAGATTTCCCAGTGAGAAAATTGTGCTGTTCAGATATTCAGTCTATTGGAATATGTATTCCAATTGTGTGAAGCACATTTCTAAATATTTCCCTAGTCTGGAGTCGTAAGTTCTGAGTGCTACACACCAAATTGTCCAGTGATTGAAGCTCATTCATTGTGAATAGCCAACACTACTACACTGTGACCGTAAACCTGTCCCTAACCCTCTAACCCAAACCCTAAACCTAGCCCACTCCTGCGCCGGAACCCTACCTAGCCCAAAGCGTAATCCTAACCCTATCCATGAACAGAGCCCCAATTATCTAACCCTAATACCAGAACTTATCTCGATGACGTCATCACTCCCAGCTGGTCCCCTGGCCAAATCATTATCACCTGGGAACAATTAAGCCTGCCCACGTGGCTCCTCCCCCTTGGTGAGGTCATCACATCCGGTTTAATGGCCTAACCAGCCCTCTTTAAAAATCGCCAACTCATTGTCCCGGAATAATAAATGTAACCAGTATCCAACTCGGTTGTATGTTCTTTGAACACGATTTCCTTGTCAGGAAACAATGTGTTACAGATATTAAGGACCTTTATTCACGTATTTCTAGTGTTTGATACACTTTTTTAGATATTAACCTAGGTTATCATTGTGAATTTCCCGCGTTGGAGTCTCTCTCTTCCAGTCTCTCAAGCTTTTTCATTCTGAATTCTAATTTGTTGAAACAACCTTTTTTACAAATATACCAGCACTTTCAACATTATTACCACTTGAACTTCTATCCTTACTTTAACAGCGTTTTGGATACATATTGTCAGTATTTCAAAATTCAGTAGAGATGTCGGGTTCTAAAACGTATTCCAGGAGTTCTGGACACACTCTGCCATTCCTCTGGTCTGTTGTTTTGAGCTATGAGACGTTTCATTTTAACACGGATGTCATACCGGCTTTTTAAAGGCACATTAAAACATTACTTGGAACCCTAGCCTAACTAATATTTTTATTTCATAGTGTTCTCAATACTTTCATGCTTTTCGATAGCTCTATGAAAATGAGTTTTTCAGTGTTTCACCAAAATCTTTTCCCGAAAACGCCAACTCCTTTTGACGGGAAAAATAAATGTAAACAGTGTCACACTCGCTTCTCAGCTGTTTGAACAAGATTTCCCAGTGACAAAATTGTGCTGTTCAGATATTCAGTCTATTGGAATATATATTCCTATTGTGTGAAGCACATTTCTAAATATTTCCCTAGTCTGGAGTCCTAAGTTCTGAGTGCTACACACCAAATTGTCCAGTGATTGAAGCTCATTCATTGTGAATAGCCAACATTACTACACTGTGACCGGAACCCTGTCCCTAGCCCTCTAACCCAAACCCTAAACCTAGCCCACACCTGAGCCTGAACCCTACCTAGCCCAAAACCTTATCCTAACCCTGACCATGAACAGAGCCCCAATTCTCTAACCCTAATACCAGAACTAATCTCGATGACGTCATCACTCACAGCTGGTCTCCTGGCCAAATCATTATCACCTGGGATCAATTAAGCCTGACCACGTGGCCCCTCACCCTTGGTGACGTCATCACATCCCGTTTAATGGCCTAACCAGGCTTCTTTCAAAATCACCAACTCATTGTCCCGGAATAATAAATGTAACCAGTATCCAACTCGGTTGTATGTTCTTTGAACACGATTTCCTTGTCAGGAAACAATGTGTTACAGATATTAAGGACCTTTATTCACGTATTTCTAGTGTTTGATACACTTTTTTAGATATTAACCTAGGTTATCATTGTGAATTTCCCGCGTTGGAGTCTCTCTCTTCCAGTCTCTCAAGCTTTTTCATTCTGAATTCTAATTTGGTGAAACAACCTTTTTTACAAATATACCAGCACTTTCAACATTATTACCACTTGAACTTCTATCCTTACTTTAACAGCGTTTTGGATACAAATTGTCAGTATTTCAAAATTCAGTAGAGATGTCGGGTTCTAAAACGTATTCCAGGAGTTCTGGACACACTCTGCCATTCCTCTGGTCTGTTGTTTTGAGCTATGAGACGTTTCATTTTAACACGGATGTCATACCGGCTTTCTAAAGGCACATTAAAACATTACTTGGAACCCTAGCCTAACTAATATTTTTATTTCATAGTGTTCTCAATACTTTCATACTTTTCGATAGCTCTATGAAAATGAGTTTTTCAGTGTTTCACCAAAACCTTTTCCCGAAAACGCCAACTCCTTTTGACGGGAAAAATAAATGTAAACAGTGTCACACTCGCTTCTCAGCTGTTTGCACAAGATTTCCCCATGAGAAAATTGTGCTGTTCAGATATTCAGTCTATTGGAATATATATTCCTATTGTGTGAAGCACATTTCTAAATATTTCCCTAGTCTGGAGTCCTAAGTTCTGAGTGCTACACACCAAATTGTCCAGTGATTGAAGCTCATTCATTGTGAATAGCCAACATTACTACACTGTGACCGTAACCCTGTCCCTAACCCTCTAACCCAAACCCTAAACCTAGCCCACACCTGAGCCTGAACCCTACTTGCACAAAACCTTATCCTAACCCTGACCATGAACAGAGCCCCAATTCTCTAACCCTAATACCAGAACTAATCTCGATGACGTCATCACTCACAGCTGGTCTCCTGGCCAAATCATTATCACCTGGGATCAATTAAGCCTGACCACGTGGCCCCTCACCCTTGGTGACGTCATCACATCCCGTTTAATGGCCTAACCAGGCTTCTTTCAAAATCACCAACTCATTGTCCCGGAATAATAAATGTAACCAGTATCCAACTCGGTTCTATGTTCTTTGAACACGATTTCCTTGTCAGGAAACAATGTGTTACAGATATTAAGGCCCTTTATTCACGTATTCCTGGTGTTTGAAGCACTTTCTTAGTTATTAACCTAGGTTATCATTGTGAATTTCCCGCGTTGGAGTCTCTCTCTTCCAGTCTCTCAAGCTTTTTCATTCTGAATTCTAATTTGGTGAAACAACCTTTTTTACAAATATACCAGCACTTTCAACATTATTACCACTTGACAGTCTATCCTACCTTTCACAGCGTTTTGGATAGAAATTGTCAGTATTTCAAAATTCAGTAGAGATGTTCGGGATCTAAAACGTATTCCACGAGTTCTAGAGACACTCTGCCATTCCCCTGGTCTGTTGTTTTGAGCAATGAGACTTTTCATTTTAACACAGGTGTCGTACCGGCTTTTTAAAGGCACAGTAAAACATTACTTGGAACCCTAGCCTAACTAACATTTTTATTTCATAGTGTTCTCAATATTTTCATACTTTGCTATAGCTCTAGGAAAATGAGTTTTTCAGTGTTTCACCAAAACCTTTTCTCGAAAACGCCAACTCCTTTTGCCGGGAAAAATAAATGTAAACAGTGTCACACTCGCTTCTCAGCTGTTTGAACAAGATTTCCCAGTGACAAAATTGTGCTGTTCAGATACTAAGTCTATTGGAATATGTATTCCTATTGTGTGAAGCACATTTCTAAATATCTCTCTAGTCTGGAGTCGTAAGTTCTGAGTGCTACACACCAAATTGTCCAGTGATTGAAGCTCATTCATTGTGAATAGCAAACATTACTACACTGTGACCATAACCCTGTCCCTAACCCTCTAACCCAAACCCTAAACCTAGCCCACTCCTGCGCCGGAACCCTACCTAGCCCAAAACGTAATCCTAACCCTATCCATGAACAGAGCCCCAATTATCTAACCCTAATACCAGAACTTATCTCGATGACATCATCACTCCCAGCTGGTCCCCTGGCCAAATCATTATCACCTGGGATCAATTAAGCCTGCCCACGTGGCCCCTCCCCCTTGGTGAGGTCATCACATCCGGTTTAATGGCCTAACCAGGCCTCTTTAAAAATCGCCAACTCATTGTCCCGGAATAATAAATGTAACCAGTATCCAACTCGGTTCTATGTTCTTTGAACACGATTTCCTTGTCAGGAAACAATGTGTTACAGATATTAAGGACCTTTATTCACGCATTTCTAGTGTTTGAAACACTTTTTTAGATATTAACCTAGGTTATCATTGTGAATTTCCCGCGTTGGAGTCTCTCTCTTCCAGTCTCTCAAGCTTTTTCATTCTGAATTCTAATTTGGTGAAACAACCTTTTTTACAAATATACCAGCACTTTCAACATTATTACCACTTGAACTTCTATCCTAACTTTAACAGCGTTTTGGATACAAATTGTCAGTATTTCAAAATTCAGTAGAGATGTCGGGTTCTAAAACGTATTCCAGGAGTTCTGGACACACTCTGCCATTCCTCTGGTCTGTTGTTTTGAGCTATGAGACTTTTCATTTTAACACGGATGTCATACCGGCTTTTCAAAGGCACATTAAAACATTACTTGGAACCCTAGCCTAACTAACATTTTTATTTCATAGTGTTCTCAATACTTTCATACTGTTCGATAGCTCTATGAAAATGAGTTTTTCAGTGTTTCACCAAAACCTTTTCCAGAAAACGCCAACTCCTTTTGACGGGAAAAATAAATGTAAACAGAGTCAGACTCGCTTCTCAGCTGTTTGAACAAGATTTCCCAGTGACAAAATTGTGCTGTGCAGATATTCAGTCTATTGGAATATATATTCCTATTGTGTGAAGCACATTTCTAAATATTTCCCTAGTCTGGAGTCGTAAGTTCTGAGTGCTACACACCAAATTGTCCAGTGATTGAAGCTCATTCATTGTGAATAGCCAACATTACTACACTGTGACCATAACCCTGTCCCTAGCCCTCTAACCCAAACCCTAAACCTAGCCCACACCTGAGCCTGAACCCTACCTAGCCCAAAACCTTATCCTAACCCTGACCATGAACAGAGCCCCAATTCTCTAACCCTAATACCAGAACTAATCTCGATGACGTCATCACTCACAGCTGGTCCCCTGGCCAAATCATTATCACCTGGGATCAATTAAGCCTGACCACCTGGCCCCTCCCCCTTGGTGACGTCATCACATCCCGTTTAATGGCCTAACCAGGCTTCTTTCAAAATGGCCAACTCATTGTCAAGGAATAATAAATGTAACCAGTATCCAACACGGTTCTATGTTCTTTGAACACGATTTCCTTGTCTGGAAACAATGTGTTACAGATATTAAGGCCCTTTATTCACGTATTCCTAGTGTTTGAAGCACTTTCTTAGATATTAACCTAGGTTATCATTGTGAATTTCCCGAGTAGGAGTCTCTCTCTTCCAGTGTCTCAAGCTTTTTCATTGTGAATTCTAATTTGGTAAAACAACCTTTTTTACAAATATACCAGCACTTTCAACATTATTACCACTTGACAGTCTATCCTACCTTTCACAGCGCTTTGGATACAAATTCTCAGTATTTCAAAATTCAGTAGAGATATTCGGGTTCTAAAATGTATTCCAGGAGTTCTAGAGACACTCTGCCATTCCCCTGGTCTGTTGTTTTGAGCAATGAGACTTTTCATTTTAACACGGGTCATACTGGCTTTTTAAAGGCACAATAAAACATTACCTGGAACCCTAGGTTAACTAACATTTTTATTTCATAGTGTTCTCAATACTTTCATACTGTTAGATAGCTCTAGGAAAATGAGTTTTTCAGTGTTTCACCAAAACCTTTTCCCGAAAACGCCAACTCCTTTTGACGGGAAAAATAAATGTAAACAGTGTCACACTCGCTTCTCAGCTGTTTGAACAAGATTTCCCAGTGACAAAATTGTGCTGTTCAGATACTAAGTCTATTGGAATATGTATTCCTATTGTGTGAAGCACATTTCTAAATATCTCTCTAGTCTGGAGTCGTAAGTTCTGAGTGCTACACACCAAATTGTCCAGTGATTCAAGCTCATTCATTGTGAATAGCCAACATGACTACACTGTGACAGTAACCCTGTCCCTAACCCTCTAACCCAAACCCTAAACCTAGCCCACACCTGAGCCTGAACCCTACCTAGCCCAAAACCTTATCCTAACCCTAACCATGAACAGAGCCATGAACAGAGCCCCAATTCTCTAACCCTAATACCAGAACTAATCTCAATGACGTCATCACTCCCAGCTGGTCCCCTGGCCAAATCATTATCACCTGGGATCAATTAAGCCTGCCCACGTGGCCCCTCCCCCTTGGTGACGTCATCACATCCGGTTTAATGGCCAAACCAGGCTTCTTTCAAAATCGCCAACTCATTGTCCTGGACTAATAAATGTAACCAGTATCCAACTCGGTTCTATGTTCTTTGAACACGATTTCCTTGTCAGGAAACAATGTGTTACAGATATTAAGGCCCTTTATTCACGTATTCCTAGTGTTTGAAGCACTTTCTTAGATATTAACCTAGGTTATCATTGTGAATTTCCCGAGTTGGAGTCTCTCTCTTCCAGTGTCTCAAGCTTTTTCATTGTGAATTCTAATTTGGTAAAACAACCTTTTTTACAAATATACCATCACTTTCAACATTATTACCACTTGAAAATCTATCCTACCTTTCACAGCGCTTTGGATACAAATTCTCAGTATTTCAAAATTCAGTAGAGATGTTCGGGTTCTAAAACGTATTCCAGGATTCTAGAGACACTCTGCCATTCCCCTGGTCTGTTGTTTTGAGCAACAAGACTTTTCATTTTAACACGGGTGTCATACCGGCTTTTTAAAGGCACAGTAAAACATTACTTGGAACCCTAGCCTGACTAACATTTTTATTTCATAGTGTTCTCAATACTTTCATACTGTTCGATAGCTCTAGGAAAATGAGTTTTTCAGTGTTTCACCAAAACCTTTTCCCGAAAACGCCAACTCCTTTTGACAGGAAAAATAAATGTAAACAGTGTCACAGTCGCTTCTCAGCTGTGTGAACAAGATTTCCCAGTGACAAAATTGTGCTGTTCAGATACTCAGTCTATTGGAATATGTATTCCTATTGTGTGAAGCACATTTCTAAATATTTCCCTAGTCTGGAGTCGTAAGTTCTGACTGCTACACACCAAATTGTCCAGAGATTGAAGCTCATTCATTGTGAATAGCCAACATGACTACACTGTGACCGTAACCCTGTCCCTAACCCTCTAACCCAAACCCTAAACCTAGCCCAAACCTGAGCCTGAACCCTACCTAGCCCAAAACCTTATCCTAACCCTAACCATGAACAGAGCCCCAATTCTCTAACCCTAATACCAGAACTAATCTCGATGACGTCATCACTCTCAGCTGGTCCCCTGGCCAAATCAGTATCACCTGGGATCCATTAAGTCTGCCCACGTGGCCCCTCCCCCTTGGTGAAATCATCACATCCTGTTTAATGGCCTAACCAGGCTTCTTTCAAAATGGCCAACTCATTGTCCCGGAATAATAAATGTAACCAGTATCCAACTCGGTTCTATGTTGATTGAACATGATTTCCTTGTCAGGAAACAATGTGTTACAGATACTAAGGCCCTTTATTCACGTATTCCTAGTGTTGGAAGCACTTTCTTAGATATTAACCTAGGTTATCAGTGTGAATTTCCCGAGTTGGAGTCTCTCTCTTCCAGTGTCTCAAGCTTTTTCATTGTGAATTCTAATTTGGTAAAACAACCTTTTTTACAAATATACCAGCACTTTCAACATTATTACCACTTGACAGTCTATCCTACCTTTCACGGCGCTTTGGATACAAATTCTCAGTATTTTAAAATTCAGTAGAGATGTTCGGGATCTAAAACGTAATCCAGGAGTTCTAGAGACACTCTGCCATTCACCTGGTCTGTTGTTTTGAGCAATGAGACTTTTCATTTTAACACGGGTGTCATACCGGCTTTTTACAGGCACAGTAAAACATTACTTGGAACCCTAGCCTAACTAACATTTTTATTTCATAGTGTTCTCAATACTTTCATACTGTTCGATAGCTCTAGGAAAATGAGTTTTTCAGTGTTTCACCAAAACCTTTTTCCGAAAACGCCAACTCCTTTTGACGGGAAAAATAAATGTAAACAGTGTCACAGTCGCTTCTCAGCTGTGTGAACAAGATTTCCCAGTGACAAAATTGTGCTGTTCAGATACTCAGTCTATTGGAATATGTATTCCTATTGTGTGAAGCACATTTCTAAATATTTCCCTAGTCTGGAGTCGTAAGTTCTGAGTGCTACACACCAAATTGTCCAGTGATTGAAGCTCATTCATTGTGAATAGCCAACATTACTACACTGTGACCATAACCCTGTCCCTAACCCTATAACCCAAACCCTAAACCTAGCCCACACCTGAGCCTGAACCCTACCTAGCCCAAAACCTTATTCTAACCCTAACCATGAACAGAGCCCCAATTCTCTAACCCTAATATCAGAACTAATCTCGATGACGTCATCACTCCCAGCTGGTCCCCTGGCCAAATCATTATCACCTGGGATCAATTAAGCCTGCCCACGTGGCCCCTCCCCCTTGGTGACGTCATCACATCCTGTTTAATGGCCTAACCAGGCTTCTTTCAAAATCGCCAACTCATTGTCCCGGAATAATAAATGTAACCAGTATCCAACTCGGTTCTATGTTCTTTGAAAATGATTTCCTTGTCAGGAAACAATGTGTTACAGATATTAAGGCCCTTTATTCACGTATTCCTAGTGTTTGAAGCACTTTCTTAGATATTAACCTAGGTTATCATTGTGAATTGCCCGAGTTGGAGTCCCTCTCTTCCAGTGTCTCAAGATTTTTCATTGTGAATTCTAATTTGGTAAAACAACCTTTTTTACAAATATACCAGCACTTTCACCATTATTACCACTTGATAGTCTATCCTACCTTTCACAGCCCTTTGGATACAAATTCTCAGTTTTTCAAAATTCAGTAGAGATGTTCGGGTTCTAAAACGTATTCCAGGAGTTCTAGAGACACTCTGCCATTCCCCTGGTCTGTTGTTTTGAGCAATGAGACTTTTCATTTTAACACGGGTGTCATACCGGCTTTTTAAAGGCACAGTAAAACATTACTTGGAATCCTAACCTAACTAACATTTTTATTTCATAGTGTTCTCAATACTTTCATACTGTTCGATAGCTCTAGGAAAATGAGTTTTTCAGTGTTTCACCAAAACCTTTTCCCGAAAACGCCAACTCCTTTTGACGGGAAAAATAAATGTAAACAGTGTCACACTCGCTTCTCAGCTGTTTGAACAAGATTTCCCAGTGACAAAATTGTGCTGTTCAGATACTCAGTCTATTGGAATATGTATTCCTATTGTGTGAAGCACATTTCTAAATATTTCCCTAGTCTGGAGGCGTACGTTCTGAGTGCTACACACCAAATTGTCCAGTGATTGAAGCTCATTCATTGTGAATAGCCAACATTACTACACTGCGAAGGTAACCCTGTCCCTAACCCTCTAACCCAAACCCTAAACCTAGCCCACACCTGAGCCTGAACCCTACCTAGCCCAAAACCTTATACTAACCCTAACCATGAACAGAGCCCCAATTCTCTAACCCTAATACCAGAACTAATCTCAATGACGTCATCACTCCCAGCTGGTCCCTTGGCCAAATCATTATCACCTGGGATCAATTAAGCCTGCCCACGTGGCCCCTCCCCCTTGGTGACATCATCACATCCGGTTTAATGGCCTAACCAGGCTTCTTTCAAAATGGCCAACTCATTGTCCCGGAATAATAAATGTAACCAGTATCCAACTCGGTTCTATGTTCTTTGAACACGATTTCCTTGTCAGGAAACAATGTGTTACAGATATTAAGGCCCTTTATTCACGTATTTCTAGCGTTTGAAGCACTTTCTTAGATATTAACCTAGGTTATCAGTGTGAATTTCCCGAGTTGGAGTCTCTCTCTTCCAGTGTCTCAAGCTTTTTCATTGTGAATTCTAATTTGGTAAAACAACCTTTTTTACAAATATACCAGCACTTTCAACATTATTACCACTTGACAGTCTATCCTACCTTTCACAGCGCTTTGGATACAAATTCTCAGTATTTCAAAATTCAGTAGAGATGTTCGGGTTCTAAAACGTAATCCAGGAGATCTAGAGACACTCTGCCATTCCCCTGGTCTGTTGTTTTGAGCAATGAGACTTTTCATTTTAACACGGGTGTCATACCGGATTTTAAAAGGCACAGTAAAACATTACTTGGAACCCTAGCCTAACTAACATTTTTATTTCATAGTGTTCTCAATACTTTCATACTGTTCGATAGCTCTAGGAAAATGAGTTTTTCAGTGTTTCACCAAAACCTTTTCCCGAAAACGCCAACTCCTTTTGACGGGAATAATAAATGTAAACCGTGTCACACTCGCTTCTCAGCTGTTTGAACAAGATTTCCCAGTGACAAAATTGTGCTGTTCAGATACTCAGTCTATTGGAATATGTATTCCTATTGTGTGAAGCACATTTCTAAATATTTCCCTAGTCTGGAGTACTAAGTTCTGAGTGCTACACACCAAATTGTCCAGTGATTGAAGCTCATTCATTGTGAATAGCCAACATTACTACACTGTGACCGTAACCCTGTCCCTAACCTTCTAACCCAAACCCTAAACCTAGCCCACACCTGAGCCTGAACCCTACCTAGCCCAAAACCTTATCCTAACCCTAACCATGAACAGAGCCCCAATTCTCTAACCCTAATATCAGAACTAATCTCGATGATGTCATCACTCCCAGCTGGTCCCCTGGCCAAATCATTATCACCAGGGATCAATTAAGCCTGCCCACGTGGCCCCTCCCCCTTGGTGACGTCATCACATCCTGTTTAATGGCCTAACCAGGCTTCTTTCAAAATCGCCAAATCATTGTCCTGGAATAATAAATGTAACCAGTATCCAACTCGGTTCTATGTTCTTTGAAAATGATTTCCTTGTCAGGAAACAATGTGTTACAGATATTAAGGCCCTTTATTCACGTATTCCTAGTGTTTGAAGCACTTTCTTAGATATTAACCTAGGTTATCATTGTGAATTGCCCGAGTTGGAGTCCCTCTCTTCCAGTGTCTCAAGATTTTTCATTGTGAATTCTAATTTGGTAAAACAACCTTTTTTACAAATATACCAGCACTTTCACCATTATTACCACTTGATAGTCTATCCTACCTTTCACAGCCCTTTGGATACAAATTCTCAGTATTTCAAAATTCAGTAGAGATGTTCGGGTTCTAAAACGTATTCCAGGAGTTCTAGAGACACTCTGCCATTCCCCTGGTCTGTTGTTTTGAGCAATGAGACTTTTCATTTTAACACGGGTGTCATACCGGCTTTTTAAAGGCACAGTAAAACATTACTTGGAACCCTAACCTAACTAACATTTTTATTTCATAGTGTTCTCAATACTTTCATACTGTTCGATAGCTCTAGGAAAATGAGTTTTTCAGTGTTTCACCAAAACCTTTTCCCGAAAACGACAACTCCTTTTGACGGGAAAAATAAATGTAAACAGTGTCACAATCACTTCTCAGCTGTTTGAACAAGATTTCCCAGTGACAAAATTGTGCTGTTCAGATACTCAGTCTATTGGAATATGTATTCCTATTGTGTGAAGCACATTTCTAAATATTTCCCTAGTCTTGAGTCGTAAGTTCTGAGTGCTACACACCAAATTGTCCAGTGATTGAAGCTCATTCATTGTGAATAGCCAACATTACTACACTGTGACCTTAACCCTGTCCCTAACCCTCTAAACCAAACCCTAAACCTAGCCCACACCTGAGCCTGAACCCTACCTAGCCGAAAACCTTATCCTAACCCTAACCATGAACAGAGCCCCAATTCTCTAACCCTAATACCAGAACTAATGTCGATAACGTCATCACTCCCAGCTGGTCCCCTGGCCAAATCATTATCACCTGGGATCACATAAGCCTGCCCACGTGGCCCCTCCCCCTTGGTGACGTCATCACATCCAGTTTAATGGCCTAACCAGGCCTCTTTCAAAATGGCCAACTCATTGTCCCGGAATAATAAATGTAACCAGTATCCAACTCGGTTCTATGTTCTTTGAACACGATTTCCTTGTCAGGAAACAATGTGTTACAGATATTAAGGCCCTTTATTCACGTATTCCTAGTGTTTGAAGCACTTTCTTAGATATTAACCTAGGTTATCAGTGTGAATTTCCCGAGTTGGAGTCTCTCTCTTCCAGTGTCTCAAGCTTTTTCATTGTGAATTCTAATTTGGTAAAACAACGTTTTTTACAAATATACCAGCACTTTCAACATTATTACCACTTGACAGTCTATCCTACCTTTCACGGCGCTTTGGATACAAATTCTCAGTATTTCAAAATTCAGTAGAGATGTTCGGTTTCTAAAACGTATTCCAGGAGTTCTAGAGACACTCTGCCATTCCCCTGGTCTGTTGTTTTGGGCAATGAGACTTTTCATTTTAACACGGGTGTCATACCGGCTTTTTAAAGGCACAGTAAAACATTAGTTGGAACCCTAGCCTAACTAACATTTTTATTTCATAGTGTTCTCAATACTTTCATACTGTTCGATAGCTCTAGGAAAATGAGTTTTTCAGTGTTTGACCAAAACCTTTTTCCCGAAAACGCCAACTCCTTTTGACGGGAAAAATAAATGTAAATAGTGTCACAGTCGCTTCTCAGCTGTGTGAACAAGATTTCCCAGTGACAATATTGTGCTGTTCAGATACTCAGTCTATTGGAATATGTATTCCTATTGTGTGAAGCACATTTCTAAATATTTCCCTAGTCTGGAGTCGTAAGTTCTGAGTGCTACACACCAAATTGTCCAGTGATTGAAGCTCATTCATTGTGAATAGCCAACATTATTACACTGCGACCGTAACCCTGTCCCTAACCCTCTAACCCAATCCCTAAACCTAGCCCACACCTGAGCCTGAACCCTACCTAGCCCAAAACGTTATCCTAACCCTAACCATGAACAGAGCCCCAATTCTCTAACCCTAATACCAGAACTAATCTCGATGACGTCATCACTCCCAGCTGGTCCCCTGGCCAAATCATTATCACCTGGGATCAATTAAGCCTGCCCACGTGGCCCCTCCCCCTTGGTGACGTCATCACATCCGGTTTAATGGCCTAACCAGGCCTCTTTCAATATCGCCAACTCATTGTCCCAGAATAATAAATGTAACCAGTATCCAACTCGGTTGTATGTTGTTTGAACACGATTTCCTTGTCAGGAAACAATGTGTTACAGATACTAAGGCCCTTTATTCACGTATTCCTAGTGTTGGAAGCACTTTCTTAGATATTAACCTAGGTTATCAGTGTGAATTTCCCGAGTTGGAGTCTCTCTCTTCCAGTGTCTCAAGCTTTTTCATTGTGAATTCTAATTTGGTAAAACAACCTTTTTTACAAATATACCAGCACTTTCACCATTATTACCACTTGATAGTCTATCCTACCTTTCACAGCCCTTTGGATACAAATTCTCAGTATTTCAAAATTCAGTAGAGATGTTCGGGTTCTAAAACGTATTCCAGGAGTTCTAGAGACACTCTGCCATTCCCCTGGTCTGTTGTTTTGGGCAATGATACTTTTCATTTTAACACGGGTGTCATACCGGCTTTTTAAAGATACAGTAAAACATTACTTGGAACCCTAGCCTAACTAACATTTTTATTTCATAGTGTTCTCAATACTTTCATACTGTTCGATAGCTCTAGGAAAATGAGTTTTTCAGTGTTTCACCAAAACCTTTTCCCGAAACGCCAACTCCTTTTGACGGGAAAAATAAATGTAAACAGTGTCACAATCGCTTCTCAGCTGTTTGAACAAGATTTCCCAGTGACAAAATTGTGCTGTTCAGATACTCAGTCTATTGGAATATGTATTCCTATTGTGTGAAGCACATTTCTAAATATTTCCCTAGTCTGGAGTCGTGAGTTCTGAGTGCTACACACAAAATTGTCCAGTGATTGAAGCTCATTCATTGTGAATAGCCAACATTACTACACTGTGACCGTAACCCTGTCCCTAACCCTCTAACCCAAACCCTAAACCTAGCCCACACCTGAGCCTGAACCCTACCTAGCCCAAAACCTTATCCTAACCCTAACCATGAACAGAGCCATGAACAGAGCCCCAATTCTCTAACCCTAATACCAGAACTAATCTCAATGACGTCATCACTCCCAGCTGGTCCCCTGGCCAAATCATTATCACCTGGGATCAATTAAGCCTGCCCACGTGGCCCCTCCCCCTTGGTGACGTCATCACATCCGGTTTAATGGCCAAACCAGGCTTCTTTCAAAATCGCCAACTCATTGTCCTGGACTAATAAATGTAACCAGTATCCAACTCGGTTCTATGTTCTTTGAACACGATTTCCTTGTCAGGAAACAATGTGTTACAGATATTAAGGCCCTTTATTCACGTATTCCTAGTGTTTGAAGCACTTTCTTAGATATTAACCTAGGTTATCATTGTGAATTTCCCGAGTTGGAGTCTCTCTCTTCCAGTGTCTCAAGCTTTTTCATTGTGAATTCTAATTTGGTAAAACAACCTTTTTTACAAATATACCATCACTTTCAACATTATTACCACTTGAAAATCTATCCTACCTTTCACAGCGCTTTGGATACAAATTCTCAGTATTTCAAAATTCAGTAGAGATGTTCGGGTTCTAAAACGTATTCCAGGATTCTAGAGACACTCTGCCATTCCCCTGGTCTGTTGTTTTGAGCAACAAGACTTTTCATTTTAACACGGGTGTCATACCGGCTTTTTAAAGGCACAGTAAAACATTACTTGGAACCCTAGCCTGACTAACATTTTTATTTCATAGTGTTCTCAATACTTTCATACTGTTCGATAGCTCTAGGAAAATGAGTTTTTCAGTGTTTCACCAAAACCTTTTCCCGAAAACGCCAACTCCTTTTGACAGGAAAAATAAATGTAAACAGTGTCACAGTCGCTTCTCAGCTGTGTGAACAAGATTTCCCAGTGACAAAATTGTGCTGTTCAGATACTCAGTCTATTGGAATATGTATTCCTATTGTGTGAAGCACATTTCTAAATATTTCCCTAGTCTGGAGTCGTAAGTTCTGACTGCTACACACCAAATTGTCCAGAGATTGAAGCTCATTCATTGTGAATAGCCAACATGACTACACTGTGACCGTAACCCTGTCCCTAACCCTCTAACCCAAACCCTAAACCTAGCCCAAACCTGAGCCTGAACCCTACCTAGCCCAAAACCTTATCCTAACCCTAACCATGAACAGAGCCCCAATTCTCTAACCCTAATACCAGAACTAATCTCGATGACGTCATCACTCCCAGCTGGTCCCCTGGCCAAATCAGTATCACCTGGGATCCATTAAGTCTGCCCACGTGGCCCCTCCCCCTTGGTGAAATCATCACATCCTGTTTAATGGCCTAACCAGGCTTCTTTCAAAATGGCCAACTCATTGTCCCGGAATAATAAATGTAACCAGTATCCAACTCGGTTCTATGTTGATTGAACATGATTTCCTTGTCAGGAAACAATGTGTTACAGATACTAAGGCCCTTTATTCACGTATTCCTAGTGTTGGAAGCACTTTCTTAGATATTAACCTAGGTTATCAGTGTGAATTTCCCGAGTTGGAGTCTCTCTCTTCCAGTGTCTCAAGCTTTTTCATTGTGAATTCTAATTTGGTAAAACAACCTTTTTTACAAATATACCAGCACTTTCAACATTATTACCACTTGACAGTCTATCCTACCTTTCACGGCGCTTTGGATACAAATTCTCAGTATTTTAAAATTCAGTAGAGATGTTCGGGATCTAAAACGTAATCCAGGAGTTCTAGAGACACTCTGCCATTCACCTGGTCTGTTGTTTTGAGCAATGAGACTTTTCATTTTAACACGGGTGTCATACCGGCTTTTTAAAGGCACAGTAAAACATTACTTGGAACCCTAGCCTAACTAACATTTTTATTTCATAGTGTTCTCAATACTTTCATACTGTTCGATAGCTCTAGGAAAATGAGTTTTTCAGTGTTTCACCAAAACCTTTTCCCGAAAACGCCAACTCCTTTTGAAGGGAAAAATAAATGTAAACAGTGTCACACTCGCTTCTCAGCTCTTTGAACAAGATTTCCCAGTGACAAAATTGTGCTGTTCAGATACTCAGTCTATTGGAATATGTATTCCTACTGTGTGAAGAACATTTCTAAATATTTCCCTAGTCTGGAGTCGTAAGTTCTGAGTGCTACACACCAAATTGTCCAGTGATTGAAGCTCATTCATTGTGAATAGCCAACATTACTACACTGTGACCTTAACCCTGTCCCTAACCCTCTAAACCAAACCCTAAACCTAGCCCACACCTGAGCCTGAACCCTACCTAGCCGAAAACCTTATCCTAACCCTAACCATGAACAGAGCCCCAATTCTCTAACCCTAATACCAGAACTAATCTCGATGACGTCATCACTCCCAGCTGGTCCCCTGGCCAAATCATTATCACCTGGGATCACTTAAGCCTGCCCTCGTGGCCCCTCCCCCTTGGTGACGTCATCACATCCGGTTTAATGGCCTAACCAGGCCTCTTTCAAAATGGCCAACTCATTGTCCTGGAATAATAAATGTAACCAGTATCCAACTCGGTTCTATGTTCTTTGAACACGATTTCCTTGTCAGGAAACAATGTGTTACAGATATTAAGGCCCTTTATTCACGTATTCCTAGTGTTTGAAGCACTTTCTTAGATATTAACCTAGGTTATCAGTGTGAATTTCCCGAGTTGGAGTCTCTCTCTTCCAGTGTCTCAAGCTTTTTCATTGTGAATTCTAATTTGGTAAAACAACCTTTTTTACAAATATACCAGCACTTTCAACATTATTACCACTTGACAGTCTATCCTACCTTTCACGGCGCTTTGGATACAAATTCTCAGTATTTCAAAATTCAGTAGAGATGTTCGGGTTCTAAAACGTAATCCTGGAGTTCTAGAGACACTCTGCCATTCCCCTGGTCTGTTGTTTTGAGCAATGAGACTTTTCATTTTAACACGGGTGTCATACCGGCTTTTAAAAGGCACAGTAAAACATTACTTGGAACCCTAGCCTAACTAACATTTTTATTTCATAGTGTTCTCAATACTTTCATACTGTTCAATAGCTCTAGGAAAATGAGTTTTTCAGTGTTTCACCAAAACCTTTTCCCAAAAACGCCAACTCCTTTTGACGGGAAAAATAAATGTAAACAGTGTCACACTCGCTTCTCAGCTGTGTGAACAAGATTTCCCAGTGACAAAATTGTGCTGTTCAGATACTCAGTCTATTGGAATATGTATTCCTATTGTGTGAAGCACATTTCTAAATATTTCCCTAGTCTGGAGTCGTAAGTTCTGAGTGCTACACACCAAATTGTCCAGTGATTGAAGCTCATTCATTGTGAATAGCCAACATTATTACACTGCGACCATAACCCTGTCCCTAACCCTCTAACCCAATCCCTAAACCTAGCCCACACCTGAGCCTGAACCCTACCTAGCCCAAAACGTTATCCTAACCCTAACCATGAACAGAGGCCCAATTCTCTAACCCTAATACCAGAACTAATCTCGATGACGTCATCACTCCCAGCTGGTCCCCTGGCCAAATCATTATCACCTGGGATCAATTAAGCCTGCCCACGTGGCCCCTCCCCCTTGGTGACGTCATCACATCCTGTTTAATGGCCTAACCAGGCTTCTTTCAAAATCGCCAACTCATTGTCCCAGAATAATAAATGTAACAAGTATCCAACTCGGTTCTATGTTCTTTGAAAACGATTTCCTTGTCAGGAAACAATATGTTACAGATATTAAGGCCCTTTATTCACGTATTCCTAGTGTTGGAAGCACTTTCTTAGATATTAACCTAGGTTATCAGTGTGAATTTCCCGAGTTGGAGTCTCTCTCTTCCAGTGTCTCAAGCTTTTTCATTGTGAATTCTAATTTGGTAAAACAACCTTTTTTACAAATATACCAGCACTTTCAACATTATTACCACTTGAAAGTCTATCCTACCTTTCACAGCGCTTTGGATACAAATTCTCAGTATTTCAAAATTCAGTAGAGATGTTCGGGTTCTAAAACATATTCCAGGAGTTCTAGAGACACTCTGCCATTCCCCGGGTCTGTTGTTTTGAGCAATGAGACTTTTCATTTTAACATGGGTGTCATACTGGCTTTTTAAAGGCACAGTAAAACATTACTTGGAACCCTAGCCTAACTAACATTTTTATTTCATAGTGTTCTCAATACTTTCATACTCTTCGATAGCTCTAGGAAAATGAGTTTTTCAGTGTTTCACCAAAACCTTTTCCCGAAAACGCCAACTCCTTTTGACGGGAAAAATAAATGTAAACAGTGTCACACTCGCTTCTCAGCTGTGTGAACAAGATTTCCCAGTGACAAAATTTTGCTGTTCAGATACTCAGTCTATTGGAATATGTATTCCTCTTCTGTGAAGCACATTTCTAAATATTTCCCTAGTCTGGAGTCGTAAGTTCTGAGTGCTACACACCAAATTGTCCAGTGATTGAAGCTCAATCATTGTGAATAGCCAACATTACTACACTGTGACCGAAACCCTGTCCCTAACCCTCTAAGCCAAACCCTAAACCTAGCCCACACCTGAGCCTGAACCCTACCTAGCCCAAAACCTTATCCTAACCCTGACCATGAACAGAGCCCCAATTCTCTAACACTAATACCAGAAGTAATCTCGATGACGTCATCACTCCCAGCTGGTCCCCTGGCCAAATCATTATCACCTGGGATCAATTAAGCCTGCCCACGTGGCCCCTCCCCCTTGGTGACGTCATCAAATCCGGTTTAATGGCCTAACCAGGCCTCTTTCAAAATCGCCAACTCATTGTCCCGGAATAATTAATGTAACCAGTATCCAACTCGGTTCTATATTCTTTGAACACGATTTCCTTGTCAGGAAACAATGTGTTACAGATACTAAGGCCCTTTATTCACGTATTCCTAGTGTTTGAAGCACTTTCTTAGATATTAACCTAGGTTATCATTGTGAATTTCCCGAGTTGGAGTCTCTCTCTTCCAGTGTCTCAAGCTTTTTCATTGTGAATTCTAATTTGGTAAAACAACCTTTTTTACAAATATACCAGCACTTTCAACATTATTACCACTTGACAGTCTATCCTACCTTTCACAGCGCTTTGGATACAAATTCTCAGTATTTCAAAATTCAGTAGAGATGTTCGGGTTCTAAAACGTATTCCAGGAGTTCTAGAGACACTCTGCCATTCCCCTGGTCTGTTGTTTTGAGCAATGAGACTTTTCATTTTAACACGGGTGTCATACCGGGTTTTAAAGGTACAGTAAAACATTACTTGGAACCCTAGCCTAACTAACATTTTTATTTCATAGTGTTCTCAATACTTTCATACTGTTCGATAGCTCTAGGAAAATGAGTTTTTCAGTGTTTCACCAAAACCTTTTCCCCGAAAACGCCAACTCCTTTTGACGGGAAAAATAAATGTAAACAGTGTCACAGTCGCTTCTCAGCTGTGTGAACAAGATTTCCCAGTGACAAAATTGTGCTGTTCAGATACTCAGTCTATTGGAATATGTATTCCTATTGTGTGAAGCACATTTCTAAATATTTCCCTAGTCTGGATTCGTAAGTTCTGACTGCTACACACCAAATTGTCCAGAGATTGAAGCTCATTCATTGTGAATAGCCAACATGACTACACTGTGACCGTAACCCTGTCCCTAACCCTCTAACCCAAACCCTAAACCTAGCCCAAACCTGAGCCTGAACCCTACCTAGCCCAAAACCTTATCCTAACCCTAACCATGAACAGAGCCCCAATTCTCTAACCCTAATACCAGAACTAATCTCGATGACGTCATCACTCCCAGCTGGTCCCCTGGCCAAATCAGTATCACCTGGGATCAATTAAGCCTGCCCACGTGGCCCCTCCCCCTTGGTGACGTCATCACATCCGGTTTAATGGCCTAACCAGGCTTCTTTCAAAATGGCCAACTCATTGTCCCGGAATAATAAATGTAACCAGTATCCAACTCGGTTCTATGTTGATTGAACACGATTTCCTTGTCAGGAAACAATGTGTTACAGATACTAAGGCCCTTTATTCACGTATTCCTAGTGTTGGAAGCACTTTCTTAGATATTAACCTAGGTTATCAGTGTGAATTTCCCGAGTTGGAGTCTTTCTCTTCCAGTGTCTCAAGCTTTTTCTTTGTGAATTCTAATTTGGTAAAACAACCTTTTTTACAAATATACCAGCACTTTCAACATTATTACCACTTGACAGTCTATCCTACCTTTCACAGCGCTTTGGATACAAATTCTCAGTATTTCAAAATTCAGTAGAGATGTTCGGGTTCTAAAACGTATTCCAGGAGTTCTAGAGACACTCTGACATTCCCCTGGTCTGTTGTTTTGAGCAATGAGACTTTTCATTTTAACATGGGTGTCATACTGGCTTTTTAAAGGCACAGTAAAACATTACTTGGAACCCTAGCCTAACTAACATTTTTATTTCATAGTGTTCTCAATACTTTCATACTGTTCGATAGCTCTAGGAAAATGAGTTTTTCAGTGTTTCACCAAAACCTTTTCCCGAAAACGCCAACTCCTTTTGACGGGAAAAATAAATGTAAACAGTGTCACACTCGCTTCTCAGCTGTGTGAACAAGATTTCCCAGTGACAAAATTTTGCTGTTCAGATACTCACTCTATTGGAATATGTATTCCTATTGTGTGAAGCACATTTCTAAATATTTCCCTAGTCTGGAGTCGTAAGTTCTGAGTGCTACACACCAAATTGTCCAGTGATTGAAGCTCATTCATTGTGAATAGCCAACATTACTACACTGTGACCGAAACCCTGTCCCTAACCCTCTAACCCAAACCCTAAACCTAGCCCACACCTGAGCCTGAACCCTACCTAGCCCAAAACCTTATCCTAACCCTGACCATGAACAGAGCCCCAATTCTCTAACCCTAATACCAGAATTAATCTCGATGACGTCATCACTCCCAGCTGGTCCCCTGGCCAAATCATTATCACCTGGGATCAATTAAGCCTGCCCACGTGGCCCCTCCCCCTTGGTGACGTCATCAAATCCGGTTAAATGGCCTAACCAGGCCTCTTTCAAAATTGCCAACTCATTGTCCTGGAATAATAAATGTAACCAGTATCCAACTCGGTTCTATGTTCTTTGAACACGATTTCCTTGTCAGGAAACAATGTGTTACAGATATTAAGGCCCTTTATTCACGTATTCCTAGTGTTGGAAGCACTTTCTTAGATATTAACCTAGGTTATCATTGTGAATTTCCCGAGTTGGAGTCTCTCTCTTCCAGTGTCTCAAGCTTTTTCATTGTGAATTCTAATTTGGTAAAACAACCTTTTTTACAAATATACCAGCACTTTCAACATTATTACCACCTGACAGTCTATCCTACCTTTCACAGAGCTTTGGATACAAATTCTCAGTATTTCAAAATTCAGTAGAGATGTTCGGGTTCTAAAACGTATTTCAGGAGTTCTAGAGACACTCTGCCATTCCCCTGGTCTGTTGTTTTGAGCAATGAGACTTTTCATTTTAACACGGTTGTCATACCGGCTTTTTAAAGGCACAGTAAAACATTACTTGGAACCCTAGCCTGACTGACATTTTTATTTCATAGTGTTCTCAATACTTTCAAACTGTTCGATAGATCAAGGAAAATGAGTTTTTCCGTGTTTCACCAAAACCTTTTCCTGAAAACGCCAACTCCTTTTGACGGGAAAAATAAATGTAAACAGTGTCACACACGTTTCTCAGCTGTTTGAACAAGATTTCCCAGTGACAAAATTTTGCTGTTCAGATATTCAGTCTATTGGAATATGTATTCCTATTGTGTGAAGCACATTTCTAAATATTTCCCTAGTCTGGAGTCGTAAGTTCTGAGTGCTACACACCAAATTGTCCAGTGATTGAAGCTCATTCATTGTGAATAGCCAACCTTATTACACTGTGACCTTAACCCTGTCCCTAACCCTCTAACCCAAACCCTAAACCTAGCCCACACCTGAGCCTGAACCCTACCTAGCCCAAAAACTTATCCTAACCCTAACCATGAACAGAGCCCCAATTCTCTAACCCTAATACCAGAACTAATCTCGATGACGTCATCACTCCCAGCTGGTCCCCTGGCCAAATCATTATCACCTGGGATCAATTAAGCCTGCCCACGTGGCCCCTCCCCCTTGGTGACGTCATCACATCTGGTTTAATAGCCTAACCAGGCTTCTTTCAAAATTGCCAACTCATTGTCACGGAATAATAAATGTAACCAGTATCCAACTCGGTTCTATGTTCTTTGAACACGATTTCCTTGTCAGGAAACAACGTGTTACAGATATTAAGGCCCTTTATTCACGTATTCCTAGTGTTTGAAGCACTTTCTTAGATATTAACCTAGGTTATCATTGTGAATTTCCCGAGTTGGAGTCTCTCTCTTCCAGTGTCTCAAGCTTTTTCATTGTGAATACTAATTTGGTAAAACAACCTTTTTTACAAATATACCAGCACTTTCAACATTATTACCACTTGACAGTCTATCCTACCTTTCACAGCGCTTTTGATACAAATTCTCAGTATTTCAAAATTCAGTAGAGATGTTCGGGTTCTAAATCGTATTCCAGGAGTTCTAGAGACACTCTGCCATTCCCCTCGTCTGTTGTTTTGAGCAATGAGACTTTTCATTTTAACACGGGTGTCATACCGGCTTTTTAAAGGCACAGTAAAACATTACTTGGAACCGTAGCCTGACTAACATTTTTATTTCATAGTGTTCTCAATACTTTCATACTGTTTGATAGCTCTAGGAAAATGAGTTTTTCAGTGTTTAACCAAAACCTTTTCCCGAAAACGCCAACTCCTTTTGACGGGAAAAATAAATGTAAACAGTGTCACACACGTTTCTCAGCTGTTTGAACAAGATTTCCCAGTGACAAAATTGTGCTGTTCAGATACTCAGTCTATTGGAATATGTATTCCTATTGTGTGAAGCACATTTCTAAATATTTCCCTAGTCTGGAGTCATAAGTTCTGAGTGCTACACACCAAATTGTCCAGTGATTGAAGCTCATTCATTGTGAATAGCCAACATGACTACACTGTGACCGTAACCCTGTCCCTAACCCTCTAACCCAAACCTTAAACCTAGCCCACACCTGAGCCTGAACCCTACCTAGCCCAAAACCTTATCCTAACCCTAACCATGAACAGAGCCCAAATTCTCTAACCCTAATACCAGAACTAATCTCGAGGATGTCATTACTCCCAGCTGGTCCCCTGGCCAAATCATTATCACCTGGGATCAATTAAGCCTGCCCACGTGGCCCCTCCCCCTTGGTGACGTCATCACATCCTGTTTAATGGCCTAACCAGGCTTCTTTCAAAATCGCCAACTCATTGTCCCAGAATAATAAATGTAACCAGTATCCAACTCGGTTCTATGTTCTTTGAACACGATTTCCTTGTCAGGAAACAATGTGTTACAGATATTAAGGCCCTTTATTCACGTATTCCTAGTGTTTGAAGCACTTTCTTAGATATTAACCTAGGTTATCATTGTGAATTTCCCGAGTTGGAGTCTCTCTCTTCCAGTGTCTCAAGCTTTTTCATTGTGAATTCTAATTTGGTAAAACAACCTTTTTTACAAATATACCAGCACTTTCAACATTATTACCACTTGACAGTCTATCCTACCTTTCACAGAGCTTTGGATACAAATTCTCAGTATTTCAAAATTTAGTAGAGATGTTCGGGTTCTAAAACGTATTCCAGGAGTTCTAGAGACACTCTGCCATTCCCCTGGTCTGTTGTTTTGAGCAATGAGACTTTTCATTTTAACACGGGTGTCATACTGGCTTTTTAAAGGCACAGTAAAACATTACTTGGAACCCTAGCCTGACTAACATTTTTATTTCACAGTGTTCTCAATACTTTCATACTGTTCGATAGCTCTAGGAAAATGAGTTTTTCAGTGTTTCACCAAAACCTTTTCCCGAAAACGCCAACTCCTTTTGACGGGAAAAATGAATGTAAACAGTGTCACACTCGCTTCTCAGCTGTTTGAACAAGATTTCCCAGTGACAAAATTGTGCTGTTCAGATACTCAGTCTATTGGAATATGTATTCCTATTGTGTGAAGCACATTTCTAAATATTTCCCTAGTCTGGAGTCGTAAGTTCTGAGTGCTACACACCAAATTGTCCAGTGATTGAAGCTCATTCATTGTGAATAGCCAACATTACTACACTGTGACCGAAACTATGTCCCTAACCCTCTAAGCCAAACCCTAAACCTAGCCCACACCTGAGCCTGAACCCTACCTAGCCCAAAATCTTATCCTAACCCTAACCATGAACAGAGCCCCAATTCTCTAACCCTAATACCAGAACTAATCTCAATGACGTCATCACTCCCAGCTGGTCCCCTGGCCAAATCATTATCACCTGGGATCAATTAAGCCTGCCCACGTGGCCCCTCCCCCTTGGTGACGTCATCACATCCAGTTTAATGGCCTAACCAGGCCTCTTTCAAAATCGCCAACTCATTGTCCCAGAATAATAAATGTAACCAGTATCCAACTCGGTTCTATGTTCTTTGAACACGATTTCCTTGTCAGGAAACAATGTGTTACAGATATTAAGGCCCTTTATTCACGTATTCCTAGTGTTTGAAGCACTTTTTTAGATATTAACCTAGGTTATCATTGTGAATTTCCAGAGTTGGAGTCTCTCTCTTCCAGTGTCTCAAGCTTTTTCATTGTGAATTCTAATTTGGTAAAACAACCTTTTTTACAAATATACCAGCACTTTCAACATTATTACCACTTGACAGTCTATCCTACCTTTCACAGCGCTTTGGATACAAATTCTCAGTATTTCAAAATTCAGTAGAGATGTTCGGGTTTTAAAACGTATTCCAGGAGTTCTAGAGACACTCTGCCATTCCCCTGGTCTGTTGTTTTGAGCAATGAGACTTTTCATTTTAACACGGGTGTCATACCGGCTTTTTAAAGGCACAGTAAAACATTACTTGGAACCGTAGCCTGACTAACATTTTTATTTCATAGTGTTCTCAATACTTTCATACTGTTCGATAGCTCTAGGAAAATGAGTTTTTCAGTGTTTCACCAAAACCTATTCCCGAAAACGCCAACTCCTTTTGACGGGAAAAATAAATGTAAACAGTGTCACACTCGCTTCTCAGCTGTTTGAACAAGACTTCCCAGTGACAAAATTGTGCTGTTCAGATATTCAGTCTATTGGAATATGTATTCCTATTGTGTGAAGCACATTTCTAAATATTTCCCTAGTCTGGAGTCGTAAGTTCTGAGTGCTGCACACCAAATTGTCCAGTGATTGAAGCTCATTCATTGTGAATAGCCAACATTACTACACTGTGACCTTAACCCTGTCCCTAACCCTCTAACCCAAACCCTAAACCTAGCCCACACCTGAGCCTGAACCCTACCTAGCCCAAAACCTTATCCTAACCCTAACCATGAACAGAGCCACAATTCTCTAACCCTAATACCAGAACTAATCTCGATGACGTCATCACTCCCAGCTGGTCCCCTGGCCAAATCATTATCACCTGGGATCAATTAAGCCTGCCCACTTGGCCCCTCCCCCTTGGTGACGTCATCACATCCCGTTTAATGGCCTAACCAGGCCTCTTTCAAAATGGCCAACTCATTGTCCCGGAATAATAAATGTAACCAGTATCCAACTGGGTTCTATGTTCTTTGAACACGATTTCCTTGTCAGGAAACAATGTGTTACAGATATTAAGGCCCTTTATTCACGTATTACTAGTGTTTGAAGCACTTTCTTAGATATTAACCTAGGTTATCATTGTGAATTTCCCGAGTTGGAGTCTCTCTCTTCCAGTGTCTCAAGCTTTTTCATTGTGAATTCTAATTTGGTAAAACAACCTTTTTTACAAATATACCAGCACTTTCAACATTATTACCACCTGACAGTCTATCCTATTTTTATCAGCGCTTTGGATACAAATTCTCAGTATTTCAAAATTCAGTAGAGATGTTCGGGTTTTAAAACATATTCCAGGAGTTCTAGAGACACTCTGCCATTCCCCTGGTCTGTTGTTTTGAGCAATGAGACTTTTTTTTTAACACGGGTGTCATACTGGCTTTTTAAAGGCACAGTAAAACCTTACTTGGAACCCTAGCCTGACTAACATTTTTATTTCATAGAGTTCTCAATACTTTCATACTGTTCTATAGCTCTAGGAAAATGAGTTTTTCAGTGTTTAACCAAAACCTTTTCCCAAAAACGCCAACTCCTTTTGACGGGAAAAATAAATGTAAACAGTGTCACACACGTTTCTCAGCTGTTTGAACAAGATTTCCCAGTGACAAAATTGTGCTGTTCAGATATTCAGTCTATTGGAATATGTATTCCTATTGTGTGAAGCACATTTCTAAATATTTCCCTAGTCTGGAGTCGTAAGTTCTGTGTGCTACACACCAAATTGTCCAGTGATTGAAGCTCATTCATTGTGAAAGCCAACATTACTACACTGTGACCTTAACCCTGTCCCTAACCCTCTAACCCAAACCCTAAACCTAGCCCACACCTGAGCCTGAACCCTACCTAGCCCAAAACCTTATCCTAACCCTAACCAAGAACAGAGCCACAATTCTCTAACCCTAATACCAGAACTAATCTCGATGACATAATCACTCCCAGCTGGTCCCCTGGCCAAATCATTATCACCTGGGATCAATTAAGCCTGCCCTCGTGGCCCCTCCCCCTTGGTGACATCATCACATCCGGTTTAATGGCCTAACCAGGCCTCTTTCAAAATTGCCAACTCATTGTCCTGGAATAATAAATGTAACCAGTATCCAACTCGGTTCTATGTTCTTTGAACACGATTTCCTTGTCAGGAAACAATGTGTTACAGATAGTAAGGCCCTTTATTCACGTATTCCTAGTGTTTGAAGCACTTTCTGAGATATTAACCTAGGTTATCATTGTGAATTTACCGAGTTGGAGTCTCTCTCTTCCAGTGTCTCAAGCTTTTTCATTGTGAATTCTAATTTGGTAAAACAACCTTTTTTACAAATATACCAGCACTTTCAACATTATTACCACTTGACAGTCTATCCTACCTTTCACAGCGCTTTGGATACAAATTCTCAGTATTTCAAAATTTAGTAGAGATGTTCAGGTTCTAAAACGTATTCCAGGAGTTCTAGAGACACTCTGCCATTCCCCTGGTCTGTTGTTTTGAGCAATGAGACTTTTCATTTTAACACTGGTGTCATACCGGCTTTTAAAGGCACAGTAAAACATTACTTGGAACCGTAGCCTGACTAACATTTTTATTTCACAGTGTTCTCAATACTTTCATACTGTTCGATAGCTCTAGGAAAATGAGTTTTTCAGTGTTTCACCAAAACCTTTTCCTGAAAACGCCAACTCCCTTTGACGGGAAAAATGAATGTAAACAGTGTCACACTTGCTTCTTAGCTGTTTGAACAAGATTTCCCAGTGACAAAATTGTGCTGTTCAGATACTCAGTCTATTGGAATATGTATTCCTATTGTGTGAAGCACATTTCTAAATATTTCCCTAGTCTGGAGTCGTAAGTTCTGAGTGCTACACACCAAATTGTCCAGTGATTGAAGCTCATTCATTGTGAATAGCCAACATTACTACACTGTGACCGTAATCCTGTACCTAACCCTCTAACCCAAACCCTAAACCTAGCCCACACCTGAGCCTGAACCCTACCTAACCCAAAACCTTATCCTAACCCTAACCAAGAACAGAGCCACAATTCTCTAACCCCAATACCAGAACTAATCTCGATGATGTCATCACTCCCAGCTGGTCCCCTGGCCAAATCATTATTACCTGGGATCAATTAAGCCTGCCCACGTGGCCCCTCCCCCTTGGTGACGTCATCACAACCGGTTTAATGGCCTAACCAGGCTTCTTTCAAAATCGCCAACTCATTGTCCAGGAATAATAAATGTAACCAGTATCCAACTCGGTTCTATGTTCTTTGAACACGATTTCCTTCTCAGGAAACAATGTGTTACAGATATTAAGGCCCTTTATTCACGTATTCCTAGTGTTTGAAGCACTTTCTTAGATATTAACCTAGGTTATCATTGTGAATTTCCCGAGTTGGAGTCTCTCTCTTCCAGTGTCTCAAGCTTTTTCATTGTGAATTCTAATTTGGTAAAACAACCTTTTTTACAAATATACCAGCACTTTCAATATTATTACCACCTGACAGTCTATCCTACCTTTCACAGCGCTTTGGATACAAATTCTCAGTATTTCAAAATTCAGTAGAGATGTTCGGGTTCTAAAACGTATTCCAGGAGTTCTAGAGACACTCTGCCATTCCTCTGGTCTGTTGTTTTGAGCAATGAGACTTTTCATTTTTACAAGGGTGTCATACCGGCTTTTTAAAGGCACAGTAAAACATTACTTGGAACCGTAGCCTGACTAACATTTTTATTTCATAGTGTTCTCAATACTTTCATACTGTTCGATAGCTCTAGGAAAATGAGTTTTTCAGTGTTTCACCAAAACCTATTCCCGAAAACGCCAACTCCTTTTGACGGGAAAAATAAATGAAAACAGTGTCACACTTGCTTGTCAGCTGTTTGAACAAGATTTCCCAGTGACAAAATTGTGCTGTTCAGATACTCAGTCTATTGGAATATGTATTCCTATTGTGTGAAGCACATTTCTAAATATTTCCCTAGTCTGGAGTCGTAAGTTCTGAGTGCTGCACACCAAATAGTCCAGTGATTGAAGCTCATTCATTGTGAATAGCCAACATTACTACACTGTGACCGTAACCCTGTCCCTAACCCTCTAACCCAAACCCTAAACCTAGCCCACACCTGAGCCTGAACCCTACCTAGCCCAAAACCTTATCCTAACCCTAACCATGAATAGAGCCCCAATTCTCTAACCCTAATACCAGAACTAATCTCGATGAGGTCATCACTCCCAGCTGGTCCCCTGGCCAAATCATTATCACCTGGGATCAATTAAGCCTGCCCACGTGGCTCCTCCCCCTTGGTGACGTCATCACATCCGGTTTAATGGCCTAACCAGGCCTAGTTCAAAATCGCCAACTCATTGTCCCGGAATAATAAATGTAACCAGTATCCAACTCGGTTCTATGTTCTTTGAACACGATTTCCTTGTCAGGAAACAATGTGTTACAGATATTAAGGCCCTTTATTCACGTATTCCTAGTGTTTGAAGCACTTTCTTAGATATTAACCAAGGTTATCATTGTGAATTTCCCGAGTTGGAGTCTCTCTCTTCCAGTGTCTCAAGCTTTTTCATTGTGAATTCTAATTTGGTAAAACAACCTTTTTTACAAATATACCAGCACTTTCAACATTATTACCACTTGACAGTCTATCCTACCTTTCACAGCGCTTTGGATACAAATTCTCAGTATTTCAAAATTCAGTAGAGATGTTCGGGTTTTAAAACGTATTCCAGGAGTTCTAGAGACACTCTGCCATTCCCCTGGTCTGTTGTTTTGAACAATGAGACTTTTCATTTTAACACGGGTGTCATACCGGCTTTTTAAAGGCACAGTAAAACATTACTTGGAACCGTAGCCTGACTAACATTTTTATTTCATAGTGTTCTCAATACTTTCATACTGTTCGATAGCTCTAGGAAAATGAGTTTTTCAGTGTTTCACCAAAACCTTTTCCCGAAAACGCCAACTCCTTTTGACGGGAAAAATAAATGAAAACAGTGTCACACTCGCTTCTCAGCTGTTTGAACAAGATTTCCCAGTGACAAAATTGTGCTGTTCAGATACTCAGTCTATTGGAATATGTATTCCTATTGTGTGAAGCACATTTCTAAATATTTCCCTAGTCTGGAGTCGTAAGTTCTGAGTGCTACACACCAAATTGTCCAGTGATTGAAGCTCATTCATTGTGAATAGCCAACCTTACTACACTGTGACCTTAACCATGTCCCTAACCCTCTAACCCAAACCCTAAACCTAGCCAACACCTGAGCCTGAACCCTACCTAGCCCAAAACCTTATCCTAACCCTAACCATGAACAGAGCCCCAATTCTCTAACCCTAATACCAGAACTAATCTCGATGACGTCATCACTCCCAGCTGGTCCCCTGGCCAAATCATTATCACCTGGGATCAATTAAGCCTGCCCACGTGGCCCCTCCCCCTTGGTGACGTCATCACATCCGGTTTAATGGCCTAACCAGGCCTAGTTCAAAATCGCCAACTCATTGTCCCGGAATAATAAATGTAACCAGTATCCAACTCGGTTCTATGTTCTTTGAACACGATTTCCTTGTCAGGAAACAATGTGTTACAGATATTAAGGCACTTTATTCACGTATTCCTAGTTTTTGAAGCACTTTCTTAGATATTAACCTAGGTTATCATTGTGAATTTCCCGAGTTGGAGTCTCTCACTTCCAGTGTCTCAAGCTTTTTCATTGTGAATTCTAATTTGGTAAAACAACCTTTTTTACAAATATACCAGCACTTTCAACCTTATTACCACTTGACAGTCTATCCTACCTTTCACAGCGCTTTGGATACAAATTCTCAGTATTTCAAAATTCAGTAGAGATGTTCGGGTTTTAAAACGTATTTCAGGAGTTCTAGAGACACTCTGCCATTCCCCTGGCTGTTGTTTTGAGCAATGAGAGTTTTCATTTTAACACGGGTGTCATACCGGCTTTTTAAAGGCACAGTAAAACATTACTTGGAACCGTAGCCTGACTAACATTTTTATTTCATAGTGTTCTCAATACTTTCATACTGTTCGATAGCTCTAGGAAAATGAGTTTTTCAGTGTTTCACCAAAACCTATTCCCGAAAACGCCAACTCCTTTTGACGGGAAAAATAAATGTAAACAATGTCACACTCGCTTCTCAGCTGTTTGAACAAGATTTCCCAGTGACAAAATTGTGCTGTTCAGATACTCAGTCTATTGGAATATGTATTCCGAGAGTGTGAAGCACATTTCTAAATATTTCCCTTGTATGGAGTTGTAAATTCTCAGTGCTACACTCCAATTTGTCCAGTGGTTGAAGCTCATTTTCGTGAATACCCAACCTTACTACACTGTGACCATAACCCTGTCCCTAACCCTCTAACCCTAAGCGTAAACCTACCCTTAACCTGAGCCTGAACCCTACCTACCCCGAACCCTTATCCTAACCCTAACCCTAGCCAGAACCCCAATTCTCTAACCCTAACACCAGAACTAACTTCAAAGTCGTCATCACACCCAGCTGGGCCCCGGGCTAAATCATTATCTCCTGGTATCAATTAAACCTGCCCTCGTGGCCCCTCCCCCTTGGTGACGTCATCACTTCCTGTTTAATTGCCTAACCGGGCCTCTTTCAAAAACGCCAACACATTGTCTCTTAATTATAAATGTAAACAGCATCCAACTCTGTTCTATGTTCTTTGAACACGATTTGCTTGTCAGGAAACAATGTGTGACAGATATTAAGGCCCTATTTTCACGTATTTCTAGTGTTTGAAACACTGTCTTAGATATTAACCTAGGTTAAACTGAATCCTGGGTCTGGGCGAGGCCGTGTGCCCCTGGATCCGGGTGAGGCTGGGTCCCGGGTCCGGGTGAAGCCGTGGGCCCCTGCATCCGGGTGAGCCTGGGTCCCAGGTCCGCGTGAGGTCATGGGTCCATGGATCCGGGTGAGGCCACGCGACCCTGGGTCTGGGAGAGGCCACGCACCCCTGGGTCCGGGGGAAGCTAGATCCCGGGTCCGGGCGAGGCCGTGGGCCCCTGGATCCGGGTGAGGCCACGCGACCCTGGGTCTGGGAGAGGCCATGCGCCCCTGGGTCCGGGTGAAGCTGAATCCTGGGTCTGGGCGAGGCCGTGTGCACCTGGATCCGGGTGAGACTCGGTTCCGGGTCCGGGTGAGGCCGTGGGCCCCTGGATCCGGGTGAAGCCGTGCCCCTCGGTCCGGCCGAGACCAAACCAGAGGGAGTCGGACCTGCATTACCACCATTTCTCCACCATCCAGAGCTGAGGTGTCAGTGCCGACATGTACTCATAAGGAACTGGTGGACATTGATATTGGGTCTCAAAAGAACTATTGGTCCAGAAAGAAACTCACTACAGACTGATTCATTTGCCTGTCAGCATAACTATTATTGCTCCTCTCACATTCAATTCTTATAAGTATATCTCTAGTGACACATGATTTCGCTCATCTAGGGGAAATGATGAACAACATAGACTGATGAACAAGAACAGAACCAGAAACAAGGAGGCATCGATCGGACTATCGGGCCTCAGAGGGAGGATAGGGGAGGGTGGGGGGAGGGGGGAGAGATCAACCAAAGGTCTTGTGTGCACGCATATGAGCCTAACCAATGGTTAAGTTCAACAGGTGTTTGGGGCATCCATGGCGAGGGATGTGGGATGGGAATGGGGGGATGAGGACAAATATGTGACACCTTAATCAATAAAGAAATGAAAAAAAAGAAAGCAGTATTAATTCAGAGCAAATACTAATGAGTATCACAGAATTGTGTGAGAACAAGTGGAAAACCATCAAAATGTAAATGTCGAATCTAGAAGGGATGTTGTACACTGCAGAAATCCTGGAAATAGAGTTAGTTCACATGAAACCAGTGTTTAAAACCACCAGAAGTCACAGAAAAGTAGTTTTCAACTGTAAAACAGTTGAAAGACAAGTCTATATAGCTTCTCAAGTTCAGAGAAGAGTGTATAATGTTGTTTGTACTTGTGGAGAAGTCCCACAAGATGAGCAGAAGGCCCTTTATATGACAGAGCTAGAAATTAGCAGTAATTGAGAGCAAACACTAATGAATATCATTGAATTTTGTGAGAACAAGTGGAAAACCATCAAAATGTAAGTGTCTAGTTCATAAAGGATGTTGTACACTGCAGAAATCCTTGAAATAGAGTTAGTTCACATTAAACCAGTGTTTGAAAACAACAGAATTCAATGAAAAGTAGTATTCTACTGTAAAACAGTTGAAAGACAAGTGTATATAGCTTTTCAAGTTCAGAGAAGAGTGTATGAAGTTGTTTCTACATGTGGTGAAGTCCAACAAGTAGAGCAGAGGGCTCATTACAGGACACAGCTAGAAATCTGTAGTAATTCAGAGCAAATATTAAAGAATGGCAGGGAATTTTGTGAGAACAAGTAGAAAACCATCAAAATGTAAGTGTCTAGTGTAGAAAGGATGTTGTAAACTGCGGAAATCCATGAAATAGAGTTAGTTCACATGAAACCAGTTTTTGAAACCACCAGAATTCACTGAAAATTAGCATTCAACTGTAAAACTGTTGAAAGACAAGTATATATAGCTTCTCAAGTTCAGAGAAGAGTGTATAAAATTGTTTGGTCATTTGGTGAAGTCCCACAAATAGAGCAGCAGGCCCATTATAAGACACAGCTAGAAATCAGTAGTAATTCAGAGCAAATACTAATGAGTATCACAGAATTGTGAGAGACCAAGTGGAAAAGACATCAAAATGTAAGTGTCTAGTCTAGAAAGGATGTTGTACACTGCGGAAATCATTGAAATAGAGTTAGTTCACATGAAACCAGTGTTTGAAACCACCAGAAGTCACTGAAAAGTAGTTTTCAACTGTAAAACAGTTGAAAGACAAGTGTATATAGCTTCTCAAGTTCAGAGAAGAGTGTATGAAGTTGTTTTTACATGTGGTGACATCCCACAAGTAGAGCAGAAAGGCTATTATAGGACACTGCTAGAAATCTGTAGTATTTCAGAGCAAATATTAATGAATAGCATGGAATTGTGTGAGAATAAGTAGAAAACCATCAAAATGTAAGTGTCTAGTCTAGAAAGGATGTTGTACACTGCGGAAATCCTTGAAATAGAGTTAGTTCACATGAAACCAGTGTTTGAAACCATCAGAATTCACTGAAAAGTAGTATTGAACAGTAAAACAGTTGAAAGACAAGTGTATATAGCTTCTCTAATTCAGAGAAGAATGTATAAAGTTGTTTCTACAAGTGGTGAAGTCCCACAAGTAGAGCAGAAGGCCCATGAAAGGACACTGCATGAAAGCAGTAGAAATTCAGAGCAAATACTAATGAGTATCACAGAATTGTGAGAGACCAAGTGGAAAATACATCAAAATGTAAGTGTCTAGTCAATAAAGGATGTTATACACTGCAGAAATCTTGGAAATAAAGTTAGTTCACATGAAACCAGGGTTTGAAACCCCTAGAATACAAAAAAAAATTAGCATTCCACTGTAAAACTGTTGAAAGACAAGTGTATATAGCTTCTCAAGTTCAGAGAAGAGTGTATAAAATTGTTTGTACATTTGGTGAAGTCCCACAAATGGAGCAGCAGGCCCATTATAAGACACATCTAGAAATCAGTAGTATTTCACAGCAAATACTAATGAATATCATAGAATTGTGTGAGAACAAGTGGAAAACAATCAAAATGTAAGTGTATAGTCTAGAAAGGATGTTGTACACTGCAGAAATCCTTGAAATAGAGTTAGTTCACAAGAAACCAGTGTTTGAACCCACTAGAATTCACTGAAAAGTAGCATTCAACAGTACAACAGTTGAGAGACAAGTGTATATAGCTTCTAATGTTCAGAGAAGAGTGTATGAAGTTGTTTTTACATGTGGTGAAGTCCCACAAGTAGAGCAGAAGGCCCATTAGAGGACACAGCTAGAAATCAGTAGTAATTCAGAGCAAATACTAATGAGTATCACAGAATTGTGAGAGACCAAGTGGAAAAGACATCAAAATGTGTCTAGTCTATAAAGGATGTTATACACTGCAGAAATCTTGGAAATAGAGTTAGTTCACATGAAACCAGGGTTTGAAACCCATAGAATACAAAAATATTAGCATTCCACTGTAAAACTGTTGAAAGACAAGTGTATATAGTTTCTCAAGTTCAGAGAAGAGTGTATAAAATTGTTTGTACATGTGGTGAAGTCCCACAAATAGAGCAGAAGAGCTATTATAGGACACTGCAAGAAAGCAGTAGTAATTCAGAGCAAATACTAATGAGTATCACAGAATTGTGAGAGACCAAGTGGAAAAGACATCAAAATGTAAGTGTCTAGTCTAGAAAGGATGTTGTACACTGCGGAAATCATTGAAATAGAGTTAGTTCACATGAAACCAGTGTTTGAAACCACCAGAGGTCACTGTAAAGTAGTTTTCAACTGTAAAACAGTTGAAAGACAAGTGTATATAGCTTCTCAAGTTCAGAGAAAAGTGTATGAAGTTGTTTTTACATGTGGTGAGGGCCCACAGGAAGAGCAGAAGGGCTATTATAGGACACTGCTAGAAATCTGTAGTAATTCAGAGCAAATATTAATGAATAGCATGGAATTGTGTGAGAACAAGTGGAAAACCATCAAAATGTAAATGTCTAGTCTAGAAAGGATGTTGTACACTGCAGAAATCCTGGAAATAGAGTTAGATCACATGAAAGCAGTGTTTGAAACCAACAGAATTCACTGAAAAGTAGTATTCAACTGTAAAACAGTTGAAAGACAGGTGTATATAGCTTCTCAAGTTCAGAGAAGAGTGTATAAAGTTGTTTCTACATGTGGTGAAGTCCCACAAGTAGAGCAGAAGGCCCATTAGAGGACACAGCTAGAAAGCAGTAGTAATTCAGAGCAAATACTAATGAATATCATAGAATTGTGTGAGAACAAGTGGAAAAACATCAAAATGTAAGTGTCTAGTCTAGAAGGGATGTTGTACACTGCAGAAATCCTGGAAATAGAGTTAGTTCACATGAAAACAGTGTTTGAAACCCCTAGAATACAATGAAAATTAGCATTCAACTGTAAAACTGTTGAAAGACAAGTGTATACAGCTTCTCAAGTTCAGAGAAGCGTGTATGAAGTTGTGCTTACATGTGGTGACGTCCCACGAGTAGAGCAGAAAGGCTATTATAGGACATTGCTGTAATCTGTAGTAATTCAGAGCAAATATTAATTAATAGCATGGAATTGTGTGAGAATAAGTAGAAAACCATCAAAATGTAAGTGTCTAGTCTAGAAAGGATGTTGTACACTGCGGAAATCCTTGAAATAGAGTTAGTACACATGAAACCAGTGTTTGAAACCATCAGAATTCACTGAAAAGTAGTATTCAACAGTAAAACAGTTGAAAGACAAGTATATATAGCTTCTCAAGTTCAGAGAAGAGTGTATAAAATTGTTTGTACATGTGGTGAAGTCCCACAAGTAGAGCAGAAGAGCTATTATAGGACACTGCAAGAAAGCAGTAGTAATTCAGAGCAAATACTAATGAGTATCACAGAATTGTGAGAGACCAAGTGTAAAAGACATGAAAATGTAAGTGTCTAGTCTAGAAAGGATGTTGTACACTGCAAAAATCCTGGAAATAGAGTTAGATCACATGAAAGCAGTGTTTGAAACCAACAGAATTCACTGAAAAGTAGTATTCAACTGTAAAACTGTTGAAAGACAAGTGTATATAGCTTCTCAAGTTCAGAAAAAAGTGTATGAAGTTGTTTTTACATGTGGTGACGTCCCACAAGTAGAGCAGAAAGGCTATTATAGGACACTGCTAGAAATCTGTAGTAATTCAGAGCAAATATTAATTAATAGCATGGAATTGTGTGAGAATAAGTAGAAAACCATCAAAATGTAAGTGTCTAGTCTAGAAAGGATGTTGTACACTGCAGAAATCCTTGAAATAGAGTTAGTTCACATTAAACCAGTGTTTGAAAACAACAGAATTCAATGAAAAGTAGTATTCTACTGTAAAAGAGTTGAAAGACAAGTGTATATAGATTCTCAAGCTCAGAGAAGAGTGTATACTGTAGTTTGTATTAGTGGAGAAGTCCAACAAGTAGAGTAGAAAGCCCAAAATAGGACACAGCTAGAAATCAGTAGTAATTCAGAGCAAATACTAATAAATATCATAGAATTGTGTGAGAACAACTGGAAAACAATCAAAATGTAAGTGTGTCTAGTCTAGAAAGGATGTTGTACACTGAGGAAATCCTTGAAATAGAGTTAGTTCACATGAAACCAGTGTTTGAAACCACCAGAAGTCACTGAAAAGTAGTTTTCAACTGTAAAACAGTGGAAAGACAAGTGTATATAGCTTCTGAAGTTCAGAGAAGAGTGTATGAAGTAGTTTCTACATGTGGTGAAGTCCCACAAGTAGAACAGAAGGGCTATTATAGGGCACTGCATGAAAGCAGTAGTAATTCAGAGCAAATACTAATGAGTATCACAGAATTGTGAGAGACCAAGTAAAAAAGACATCAAAATGTAAGTGTCTATTCTAGAAAGGATGTTGTACACTGCAGAAATCCTTGAAATAGAGTTAGTTCACAAGAAACCAGTGTTTGAACCCACTAGAATTCACTGAAAAGTAGCATTCAACAGTACAACAGTTGAGAGACAAGTGTATATAGCTTCTAATGTTCAGAGAAGAGTGTATGAAGTTGTTTTTACATGTGGTGAAGTCCCACAAGTAGAGCAGAAGGCCCATTAGAGGACACAGCTAGAAATCAGTAGTAATTCAGAGCAAATACTAATGAGTATCACAGAATTGTGAGAGACCAAGTGGAAAAGACATCAAAATGTGTCTAGTCTATAAAGGATGTTATACACTGCAGAAATCTTGGAAATAGAGTTAGTTCACATGAAACCAGGGTTTGAAACCCATAGAATACAAAAAAATTAGCATTCCACTGTAAAACTGTTGAAAGACAAGTGTATATAGTTTCTCAAGTTCAGAGAAGAGTGTATAAAATTGTTTGTACATGTGGTGAAGTCCCACAAATAGAGCAGAAGAGCTATTAAGGACACTGCAAGAAAGCAGTAGTAATTCAGAGCAAATACTAATGAGTATCACAGAATTGTAAGAGACTAAGTGTAAAAGACATCAAAATGTAAGTGTCTAGTCTAGAAAGGATGTTGTACACTACAGAAATCCTGGAAATAGAGTTAGTTCACATGAAACCAGTGTTTGAAACCCCTAGAATACAATGAAAATTAGCATTCAACTGTAAAACTGTTGAAAGACAAGTGTATATAGCTTCTCAAGTTCAGAGAAGAATGTATGAAATTGTTTTTACATGTGGTGAAGTCCCACAAATAGAGCAGAAGGCCTATTATAAGACACATCTAGAAATCTGTAGTATTTCAGAGCAAATATTAATGAATATCATAGAATTGTGTGAGAACAAGTGGAAAACCATCAAAATGTAAATGTCTAGTCTAGAAAGGATGTTGTACACTGCAGAAATCCTGGAAATAGAGTTAGATCACATGAAAGCAGTGTTTGAAACCAACAAATTCACTGAAAAGTAGTATTCAACTGTAAAACAGTTGAAAAACAGGTGTATATAGCTTCTCAAGTTCAGAGAAGAGTGTATAAAGTTGTTTCTACATGTGGTGAAGTCCCACAAGTAGAGCAGAAGGCCCATTAGAGGACACAGCTAGAAAGCAGTAGTAATTCAGAGCAAATACTAATGTATATCATAGAATTGTGTGAGAACAAGTGGAAAAACATCAAAATGTAAGTGTGTAGTCTAGAAGGGATGTTGTACACTGCAGAAATCCTGGAAATAGAGTTAGTTCACATGAAAACAATGTTTGAAACCCCTAGAATACGATGAAAATTAGCATTCAACTGTAAAACTGTTGAAAGACAAGTGTATACAGCTTCTCAAGTTCAGAGAAGAGTGTATGAAGTTGTGTTTACATGTGGTGACGTCCCACGAGTAGAGCAGAAAGGCTATTATAGGACACTGCTAGAAATCTGTAGTAATTCAGAGCAAATATTAATTAATAGCATGGAATTGTGTGAGAATAAGTAGAAAACCATCAAAATGTAAGAGTCTAGTCTAGAAAGGATGTTGTACACTGCGGAAATCCTTGAAATAGAGTTAGTACACATGAAACCAGTGTTTGAAACCATCAGAATTCACTGAAAAGTAGTATTCAACAGTAAAACAGTTGAAAGACAAGTATATATAGCTTCTCAAGTTCAGAGAAGAGTGTATAAAATTGTTTGTACATGTGGTGAAGTCCCACAAGTAGGGCAGAAGAGCTATTATAGGACACTGCAAGAAAGCAGTAGTAATTCAGAGCAAATACTAATGAGTATCACAGAATTGTGAGAGACCAAGTGTAAAAGACATCAAAATGTAAGTGTCTAGTCTAGAAAGGATGTTGTACACTGCAGAAATCCTGGAAATAGAGTTAGATCACATGAAAGCAGTGTTTGAAACCAACAGAATTCACTGAAAAGTAGTATTCAACTGTAAAACTGTTGAAAGACAAGTGTATATAGCTTCTCAAGTTCAGAGAAGAATGTGTGAAGTTGTTTTTACATGTGGTGAAGTCCCACAAATAGAGTAGAAGGCCTATTATAAGACGCACCTAGAAATCAGTAGTATTTCAGAGCAAATATTAATGAATATCATCGTATTGTGTGAGAACAAGTGGAAAACCATCAAAATGTAAGTGTCAGGTCTAGAAAGGATGTTGTACACTGCAGAAATCGTGGAAATAGAGTTAGTTTACATGAAACCAGTGTTTGAAACCACCAGAAGTCACTGAAAAGTAGCTTTCAACTGTAAAACAGTTGAAAGACAAGTGTATATAGCTTCTCAAGTTCAGAGAAGAGTGTATAAAATTGTTTGTACATGTGGTGAAGTCCCACAAGTAGGGCAGAAGAGCTATTATAGGACACTGCAAGAAAGCAGTAGTAATTCAGAGCAAATACTAATGAGTATCACAGAATTGTGAGAGACCAAGTGTAAAAGACATCAAAATGTAAGTGTCTAGTCTAGAAAGGATGTTGTACACTGCAGAAATCCTGGAAATAGAGTTAGATCACATGAAAGCAGTGTTTGAAACCAACAGAATTCACTGAAAAGTAGTATTCAACTGTAAAACTGTTGAAAGACAAGTGTATATAGCTTCTCAAGTTCAGAGAAGAATGTGTGAAGTTGTTTTTACATGTGGTGAAGTCCCACAAATAGAGCAGAAGGCCTATTATAAGACGCACCTAGAAATCAGTAGTATTTCAGAGCAAATGTTAATGAATATCATCGTATTGTGTGAGAACAAGTGGAAAACCATCAAAATGTAAGTGTCAGGTCTAGAAAGGATGTTGTACACTGCAGAAATCGTGGAAATAGAGTTAGTTTACATGAAACTAGTGTTTGAAACCCCTAGAATACAATGAAAATTAGCATTCAACTGTAAAACTATTGAAAGACAAGTGTATATAGCTTCTCAAGTTCAGAAAAAAGTGTATGAAGTTGTTTTTACATGTGGTGACGTCCCACAAGTAGAGCAGAAAGGCTATTATAGGACACTGCTAGAAATCTGTAGTAATTCAGAGCAAATATTAATTAATAGCATGGAATTGTGTGAGAATAAGTAGAAAACCATCAAAATGTAAGTGTCTAGTCTAGAAAGGATGTTGTACACTGCAGAAATCCTTGAAATAGTGTTAGTTCACATTAAACCAGTGTTTGAAAACAACAGAATTCAATGAAAAGTAGTATTCTACTGTAAAACAGTTGAAAGACAAGTGTATATAGATTCTCAAGCTCAGAGAAGAGTGTATAATGTAGTTTGTACTAGTGGAGAAGTCCAACAAGTAGAGTAGAAAGCCCAAAATAGGACACAGCTAGAAATCAGTAGTAATTCAGAGCAAATACTAATAAATATCATAGAATTGTGTGAGAACAACTGGAAAACAATCAAAATGTAAGTGTGTCTAGTCTAGAAAGGATGTTGTACACTGAGGAAATCCTTGAAATAGAGTTAGTTCACATGAAACCAGTGTTTGAAACCACCAGAAGTCACTGAAAAGTAGTTTTCAACTGTAAAACAGTGGAAAGACAAGTGTATATAGCTTCTGAAGTTCAGAGAAGAGTGTATGAAGTAGTTTCTACATGTGGTGAAGTCCCACAAGTAGAACAGAAGGGCTATTATAGGGCACTGCATGAAAGCAGTAGTAATTCAGAGCAAATACTAATGAGTATCACAGAATTGTGAGAGACCAAGTAAAAAAGACATCAAAATGTAAGTGTCTATTCTAGAAAGGATGTTGTACACTGCAGAAATCCTTGAAATAGAGTTAGTTCACAAGAAACCAGTGTTTGAACCCACTAGAATTCACTGAAAAGTAGCATTCAACAGTACAACAGTTGAGAGACAAGTGTATATAGCTTCTAATGTTCAGAGAAGAGTGTATGAAGTTGTTTTTACATGTGGTGAAGTCCCACAAGTAGAGCAGAAGGCCCATTAGAGGACACAGCTAGAAATCAGTAGTAATTCAGAGCAAATACTAATGAGTATCACAGAATTGTGAGAGACCAAGTGGAAAAGACATCAAAATGTGTCTAGTCTATAAAGGATGTTATACACTGCAGAAATCTTGGAAATAGAGTTAGTTCACATGAAACCAGGGTTTGAAACCCCTAGAATACAAAAAAAAATTAGCATTCCACTGTAAAACTGTTGAAAGACAAGTGTATATAGTTTCTCAAGTTCAGAGAAGAATGTATGAAGTTGTTTTTACATGTGGTGAAGTCCCACAAATAGAGCAGAAAGCCTATTATAAGACACAGCTAGAAATCTGTAGTATTTCAGAGCAAATATTAATGAATATCATAGAATTGTGTGAGAACAAGTGGAAAACCATCAAAATGTAAATGTCTAGTCTAGAAAGGATGTTGTACACTGCAGAAATCCTGGAAATAGAGTTAGATCACATGAAAGCAGTGTTTGAAACCAACAGAATTCACTGAAAAGTAGTATTCAACTGTAAAACAGTTGAAAGACAGGTGTATATGGCTTCTCAAGTGAAGAGAAGAGTGTATAAAGTTGTTTCTACATGTGGTGAAGTCCCACAAGTAGAGCAGAAGGCCCATTAGAGGACACAGCTAGAAAGCAGTAGTAATTCAGAGCAAATACTAATGAATATCATAGAATTGTGTGAGAACAAGTGGAAAAACATCAAAATGTAAGTGTCTAGTCTAGAAGGGATGTTGTACACTGCAGAAATCCTGGAAATAGAGTTAGTTCACATGAAAACAATGTTTGAAACCCCTAGAATACAATGAAAATTAGCATTCAACTGTAAAACTGTTGAAAGACAAGTGTATACAGCTTCTCAAGTTCAGAGAAGAGTGTATGAAGTTGTGTTTACATGTGGTGACGTCCCACGAGTAGAGCAGAAAGGCTATTATAGGACACTGCTAGAAATCTGTAGTAATTCAGAGCAAATATTAATTAATAGCATGGAATTGTGTGAGAATAAGTAGAAACCCATCAAAATGTAAGAGTCTAGTCTAGAAAGGATGTTGTACACTGCGGAAATCCTTGAAATAGAGTTAGTACACATGAAACCAGTGTTTGAAACCATCAGAATTCACTGAAAAGTAGTATTCAACAGTAAAACAGTTGAAAGACAAGTATATATAGCTTCTCAAGTTCAGAGAAGAGTGTATAAAATTGTTTGTACATGTGGTGAAGTCCCACAAGTAGGGCAGAAGAGCTATTATAGGACACTGCAAGAAAGCAGTAGTAATTCAGAGCAAATACTAATGAGTATCACAGAATTGTGAGAGACCAAGTGTAAAAGACATCAAAATGTAAGTGTCTAGTCTAGAAAGGATGTTGTACACTGCAGAAATCCTGGAAATAGAGTTAGATCACATGAAAGCAGTGTTTGAAACCAACAGAATTCACTGAAAAGTAGTATTCAACTGTAAAACTGTTGAAAGACAAGTGTATATAGCTTCTCAAGTTCAGAGAAGAATGTGTGAAGTTGTTTTTACATGTGGTGAAGTCCCACAAATAGAGTAGAAGGCCTATTATAAGACGCACCTAGAAATCAGTAGTATTTCAGAGCAAATATTAATGAATATCATCGTATTGTGTGAGAACAAGTGGAAAACCATTAAAATGTAAATGTCAGGTCTAGAAAGGATGTTGTACACTGCAGAAATCGTGGAAATAGAGTTAGTTTACATGAAACCAGTGTTTGAAACCACAAGAAGTCACTGAAAAGTAGCTTTCAACTGTAAAACAGTTGAAAGACAAGTGTATATAGCTTCTCAAGTTCAGAGAAGAGTGTATGAAGTTGTTTTTACATGTGGTTACGTCCCACAAGTAGAGCAGAAAGGCTATTATAGGACACTGCTAGAAATCTGTAGTAATTCAGAGCAAATATTAATTAATAGCATGGAATTGTGTGAGAATAAGTAGAAAACCATCAAAATGTAAGTGTCTAGTCTAGAAAGGATGTTGTACACTGCAGAAATCCTTGAAATAGAGTTAGTTCACATTAAACCAGTGTTTGAAAACAACAGAATTCAATGAAAAGTAGTATTCTACTGTAAAAGAGTTGAAAGACAAGTGTATATAGATTCTCAAGCTCAGAGAAGAGTGTATACTGTAGTTTGTATTAGTGGAGAAGTCCAACAAGTAGAGTAGAAAGCCCAAAATAGGACACAGCTAGAAATCAGTAGTAATTCAGAGCAAATACTAATAAATATCATAGAATTGTGTGAGAACAACTGGAAAACAATCAAAATGTAAGTGTGTCTAGTCTAGAAAGGATGTTGTACACTGAGGAAATCCTTGAAATAGAGTTAGTTCACATGAAACCAGTGTTTGAAACCACCAGAAGTCACTGAAAAGTAGTTTTCAACTGTAAAACAGTGGAAAGACAAGTGTATATAGCTTCTGAAGTTCAGAGAAGAGTGTATGAAGTAGTTTCTACATGTGGTGAAGTCCCACAAGTAGAGCAGAAGGGCTATTATAGGGCACTGCATGAAAGCAGTAGTAATTCAGAGCAAATACTAATGAGTATCACAGAATTGTGAGAGACCAAGTAAAAAAGACATCAAAATGTAAGTGTCTATTCTAGAAAGGATGTTGTACACTGCAGAAATCCTTGAAATAGAGTTAGTTCACAAGAAACCAGTGTTTGAACCCACTAGAATTCACTGAAAAGTAGCATTCAACAGTACAACAGTTGAGAGACAAGTGTATATAGCTTCTAATGTTCAGAGAAGAGTGTATGAAGTTGTTTTTACATGTGGTGAAGTCCCACAAGTAGAGCAGAAGGCCCATTAGAGGACACAGCTAGAAATCAGTAGTAATTCAGAGCAAATACTAATGAGTATCACAGAATTGTGAGAGACCAAGTGGAAAAGACATCAAAATGTGTCTAGTCTATAAAGGATGTTATACACTGCAGAAATCTTGGAAATAGAGTTAGTTCACATGAAACCAGGGTTTGAAACCCATAGAATACAAAAAAATTAGCATTCCACTGTAAAACTGTTGAAAGACAAGTGTATATAGTTTCTCAAGTTCAGAGAAGAGTGTATAAAATTGTTTGTACATGTGGTGAAGTCCCACAAATAGAGCAGAAGAGCTATTAAGGACACTGCAAGAAAGCAGTAGTAATTCAGAGCAAATACTAATGAGTATCACAGAATTGTAAGAGACTAAGTGTAAAAGACATCAAAATGTAAGTGTCTAGTCTAGAAAGGATGTTGTACACTACAGAAATCCTGGAAATAGAGTTAGTTCACATGAAACCAGTGTTTGAAACCCCTAGAATACAATGAAAATTAGCATTCAACTGTAAAACTGTTGAAAGACAAGTGTATATAGCTTCTCAAGTTCAGAGAAGAATGTATGAAATTGTTTTTACATGTGGTGAAGTCCCACAAATAGAGCAGAAGGCCTATTATAAGACACATCTAGAAATCTGTAGTATTTCAGAGCAAATATTAATGAATATCATAGAATTGTGTGAGAACAAGTGGAAAACCATCAAAATGTAAATGTCTAGTCTAGAAAGGATGTTGTACACTGCAGAAATCCTGGAAATAGAGTTAGATCACATGAAAGCAGTGTTTGAAACCAACAAATTCACTGAAAAGTAGTATTCAACTGTAAAACAGTTGAAAAACAGGTGTATATAGCTTCTCAAGTTCAGAGAAGAGTGTATAAAGTTGTTTCTACATGTGGTGAAGTCCCACAAGTAGAGCAGAAGGCCCATTAGAGGACACAGCTAGAAAGCAGTAGTAATTCAGAGCAAATACTAATGAATATCATAGAATTGTGTGAGAACAAGTGGAAAAACATCAAAATGTAAGTGTCTAGTCTAGAAGGGATGTTGTACACTGCAGAAATCCTGGAAATAGAGTTAGTTCACATGAAAACAATGTTTGAAACCCCTAGAATACAATGAAAATTAGCATTCAACTGTAAAACTGTTGAAAGACAAGTGTATACAGCTTCTCAAGTTCAGAGAAGAGTGTATGAAGTTGTGTTTACATGTGGTGACGTCCCACGAGTAGAGCAGAAAGGCTATTATAGGACACTGCTAGAAATCTGTAGTAATTCAGAGCAAATATTAATTAATAGCATGGAATTGTGTGAGAATAAGTAGAAAACCATCAAAATGTAAGAGTCTAGTCTAGAAAGGATGTTGTACACTGCGGAAATCCTTGAAATAGAGTTAGTACACATGAAACCAGTGTTTGAAACCATCAGAATTCACTGAAAAGTAGTATTCAACAGTAAAACAGTTGAAAGACAAGTATATATAGCTTCTCAAGTTCAGAGAAGAGTGTATAAAATTGTTTGTACATGTGGTGAAGTCCCACAAGTAGGGCAGAAGAGCTATTATAGGACACTGCAAGAAAGCAGTAATAATTCAGAGCAAATACTAATGAGTATCACAGAATTGTGAGAGACCAAGTGTAAAAGACATCAAAATGTAAGTGTCTAGTCTAGAAAGGATGTTGTACACTGCAGAAATCCTGGAAATAGAGTTAGATCACATGAAAGCAGTGTTTGAAACCAACAGAATTCACTGAAAAGTAGTATTCAACTGTAAAACTGTTGAAAGACAAGTATATATAGCTTCTCAAGTTCAGAGAAGAGTGTATGAAGTTGTTTTTACATGTGGTTACGTCCCACAAGTAGAGCAGAAAGGCTATTATAGGACACTGCTAGAAATCTGTAGTAATTCAGAGCAAATATTAATTAATAGCATGGAATTGTGTGAGAATAAGTAGAAAACCATCAAAATGTAAGTGTCTAGTCTAGAAAGGATGTTGTACACTGCAGAAATCCTTGAAATAGAGTTAGTTCACATTAAACCAGTGTTTGAAAACAACAGAATTCAATGAAAAGTAGTATTCTACTGTAAAACAGTTGAAAGACAAGTGTATATAGATTCTCAAGCTCAGAGAAGAGTGTATAATGTAGTTTGTACTAGTGGAGAAGTCCAACAAGTAGAGTAGAAAGCCCAAAATAGGACACAGCTAGAAATCAGTAGTAATTCAGAGCAAATACTAATAAATATCATAGAATTGTGTGAGAACAACTGGAAAACAATCAAAATGTAAGTGTGTCTAGTCTAGAAAGGATGTTGTACACTGAGGAAATCCTTGAAATAGAGTTAGTTCACATGAAACCAGTGTTTGAAACCACCAGAAGTCACTGAAAAGTAGTTTTCAACTGTAAAACAGTGGAAAGACAAGTGTATATAGCTTCTGAAGTTCAGAGAAGAGCGTATGAAGTACTTTCTACATGTGGTGAAGTCCCACAAGTAGAGCAGAAGGGCTCTTATAGGGCACTGCATGAAAGCAGTAGTAATTCAGAGCAAATACTAATGAGTATCACAGAATTGTGAGAGACCAAGTAAAAAAGACATCAAAATGTAAGTGTCTATTCTAGAAAGGATGTTGTACACTGCAGAAATCCTTGAAATAGAGTTAGTTCACAAGAAACCAGTGTTTGAACCCACTAGAATTCACTGAAAAGTAGCATTCAACAGTACAACAGTTGAGAGACAAGTGTATATAGCTTCTAATGTTCAGAGAAGAGTGTATGAAGTTGTTTTTACATGTGGTGAAGTCCCAAAGTAGAGCAGAAGGCCCATTAGAGGACACAGCTAGAAATCAGTAGTAATTCAGAGCAAATACTAATGAGTATCACTGAATTGTGAGAGACCAAGTGGAAAAACATCAAAATGTAAGTGTCTAGTCTAGAAGGGATGTTGTACACTGCAGAAATCCTGGAAATAGAGTTAGTTCACATGAAAACAATGTTTGAAACCCCTAGAATACAATGCAAATTAGCATTCAACTGTAAAACTGTTGAAAGACAAGTGTATACAGCTTCTCAAGTTCAGAGAAGAGTGTATGAAGTTGTGTTTACATGTGGTGACGTCCCACGAGTAGAGCAGAAAGGCTATTATAGGACACTGCTAGAAATCTGTAGTAATTCAGAGCAAATATTAATTAATAGCATGGAATTGTGTGAGAATAAGTAGAAAACCATCAAAATGTAAGAGTCTAGTCTAGAAAGGATGTTGTACACTGCGGAAATCCTTGAAATAGAGTTAGTACACATGAAACCAGTGTTTGAAACCATCAGAATTCACTGAAAAGTAGTATTCAACAGTAAAACAGTTGAAAGACAAGTATATATAGCTTCTCAAGTTCAGAGAAGAGTGTATAAAATTGTTTGTACATGTGGTGAAGTCCCACAAGTAGGGCAGAAGAGCTATTATAGGACACTGCAAGAAAGCAGTAGTAATTCAGAGCAAATACTAATGAGTATCACAGAATTGTGAGAGACCAAGTGTAAAAGACATCAAAATGTAAGTGTCTAGTCTAGAAAGGATGTTGTACACTGCAGAAATCCTGGAAATAGAGTTAGATCACATGAAAGCAGTGTTTGAAACCAACAGAATTCACTGAAAAGTAGTATTCAACTGTAAAACTGTTGAAAGACAAGTATATATAGCTTCTCAAGTTCAGAGAAGAGTGTATGAAGTTGTTTTTACATGTGGTTACGTCCCACAAGTAGAGCAGAAAGGCTATTATAGGACACTGCTAGAAATCTGTAGTAATTCAGAGCAAATATTAATTAATAGCATGGAATTGTGTGAGAATAAGTAGAAAACCATCAAAATGTAAGTGTCTAGTCTAGAAAGGATGTTGTACACTGCAGAAATCCTTGAAATAGAGTTAGTTCACATTAAACCAGTGTTTGAAAACAACAGAATTCAATGAAAAGGAGTATTCTACTGTAAAATAGTTGAAAGACAAGTGTATATAGATTCTCAAGCTCAGAGAAGAGTGTATAATGTAGTTTGTACTAGTGGAGAAGTCCAACAAGTAGAGTAGAAAGCCCAAAATAGGACACAGCTAGAAATCAGTAGTAATTCAGAGCAAATACTAATAAATATCATAGAATTGTGTGAGAACAACTGGAAAACAATCAAAATGTAAGTGTGTCTAGTCTAGAAAGGATGTTGTACACTGAGGAAATCCTTGAAATAGAGTTAGTTCACATGAAACCAGTGTTTGAAACCACCAGAAGTCACTGAAAAGTAGTTTTCAACTGTAAAACAGTGGAAAGACAAGTGTATATAGCTTCTGAAGTACAGAGAAGAGCGTATGAAGTACTTTCTACATGTGGTGAAGTCCCACAAGTAGAGCAGAAGGGCTCTTATAGGGCACTGCATGAAAGCAGTAGTAATTCAGAGCAAATACTAATGAGTATCACAGAATTGTTGGGGACCAAGTGTAAAAGACATCAAAATGTAAGTGTCTATTCTAGAAAGGATGTTGTACACTGCAGAAATCCTTGAAATAGAGTTAGTTCACAAGAAACCACTGTTTGAACCCACTAGAATTCACTGAAAAGTAGCATTCAACAGTACAACAGTTGAGAGACAAGTGTATATAGCTTCTAATGTTCAGAGAAGAGTGTATGAAGTTGTTTTTACATGTGGTGAAGTCCCACAAGTAGAGCAGAAGGCCCATTAGAGGACACAGCTAGAAATCAGTAGTAATTCAGAGCAAATACTAATGAGTATCACAGAATTGTGAGAGACCAAGTGGAAAAGACATCAAAATGTGTCTAGTCTATAAAGGATGTTATACACTGCAGAAATCTTGGAAATAGAGTTAGTTCACGTGAAACCAGGGTTTGAAACCCCTAGAATACAAAAAAAATTAGCATTCCACTGTAAAACTGTTGAAAGACAAGTGTATATAGTTTCTCAAGTTCAGAGAAGAGTGTATAAAATTGTTTGTACATGTGGTGAAGTCCCACAAATAGAGCAGAAGAGCTATTATAGGACACTGCAAGAAAGCAGTAGTAATTCAGAGCAAATACTAATGAGTATCACAGAATTGTTGGGGACCAAGTGTAAAAGACATCAAAATGTAAGTGTCTAGTCTAGAAAGGATGTTGTACACTACAGAAATCCTGGAAATAGAGTTAGTTCACATGAAACCAGTGTTTGAAACCCCTAGAATACAATGAAAATTAGCATTCAACTGTAAAACTGTTGAAAGACAAGTGTATATAGCTTCTCAAGTTCAGAGAAGAATGTATGAAGTTGTTTTTACATGTGGTGAAGTCCCACAAATAGAGCAGAAGGCCTATTATAAGACACAGCTAGAAATCTGTAGTATTTCAGAGCAAATATTAATGAATATCATAGAATTGTGTGAGAACAAGTGGAAAACCATCAAAATGTAAATGTCTAGTCTAGAAAGGATGTTGTACACTGCAGAAATCCTGGAAATAGAGTTAGATCACATGAAAGCAGTGTTTGAAACCAACAGAATTCACTGAAAAGTAGTATTCAACTGTAAAACAGTTGAAAGACAGGTGTATATAGCTTCTCAAGTTCAGAGAAGAGTGTATAAAGTTGTTTCTACATGTGGTGAAGTCCCACAAGTAGAACAGAAGGCCCATTAGAGGACACAGCTAGAAATCAGTAGTAATTCAGAGCAAATACTAATGAATATCATAGAATTGTGTGAGTACAAGTGGAAAAACATCAAAATGTAAGTGTCTAGTCTAGAAGGGATGTTGTACACTGCAGAAATCCTGGAAATAGAGTTACTTCACATGAAAACAATGTTTGAAACCCCTAGAATACAATGAAAATTAGCATTCAACTGTAAAACTGTTGAAAGACAAGTGTATACAGCTTCTCAAGTTCAGAGAATAGTGTATGAAGTTGTGTTTACATGTGGTGACGTCCCACGAGTAGAGCAGAAAGGCTATTATAGGACACTGCTAGAAATTTGTAGTAATTCAGAGCAAATATTAATTAATAGCATGGAATTGTGTGAGAATAAGTAGAAAACCATCAAAATGTAAGAGTCTAGTCTAGAAAGGATGTTGTACACTGCGGAAATCCTTGAAATAGAGTTAGTACACATGAAATCAGTGTTTTAAACCATCAGAATTCACTGAAAAGTAGTATTCAACAGTAAAACAGTTGAAAGACAAGTATATATAGCTTCTCAAGTTCAGAGAAGAGTGTATAAAATTGTTTGTACATGTGGTGAAGTCCCACAAGTAGAGCAGAAGAGCTATTATAGGACACTGCAAGAAAGCAGTAGTAATTCAGAGCAAATACTAATGAGTATCACAGAATTGTGAGAGACCAAGTGTAAAAGACATCAAAATGTAAGTGTCTAGTCTAGAAAGGATGTTGTACACTGCAGAAATCCTGGAAATAGAGTTAGATCACATGAAAGCAGTGTTTGAAACCAACAGAATTCACTGAAAAGTAGTATTCAACTGTAAAACTGTTGAAAGACAAGTGTATATAGCTTCTCAAGTTCAGAGAAGAATGTGTGAAGTTGTTTTTACATGTGGTGAAGTCCCACAAATAGAGCAGAAGGCCTATTATAAGACGCACCTAGAAATCAGTAGTATTTCACAGCAAATATTAATGAATATCATCGTATTGTGTGAGAACAAGTGGAAAACCATCAAAATGTAAGTGTCAGGTCTAGAAAGGATGTTGTACACTGCAGAAATCGTGGAAATAGAGTTAGTTTACATGAAACCAGTTTTTGAAACCACCAGAAGTCACTGAAAAGTAGCTTTCAACTGTAAAACAGTTGAAAGACAAGTGTATATAGCTTCTCAAGTTCAGAGAAGAGTGTATGAAGTTGTTTTTACATGTGGTTACGTCCCACAAGTAGAGCAGAAAGGCTATTATAGGACACTGCTAGAAATCTGTAGTAATTCAGAGCAAATATTAATTAATAGCATGGAATTGTGTGAGAATAAGTAGAAAACCATCAAAATGTAAGTGTCTAGTCTAGAAAGGATGTTGTACACTGCAGAAATCCTTGAAATAGAGTTAGTTCACATTAAACCAGTGTTTGAAAACAACAGAATTCAATGAAAAGTAGTATTCTACTGTAAAACAGTTGAAAGACAAGTGTATATAGATTCTCAAGCTCAGAGAAGAGTGTATAATGTAGTTTGTACTAGTGGAGAAGTCCAACAAGTAGAGTAGAAAGCCCAAAATAGGACACAGCTAGAAATCAGTAGTAATTCAGAGCAAATACTAATAAATATCATAGAATTGTGTGAGAACAACTGGAAAACAATCAAAATGTAAGTGTGTCTAGTCTAGAAAGGATGTTGTACACTGAGGAAATCCTTGAAATAGAGTTAGTTCACATGAAACCAGTGTTTGAAACCACCAGAAGTCACTGAAAAGTAGTTTTCAACTGTAAAACATTGGAAAGACAAGTGTATATAGCTTCTGAAGTTCAGAGAAGAGTGTATGAAGTAGTTTCTACATGTGGTGAAGTCCCACAAGTAGAGCAGAAGGGCTCTTATAGGGCACTGCATGAAAGCAGTAGTAATTCAGAGCAAATACTAATGAGTATCACAGAATTGTGAGAGACCAAGTAAAAAAGACATCAAAATGTAAGTGTCTATTCTAGAAAGGATGTTGTACACTGCAGAAATCCTGGAAATAGAGTTAGATCACATGAAAGCAGTGTTTGAAACCAACAGAATTCACTGAAAAGTAGTATTCAACTGTAAAACAGTTGAAAGACAGGTGTATATAGGTTCTCAAGTTCAGAGAAGAGTGTATAAAGTTGTTTCTACATGTGGTGAAGTCCCACAAGTAGAGCAGAAGGCCCATTAGAGGACACAGCTAGAAATCAGTAGTAATTCAGAGCAAATACTAATGAATATCATAGAATTGTGTGAGAACAAGTGGAAAAACATCAAAATGTAAGTGTCTAGTCTAGAAGGGATGTTGTACACTGCAGAAATCCTGGAAATAGAGTTAGTTCACATGAAAACAATGTTTGAAACCCCGAGAATACAATGAAAATTAGCATTCAACTGTAAAACTGTTGAAAGACAAGTGTATACAGCTTCTCAAGTTCAGAGAAGAGTGTATGAAGTTGTGTTTACATGTGGTGACGTCCCACGAGTAGAGCAGAAAGGCTATTATAGGACACTGCTAGAAATCTGTAGTAATTCAGAGCAAATATTAATTAATAGCATGGAATTGTGTGAGAATAAGTAGAAAACCATCAAAATGTAAGAGTCTAGTCTAGAAAGGATGTTGTACACTGCGGAAATCCTTGAAATAGAGTTAGTACACATGAAATCAGTGTTTTAAACCATCAGAATTCACTGAAAAGTAGTATTCAACAGTAAAACAGTTGAAAGACAAGTATATATAGCTTCTCAAGTTCAGAGAAGAGTGTATAAAATTGTTTGTACATGTGGTGAAGTCCCACAAGTAGAGCAGAAGAGCTATTATAGGACACTGCAAGAAAGCAGTAGTAATTCAGAGCAAATACTAATGAGTATCACAGAATTGTGAGAGACCAAGTGTAAAAGACATCAAAATGTAAGTGTCTAGTCTAGAAAGGATGTTGTACACTGCAGAAATCCTGGAAATAGAGTTAGATCACATGAAAGCAGTGTTTGAAACCAACAGAATTCACTGAAAAGTAGTATTCAACTGTAAAACTGTTGAAAGACAAGTGTATATAGCTTCTCAAGTTCAGAGAAGAATGTGTGAAGTTGTTTTTACATGTGGTGAAGTCCCACAAATAGAGCAGAAGGCCTATTATAAGACGCACCTAGAAATCAGTAGTATTTCACAGCAAATATTAATGAATATCATCGTATTGTGTGAGAACAAGTGGAAAACCATCAAAATGTAAGTGTCAGGTCTAGAAAGGATGTTGTACACTGCAGAAATCGTGGAAATAGAGTTAGTTTACATGAAACCAGTTTTTGAAACCACCAGAAGTCACTGAAAAGTAGCTTTCAACTGTAAAACAGTTGAAAGACAAGTGTATATAGCTTCTCAAGTTCAGAGAAGAGTGTATGAAGTTGTTTTTACATGTGGTTACGTCCCACAAGTAGAGCAGAAAGGCTATTATAGGACACTGCTAGAAATCTGTAGTAATTCAGAGCAAATATTAATTAATAGCATGGAATTGTGTGAGAATAAGTAGAAAACCATCAAAATGTAAGTGTCTAGTCTAGAAAGGATGTTGTACACTGCAGAAATCCTTGAAATAGAGTTAGTTCACATTAAACCAGTGTTTGAAAACAACAGAATTCAATGAAAAGTAGTATTCTACTGTAAAACAGTTGAAAGACAAGTGTATATAGATTCTCAAGCTCAGAGAAGAGTGTATAATGTAGTTTGTACTAGTGGAGAAGTCCAACAAGTAGAGTAGAAAGCCCAAAATAGGACACAGCTAGAAATCAGTAGTAATTCAGAGCAAATACTAATAAATATCATAGAATTGTGTGAGAACAACTGGAAAACAATCAAAATGTAAGTGTGTCTAGTCTAGAAAGGATGTTGTACACTGAGGAAATCCTTGAAATAGAGTTAGTTCACATGAAACCAGTGTTTGAAACCACCAGAAGTCACTGAAAAGTAGTTTTCAACTGTAAAACATTGGAAAGACAAGTGTATATAGCTTCTGAAGTTCAGAGAAGAGTGTATGAAGTAGTTTCTACATGTGGTGAAGTCCCACAAGTAGAGCAGAAGGGCTCTTATAGGGCACTGCATGAAAGCAGTAGTAATTCAGAGCAAATACTAATGAGTATCACAGAATTGTGAGAGACCAAGTAAAAAAGACATCAAAATGTAAGTGTCTATTCTAGAAAGGATGTTGTACACTGCAGAAATCCTGGAAATAGAGTTAGATCACATGAAAGCAGTGTTTGAAACCAACAGAATTCACTGAAAAGTAGTATTCAACTGTAAAACAGTTGAAAGACAGGTGTATATAGGTTCTCAAGTTCAGAGAAGAGTGTATAAAGTTGTTTCTACATGTGGTGAAGTCCCACAAGTAGAGCAGAAGGCCCATTAGAGGACACAGCTAGAAATCAGTAGTAATTCAGAGCAAATACTAATGAATATCATAGAATTGTGTGAGAACAAGTGGAAAAACATCAAAATGTAAGTGTCTAGTCTAGAAGGGATGTTGTACACTGCAGAAATCCTGGAAATAGAGTTAGTTCACATGAAAACAATGTTTGAAACCCCGAGAATACAATGAAAATTAGCATTCAACTGTAAAACTGTTGAAAGACAAGTGTATACAGCTTCTCAAGTTCAGAGAAGAGTGTATGAAGTTGTGTTTACATGTGGTGACGTCCCACGAGTAGAGCAGAAAGGCTATTATAGGACACTGCTAGAAATCTGTAGTAATTCAGAGCAAATATTAATTAATAGCATGGAATTGTGTGAGAATAAGTAGAAAACCATCAAAATGTAAGAGTCTAGTCTAGAAAGGATGTTGTACACTGCGGAAATCCTTGAAATAGAGTTAGTACACATGAAATCAGTGTTTTAAACCATCAGAATTCACTGAAAAGTAGTATTCAACAGTAAAACAGTTGAAAGACAAGTATATATAGCTTCTCAAGTTCAGAGAAGAGTGTATAAAATTGTTTGTACATGTGGTGAAGTCCCACAAGTAGAGCAGAAGAGCTATTATAGGACACTGCAAGAAAGCAGTAGTAATTCAGAGCAAATACTAATGAGTATCACAGAATTGTGAGAGACCAAGTGTAAAAGACATCAAAATGTAAGTGTCTAGTCTAGAAAGGATGTTGTACACTGCAGAAATCCTGGAAATAGAGTTAGATCACATGAAAGCAGTGTTTGAAACCAACAGAATTCACTGAAAAGTAGTATTCAACTGTAAAACTGTTGAAAGACAAGTGTATATAGCTTCTCAAGTTCAGAGAAGAATGTGTGAAGTTGTTTTTACATGTGGTGAAGTCCCACAAATAGAGCAGAAGGCCTATTATAAGACGCACCTAGAAATCAGTAGTATTTCACAGCAAATATTAATGAATATCATCGTATTGTGTGAGAACAAGTGGAAAACCATCAAAATGTAAGTGTCAGGTCTAGAAAGGATGTTGTACACTGCAGTAATCGTGGAAATAGAGTTAGTTTACATGAAACCAGTGTTTGAAACCACCAGAAGTCACTGAAAAGTAGCTTTCAACTGTAAAACAGTTGAAAGACAAGTGTATATAGCTTCTCAAGTTCAGAGAAGAGTGTATGAAGTTGTTTTTACATGTGGTTACGTCCCACAAGTAGAGCAGAAAGGCTATTATAGGACACTGCTAGAAATCTGTAGTAATTCAGAGCAAATATTAATTAATAGCATGGAATTGTGTGAGAATAAGTAGAAAACCATCAAAATGTAAGTGTCTAGTCTAGAAAGGATGTTGTACACTGCAGAAATCCTTGAAATAGAGTTAGTTCACATTAAACCAGTGTTTGAAAACAACAGAATTCAATGAAAAGTAGTATTCTACTGTAAAACAGTTGAAAGACAAGTGTATATAGATTCTCAAGCTCAGAGAAGAGTGTATAATGTAGTTTGTACTAGTGGAGAAGTCCAACAAGTAGAGTAGAAAGCCCAAAATAGGACACAGCTAGAAATCAGTAGTAATTCAGAGCAAATACTAATAAATATCATAGAATTGTGTGAGAACAACTGGAAAACAATCAAAATGTAAGTGTGTCTAGTCTAGAAAGGATGTTGTACACTGAGGAAATCCTTGAAATAGAGTTAGTTCACATGAAACCAGTGTTTGAAACCACCAGAAGTCACTGAAAAGTAGTTTTCAACTGTAAAACATTGGAAAGACAAGTGTATATAGCTTCTGAAGTTCAGAGAAGAGTGTATGAAGTAGTTTCTACATGTGGTGAAGTCCCACAAGTAGAGCAGAAGGGCTCTTATAGGGCACTGCATGAAAGCAGTAGTAATTCAGAGCAAATACTAATGAGTATCACAGAATTGTGAGAGACCAAGTAAAAAAGACATCAAAATGTAAGTGTCTATTCTAGAAAGGATGTTGTACACTGCAGAAATCCTTGAAATAGAGTTAGTTCACAAGAAACCAGTGTTTGAACCCACTAGAATTCACTGAAAAGTAGCATTCAACAGTACAACAGTTGAGAGACAAGTGTATATAGCTTCTAATGTTCAGAGAAGAGTGTATGAAGTTGTTTTTACATGTGGTGAAGTCCCACAAGTAGAGCAGAAGGCCCATTAGAGGACACAGCTAGAAATCAGTAGTAATTCAGAGCAAATACTAATGAGTATCACAGAATTGTGAGAGACCAAGTGGAAAAGACATCAAAATGTGTCTAGTCTATAAAGGATGTTATACACTGCAGAAATCTTGGAAATAGAGTTAGTTCACATGAAACCAGGGTTTGAAACCCATAGAATACAAAAAAATTAGCATTCCACTGTAAAACTGTTGAAAGACAAGTGTATATAGTTTCTCAAGTTCAGAGAAGAGTGTATAAAATTGTTTGTACATGTGGTGAAGTCCCACAAATAGAGCAGAAGAGCTATTAAGGACACTGCAAGAAAGCAGTAGTAATTCAGAGCAAATACTAATGAGTATCACAGAATTGTAAGAGACTAAGTGTAAAAGACATCAAAATGTAAGTGTCTAGTCTAGAAAGGATGTTGTACACTACAGAAATCCTGGAAATAGAGTTAGTTCACATGAAACCAGTGTTTGAAACCCCTAGAATACAATGAAAATTAGCATTCAACTGTAAAACTGTTGAAAGACAAGTGTATATAGCTTCTCAAGTTCAGAGAAGAATGTATGAAATTGTTTTTACATGTGGTGAAGTCCCACAAATAGAGCAGAAGGCCTATTATAAGACACATCTAGAAATCTGTAGTATTTCAGAGCAAATATTAATGAATATCATAGAATTGTGTGAGAACAAGTGGAAAACCATCAAAATGTAAATGTCTAGTCTAGAAAGGATGTTGTACACTGCAGAAATCCTGGAAATAGAGTTAGATCACATGAAAGCAGTGTTTGAAACCAACAAATTCACTGAAAAGTAGTATTCAACTGTAAAACAGTTGAAAAACAGGTGTATATAGCTTCTCAAGTTCAGAGAAGAGTGTATAAAGTTGTTTCTACATGTGGTGAAGTCCCACAAGTAGAGCAGAAGGCCCATTAGAGGACACAGCTAGAAAGCAGTAGTAATTCAGAGCAAATACTAATGAATATCATAGAATTGTGTGAGAACAAGTGGAAAAACATCAAAATGTAAGTGTCTAGTCTAGAAGGGATGTTGTACACTGCAGAAATCCTGGAAATAGAGTTAGTTCACATGAAAACAATGTTTGAAACCCCTAGAATACAATGAAAATTAGCATTCAACTGTAAAACTGTTGAAAGACAAGTGTATACAGCTTCTCAAGTTCAGAGAAGAGTGTATGAAGTTGTGTTTACATGTGGTGACGTCCCACGAGTAGAGCAGAAAGGCTATTATAGGACACTGCTAGAAATCTGTAGTAATTCAGAGCAAATATTAATTAATAGCATGGAATTGTGTGAGAATAAGTAGAAAACCATCAAAATGTAAGAGTCTAGTCTAGAAAGGATGTTGTACACTGCGGAAATCCTTGAAATAGAGTTAGTACACATGAAACCAGTGTTTGAAACCATCAGAATTCACTGAAAAGTAGTATTCAACAGTAAAACAGTTGAAAGACAAGTATATATAGCTTCTCAAGTTCAGAGAAGAGTGTATAAAATTGTTTGTACATGTGGTGAAGTCCCACAAGTAGGGCAGAAGAGCTATTATAGGACACTGCAAGAAAGCAGTAGTAATTCAGAGCAAATACTAATGAGTATCACAGAATTGTGAGAGACCAAGTGTAAAAGACATCAAAATGTAAGTGTCTAGTCTAGAAAGGATGTTGTACACTGCAGAAATCCTGGAAATAGAGTTAGATCACATGAAAGCAGTGTTTGAAACCAACAGAATTCACTGAAAAGTAGTATTCAACTGTAAAACTGTTGAAAGACAAGTATATATAGCTTCTCAAGTTCAGAGAAGAGTGTATGAAGTTGTTTTTACATGTGGTTACGTCCCACAAGTAGAGCAGAAAGGCTATTATAGGACACTGCTAGAAATCTGTAGTAATTCAGAGCAAATATTAATTAATAGCATGGAATTGTGTGAGAATAAGTAGAAAACCATCAAAATGTAAGTGTCTAGTCTAGAAAGGATGTTGTACACTGCAGAAATCCTTGAAATAGAGTTAGTTCACATTAAACCAGTGTTTGAAAACAACAGAATTCAATGAAAAGTAGTATTCTACTGTAAAACAGTTGAAAGACAAGTGTATATAGATTCTCAAGCTCAGAGAAGAGTGTATAATGTAGTTTGTACTAGTGGAGAAGTCCAACAAGTAGAGTAGAAAGCCCAAAATAGGACACAGCTAGAAATCAGTAGTAATTCAGAGCAAATACTAATAAATATCATAGAATTGTGTGAGAACAACTGGAAAACAATCAAAATGTAAGTGTGTCTAGTCTAGAAAGGATGTTGTACACTGAGGAAATCCTTGAAATAGAGTTAGTTCACATGAAACCAGTGTTTGAAACCACCAGAAGTCACTGAAAAGTAGTTTTCAACTGTAAAACAGTGGAAAGACAAGTGTATATAGCTTCTGAAGTTCAGAGAAGAGCGTATGAAGTACTTTCTACATGTGGTGAAGTCCCACAAGTAGAGCAGAAGGGCTCTTATAGGGCACTGCATGAAAGCAGTAGTAATTCAGAGCAAATACTAATGAGTATCACAGAATTGTGAGAGACCAAGTAAAAAAGACATCAAAATGTAAGTGTCTATTCTAGAAAGGATGTTGTACACTGCAGAAATCCTTGAAATAGAGTTAGTTCACAAGAAACCAGTGTTTGAACCCACTAGAATTCACTGAAAAGTAGCATTCAACAGTACAACAGTTGAGAGACAAGTGTATATAGCTTCTAATGTTCAGAGAAGAGTGTATGAAGTTGTTTTTACATGTGGTGAAGTCCCAAAGTAGAGCAGAAGGCCCATTAGAGGACACAGCTAGAAATCAGTAGTAATTCAGAGCAAATACTAATGAGTATCACTGAATTGTGAGAGACCAAGTGGAAAAACATCAAAATGTAAGTGTCTAGTCTAGAAGGGATGTTGTACACTGCAGAAATCCTGGAAATAGAGTTAGTTCACATGAAAACAATGTTTGAAACCCCTAGAATACAATGCAAATTAGCATTCAACTGTAAAACTGTTGAAAGACGAGTGTATACAGCTTCTCAAGTTCAGAGAAGAGTGTATGAAGTTGTGTTTACATGTGGTGACGTCCCACGAGTAGAGCAGAAAGACTATTATAGGACACTGCTAGAAATCTGTAGTAATTCAGAGCAAATATTAATTAATAGCATGGAATTGTGTGAGAATAAGTAGAAAACCATCAAAATGTAAGAGTCTAGTCTAGAAAGGATGTTGTACACTGCGGAAATCCTTGAAATAGAGTTAGTACACATGAAACCAGTGTTTGAAACCATCAGAATTCACTGAAAAGTAGTATTCAACAGTAAAACAGTTGAAAGACAAGTATATATAGCTTCTCAAGTTCAGAGAAGAGTGTATAAAATTGTTTGTACATGTGGTGAAGTCCCACAAGTAGGGCAGAAGAGCTATTATAGGACACTGCAAGAAAGCAGTAGTAATTCAGAGCAAATACTAATGAGTATCACAGAATTGTGAGAGACCAAGTGTAAAAGACATCAAAATGTAAGTGTCTAGTCTAGAAAGGATGTTGTACACTGCAGAAATCCTGGAAATAGAGTTAGATCACATGAAAGCAGTGTTTGAAACCAACAGAATTCACTGAAAAGTAGTATTCAACTGTAAAACTGTTGAAAGACAAGTATATATAGCTTCTCAAGTTCAGAGAAGAGTGTATGAAGTTGTTTTTACATGTGGTTACGTCCCACAAGTAGAGCAGAAAGGCTATTATAGGACACTGCTAGAAATCTGTAGTAATTCAGAGCAAATATTAATTAATAGCATGGAATTGTGTGAGAATAAGTAGAAAACCATCAAAATGTAAGTGTCTAGTCTAGAAAGGATGTTGTACACTGCAGAAATCCTTGAAATAGAGTTAGTTCACATTAAACCAGTGTTTGAAAACAACAGAATTCAATGAAAAGGAGTATTCTACTGTAAAATAGTTGAAAGACAAGTGTATATAGATTCTCAAGCTCAGAGAAGAGTGTATAATGTAGTTTGTACTAGTGGAGAAGTCCAACAAGTAGAGTAGAAAGCCCAAAATAGGACACAGCTAGAAATCAGTAGTAATTCAGAGCAAATACTAATAAATATCATAGAATTGTGTGAGAACAACTGGAAAACAATCAAAATGTAAGTGTGTCTAGTCTAGAAAGGATGTTGTACACTGAGGAAATCCTTGAAATAGAGTTAGTTCACATGAAACCAGTGTTTGAAACCACCAGAAGTCACTGAAAAGTAGTTTTCAACTGTAAAACAGTGGAAAGACAAGTGTATATAGCTTCTGAAGTACAGAGAAGAGCGTATGAAGTACTTTCTACATGTGGTGAAGTCCCACAAGTAGAGCAGAAGGGCTCTTATAGGGCACTGCATGAAAGCAGTAGTAATTCAGAGCAAATACTAATGAGTATCACAGAATTGTGAGAGACCAAGTAAAAAAGACATCAAAATGTAAGTGTCTATTCTAGAAAGGATGTTGTACACTGCAGAAATCCTTGAAATAGAGTTAGTTCACAAGAAACCACTGTTTGAACCCACTAGAATTCACTGAAAAGTAGCATTCAACAGTACAACAGTTGAGAGACAAGTGTATATAGCTTCTAATGTTCAGAGAAGAGTGTATGAAGTTGTTTTTACATGTGGTGAAGTCCCACAAGTAGAGCAGAAGGCCCATTAGAGGACACAGCTAGAAATCAGTAGTAATTCAGAGCAAATACTAATGAGTATCACAGAATTGTGAGAGACCAAGTGGAAAAGACATCAAAATGTGTCTAGTCTATAAAGGATGTTATACACTGCAGAAATCTTGGAAATAGAGTTAGTTCACGTGAAACCAGGGTTTGAAACCCCTAGAATACAAAAAAAATTAGCATTCCACTGTAAAACTGTTGAAAGACAAGTGTATATAGTTTCTCAAGTTCAGAGAAGAGTGTATAAAATTGTTTGTACATGTGGTGAAGTCCCACAAATAGAGCAGAAGAGCTATTATAGGACACTGCAAGAAAGCAGTAGTAATTCAGAGCAAATACTAATGAGTATCACAGAATTGTTGGGGACCAAGTGTAAAAGACATCAAAATGTAAGTGTCTAGTCTAGAAAGGATGTTGTACACTACAGAAATCCTGGAAATAGAGTTAGTTCACATGAAACCAGTGTTTGAAACCCCTAGAATACAATGAAAATTAGCATTCAACTGTAAAACTGTTGAAAGACAAGTGTATATAGCTTCTCAAGTTCAGAGAAGAATGTATGAAGTTGTTTTTACATGTGGTGAAGTCCCACAAATAGAGCAGAAGGCCTATTATAAGACACAGCTAGAAATCTGTAGTATTTCAGAGCAAATATTAATGAATATCATAGAATTGTGTGAGAACAAGTGGAAAACCATCAAAATGTAAATGTCTAGTCTAGAAAGGATGTTGTACACTGCAGAAATCCTGGAAATAGAGTTAGATCACATGAAAGCAGTGTTTGAAACCAACAGAATTCACTGAAAAGTAGTATTCAACTGTAAAACAGTTGAAAGACAGGTGTATATAGCTTCTCAAGTTCAGAGAAGAGTGTATAAAGTTGTTTCTACATGTGGTGAAGTCCCACAAGTAGAACAGAAGGCCCATTAGAGGACACAGCTAGAAATCAGTAGTAATTCAGAGCAAATACTAATGAATATCATAGAATTGTGTGAGTACAAGTGGAAAAACATCAAAATGTAAGTGTCTAGTCTAGAAGGGATGTTGTACACTGCAGAAATCCTGGAAATAGAGTTAGTTCACATGAAAACAATGTTTGAAACCCCTAGAATACAATGAAAATTAGCATTCAACTGTAAAACTGTTGAAAGACAAGTGTATACAGCTTCTCAAGTTCAGAGAATAGTGTATGAAGTTGTGTTTACATGTGGTGACGTCCCACGAGTAGAGCAGAAAGGCTATTATAGGACACTGCTAGAAATTTGTAGTAATTCAGAGCAAATATTAATTAATAGCATGGAATTGTGTGAGAATAAGTAGAAAACCATCAAAATGTAAGAGTCTAGTCTAGAAAGGATGTTGTACACTGCGGAAATCCTTGAAATAGAGTTAGTACACATGAAATCAGTGTTTTAAACCATCAGAATTCACTGAAAAGTAGTATTCAACAGTAAAACAGTTGAAAGACAAGTATATATAGCTTCTCAAGTTCAGAGAAGAGTGTATAAAATTGTTTGTACATGTGGTGAAGTCCCACAAGTAGAGCAGAAGAGCTATTATAGGACACTGCAAGAAAGCAGTAGTAATTCAGAGCAAATACTAATGAGTATCACAGAATTGTGAGAGACCAAGTGTAAAAGACATCAAAATGTAAGTGTCTAGTCTAGAAAGGATGTTGTACACTGCAGAAATCCTGGAAATAGAGTTAGATCACATGAAAGCAGTGTTTGAAACCAACAGAATTCACTGAAAAGTAGTATTCAACTGTAAAACTGTTGAAAGACAAGTGTATATAGCTTCTCAAGTTCAGAGAAGAATGTGTGAAGTTGTTTTTACATGTGGTGAAGTCCCACAAATAGAGCAGAAGGCCTATTATAAGACGCACCTAGAAATCAGTAGTATTTCACAGCAAATATTAATGAATATCATCGTATTGTGTGAGAACAAGTGGAAAACCATCAAAATGTAAGTGTCAGGTCTAGAAAGGATGTTGTACACTGCAGAAATCGTGGAAATAGAGTTAGTTTACATGAAACCAGTTTTTGAAACCACCAGAAGTCACTGAAAAGTAGCTTTCAACTGTAAAACAGTTGAAAGACAAGTGTATATAGCTTCTCAAGTTCAGAGAAGAGTGTATGAAGTTGTTTTTACATGTGGTTACGTCCCACAAGTAGAGCAGAAAGGCTATTATAGGACACTGCTAGAAATCTGTAGTAATTCAGAGCAAATATTAATTAATAGCATGGAATTGTGTGAGAATAAGTAGAAAACCATCAAAATGTAAGTGTCTAGTCTAGAAAGGATGTTGTACACTGCAGAAATCCTTGAAATAGAGTTAGTTCACATTAAACCAGTGTTTGAAAACAACAGAATTCAATGAAAAGTAGTATTCTACTGTAAAACAGTTGAAAGACAAGTGTATATAGATTCTCAAGCTCAGAGAAGAGTGTATAATGTAGTTTGTACTAGTGGAGAAGTCCAACAAGTAGAGTAGAAAGCCCAAAATAGGACACAGCTAGAAATCAGTAGTAATTCAGAGCAAATACTAATAAATATCATAGAATTGTGTGAGAACAACTGGAAAACAATCAAAATGTAAGTGTGTCTAGTCTAGAAAGGATGTTGTACACTGAGGAAATCCTTGAAATAGAGTTAGTTCACATGAAACCAGTGTTTGAAACCACCAGAAGTCACTGAAAAGTAGTTTTCAACTGTAAAACATTGGAAAGACAAGTGTATATAGCTTCTGAAGTTCAGAGAAGAGTGTATGAAGTAGTTTCTACATGTGGTGAAGTCCCACAAGTAGAGCAGAAGGGCTCTTATAGGGCACTGCATGAAAGCAGTAGTAATTCAGAGCAAATACTAATGAGTATCACAGAATTGTGAGAGACCAAGTAAAAAAGACATCAAAATGTAAGTGTCTATTCTAGAAAGGATGTTGTACACTGCAGAAATCCTGGAAATAGAGTTAGATCACATGAAAGCAGTGTTTGAAACCAACAGAATTCACTGAAAAGTAGTATTCAACTGTAAAACAGTTGAAAGACAGGTGTATATAGGTTCTCAAGTTCAGAGAAGAGTGTATAAAGTTGTTTCTACATGTGGTGAAGTCCCACAAGTAGAGCAGAAGGCCCATTAGAGGACACAGCTAGAAATCAGTAGTAATTCAGAGCAAATACTAATGAATATCATAGAATTGTGTGAGAACAAGTGGAAAAACATCAAAATGTAAGTGTCTAGTCTAGAAGGGATGTTGTACACTGCAGAAATCCTGGAAATAGAGTTAGTTCACATGAAAACAATGTTTGAAACCCCGAGAATACAATGAAAATTAGCATTCAACTGTAAAACTGTTGAAAGACAAGTGTATACAGCTTCTCAAGTTCAGAGAAGAGTGTATGAAGTTGTGTTTACATGTGGTGACGTCCCACGAGTAGAGCAGAAAGGCTATTATAGGACACTGCTAGAAATCTGTAGTAATTCAGAGCAAATATTAATTAATAGCATGGAATTGTGTGAGAATAAGTAGAAAACCATCAAAATGTAAGAGTCTAGTCTAGAAAGGATGTTGTACACTGCGGAAATCCTTGAAATAGAGTTAGTACACATGAAATCAGTGTTTTAAACCATCAGAATTCACTGAAAAGTAGTATTCAACAGTAAAACAGTTGAAAGACAAGTATATATAGCTTCTCAAGTTCAGAGAAGAGTGTATAAAATTGTTTGTACATGTGGTGAAGTCCCACAAGTAGAGCAGAAGAGCTATTATAGGACACTGCAAGAAAGCAGTAGTAATTCAGAGCAAATACTAATGAGTATCACAGAATTGTGAGAGACCAAGTGTAAAAGACATCAAAATGTAAGTGTCTAGTCTAGAAAGGATGTTGTACACTGCAGAAATCCTGGAAATAGAGTTAGATCACATGAAAGCAGTGTTTGAAACCAACAGAATTCACTGAAAAGTAGTATTCAACTGTAAAACTGTTGAAAGACAAGTGTATATAGCTTCTCAAGTTCAGAGAAGAATGTGTGAAGTTGTTTTTACATGTGGTGAAGTCCCACAAATAGAGCAGAAGGCCTATTATAAGACGCACCTAGAAATCAGTAGTATTTCACAGCAAATATTAATGAATATCATCGTATTGTGTGAGAACAAGTGGAAAACCATCAAAATGTAAGTGTCAGGTCTAGAAAGGATGTTGTACACTGCAGTAATCGTGGAAATAGAGTTAGTTTACATGAAACCAGTGTTTGAAACCACCAGAAGTCACTGAAAAGTAGCTTTCAACTGTAAAACAGTTGAAAGACAAGTGTATATAGCTTCTCAAGTTCAGAGAAGAGTGTATGAAGTTGTTTTTACATGTGGTTACGTCCCACAAGTAGAGCAGAAAGGCTATTATAGGACACTGCTAGAAATCTGTAGTAATTCAGAGCAAATATTAATTAATAGCATGGAATTGTGTGAGAATAAGTAGAAAACCATCAAAATGTAAGTGTCTAGTCTAGAAAGGATGTTGTACACTGCAGAAATCCTTGAAATAGAGTTAGTTCACATTAAACCAGTGTTTGAAAACAACAGAATTCAATGAAAAGTAGTATTCTACTGTAAAACAGTTGAAAGACAAGTGTATATAGATTCTCAAGCTCAGAGAAGAGTGTATAATGTAGTTTGTACTAGTGGAGAAGTCCAACAAGTAGAGTAGAAAGCCCAAAATAGGACACAGCTAGAAATCAGTAGTAATTCAGAGCAAATACTAATAAATATCATAGAATTGTGTGAGAACAACTGGAAAACAATCAAAATGTAAGTGTGTCTAGTCTAGAAAGGATGTTGTACACTGAGGAAATCCTTGAAATAGAGTTAGTTCACATGAAACCAGTGTTTGAAACCACCAGAAGTCACTGAAAAGTAGTTTTCAACTGTAAAACATTGGAAAGACAAGTGTATATAGCTTCTGAAGTTCAGAGAAGAGTGTATGAAGTAGTTTCTACATGTGGTGAAGTCCCACAAGTAGAGCAGAAGGGCTCTTATAGGGCACTGCATGAAAGCAGTAGTAATTCAGAGCAAATACTAATGAGTATCACAGAATTGTGAGAGACCAAGTAAAAAAGACATCAAAATGTAAGTGTCTATTCTAGAAAGGATGTTGTACACTGCAGAAATCCTTGAAATAGAGTTAGTTCACAAGAAACCAGTGTTTGAACCCACTAGAATTCACTGAAAAGTAGCATTCAACAGTACAACAGTTGAGAGACAAGTGTATATAGCTTCTAATGTTCAGAGAAGAGTGTATGAAGTTGTTTTTACATGTGGTGAAGTCCCACAAGTAGAGCAGAAGGCCCATTAGAGGACACAGCTAGAAATCAGTAGTAATTCAGAGCAAATACTAATGAGTATCACAGAATTGTGAGAGACCAAGTGGAAAAGACATCAAAATGTGTCTAGTCTATAAAGGATGTTATACACTGCAGAAATCTTGGAAATAGAGTTAGTTCACGTGAAACCAGGGTTTGAAACCCCTAGAATACAAAAAAAAAAAATAGCATTCCACTGTAAAACTGTTGAAAGACAAGTGTATATAGTTTCTCAAGTTCAGAGAAGAGTGTATAAAATTGTTTGTACATGTGGTGAAGTCCCACAAATAGAGCAGAAGAGCTATTATAGGACACTGCAAGAAAGCAGTAGTAATTCAGAGCAAATACTAATGAGTATCACAGAATTGTTGGGGACCAAGTGTAAAAGACATCAAAATGTAAGTGTCTAGTCTAGAAAGGATGTTGTACACTACAGAAATCCTGGAAATAGAGTTAGTTCACATGAAACCAGTGTTTGAAACCCCTAGAATACAATGAAAATTAGCATTCAACTGTAAAACTGTTGAAAGACAAGTGTATATAGCTTCTCAAGTTCAGAGAAGAATGTATGAAGTTGTTTTTACATGTGGTGAAGTCCCACAAATAGAGCAGAAGGCCTATTATAAGACACAGCTAGAAATCTGTAGTATTTCAGAGCAAATATTAATGAATATCATAGAATTGTGTGAGAACAAGTGGAAAACCATCAAAATGTAAATGTCTAGTCTAGAAAGGATGTTGTACACTGCAGAAATCCTGGAAATAGAGTTAGATCACATGAAAGCAGTGTTTGAAACCAACAGAATTCACTGAAAAGTAGTATTCAACTGTAAAACAGTTGAAAGACAGGTGTATATAGGTTCTCAAGTTCAGAGAAGAGTGTATAAAGTTGTTTCTACATGTGGTGAAGTCCCACAAGTAGAGCAGAAGGCCCATTAGAGGACACAGCTAGAAATCAGTAGTAATTCAGAGCAAATACTAATGAATATCATAGAATTGTGTGAGAACAAGTGGAAAAACATCAAAATGTAAGTGTCTAGTCTAGAAGGGATGTTGTACACTGCAGAAATCCTGGAAATAGAGTTAGTTCACATGAAAACAATGTTTGAAACCCCGAGAATACAATGAAAATTAGCATTCAACTGTAAAACTGTTGAAAGACAAGTGTATACAGCTTCTCAAGTTCAGAGAAGAGTGTATGAAGTTGTGTTTACATGTGGTGACGTCCCACGAGTAGAGCAGAAAGGCTATTATAGGACACTGCTAGAAATCTGTAGTAATTCAGAGCAAATATTAATTAATAGCATGGAATTGTGTGAGAATAAGTAGAAAACCATCAAAATGTAAGAGTCTAGTCTAGAAAGGATGTTGTACACTGCGGAAATCCTTGAAATAGAGTTAGTACACATGAAATCAGTGTTTTAAACCATCAGAATTCACTGAAAAGTAGTATTCAACAGTAAAACAGTTGAAAGACAAGTATATATAGCTTCTCAAGTTCAGAGAAGAGTGTATAAAATTGTTTGTACATGTGGTGAAGTCCCACAAGTAGAGCAGAAGAGCTATTATAGGACACTGCAAGAAAGCAGTAGTAATTCAGAGCAAATACTAATGAGTATCACAGAATTGTGAGAGACCAAGTGTAAAAGACATCAAAATGTAAGTGTCTAGTCTAGAAAGGATGTTGTACACTGCAGAAATCCTGGAAATAGAGTTAGATCACATGAAAGCAGTGTTTGAAACCAACAGAATTCACTGAAAAGTAGTATTCAACTGTAAAACTGTTGAAAGACAAGTGTATATAGCTTCTCAAGTTCAGAGAAGAATGTGTGAAGTTGTTTTTACATGTGGTGAAGTCCCACAAATAGAGCAGAAGGCCTATTATAAGACGCACCTAGAAATCAGTAGTATTTCACAGCAAATATTAATGAATATCATCTTATTGTGTGAGAACAAGTGGAAAACCATCAAAATGTAAGTGTCAGGTCTAGAAAGGATGTTGTACACTGCAGTAATCGTGGAAATGGAGTTAGTTTACATGAAACCAGTGTTTGAAACCACCAGAAGTCACTGAAAAGTAGCTTTCAACTGTAAAACAGTTGAAAGACAAGTGTATATAGCTTCTCAAGTTCAGAGAAGAGTGTATGAAGTTGTTTTTACATGTGGTTACGTCCCACAAGTAGAGCAGAAAGGCTATTATAGGACACTGCTAGAAATCTGTAGTAATTCAGAGCAAATATTAATTAATAGCATGGAATTGTGTGAGAATAAGTAGAAAACCATCAAAATGTAAGTGTCTAGTCTAGAAAGGATGTTGTACACTGCAGAAATCCTTGAAATAGAGTTAGTTCACATTAAACCAGTGTTTGAAAACAACAGAATTCAATGAAAAGTAGTATTCTACTGTAAAACAGTTGAAAGACAAGTGTATATAGATTCTCAAGCTCAGAGAAGAGTGTATAATGTAGTTTGTACTAGTGGAGAAGTCCAACAAGTAGAGTAGAAAGCCCAAAATAGGACACAGCTAGAAATCAGTAGTAATTCAGAGCAAATACTAATAAATATCATAGAATTGTGTGAGAACAACTGGAAAACAATCAAAATGTAAGTGTGTCTAGTCTAGAAAGGATGTTGTACACTGAGGAAATCCTTGAAATAGAGTTAGTTCACATGAAACCAGTGTTTGAAACCACCAGAAGTCACTGAAAAGTAGTTTTCAACTGTAAAACATTGGAAAGACAAGTGTATATAGCTTCTGAAGTTCAGAGAAGAGTGTATGAAGTAGTTTCTACATGTGGTGAAGTCCCACAAGTAGAGCAGAAGGGCTCTTATAGGGCACTGCATGAAAGCAGTAGTAATTCAGAGCAAATACTAATGAGTATCACAGAATTGTGAGAGACCAAGTAAAAAAGACATCAAAATGTAAGTGTCTATTCTAGAAAGGATGTTGTACACTGCAGAAATCCTTGAAATAGAGTTAGTTCACAAGAAACCAGTGTTTGAACCCACTAGAATTCACTGAAAAGTAGCATTCAACAGTACAACAGTTGAGAGACAAGTGTATATAGCTTCTAATGTTCAGAGAAGAGTGTATGAAGTTGTTTTTACATGTGGTGAAGTCCCACAAGTAGAGCAGAAGGCCCATTAGAGGACACAGCTAGAAATCAGTAGTAATTCAGAGCAAATACTAATGAGTATCACAGAATTGTGAGAGACCAAGTGGAAAAGACATCAAAATGTGTCTAGTCTATAAAGGATGTTATACACTGCAGAAATCTTGGAAATAGAGTTAGTTCACGTGAAACCAGGGTTTGAAACCCCTAGAATACAAAAAAAAATTAGCATTCCACTGTAAAACTGTTGAAAGACAAGTGTATATAGTTTCTCAAGTTCAGAGAAGAGTGTATAAAATTGTTTGTACATGTGGTGAAGTCCCACAAATAGAGCAGAAGAGCTATTATAGGACACTGCAAGAAAGCAGTAGTAATTCAGAGCAAATACTAATGAGTATCACAGAATTGTTGGGGACCAAGTGTAAAAGACATCAAAATGTAAGTGTCTAGTCTAGAAAGGATGTTGTACACTACAGAAATCCTGGAAATAGAGTTAGTTCACATGAAACCAGTGTTTGAAACCCCTAGAATACAATGAAAATTAGCATTCAACTGTAAAACTGTTGAAAGACAAGTGTATATAGCTTCTCAAGTTCAGAGAAGAATGTATGAAGTTGTTTTTACATGTGGTGAAGTCCCACAAATAGAGCAGAAGGCCTATTATAAGACACAGCTAGAAATCTGTAGTATTTCAGAGCAAATATTAATGAATATCATAGAATTGTGTGAGAACAAGTGGAAAACCATCAAAATGTAAATGTCTAGTCTAGAAAGGATGTTGTACACTGCAGAAATCCTGGAAATAGAGTTAGATCACATGAAAGCAGTGTTTGAAACCAACAGAATTCACTGAAAAGTAGTATTCAACTGTAAAACAGTTGAAAGACAGGTGTATATAGGTTCTCAAGTTCAGAGAAGAGTGTATAAAGTTGTTTCTACATGTGGTGAAGTCCCACAAGTAGAGCAGAAGGCCCATTAGAGGACACAGCTAGAAATCAGTAGTAATTCAGAGCAAATACTAATGAATATCATAGAATTGTGTGAGAACAAGTGGAAAAACATCAAAATGTAAGTGTCTAGTCTAGAAGGGATGTTGTACACTGCAGAAATCCTGGAAATAGAGTTAGTTCACATGAAAACAATGTTTGAAACCCCGAGAATACAATGAAAATTAGCATTCAACTGTAAAACTGTTGAAAGACAAGTGTATACAGCTTCTCAAGTTCAGAGAAGAGTGTATGAAGTTGTGTTTACATGTGGTGACGTCCCACGAGTAGAGCAGAAAGGCTATTATAGGACACTGCTAGAAATCTGTAGTAATTCAGAGCAAATATTAATTAATAGCATGGAATTGTGTGAGAATAAGTAGAAAACCATCAAAATGTAAGAGTCTAGTCTAGAAAGGATGTTGTACACTGCGGAAATCCTTGAAATAGAGTTAGTACACATGAAATCAGTGTTTTAAACCATCAGAATTCACTGAAAAGTAGTATTCAACAGTAAAACAGTTGAAAGACAAGTATATATAGCTTCTCAAGTTCAGAGAAGAGTGTATAAAATTGTTTGTACATGTGGTGAAGTCCCACAAGTAGAGCAGAAGAGCTATTATAGGACACTGCAAGAAAGCAGTAGTAATTCAGAGCAAATACTAATGAGTATCACAGAATTGTGAGAGACCAAGTGTAAAAGACATCAAAATGTAAGTGTCTAGTCTAGAAAGGATGTTGTACACTGCAGAAATCCTGGAAATAGAGTTAGATCACATGAAAGCAGTGTTTGAAACCAACAGAATTCACTGAAAAGTAGTATTCAACTGTAAAACTGTTGAAAGACAAGTGTATATAGCTTCTCAAGTTCAGAGAAGAATGTGTGAAGTTGTTTTTACATGTGGTGAAGTCCCACAAATAGAGCAGAAGGCCTATTATAAGACGCACCTAGAAATCAGTAGTATTTCACAGCAAATATTAATGAATATCATCTTATTGTGTGAGAACAAGTGGAAAACCATCAAAATGTAAGTGTCAGGTCTAGAAAGGATGTTGTACACTGCAGTAATCGTGGAAATGGAGTTAGTTTACATGAAACCAGTGTTTGAAACCACCAGAAGTCACTGAAAAGTAGCTTTCAACTGTAAAACAGTTGAAAGACAAGTGTATATAGCTTCTCAAGTTCAGAGAAGAGTGTATGAAGTTGTTTTTACATGTGGTTACGTCCCACAAGTAGAGCAGAAAGGCTATTATAGGACACTGCTAGAAATCTGTAGTAATTCAGAGCAAATATTAATTAATAGCATGGAATTGTGTGAGAATAAGTAGAAAACCATCAAAATGTAAGTGTCTAGTCTAGAAAGGATGTTGTACACTGCAGAAATCCTTGAAATAGAGTTAGTTCACATTAAACCAGTGTTTGAAAACAACAGAATTCAATGAAAAGTAGTATTCTACTGTAAAACAGTTGAAAGACAAGTGTATATAGATTCTCAAGCTCAGAGAAGAGTGTATAATGTAGTTTGTACTAGTGGAGAAGTCCAACAAGTAGAGTAGAAAGCCCAAAATAGGACACAGCTAGAAATCAGTAGTAATTCAGAGCAAATACTAATAAATATCATAGAATTGTGTGAGAACAACTGGAAAACAATCAAAATGTAAGTGTGTCTAGTCTAGAAAGGATGTTGTACACTGAGGAAATCCTTGAAATAGAGTTAGTTCACATGAAACCAGTGTTTGAAACCACCAGAAGTCACTGAAAAGTAGTTTTCAACTGTAAAACATTGGAAAGACAAGTGTATATAGCTTCTGAAGTTCAGAGAAGAGTGTATGAAGTAGTTTCTACATGTGGTGAAGTCCCACAAGTAGAGCAGAAGGGCTCTTATAGGGCACTGCATGAAAGCAGTAGTAATTCAGAGCAAATACTAATGAGTATCACAGAATTGTGAGAGACCAAGTAAAAAAGACATCAAAATGTAAGTGTCTATTCTAGAAAGGATGTTGTACACTGCAGAAATCCTTGAAATAGAGTTAGTTCACAAGAAACCAGTGTTTGAACCCACTAGAATTCACTGAAAAGTAGCATTCAACAGTACAACAGTTGAGAGACAAGTGTATATAGCTTCTAATGTTCAGAGAAGAGTGTATGAAGTTGTTTTTACATGTGGTGAAGTCCCACAAGTAGAGCAGAAGGCCCATTAGAGGACACAGCTAGAAATCAGTAGTAATTCAGAGCAAATACTAATGAGTATCACAGAATTGTGAGAGACCAAGTGGAAAAGACATCAAAATGTGTCTAGTCTATAAAGGATGTTATACACTGCAGAAATCTTGGAAATAGAGTTAGTTCACGTGAAACCAGGGTTTGAAACCCCTAGAATACAAAAAAAAATTAGCATTCCACTGTAAAACTGTTGAAAGACAAGTGTATATAGTTTCTCAAGTTCAGAGAAGAGTGTATAAAATTGTTTGTACATGTGGTGAAGTCCCACAAATAGAGCAGAAGAGCTATTATAGGACACTGCAAGAAAGCAGTAGTAATTCAGAGCAAATACTAATGAGTATCACAGAATTGTTGGGGACCAAGTGTAAAAGACATCAAAATGTAAGTGTCTAGTCTAGAAAGGATGTTGTACACTACAGAAATCCTGGAAATAGAGTTAGTTCACATGAAACCAGTGTTTGAAACCCCTAGAATACAATGAAAATTAGCATTCAACTGTAAAACTGTTGAAAGACAAGTGTATATAGCTTCTCAAGTTCAGAGAAGAATGTATGAAGTTGTTTTTACATGTGGTGAAGTCCCACAAATAGAGCAGAAGGCCTATTATAAGACACAGCTAGAAATCTGTAGTATTTCAGAGCAAATATTAATGAATATCATAGAATTGTGTGAGAACAAGTGGAAAACCATCAAAATGTAAATGTCTAGTCTAGAAAGGATGTTGTACACTGCAGAAATCCTGGAAATAGAGTTAGATCACATGAAAGCAGTGTTTGAAACCAACAGAATTCACTGAAAAGTAGTATTCAACTGTAAAACAGTTGAAAGACAGGTGTATATAGGTTCTCAAGTTCAGAGAAGAGTGTATAAAGTTGTTTCTACATGTGGTGAAGTCCCACAAGTAGAGCAGAAGGCCCATTAGAGGACACAGCTAGAAATCAGTAGTAATTCAGAGCAAATACTAATGAATATCATAGAATTGTGTGAGAACAAGTGGAAAAACATCAAAATGTAAGTGTCTAGTCTAGAAGGGATGTTGTACACTGCAGAAATCCTGGAAATAGAGTTAGTTCACATGAAAACAATGTTTGAAACCCCGAGAATACAATGAAAATTAGCATTCAACTGTAAAACTGTTGAAAGACAAGTGTATACAGCTTCTCAAGTTCAGAGAAGAGTGTATGAAGTTGTGTTTACATGTGGTGACGTCCCACGAGTAGAGCAGAAAGGCTATTATAGGACACTGCTAGAAATCTGTAGTAATTCAGAGCAAATATTAATTAATAGCATGGAATTGTGTGAGAATAAGTAGAAAACCATCAAAATGTAAGAGTCTAGTCTAGAAAGGATGTTGTACACTGCGGAAATCCTTGAAATAGAGTTAGTACACATGAAATCAGTGTTTTAAACCATCAGAATTCACTGAAAAGTAGTATTCAACAGTAAAACAGTTGAAAGACAAGTATATATAGCTTCTCAAGTTCAGAGAAGAGTGTATAAAATTGTTTGTACATGTGGTGAAGTCCCACAAGTAGAGCAGAAGAGCTATTATAGGACACTGCAAGAAAGCAGTAGTAATTCAGAGCAAATACTAATGAGTATCACAGAATTGTGAGAGACCAAGTGTAAAAGACATCAAAATGTAAGTGTCTAGTCTAGAAAGGATGTTGTACACTGCAGAAATCCTGGAAATAGAGTTAGATCACATGAAAGCAGTGTTTGAAACCAACAGAATTCACTGAAAAGTAGTATTCAACTGTAAAACTGTTGAAAGACAAGTGTATATAGCTTCTCAAGTTCAGAGAAGAATGTGTGAAGTTGTTTTTACATGTGGTGAAGTCCCACAAATAGAGCAGAAGGCCTATTATAAGACGCACCTAGAAATCAGTAGTATTTCACAGCAAATATTAATGAATATCATCTTATTGTGTGAGAACAAGTGGAAAACCATCAAAATGTAAGTGTCAGGTCTAGAAAGGATGTTGTACACTGCAGTAATCGTGGAAATGGAGTTAGTTTACATGAAACCAGTGTTTGAAACCACCAGAAGTCACTGAAAAGTAGCTTTCAACTGTAAAACAGTTGAAAGACAAGTGTATATAGCTTCTCAAGTTCAGAGAAGAGTGTATGAAGTTGTTTTTACATGTGGTTACGTCCCACAAGTAGAGCAGAAAGGCTATTATAGGACACTGCTAGAAATCTGTAGTAATTCAGAGCAAATATTAATTAATAGCATGGAATTGTGTGAGAATAAGTAGAAAACCATCAAAATGTAAGTGTCTAGTCTAGAAAGGATGTTGTACACTGCAGAAATCCTTGAAATAGAGTTAGTTCACATTAAACCAGTGTTTGAAAACAACAGAATTCAATGAAAAGTAGTATTCTACTGTAAAACAGTTGAAAGACAAGTGTATATAGATTCTCAAGCTCAGAGAAGAGTGTATAATGTAGTTTGTACTAGTGGAGAAGTCCAACAAGTAGAGTAGAAAGCCCAAAATAGGACACAGCTAGAAATCAGTAGTAATTCAGAGCAAATACTAATAAATATCATAGAATTGTGTGAGAACAACTGGAAAACAATCAAAATGTAAGTGTGTCTAGTCTAGAAAGGATGTTGTACACTGAGGAAATCCTTGAAATAGAGTTAGTTCACATGAAACCAGTGTTTGAAACCACCAGAAGTCACTGAAAAGTAGTTTTCAACTGTAAAACATTGGAAAGACAAGTGTATATAGCTTCTGAAGTTCAGAGAAGAGTGTATGAAGTAGTTTCTACATGTGGTGAAGTCCCACAAGTAGAGCAGAAGGGCTCTTATAGGGCACTGCATGAAAGCAGTAGTAATTCAGAGCAAATACTAATGAGTATCACAGAATTGTGAGAGACCAAGTAAAAAAGACATCAAAATGTAAGTGTCTATTCTAGAAAGGATGTTGTACACTGCAGAAATCCTTGAAATAGAGTTAGTTCACAAGAAACCAGTGTTTGAACCCACTAGAATTCACTGAAAAGTAGCATTCAACAGTACAACAGTTGAGAGACAAGTGTATATAGCTTCTAATGTTCAGAGAAGAGTGTATGAAGTTGTTTTTACATGTGGTGAAGTCCCACAAGTAGAGCAGAAGGCCCATTAGAGGACACAGCTAGAAATCAGTAGTAATTCAGAGCAAATACTAATGAGTATCACAGAATTGTGAGAGACCAAGTGGAAAAGACATCAAAATGTGTCTAGTCTATAAAGGATGTTATACACTGCAGAAATCTTGGAAATAGAGTTAGTTCACGTGAAACCAGGGTTTGAAACCCCTAGAATACAAAAAAAAATTAGCATTCCACTGTAAAACTGTTGAAAGACAAGTGTATATAGTTTCTCAAGTTCAGAGAAGAGTGTATAAAATTGTTTGTACATGTGGTGAAGTCCCACAAATAGAGCAGAAGAGCTATTATAGGACACTGCAAGAAAGCAGTAGTAATTCAGAGCAAATACTAATGAGTATCACAGAATTGTTGGGGACCAAGTGTAAAAGACATCAAAATGTAAGTGTCTAGTCTAGAAAGGATGTTGTACACTACAGAAATCCTGGAAATAGAGTTAGTTCACATGAAACCAGTGTTTGAAACCCCTAGAATACAATGAAAATTAGCATTCAACTGTAAAACTGTTGAAAGACAAGTGTATATAGCTTCTCAAGTTCAGAGAAGAATGTATGAAGTTGTTTTTACATGTGGTGAAGTCCCACAAATAGAGCAGAAGGCCTATTATAAGACACAGCTAGAAATCTGTAGTATTTCAGAGCAAATATTAATGAATATCATAGAATTGTGTGAGAACAAGTGGAAAACCATCAAAATGTAAATGTCTAGTCTAGAAAGGATGTTGTACACTGCAGAAATCCTGGAAATAGAGTTAGATCACATGAAAGCAGTGTTTGAAACCAACAGAATTCACTGAAAAGTAGTATTCAACTGTAAAACAGTTGAAAGACAGGTGTATATAGGTTCTCAAGTTCAGAGAAGAGTGTATAAAGTTGTTTCTACATGTGGTGAAGTCCCACAAGTAGAGCAGAAGGCCCATTAGAGGACACAGCTAGAAATCAGTAGTAATTCAGAGCAAATACTAATGAATATCATAGAATTGTGTGAGAACAAGTGGAAAAACATCAAAATGTAAGTGTCTAGTCTAGAAGGGATGTTGTACACTGCAGAAATCCTGGAAATAGAGTTAGTTCACATGAAAACAATGTTTGAAACCCCGAGAATACAATGAAAATTAGCATTCAACTGTAAAACTGTTGAAAGACAAGTGTATACAGCTTCTCAAGTTCAGAGAAGAGTGTATGAAGTTGTGTTTACATGTGGTGACGTCCCACGAGTAGAGCAGAAAGGCTATTATAGGACACTGCTAGAAATCTGTAGTAATTCAGAGCAAATATTAATTAATAGCATGGAATTGTGTGAGAATAAGTAGAAAACCATCAAAATGTAAGAGTCTAGTCTAGAAAGGATGTTGTACACTGCGGAAATCCTTGAAATAGAGTTAGTACACATGAAATCAGTGTTTTAAACCATCAGAATTCACTGAAAAGTAGTATTCAACAGTAAAACAGTTGAAAGACAAGTATATATAGCTTCTCAAGTTCAGAGAAGAGTGTATAAAATTGTTTGTACATGTGGTGAAGTCCCACAAGTAGAGCAGAAGAGCTATTATAGGACACTGCAAGAAAGCAGTAGTAATTCAGAGCAAATACTAATGAGTATCACAGAATTGTGAGAGACCAAGTGTAAAAGACATCAAAATGTAAGTGTCTAGTCTAGAAAGGATGTTGTACACTGCAGAAATCCTGGAAATAGAGTTAGATCACATGAAAGCAGTGTTTGAAACCAACAGAATTCACTGAAAAGTAGTATTCAACTGTAAAACTGTTGAAAGACAAGTGTATATAGCTTCTCAAGTTCAGAGAAGAATGTGTGAAGTTGTTTTTACATGTGGTGAAGTCCCACAAATAGAGCAGAAGGCCTATTATAAGACGCACCTAGAAATCAGTAGTATTTCACAGCAAATATTAATGAATATCATCTTATTGTGTGAGAACAAGTGGAAAACCATCAAAATGTAAGTGTCAGGTCTAGAAAGGATGTTGTACACTGCAGTAATCGTGGAAATGGAGTTAGTTTACATGAAACCAGTGTTTGAAACCACCAGAAGTCACTGAAAAGTAGCTTTCAACTGTAAAACAGTTGAAAGACAAGTGTATATAGCTTCTCAAGTTCAGAGAAGAGTGTATGAAGTTGTTTTTACATGTGGTTACGTCCCACAAGTAGAGCAGAAAGGCTATTATAGGACACTGCTAGAAATCTGTAGTAATTCAGAGCAAATATTAATTAATAGCATGGAATTGTGTGAGAATAAGTAGAAAACCATCAAAATGTAAGTGTCTAGTCTAGAAAGGATGTTGTACACTGCAGAAATCCTTGAAATAGAGTTAGTTCACATTAAACCAGTGTTTGAAAACAACAGAATTCAATGAAAAGTAGTATTCTACTGTAAAACAGTTGAAAGACAAGTGTATATAGATTCTCAAGCTCAGAGAAGAGTGTATAATGTAGTTTGTACTAGTGGAGAAGTCCAACAAGTAGAGTAGAAAGCCCAAAATAGGACACAGCTAGAAATCAGTAGTAATTCAGAGCAAATACTAATAAATATCATAGAATTGTGTGAGAACAACTGGAAAACAATCAAAATGTAAGTGTGTCTAGTCTAGAAAGGATGTTGTACACTGAGGAAATCCTTGAAATAGAGTTAGTTCACATGAAACCAGTGTTTGAAACCACCAGAAGTCACTGAAAAGTAGTTTTCAACTGTAAAACATTGGAAAGACAAGTGTATATAGCTTCTGAAGTTCAGAGAAGAGTGTATGAAGTAGTTTCTACATGTGGTGAAGTCCCACAAGTAGAGCAGAAGGGCTCTTATAGGGCACTGCATGAAAGCAGTAGTAATTCAGAGCAAATACTAATGAGTATCACAGAATTGTGAGAGACCAAGTAAAAAAGACATCAAAATGTAAGTGTCTATTCTAGAAAGGATGTTGTACACTGCAGAAATCCTTGAAATAGAGTTAGTTCACAAGAAACCAGTGTTTGAACCCACTAGAATTCACTGAAAAGTAGCATTCAACAGTACAACAGTTGAGAGACAAGTGTATATAGCTTCTAATGTTCAGAGAAGAGTGTATGAAGTTGTTTTTACATGTGGTGAAGTCCCACAAGTAGAGCAGAAGGCCCATTAGAGGACACAGCTAGAAATCAGTAGTAATTCAGAGCAAATACTAATGAGTATCACAGAATTGTGAGAGACCAAGTGGAAAAGACATCAAAATGTGTCTAGTCTATAAAGGATGTTATACACTGCAGAAATCTTGGAAATAGAGTTAGTTCACGTGAAACCAGGGTTTGAAACCCCTAGAATACAAAAAAAAATTAGCATTCCACTGTAAAACTGTTGAAAGACAAGTGTATATAGTTTCTCAAGTTCAGAGAAGAGTGTATAAAATTGTTTGTACATGTGGTGAAGTCCCACAAATAGAGCAGAAGAGCTATTATAGGACACTGCAAGAAAGCAGTAGTAATTCAGAGCAAATACTAATGAGTATCACAGAATTGTTGGGGACCAAGTGTAAAAGACATCAAAATGTAAGTGTCTAGTCTAGAAAGGATGTTGTACACTACAGAAATCCTAGAAATAGAGTTAGTTCACATGAAACCAGTGTTTGAAACCCCTAGAATACAATGAAAATTAGCATTCAACTGTAAAACTGTTGAAAGACAAGTGTATATAGCTTCTCAAGTTCAGAGAAGAATGTATGAAGTTGTTTTTACATGTGGTGAAGTCCCACAAATAGAGCAGAAGGCCTATTATAAGACACAGCTAGAAATCTGTAGTATTTCAGAGCAAATATTAATGAATATCATAGAATTGTGTGAGAACAAGTGGAAAACCATCAAAATGTAAATGTCTAGTCTAGAAAGGATGTTGTACACTGCAGAAATCCTGGAAATAGAGTTAGATCACATGAAAGCAGTGTTTGAAACCAACAGAATTCACTGAAAAGTAGTATTCAACTGTAAAACAGTTGAAAGACAGGTGTATATAGGTTCTCAAGTTCAGAGAAGAGTGTATAAAGTTGTTTCTACATGTGGTGAAGTCCCACAAGTAGAGCAGAAGGCCCATTAGAGGACACAGCTAGAAATCAGTAGTAATTCAGAGCAAATACTAATGAATATCATAGAATTGTGTGAGAACAAGTGGAAAAACATCAAAATGTAAGTGTCTAGTCTAGAAGGGATGTTGTACACTGCAGAAATCCTGGAAATAGAGTTAGTTCACATGAAAACAATGTTTGAAACCCCTAGAATACAATGAAAATTAGCATTCAACTGTAAAACTGTTGAAAGACAAGTGTATACAGCTTCTCAAGTTCAGAGAAGAGTGTATGAAGTTGTGTTTACATGTGGTGACGTCCCACGAGTAGAGCAGAAAGGCTATTATAGGACACTGCTAGAAATCTGTAGTAATTCAGAGCAAATATTAATTAATAGCATGGAATTGTGTGAGAATAAGTAGAAAACCATCAAAATGTAAGAGTCTAGTCTAGAAAGGATGTTGTACACTGCGGAAATCCTTGAAATAGAGTTAGTACACATGAAAGCAGTGTTTGAAACCAACAGAATTCACTGAAAAGTAGTATTCAACTGTAAAACTGTTGAAAGACAAGTGTATATAGCTTCTCAAGTTCAGAGAAGAATGTGTGAAGTTGTTTTTACATGTGGTGAAGTCCCACAAATAGAGCAGAAGGCCTATTATAAGACGCACCTAGAAATCAGTAGTATTTCAGAGCAAATATTAATGAATATCATCGTATTGTGTGAGAACAAGTGGAAAACCATCAAAATGTAAGTGTCAGGTCTAGAAAGGATGTTGTACACTGCAAAAATCGTGGAAATAGAGTTAGTTTACATGAAACCAGTGTTTGAAACCACCAGAAGTCACTGAAAAGTAGCTTTCAACTGTAAAACTGTTGAAAGACAAGTGTATATAGCTTCTCAAGTTCAGAGAAGAGTGTATAAAGTTGTTTTTACATGTGGTTACGTCCCACAAGTAGAGCAGAAAGGCTATTATAGGACACTGGTAGAAATCTGTAGTAATTCAGAGCAAATATTAATTAATAGCATGGAATTGTGTGAGAATAAGTAGAAAACCATCAAAATGTAAGTGCCTAGTCTGGAAAGGATGTTGTACACTGCAGAAATCCTTGAAATAGAGTTAGTTCACATTAAACCAGTGTTTGAAAACAACAGAATTCAATGAAAAGTAGTATTCTACTGTAAAACAGTTGAAAGACAAGTGTATATAGATTCTCAAGCTCAGAGAAGAGTGTATAATGTAGTTTGTACTAGTGGAGAAGTCCAACAAGTAGAGTAGAAAGCCCAAAATAGGACACAGCTAGAAATCAGTAGTAATTCAGAGCAAATACTAATAAATATCATAGAATTGTGTGAGAACAACGGGAAAACAATCAAAATGTAAGTGTGTCTAGTCTAGAAAGGATGTTGTACACTGAGGAAATCCTTGAAATAGAGTTAGTTCACATAAAACCAGTGTTTGAAACCACCAGAAGTCACTGAAAAGTAGTTTTCAACTGTAAAACAGTGGAAAGACAAGTGTATATAGCTTCTGAAGTTCAGAGAAGAGTGTATGAAGTAGTTTCTACATGTGGAGAAGTCCCACAAGTAGAGCAGAAGGGCTATTATAGGGCACTGCATGAAAGCAGTAGTAATTCAGAGCAAATACTAATGAGTATCACAGAATTGTGAGAGACCAAGTGGAAAAGACATCAAAATGTGTCTAGTCTATAAAGGATGTTATACACTGCAGAAATCTTGGAAATAGAGTTAGTTCACATGAAACCAGGGTTTCAAACCCCTAGAATACAAAAAAAAATTAGCATTCCACTGTAAAACTGTTGAAAGACAAGTGTATATAGTTTCTCAAGTTCAGAGAAGAGTGTATAAAATTGTTTGTACATGTGGTGAAGTCCCACAAATAGAGCAGAAGAGCTATTATAGGACACTGCAAGAAAGCAGTAGTAATTCAGAGCAAATACTAATGAGTATCACAGAATTGTTGGAGACCAAGTGTAAAAGACATCGAAATGTAAGTGTCTAGTCTAGAAAGGATGTTGTACACTGCGGAAATCCTTGAAATAGAGTTAGTTCACATGAAACCAGTGTTTGAAACCACCAGAAGTCACTGAAAAGTAGTTTTCAACTGTAAAACAGTGGAAAGACAAGTGTATATAGCTTCTCAAGTTCAGAGAAGAGTGTATGAAGTTGTTTCTACATGTGGTGAAGTCCCACAAGTAGAGCAGAAGAGCTATTATAGGACACTGCAAGAAAGCAGTAGTAATTCAGAGCAAATACTAATATTTATCACAAAATTGTGAGAGACCAAGTGGAAAAGACATCAAAATGTAAGTGTCTAGTCTAGAAAGGATGTTGTACACTGCAGAAATCCTGCAAGTAGAGTTAGTTCACATGAAACCAGTGTTTGAAACCGCTAGAATACAATGAAAATTAGCATTCAACTGTAAAACTGTTGAAAGACAACTGTATATAGCTTCTCAATTTCAGAGAAGAATGGATGAAGTTGTTTTTACATGTGGTGAAGTCCCACAAATAGAGCAGAAGGCCTATTATAAGATACAGCTAGAAATCTGTGGTTTTTCAGAGCAAATATTAATGAATATCATAGAATTGTGTGAGAACAAGTGGAAAACCATCAAAATGTAAGTGTCAAGTCTAGAAAGGATGTTGTACACTGCAGAAACCCTGGGAATAGAGTTAGATCACATGAAAGCAGTTTTTGAAACCAACAGAATTCACTGAAAAGTAGTATTCAACTGTAAAACAGTTGAAAGACAGGTGTATATAGCTTCTCAAGTTCAGAGAAGAGTGTATGAAGTTGTTTCTACAGGTGGTGAAGTCCCACAAGTAGAGCAGAAGGCCCATTAGAGGATACAGCTAGAAATCAGTAGTAATTCAGAGCAAATACTAATGAATATCATAGAATTGTGTGAGAACAAGTGGAAAAACATCAAAATGTAAGTGCCTAGTCTAGAAGGGATGTTGTACACTGCAGAAATCCTGGAAATAGTGTTAGTTCACATGAAAACAGTGTTTGAAACCCCTAGAATACAATGAAAATTAGCATTCAACTGTAAAACTGTTGAAAGACAAGTCTATATTGATTCTCAAGCTCAGAGAAGAGTGTATAATGTTGTTTGTACTTGTGGAGAAGTCCAACAAGTAGAGCAGAAAGCCCATTATACGACACTGCAAGAAAGCAGTAGTAATTCAGAGCAAATACTAATGAGTATCACAGAATTGTGAGAGACCAAGGTGAAAAGACATCAAAATGTAAGTGTATAGTCTAGAAAGCATGTTGTACACTGCAGAAATTGTGGAAATAGAGTTAGTTTACATGAAACCAGTGTTTGAAACCACTAGAATACAATGAAAATGAGCATTCAACTGTAAAACTGTTGAAAGACAAGTATATATTGCTTCTCAAGTTCAGATAAGAGTGTATGAATTTGTTTTTACATGTGGTGAAGTCCCACAAGTAGAGCAGATGTCCCATTATAGGTCACAGCTAGAAATCAGTAGTAATTCAGAGCAAATACTAATGAGTATCACAGAATTGTGAGAGACCAAGTGGAAAAGACATCAAAATGTAAGTGTCTAGTCTAGAAAGGATGTTGTACACTACAGAAATCCTGGAAATAGAGTTAGTTCACATGAAACCAGTTTTTGAAACCCCTAGAATACAATGAAAATTAGCATTCAACTGTAAAACTGTTGAAAGACAAGTGTATATAGCCTCTCAAGTTCAGAGAAGAGTGTATAAAGTTGTTTTCACATGTGGTGACGTCCCACAAGTAGAGCAGAAGGGCTATTATAGGACACTGCTAGAAATCTGTAGTAATTCAGAGCAAATATTAATGAATAGCATGGAATTGTGTGAGAATAAGTAGAAAACCATCAAAATGTAAGTGTCTAGTCTAGAAAAGATGTTGTACACTGAGGAAATCCTTGAAATAGAGTTAGATCACATGAAACCAGTGTTTAAAACCACCAGAATTCACTGAAAAGTAGTATTCAACTGTAAAACAGTTGGGAAACAAGTGTATATAGCTTCTCAAATTCAGAGAAGAATGTATAAAGATGTTGCTACAAGTGGTGAAGTCCCACAAGTAGAGCAGAGGGCCCATTAAAGGACACTGCAAGAAAGCATAGTAATTCTGAGCAAATACTAATAAATATCATAGAATTGTGTTAGAAGAACTGGAAAACCATCAAAATGTAAGTGACTAAAATAGAAAGGATGTTGTACACTGCAGAAATCCTTGAAATAGAGTTAGTTCATATGAAACCAGTGTTTGAATCCAGCATAAGTCACTGAAAAGTAGTACTGAACTGTAAAACAGTTGAAAGACAAGTTTATATAGCTTCTCAAGTTCAGAGAAGAGTGTATAAAGTTGTTTGTACATGTGGTGAAGTCCCACAAATAGAGCAGATGGCCCATTATAAGACAAAGCTAGAAATCATTAGTGATTGACCCTCATTCATTGAGAATAGCCAACGTTACTACATGGTGACTGGAACCCTGTTTCTAACCGTCTAACCCATACCCTAAACCTAGCCCACTTCTGCGCCGGAACCCTACCTAGCCCAAAACCTCATCCTAACCCTAACCATGAACAGAGCCCCAATTCTCTAACCCTAATACCAGAACTTATCTCGATGACGTCATCACTCCCAGCTGGTCCCCTGGCCAAATCATTATCACCTGGGATCAATTATGCCTGACCACGTGGCCCCTCCCCCTTGGTGACATCATCACTTCCGGTTTAATGGCCTATCCAGGCTTCTTTCAAAATCGCCAACTAATTTTCCAGGAATAATTAATGTAACCAGTATCCAACTCGGTTCTATGTTCTTTGAACACGATTTCCTTGTCAGGAAACAATGTGTTACAGATATTAAGGCCCTTTATTCACGTATTTCTAGTGTTTGAAACACTTTCTTAGATATTAACCTAGGTTATCATTGTGAATTTCCCGTGTTGGAGTCTCACTCTTCCAGTGTCTCAAGCTTTTTCACTGTATATTCTAATTTGGTAAAACAACCTTTTTTACAAATATACTAGCACTTTCAACATTATTACCACTTGACAGACTATCCTACCTTTCACAGCGTTTTGGATACAAATTGTCAGTATTTCAAAATTCAGTAGAGATGTTCGGGATCTAAAACGTATTCCAGGAGTTCTAGAAACACTCTGCCATTCCCCTGGTCTGTTGTTTTGAGCTATGAGACTTTTCATTTTAACACGGGTGTCATACCGGCTTTTTAAAGGCACAGTAAAACATTACGTGGAACCCTAGCCTGACTAACATTTTTATTTCATAGTGTTCTCAATACTTTCATACTGTTCGATAGCTCTAGGAAAATGAGTTTTTCAGTGTTTCACCAAAACCTTTTCTCGAAAACGCCAACTCCTTTTGACGGGAAAAATAAATGTAAACAGTGTCACACTCGGTTCTCAGCTGTTTGAACAAGATTTCCCAGTGAGAAAATTGTGCTGTTCAGATATTCAGTCTATTGAAATGTGTATTCCAATTGTGTGAAGCACATTTCTAAATATTTCCCTAGTCTGGAGTCGTAAGTTCTGAGTGCTACACACCAAATTGTCCAGTGATTGAAACTCATTCATTGTGAATAGCCAACGTTACTACACTGTGACCATAACCCTGTCCCTAGCCCTCTAACCCAAACCCTAAACCTACCCCACTCCTGCGACAGAACCCTACCTAGCCCAAAACTACATCCTAACCCTAACCATGAACAGAGCCCCAATTCTCTAACCCTAATACCAGACCTTATCTCGATGACGTCATCACTCCCAGCTGGTCCCCTGGCCAAATCATTATCACCTGGGATCAATTAAGCCTGCCCACGTGGCGCCTCCCCCTTGGTGACGTCATCACTTCCTTTTTAATTCCCTATCCAGGCTTCTTTCAAAATCGCCAACTCATTTCCCTGAATAATAAATGTAACCAGTATCCAACTCGGTTCTATGTTCTTTGAACACGATTTCCTTGTCAGGAAACAATGTGTTACAGATATTAAGGCCCTTTATTCACGTATTCCTAGTGTTGAAGCACTTTCTTAGATATTAACCTAGGTTATCATTGTGAATTTCCCGAGTTGGAGTCTCTCTCTTCCAGTGTCTCAAGATTTTTCATTGTGAATTCTAATTTGGTAAAACAACCTTTTTTACAAATATACCAGCACTTTCAACATTATTACCACTTGAAAGTCTATCCTACCTTTCACAGCGTTTTGGATACCAATTGTCAGTATTTCAAAATTCAGTAGAGATGTTCGGGATCTAAAACGTATTCCAAGAGATCTAGAGACACTCTGCCATTCCCATGGTCTGTTGTTTTGAGCTATGAGACTTTTCATTTTAACACGGGTGTCATACAGGCTTTTTAAAGGCACAGTAAAACATTACTTGGAACCCTAGCCTGACTAACATTTTTATTTCATAGTGTTCTCAATACTTTCATACTGTTCGATAGCTCTAGGAAAATGAGTTTTTCAGTGTTTCACCAAAACCTTTTCCCGAAAACGCCAACTCCTTTTGACGGGAAAAATAAATGTAAACAGTGTCACACTCGCTTCTCAGCTCTTTGAACAAGATTTCCCAGTGACAAAATTGTGCTGATCAGATACTCAGTCTATTGGAATATGTATTCCTATTGTGTGAAGCACATTTCTAAATATTTCCCTAGTCTGGAGTCGTAAGTTCTGAGTGCTACACACCAAATTGTCCAGTGATTGAAGCTCATTCATTGTGAATAGCAAACATTACTACACTCTGACCATTACCCTGTCCCTAACCCTCTAACCCAAACCCTAAACCTACCCTCACCTAAGCCTGAACCCTACCTAGCCCAAAACCTTTTCCTAACCCTAACCATGAACAGAGCCCCAATTCTCTAACCCTAATACCAGAACTAATCTCGATGATGTCATCACTCCCAGCTGGTCCCCTGGCCAAATCATTATCACCTGGGATCAACTAAGCCTGCCCACGTGGCCCCTCCCCCTTGGTGAAGTCATCACATCCGGTTTAATGCCCTAACCAGGCCTCTTTCAAAATCGCCAACTCATTGTCCCAGAATAATAAATGTAACCAGTATCCAACTCGGTTCTATGTTCTTTGAACACGATTTCCTTGTCAGGAAACAATGTGTTAAAGATATTAAGGCCCTTTATTCACGTATTCCTAGTGTTTGAAGCACTTTCTTAGATATTAACCTAGGTTATCATTTTGAATTTCCCGAGTTGGAGTCTCTCTCTTCCAGTGTCTCAAGCTTTTTCATTGTGAATTCTAATTTGGTAAAACAACCTTTTTTACAAATATACCAGCACTTTCATCATTATTACCACTTGAAAGTCTATCCTACCTTTCACAGCGTTTTGGATAGAAATTGTCAGTATTTCAAAATTCAGTAGAGATGTTCCGGATCTAAAACGTATTCCACGAGTTCTAGAGACACTCTGCCATTCCCCTGGTCTGTTGTTTTGAGCAATGAGACTTTTCATTTTAACATGGGTGTCGTACCGGCTTTTTAAAGGCACAGTAAAACATTACTTGGAACCCTAGCCTAACTAACATTTTTATTTCATAGTGTTCTCAATATTTTCATACTTTGCTATAGCTCTAGGAAAATGAGTTTTTCAGTGTTTCACCAAAACCTTTTATCAAAAATGCCAACTCCTTTTGCCGGGAAAAATAAATGTAAACAGTGTCACACTCGGTTCTCAGCTGTTTGAACAAGATTTCCCAGTGAGAAAATTGTGCTGTTCAGATATTCAGTCTATTGGAATATGTATTCCAATTGTGTGAAGCACATTTCTAAATATTTCCCTAGTCTGGAGTCGTAAGTTCTGAGTGCTACACACCAAATTGTCCAGTGATTGAAGCTCATTCATTGTGAATAGCCAACACTACTACACTGTGACCGTAAACCTGTCCCTAACCCTCTAACCCAAACCCTAAACCTAGCCCACTCCTGCGCCTGAACCCTACCTAGCCCAAAGCGTAATCCTAACCCTATCCATGAACAGAGCCCCAATTCTCTAACCCTAATACCAGAACTTATCTCGATGACGTCATCACTCCCAGCTGGTCCCCTGGCCAAATCATTATCACCTGGGAACAATTAAGCCTGCCCACGTGGCTCCTCCCCCTTGGTGAGGTCATCACATCCGGTTTAATGGCCTAACCAGGCCTCTTTAAAAATCGCCGACTCATTGTCCCGGAATAATAAATGTAACCAGTATCCAACTCGGTTGTATGTTCTTTGAACACGATTTCCTTGTCAGGAAACAATGTGTTACAGATATTAAGGACCTTTATTCACGTATTTCTAGTGTTTGATACACTTTTTTAGATATTAACCTAGGTTATCATTGTGAATTTCCCGCGTTGGAGTCTCTCTCTTCCAGTCTCTCAAGCTTTTTCATTCTGAATTCTAATTGGTGAAACAACCTTTTTTACAAATATACCAGCACTTTCAACATTATTACCACTTGAACTTCTATCCTTACTTTAACAGCGTTTTGGATACAAATTGTCAGTATTTCAAAATTCAGTAGAGATGTCGGGTTCTAAAACGTATTCCAGGAGTTCTGGACACACTCTGCCATTCCTCTGGTCTGTTGTTTTGAGCTATGAGACGTTTCATTTTAACACGGATGTCATACCGGCTTTTTAAAGGCACATTAAAACATTACTTGGAACCCTAGCCTAACTAATATTTTTATTTCATAGTGTTCTCAATACTTTCATACTTTTCGATAGCTCTATGAAAATGAGTTTTTCAGTGTTTCACCAAAACCTTTTCCCGAAAACGCCAACTCCTTTTGACGGGAAAAATAAATGTAAACAGTGTCACACTCGCTTATTAGCTGTTTGAACAAGATTTCCCAGTGACAAAATTGTGCTGTTCAGATATTCAGTCTATTGGAATATATATTCCTATTGTGTGAAGCACATTTCTAAATATTTCCCTAGTTTGGAGTCCTAAGTTCTGAGTGCTACACACCAAATTGTCCAGTGATTGAAGCTCATTCATTGTGAATAGCCAACATTACTACACTGTGACCGTAACCCTGTCCCTAGCCCTCTAACCCAAACCCTAAACCTAGCCCACACCTGAGCCTGAACCCTACCTAGCCCAAAACCTTATCCTAACCCTGACCATGAACAGAGCCCCAATTCTCTAACCCTAATACCAGAACTAATCTCGATGACGTCATCACTCACAGCTGGTCTCCTGGCCAAATCATTATCACCTGGGATCAATTAAGCCTGACCACGTGGCCCCTCACCCTTGGTGACGTCATCACATCCCGTTTAATGGCCTAACCAGGCTTCTTTCAAAATCACCAACTCATTGTCCCGGAATAATAAATGTAACCAGTATCCAACTCGGTTGTATGTTCTTTGAACACGATTTCCTTGTCAGGAAACAATGTGTTACAGATATTACGGACCTTTATTCACGTATTTCTAGTGTTTGATACACTTTTTTAGATATTAACCTAGGTTATCATTGTGAATTTCCCGCGTTGGAGTCTCTCTCTTCCAGTCTCTCAAGCTTTTTCATTCTGAATTCTAATTTGGTGAAACAACCTTTTTTACAAATATACCAGCACTTTCAACATTATTACCACTTGAACTTCTATCCTTACTTTAACAGCGTTTTGGATACAAATTGTCAGTATTTCAAAATTCAGTAGAGATGTCGGGTTCTAAAACGTATTCCAGGAGTTCTGGACACACTCTGCCATTCCTCTGGTCTGTTGTTTTGAGCTATGAGACGTTTCATTTTAACACGGATGTCATACAGGCTTTTTAAAGGCACAGTAAAACATTACTTGGAACCCTATCCTAACTAACATTTTTATTTCATAGTGTTCTCAATATTTTCATACTGTGCTATAGCTCTAGGGAAATGAGTTTTTCAGTGTTTCACCAAAACCCTTTCTCGAAAACGCCAACTCCTTTTGCCAGGAAAAATAAATGTAAACAGTGTCACACTCGCTTCTCAGCTGTTTGCACAAGATTTCCCCATGAGAAAATTGTGCTGTTCAGATATTCAGTCTATTGGAATATGTATTCCAATTGTGTGAAGCACATTTCTAAATATTTCCCTAGTCTGGAGTCGTAAGTTCTGAGTGCTACACACCAAATTGTCCAATGATTGAAGCTCATTCATTGTGAATAGCCAACATTACTACACTGTGACCTTAACCCTGTCCCAAACCCTCTAACCCAAACCCTAAACCTAGCCCACTCCTACGCCGGAACCCTACCTAGCCCAAAACCTCATCCTAACCGTAACCATGGACAGAGCCCCAATTCTCTAACACTAATACCAGAACAAATCTCAAAGACATCATTGCTCCCAGCTGGTCCCCTGGCCAAATCATTATCACCTGGGATCAATTAAACCTGCCCACGTGGCCCCTCCCACTGGTGACGTCATCACTTCCGGTTTAATGGCCTATCCAGGCTTCTTTCAAAATTGCCAACTCATTTTCCAGGAATAATAAATGTAACCAGTATCCAACTCGGTTCTATGTTCTTTGAACACGATTTCCTTGTCAGGAAACAATGTGTTACAGATATTAAGCCCCTTTATTCACGTATTTCTAGTGTTTGAAACACTTTCTTAGATATTAACCTAGGTTATCATTGTGAATTTCCCGCTTTGGTGTCTCTCTCTTCCAGTGTCTCAAGCTTTTTCATTGTGAATTCTAATTTGGTAAAACAATCTTTTTTACAAATATACCAGCACTTTCAACATTATTACCACTTGAAAGTCTATCCTACCTTTCACAGCGTTTTGGATACAAATTGTCAGTATTTCAAAATTCAGTGGAGATGTTCGGGATCTAAAACGTATTCCATGAGTTCTAGAGACACTCTGCCATTCCCCTAGTCTGTTGTTTTGAGCTATGAGACTTTTCATTTTAACACGGGTGTCATACCGGCTTTTTAAAGGCACAGTAAAACATTACGTGGAACCCTAGCCTGACTAACATTTTTATTTCATAGTGTTCTCAATACTTTCATACTGTTCGATAGCTCTAGGAAAATGAGTTTTTCAGTGTTTCACCAAAACCTTTTCTCGAAAACGCCAACTCCTTTTGACGGGAAAAATAAATGTAAACAGTGTCACACTCGGTTCTCAGCTGTTTGAACAAGATTTCCCAGTGAGAAAATTGTGCTGTTCAGATATTCAGTCTATTGAAATGTGTATTCCAATTGTGTGAAGCACATTTCTAAATATTTCCCTAGTCTGGAGTCGTAAGTTCTGAGTGCTACACACCAAATTGTCCAGTGATTGAAACTCATTCATTGTGAATAGCCAACGTTACTACACTGTGACTGTAACCCTGTCCCTAGCCCTCTAACCCAAACCCTAAACCTACCCCACTCCTGCGCCAGAACCCTACCTAGCCCAAAACTTCATCCTAACCCTAACCATGAACAGAGCCCCAATTCTCTAACCCTAATACCAGAACTTATCTCGATGATGTCATCACTCCCAGCTGGTCCCCTGGCCAAATCATTATCACCTGGGATCAATTAAGCCTGACCACGTGGCCTCTCCCCCTTGGTGACGTCATCACTTTCTTTTTAATGGCCTATCCAGGCTTCTTTCAAAATCGCCAACTCATTTCCCTGAATAATAAATGTAACCAGTATCCAACTCGGTTCTATGTTCTTTGAACACGATTTCCTTGTCAGGAAACAATGTGTTACAGATATTAAGGCCCTTTATTCACGTATTCCTAGTGTTTGAAGCACTTTCTTAGATATTAACCTAGGTTATCATTGTGAATTTCCCGAGTTGGAGTCTCTCTCTTCCAGTGTCTCAAGATTTTTCATTGTGAATTCTAATTTGGTAAAACAACCTTTCCTACAAATATACCAGCACTTTCAACATTATTACCACTTGAAAGTCTATCCTTCCTTTCACAGAGTTTTAGATACCAATTGTCAGTATTTCAAAATTCAGTAGAGATGTTCGGGATCTAAAACGTATTCCAGGAGATCTAGAGACACTCTGCCATTCCCCTGGTCTGTTGTTTTGATCTATGAGACTTTTCATTTTAACACGGGTGTCATACAGGCTTTTTAAAGGCACAGTAAAACATTACTTGGAACCCTATCCTAACTAACATTTTTATTTCATAGTGTTCTCAATATTTTCATACTGTGCTATAGCTCTAGGGAAATGAGTTCTTCAGTGTTTCACCAAAACCCTTTCTCGAAAACGCCAACTCCTTTTGCCGGGAAAAATATATGTAAACAGTGTCACACTCGCTTCTCAGCTGTTTGCACAAGATTTCCCCGTGAGAAAATTGTGCTGTTCAGATATTCAGTCTATTGGAATATGTATTCCAATTGTGTGAAGCACATTTCTAAATATTTCCCTAGTCTGGAGTCGTAAGTTCTGAGTGCTACACACCAAATTGTCCAGTGATTGAAGCTCATTCATTTTGAATAGCCAACATTACTACACTGTGACCATAACCCTGTCCCTAACCCTCTAACCCAAACCCTAAACCTAGCCCACTCCTGCGCAGGAACACTACCTAGCCCAAAACGTCATCCTAACCCTAACCATGAACAGAGCCCCAATTCTCTAACCCTAATACCAGAACTTATCTCGATGATGTCATCACTCCCAGCTGGTCCCCTGGCCAAATCATTATCACCTGGGATCAATTAAGCCTGACCACGTGGCCTCTCCCCCTTGGTGACGTCATCACTTCCTTTTTAATGGCCTATCCAGGCTTCTTTCAAAATCGCCAACTCATTTCCCTGAATAATAAATGTAACCAGTATCCAACTCGGTTCTATGTTCTTTGAACACGATTTCCTTGTCAGGAAACAATGTGTTACAGATATTAAGGCCCTTTATTCACGTATTCCTAGTGTTGAAGCACTTTCTTAGATATTAACCTAGGTTATCATTGTGAATTTCCCGAGTTGGAGTCTCTCTCTTCCAGTGTCTCAAGCTTTTTCATTCTGAATTCTAATTTGGTGAAACAACCTTTTTTACAAATATACCAGCACTTTCAACATTATTACCACTTGAACTTCTATCCTTACTTTAACAGCGTTTTGGATACAAATTGTCAGTATTTCAAAATTCAGTAGAGATGTCGGGTTCTAAAACGTATTCCAGGAGTTCTGGACACACTCTGCCATTCCTCTGGTCTGTTGTTTTGAGCTATGAGACGTTTCATTTTAACACGGATGTCATACCGGCTTTCTAAAGGCACATTAAAACATTACTTGGAACCCTAGCCTAACTAATATTTTTATTTCATAGTGTTCTCAATACTTTCATACTTTTCGATAGCTCTATGAAAATGAGTTTTTCAGTGTTTCACCAAAACCTTTTCCCGAAAACGCCAACTCCTTTTGACGGGAAAAATAAATGTAAACAGTGTCACACTCGCTTCTCAGCTGTTTGAACAAGATTTCCCAGTGACAAAATTGTGCTGTTCAGATATTCAGTCTATTGGAATATATATTCCTATTGTGTGAAGCACATTTCTAAATATTTCCCTAGTCTGGAGTCGTAAGTTCTGAGTGCTACACACCAAATTGTCCAGTGATTGAAGCTCATTCATTGTGAATAGCCAACATTACTACACTGTGACCGTAACCCTGTCCCTAACCCTCTAACCCAAACCCTAAACCTAGCCCACACCTGAGCCTGAACCCTACTTGCACAAAACCTTATCCTAACCCTGACCATGAACAGAGCCCCAATTCTCTAACCCTAATACCAGAACTAATCTCGATGACGTCATCACTCACAGCTGGTCTCCTGGCCAAATCATTATCACCTGGGATCAATTAAGCCTGACCACGTGGCCCCTCACCCTTGGTGACGTCATCACATCCCGTTTAATGGCCTAACCAGGCTTCTTTCAAAATCACCAACTCATTGTCCCGGAATAATAAATGTAACCAGTATCCAACTCGGTTCTATGTTCTTTGAACACGATTTCCTTGTCAGGAAACAATGTGTTACAGATATTAAGGCCCTTTATTCACGTATTCCTGGTGTTTGAAGCACTTTCTTAGTTATTAACCTAGGTTATCATTGTGAATTTCCCGCGTTGGAGTCTCTCTCTTCCAGTCTCTCAAGCTTTTTCATTCTGAATTCTAATTTGGTGAAACAACCTTTTTTACAAATATACCAGCACTTTCAACATTATTACCACTTGACAGTCTATCCTACCTTTCACAGCGTTTTGGATAGAAATTGTCAGTATTTCAAAATTCAGTAGAGATGTTCGGGATCTAAAACGTATTCCACGAGTTCTAGAGACACTCTGCCATTCCCCTGGTCTGTTGTTTTGAGCAATGAGACTTTTCATTTTAACACAGGTGTCGTACCGGCTTTTTAAAGGCACAGTAAAATATTACTTGGAACCCTAGCCTAACTAACATTTTTATTTCATAGTGTTCTCAATATTTTCATACTTTGCTATAGCTCTAGGAAAATGAGTTTTTCAGTGTTTCACCAAAACCTTTTCTCGAAAACGCCAACTCCTTTTGCCGGGAAAAATAAATGTAAACAGTGTCACACTCGCTTCTCAGCTGTTTGAACAAGATTTCCCAGTGACAAAATTGTGCTGTTCAGATACTAAGTCTATTGGAATATGTATTCCTATTGTGTGAAGCACATTTCTAAATATCTCTCTAGTCTGGAGTCGTAAGTTCTGAGTGCTACACACCAAATTGTCCAGTGATTGAAGCTCATTCATTGTGAATAGCAAACATTACTACACTGTGACCATAACCCTGTCCCTAACCCTCTAACCCAAACCCTAAACCTAGCCCACTCCTGCGCCGGAACCCTACCTAGCCCAAAACGTAATCCTAACCCTATCCATGAACAGAGCCCCAATTCCCTAACCCTAATACCAGAACTTATCTCGATGACCTCATCACTCCCAGCTGGTCACCTGGCCAAATCATTATCACCTGGGATCTATTAAGTCTGCCCATGTGGCCCCTCCCCCTTAGTGACGTCATCACTTCCGGTTTAATGGCCTATCCAGGCTTCTTTCAAAATCGCCAAGTCATTTTCCAGGAATAATAAATATAACCAGTATCCAACTCGGTTCTCTGTTCTTTGAACACGATTTCCTTGTCAGGAAACAATGTGTTACAGATATTAAGCCCCTTTATTCACATAGTTCTAGTGTTTGAAACACTTTCTTAGATATTAACCTAGGTTATCATTGTGAATTTCCCGCGTTGGAGTCTCTCTCTTCCAGTGTCTCAAGCTTTTTCATTGTGAATTCTAATTTGGTAAAACAACCTTTTTTACAAATATACTATCATTTTCAACATTATTACCACTTGAAAGTCTATCCTACCTTTCACAGCGTTTTGGATACCAATTGTCAGTATTTCAAAATTCAGTAGAGATGTTTGGGATCTAAAACGTATTCCAGAAGTTCTAGAGACACTCTGCCATTCCCCTGGTCTGTTATTTTGAGCTATGAGACTTTTCATTTTAACACGGGTGTCATACCGGCCTTTTAAAGGCACAGTAAAACATTACTTGGAACCCTAGCCTAACTAACATTTTTATTTCATAGTGTTCTCAATATTTTCATACTGTTCGATAGCTCTGGGAAAATGAGTTTTTCAGTGTTTCACCAAACCCTTTCTCGAAAACGCCAACTCCTTTTGCCGGGAAAAATATATGTAAACAGTGTCACACTCGGTTCTCAGCTCTTTGCACAAGATTTCCCCGTGAGAAAATTGTGCTGTTCAGATATTCAGTCTATTGGAATATGTATTCCAATTGTGTGAAGCACATTTCTAAATATTTCCCTAGTCTGGAGTCGTAAGTTCTGAGTGCTACACACCAAATTGTCCAGTGATAGAAGCTCATTCATTGTGAATAGCCAACAGTACTACACTGTGACCATAACCCTGTCCCAAACCCTCTAACTCAAACCCTAAACCTAGCCCACACCTGAGCCTGAACGCTACCTAGCCCAAAACCTCATCCTAACTCTAACCATGGACAGAGCCCCAATTCTCTAACACTAATACCAGAACTAATCTCGATGACGTCATCACTCCCAGCTGGTCCCCTGGCCAAATCATTATCACCTGGGATCAATTAAGCCTGCCCACGTGGCCCCTCCCACTTGGTGACGTCATCACTTCCGGTTTAATGGCCTATCCAGGCTTCTTTCAAAATCGCCAACTCATTTTCCAGGAGTAATAAATATAACCAGTATCCAACTCGGTTCTATGTTCTTTGAACACGATTTCCTTGTCAGGAAACAATGTTTTACAGATATTAAGGCCCTTTATTCCCGTATTTCTAGTGTTTGATACACTATCTTAGATATTAACCTAGGTTATCATTGTGAATTTCCCGAGTTGGAGTCTCTCTCTTCCAGTGTCTCAAGCTTTTTCATTGTGAATTCTAATCTGGTAAAACAACCTTTTTTACAAATATACCAGCACTTTCAACATTATTACCACTTGAAAGTCTATCCTACCTTTCACAGCGCTTTGGATACAAATTCTCAGTATATCAAAATTCAGTAGAGATGTTTGGGTTCTAAATCGTATTCCTGGAGTTCTAGAGACACTCTGCCATTCCCCTGGTCTGTTGTTTTGAGCTATGAGACTTTTAATTTTAACACAGGTGTCCTACCGGCTTTTTAAAGGCACAGTAAAACATTACTTGGAACCCTAGCCTAACTAACATTTTTATTTCATAGTGTTCTCAATACTTTCATACTGTGCTATAGCTCTAGGAAAATGAGTTTTTCAGTGTTTCACCAAAACCTTTTCTCGAAAACGCCAACTCCTTTTGCCGGGAAAAATAAATGTAAACAGTGTCACACTCGGTTCTCAGCTGTTTGAACAAGATTTCCCAGTGAGAAAATTGTGCTGTTCAGATATTCACTCTATTGGAATATGTATTCCAATTGTGTGAAGCACATTTCTAAATATTTCCCTAGTCTGGAATCGTAAGTTCTGAGTGCTACACACCAAATTGTCCAGTGATTGAAGCTCATTCATTTTGAATAGCCAACATTACTACACTGTGACCGTAACCCTGTCCCTAACCCTCTAACCCAAACCCTAAACCTAGCCCACACCTGAGCCTGAACCCTACCTAGCCCAAAACGTTTTCCTAACCCTAACCATGAACAGAGCCCCAATTCTCTAACCCTAATACCAGAACTAATCTCGATGACGTCATCACTCCCAGCTGGTCCCCTGGCCAAATCATTATCACCTGGGATCAACTAAGCCTGCCCACGTGGCCCCTCCCCCTTGGTGAAGTCATCACATCCGGTTTAATGGCCTAACCAGGCCTCTTTCAAAATCGCCAACTCATTGTCCCAGAATAATAAATGTAACCAGTATCCAACTCGGTTCTATGTTCTTTGAACACGATTTCCTTGTCAGGAAACAATGTGTTACAGATATTAAGGCCCTTTATTCACGTATTCCTAGTGTTTGAAGCACTTTCTTAGATATTAACCTAGGTTATCATTTTGAATTTCCCGAGTTGGAGTCTCTCTCTTCCAGTGTCTCAAGCTTTTTCATTGTGAATTCTAATTTGGTAAAACAACCTTTTTTACAAATATACCAGCACTTTCAACATTATTACCACTTGAAAGTCTATCCTACCTTTCACAGCGTTTTGGATAGAAATTGTCAGTATTTCAAAATTCAGTAGAGATGTTCCGGATCTAAAACGTATTCCACGAGTTCTAGAGACACTCTGCCATTCCCCTGGTCTGTTGTTTTGAGCAATGAGACTTTTCATTTTAACACGGGTGTCATACCGGCTTTTTAAAGGCACAGTAAAACATTACTTCGAACCCTAGCCTAACTAACATTTTTATTTCATAGTGTTCTCAATATGTTCATACTTTGCTATAGCTCTAGGAAAATGAGTTTTTCAGTGTTTCACCAAAACCTTTTATCAAAAATGCCAACTCCTTTTGCCGGGAAAAATAAATGTAAACAGTGTCACACTCGGTTCTCAGCTGTTTGAACAAGATTTCCCAGTGAGAAAATTGTGCTGTTCAGATATTCAGTCTATTGGAATATGTATTCCAATTGTGTGAAGCACATTTCTAAATATTTCCCTAGTCTGGAGTCGTAAGTTCTGAGTGCTACACACCAAATTGTCCAGTGATTGAAGCTCATTCATTGTGAATAGCCAACACTACTACACTGTGACCGTAAACCTGTCCCTAACCCTCTAACCCAAACCCTAAACCTAGCCCACTCCTGCGCCGGAACCCTACCTAGCCCAAAGCGTAATCCTAACCCTATCCATGAACAGAGCCCCAATTATCTAACCCTAATACCAGAACTTATCTCGATGACGTCATCACTCCCAGCTGGTCCCCTGGCCAAATCATTATCACCTGGGAACAATTAAGCCTGCCCACGTGGCTCCTCCCCCTTGGTGAGGTCATCACATCCGGTTTAATGGCCTAACCAGCCCTCTTTAAAAATCGCCAACTCATTGTCCCGGAATAATAAATGTAACCAGTATCCAACTCGGTTGTATGTTCTTTGAACACGATTTCCTTGTCAGGAAACAATGTGTTACAGATATTAAGGACCTTTATTCACGTATTTCTAGTGTTTGATACACTTTTTTAGATATTAACCTAGGTTATCATTGTGAATTTCCCGCGTTGGAGTCTCTCTCTTCCAGTCTCTCAAGCTTTTTCATTCTGAATTCTAATTTGTTGAAACAACCTTTTTTACAAATATACCAGCACTTTCAACATTATTACCACTTGAACTTCTATCCTTACTTTAACAGCGTTTTGGATACATATTGTCAGTATTTCAAAATTCAGTAGAGATGTCGGGTTCTAAAACGTATTCCAGGAGTTCTGGACACACTCTGCCATTCCTCTGGTCTGTTGTTTTGAGCTATGAGACGTTTCATTTTAACACGGATGTCATACCGGCTTTTTAAAGGCACATTAAAACATTACTTGGAACCCTAGCCTAACTAATATTTTTATTTCATAGTGTTCTCAATACTTTCATGCTTTTCGATAGCTCTATGAAAATGAGTTTTTCAGTGTTTCACCAAAATCTTTTCCCGAAAACGCCAACTCCTTTTGACGGGAAAAATAAATGTAAACAGTGTCACACTCGCTTCTCAGCTGTTTGAACAAGATTTCCCAGTGACAAAATTGTGCTGTTCAGATATTCAGTCTATTGGAATATATATTCCTATTGTGTGAAGCACATTTCTAAATATTTCCCTAGTCTGGAGTCCTAAGTTCTGAGTGCTACACACCAAATTGTCCAGTGATTGAAGCTCATTCATTGTGAATAGCCAACATTACTACACTGTGACCGGAACCCTGTCCCTAGCCCTCTAACCCAAACCCTAAACCTAGCCCACACCTGAGCCTGAACCCTACCTAGCCCAAAACCTTATCCTAACCCTGACCATGAACAGAGCCCCAATTCTCTAACCCTAATACCAGAACTAATCTCGATGACGTCATCACTCACAGCTGGTCTCCTGGCCAAATCATTATCACCTGGGATCAATTAAGCCTGACCACGTGGCCCCTCACCCTTGGTGACGTCATCACATCCCGTTTAATGGCCTAACCAGGCTTCTTTCAAAATCACCAACTCATTGTCCCGGAATAATAAATGTAACCAGTATCCAACTCGGTTGTATGTTCTTTGAACACGATTTCCTTGTCAGGAAACAATGTGTTACAGATATTAAGGACCTTTATTCACGTATTTCTAGTGTTTGATACACTTTTTTAGATATTAACCTAGGTTATCATTGTGAATTTCCCGCGTTGGAGTCTCTCTCTTCCAGTCTCTCAAGCTTTTTCATTCTGAATTCTAATTTGGTGAAACAACCTTTTTTACAAATATACCAGCACTTTCAACATTATTACCACTTGAACTTCTATCCTTACTTTAACAGCGTTTTGGATACAAATTGTCAGTATTTCAAAATTCAGTAGAGATGTCGGGTTCTAAAACGTATTCCAGGAGTTCTGGACACACTCTGCCATTCCTCTGGTCTGTTGTTTTGAGCTATGAGACGTTTCATTTTAACACGGATGTCATACCGGCTTTCTAAAGGCACATTAAAACATTACTTGGAACCCTAGCCTAACTAATATTTTTATTTCATAGTGTTCTCAATACTTTCATACTTTTCGATAGCTCTATGAAAATGAGTTTTTCAGTGTTTCACCAAAACCTTTTCCCGAAAACGCCAACTCCTTTTGACGGGAAAAATAAATGTAAACAGTGTCACACTCGCTTCTCAGCTGTTTGCACAAGATTTCCCCATGAGAAAATTGTGCTGTTCAGATATTCAGTCTATTGGAATATATATTCCTATTGTGTGAAGCACATTTCTAAATATTTCCCTAGTCTGGAGTCCTAAGTTCTGAGTGCTACACACCAAATTGTCCAGTGATTGAAGCTCATTCATTGTGAATAGCCAACATTACTACACTGTGACCGTAACCCTGTCCCTAACCCTCTAACCCAAACCCTAAACCTAGCCCACACCTGAGCCTGAACCCTACTTGCACAAAACCTTATCCTAACCCTGACCATGAACAGAGCCCCAATTCTCTAACCCTAATACCAGAACTAATCTCGATGACGTCATCACTCACAGCTGGTCTCCTGGCCAAATCATTATCACCTGGGATCAATTAAGCCTGACCACGTGGCCCCTCACCCTTGGTGACGTCATCACATCCCGTTTAATGGCCTAACCAGGCTTCTTTCAAAATCACCAACTCATTGTCCCGGAATAATAAATGTAACCAGTATCCAACTCGGTTCTATGTTCTTTGAACACGATTTCCTTGTCAGGAAACAATGTGTTACAGATATTAAGGCCCTTTATTCACGTATTCCTGGTGTTTGAAGCACTTTCTTAGTTATTAACCTAGGTTATCATTGTGAATTTCCCGCGTTGGAGTCTCTCTCTTCCAGTCTCTCAAGCTTTTTCATTCTGAATTCTAATTTGGTGAAACAACCTTTTTTACAAATATACCAGCACTTTCAACATTATTACCACTTGACAGTCTATCCTACCTTTCACAGCGTTTTGGATAGAAATTGTCAGTATTTCAAAATTCAGTAGAGATGTTCGGGATCTAAAACGTATTCCACGAGTTCTAGAGACACTCTGCCATTCCCCTGGTCTGTTGTTTTGAGCAATGAGACTTTTCATTTTAACACAGGTGTCGTACCGGCTTTTTAAAGGCACAGTAAAACATTACTTGGAACCCTAGCCTAACTAACATTTTTATTTCATAGTGTTCTCAATATTTTCATACTTTGCTATAGCTCTAGGAAAATGAGTTTTTCAGTGTTTCACCAAAACCTTTTCTCGAAAACGCCAACTCCTTTTGCCGGGAAAAATAAATGTAAACAGTGTCACACTCGCTTCTCAGCTGTTTGAACAAGATTTCCCAGTGACAAAATTGTGCTGTTCAGATACTAAGTCTATTGGAATATGTATTCCTATTGTGTGAAGCACATTTCTAAATATCTCTCTAGTCTGGAGTCGTAAGTTCTGAGTGCTACACACCAAATTGTCCAGTGATTGAAGCTCATTCATTGTGAATAGCAAACATTACTACACTGTGACCATAACCCTGTCCCTAACCCTCTAACCCAAACCCTAAACCTAGCCCACTCCTGCGCCGGAACCCTACCTAGCCCAAAACCTTATCCTAACCCTATCCATGAACAGAGCCCCAATTATCTAACCCTAATACCAGAACTTATCTCGATGACATCATCACTCCCAGCTGGTCCCCTGGCCAAATCATTATCACCTGGGATCAATTAAGCCTGCCCACGTGGCCCCTCCCCCTTGGTGAGGTCATCACATCCGGTTTAATGGCCTAACCAGGCCTCTTTAAAAATCGCCAACTCATTGTCCCGGAATAATAAATGTAACCAGTATCCAACTCGGTTCTATGTTCTTTGAACACGATTTCCTTGTCAGGAAACAATGTGTTACAGATATTAAGGACCTTTATTCACGCATTTCTAGTGTTTGAAACACTTTTTTAGATATTAACCTAGGTTATCATTGTGAATTTCCCGCGTTGGAGTCTCTCTCTTCCAGTCTCTCAAGCTTTTTCATTCTGAATTCTAATTTGGTGAAACAACCTTTTTTACAAATATACCAGCACTTTCAACATTATTACCACTTGAACTTCTATCCTAACTTTAACAGCGTTTTGGATACAAATTGTCAGTATTTCAAAATTCAGTAGAGATGTCGGGTTCTAAAACGTATTCCAGGAGTTCTGGACACACTCTGCCATTCCTCTGGTCTGTTGTTTTGAGCTATGAGACTTTTCATTTTAACACGGATGTCATACCGGCTTTTCAAAGGCACATTAAAACATTACTTGGAACCCTAGCCTAACTAACATTTTTATTTCATAGTGTTCTCAATACTTTCATACTGTTCGATAGCTCTATGAAAATGAGTTTTTCAGTGTTTCACCAAAACCTTTTCCAGAAAACGCCAACTCCTTTTGACGGGAAAAATAAATGTAAACAGAGTCAGACTCGCTTCTCAGCTGTTTGAACAAGATTTCCCAGTGACAAAATTGTGCTGTGCAGATATTCAGTCTATTGGAATATATATTCCTATTGTGTGAAGCACATTTCTAAATATTTCCCTAGTCTGGAGTCGTAAGTTCTGAGTGCTACACACCAAATTGTCCAGTGATTGAAGCTCATTCATTGTGAATAGCCAACATTACTACACTGTGACCATAACCCTGTCCCTAGCCCTCTAACCCAAACCCTAAACCTAGCCCACACCTGAGCCTGAACCCTACCTAGCCCAAAACCTTATCCTAACCCTGACCATGAACAGAGCCCCAATTCTCTAACCCTAATACCAGAACTAATCTCGATGACGTCATCACTCACAGCTGGTCCCCTGGCCAAATCATTATCACCTGGGATCAATTAAGCCTGACCACCTGGCCCCTCCCCCTTGGTGACGTCATCACATCCCGTTTAATGGCCTAACCAGGCTTCTTTCAAAATGGCCAACTCATTGTCAAGGAATAATAAATGTAACCAGTATCCAACACGGTTCTATGTTCTTTGAACACGATTTCCTTGTCTGGAAACAATGTGTTACAGATATTAAGGCCCTTTATTCACGTATTCCTAGTGTTTGAAGCACTTTCTTAGATATTAACCTAGGTTATCATTGTGAATTTCCCGAGTAGGAGTCTCTCTCTTCCAGTGTCTCAAGCTTTTTCATTGTGAATTCTAATTTGGTAAAACAACCTTTTTTACAAATATACCAGCACTTTCAACATTATTACCACTTGACAGTCTATCCTACCTTTCACAGCGCTTTGGATACAAATTCTCAGTATTTCAAAATTCAGTAGAGATATTCGGGTTCTAAAATGTATTCCAGGAGTTCTAGAGACACTCTGCCATTCCCCTGGTCTGTTGTTTTGAGCAATGAGACTTTTCATTTTAACACGGGTCATACTGGCTTTTTAAAGGCACAATAAAACATTACCTGGAACCCTAGGTTAACTAACATTTTTATTTCATAGTGTTCTCAATACTTTCATACTGTTAGATAGCTCTAGGAAAATGAGTTTTTCAGTGTTTCACCAAAACCTTTTCCCGAAAACGCCAACTCCTTTTGACGGGAAAAATAAATGTAAACAGTGTCACACTCGCTTCTCAGCTGTTTGAACAAGATTTCCCAGTGACAAAATTGTGCTGTTCAGATACTAAGTCTATTGGAATATGTATTCCTATTGTGTGAAGCACATTTCTAAATATCTCTCTAGTCTGGAGTCGTAAGTTCTGAGTGCTACACACCAAATTGTCCAGTGATTCAAGCTCATTCATTGTGAATAGCCAACATGACTACACTGTGACAGTAACCCTGTCCCTAACCCTCTAACCCAAACCCTAAACCTAGCCCACACCTGAGCCTGAACCCTACCTAGCCCAAAACCTTATCCTAACCCTAACCATGAACAGAGCCCCAATTCTCTAAACCTAATACCAGAACTAATCTCGATGACGTCATCACTCCCAGCTGGTCCCCTGGCCAAATCATTATCACCTGGGATCAATTAAGCCTGCCCACGTGGCCCCTCCCCCTTGGTGACGTCATCACATCCGGTTTAATGGCCTAACCAGGCTTCTTTCAAAATCGCCAACTGGAGAGAGAAAAAAGATGGCGACCGGCTTTAAGGTAGGGAGAGAGTGCGAGTGAGGAACCCATAGAGGAGAGTGTAGACGTGTGTGGTGTGTGTGTGTGTGTGAGCTAGGGTCAGTTAGATTCTGCACGTCTTCCAAGGGGCTCCTTAACTGGGCAGTCCTAGACGGCGCAGCCCCGCGCACAAAGCGGACACTTCTCAGCGGCTGATGGGGACGCGGAGACCACGCCATCTTGGGAAACAGAGCTGCCTGAGACGCGGATCCTGGCTTCTGACACAAACCAGGACCCTACAGCCACTGGGCACAGAGAACTGCTATCACAGCTTCAGACCAACAAACAAGAATCCAGACTTCTCAGCAGAATTCCGTGAGTCAAAGAGCCTACCCCACTCCCAGCAGGCGCGCGAGCGCCATAGTAACTGATAGACCCGCCCCTCCCCCAAGCTGCTGAGCGCTCACAGGCGTGCCGAGAGAGCAGTAACTGATAGACCCGCCCCTCGCCCAAGCTGCCGAGCTTTGCGCAGGGAAGCGCTCCCCACTAGGGAATTTGGCGCGGCACGGGACAGAAGCAGCTCCTGGTCGGGGAAATCTGTCAGTGCGCACAGAGGGCTCCCCTTCGGGGAATTTGGCTTGCGGGTCACAGCGCCCCCTTCTGGGAATCTTAGGGCGTGCACAGAAGGGCTTCCCTTCAGGGAAGTTGGCGCGCAGGACGGACTCCGCCCCCCTTCCGGGACTTTGGGAGAGTGCACCACAGAATCAGCTCACCTTCAGGATTTTAAGAATGTGCGCTCTAGCCGGTTTGGCTCAGTAGAGAGAGCACACACAGGACGCAGCTCCACTTCAGGGAATTTGGCACGCCGGACACAGCTGCCGGGGATCCCTGACTCACAGCGCATTCACACTAAGAGCCAGCGACCCCAATTGTTGGTGCATGCACACACAGGGACCCTGATTCTCAACGAGAAACCTCACAAGGCAACAGAGACTTTGACACTCGAGTCTTGGTGCAGACACAGGGAAACTCTGACTCCTGGCACATCCTAAGGATCTCATTTTCGGCGCATACCAACAGTGTGGTGCAGACAGGGCCCCTGATTCCAAGTGTGCACACGAGACCACACAGAACACTGGGGACACTGACCCTGGGCAAGTCTGGTTCCCACCAACCAAAGGCAGCCACACGTCCTAGTGTCAGAGCACTCCAGTGAAACTCGGGTGGAGCGAAGTCCCCACAGCACACGGCCCAGGTCCACACAAACGGAAACTTGAGCTTTCTGGTAATAGCCAGAATGGGGAAACGAAATATCTCACAGAGGAAAGAAAATGTGGAGTCGCCAAGAAAGGAAATTAGTGAAACTGAAGCTTGCAACATGACCGAAAAGGAGTTCAGAGTAATGGTCGTGGAATTTATACAACGGATGGATGAGAAAATCAACAACTTATGCAAGAATCAGGAAGAAATGAAGAGTGATATAGCTACAATCAAAAACACCATGGAAAGTTTCAACAGTAGACTACAAGAAGCAGAGGACCGAATTAGTGAGTTAGAAGATCAGGTACAGAAACAAGCTCAAGCTGAACAGCAATTGGAGAAAAAAATTAAAAAGCAGGAGGAAAGCCTAAGGGAGCTTTGGGACAACATGAAACGAAGTAACATGCGTATAATAGGGCTGCCAGAAGGACAAGAAGAGCAGCAGGGTTTAGAAAATCTATTTGAAGAAATAATGACAGAAATCTTCCCTGATATGGGAAAGGTAAAAGTTACGCAAGTAAAGAGAATCCCAAGCAGGATCAACCCCAAAAGACCCACACCAAGACATGTCATAATTTCAATGGCAAATATAAATGATAAAGAGAGAATCCTAAAGGCGGCAAGAGAGAGACAGAGAGTTACCTACAAAGGAACACCCATCAGATTGTCAAATGATTACTCATCAGAAACACAACAAGCTAGAAGTGAATGGAAGGAGGTATACAAAGTGTTGCAAAGCAAAGGACTGAATCCAAGAATACTATATCCAGCAAGACTATCAATCAAAATTGAAGGGGAAATCAGGAGCTTTGCAGACAAAAAAAGCCTCAGGGAGTTTATCACCACCAAACCAGCAATGCAAGAATTGCTAAAGGGAATACTGTAAAAAGAAGAAATAAACAGGTAAGAAGGAATACAGACACAAAAATAGATATGACTGCAAACAAATACCTTTCAGTAATAACTTTAAATGTAAACGGACTAAATGCTCCAATCAAAAGACATCGAGTAGCTGAATGGATAAAAAAACACGACCCATGTATATGCTGTCTACAAGAGACCCACCTCAGAACAAGAGACTCACACAGATTGAAAGTGAAGGGATGGAAAAATATCTTTCAGGCAAATGGAAATGAAAAAAAAGCAGGGGTAGCAATACTTATATCTGACAAAATAGACCTCAAAGTAAATGCCATAACAAGAGATAAGAAAGGCCACTTCATAATACTAAAGGGAGAAATCCAACAAGAAGAAATAATTCTGGTAAACATATACGCTCCCAATATAGGAGCACCCAAATACATAAAAAAAACTCCTGGAGGATATCAAGGGAGAGATTAATAGCAATACAATCATAGTAGGAGACTTTAATACCCCACTATCACCACTGGACAAATCCTCTAAACAAAAAATCAGCAAAGAAACAGCAATCTTAAATGACTCACTAGACCAGATGGAATTAATTGACATCTTCAGAACATTTCACCCCAAAGCCACAGAATATACATTCTTCTCAAGTGCACATGGGTCATTTTCAAAGATAGACCATATGCTGGGTCACAGGCAAAATCTCTTCAAATTCAAGAAGATAGAAATTATATCAAGCATCTTCTCAGATCACAGTGGCATAAAACTGGAAATCAACTACAATAAATACAATCCAAAGAAATCAAACACATGGAGACTAAACAGCATGCTATTAAACAAGGACTGGGTCACCAGAGAGATCAAGGAAGGAATAAAAAACATCATGGCAACAAATGACAATGAAAACACAACAATCCAAAATCTATGGGACACAGCGAAAGCAGTCTTGATAGGGAAGTTCATAGCTCTACAAGCTTATTGCAAAAAACAAGAAACAATGGTAACAAATTACTTAACCCTACAACTCAAAGAGCTAGAAAAAGCGCAGCAAGAAAAGCCCAGTGTAACCAGAAGGAAGGAAATAACAAAGATCAGAGCAGAGATAAATGACATAGAGACCAAAGAAACAATACATAAGATCAACAAAACCAAGAGCTGGTTCTTTGAAAGGATAAACAAGATTGATGGACCTCTAGCCAGGCTCACCAAGAAGCAAAGAGAGAGGACCCAAATAAACAAAATCAGAAATGAAAGAGGTGAAATAACAACAGACCCCGCTGAGATACAAAGGATTGTTACAAAATACTACGAACAACTCTATTCCAACAAACTGGACAACCTGGAGGAAATGGACATATTCCTAGAAAAATATAACCTTCCAAAAATCAATCAAGAAGAATCTAAACAGCTCAATAGGCCAATAACTATGGACGAAATTGAAGCAGTCATCAAAAAGCTTCCGGCAAACAAAAGCCCGGGGCCTGATGGCTTCACAGGAGAGTTTTACCAAACATTCAAGGAAGAACTAAAACCTATCCTCCTCAGACTATTCCAAAAAATTCAAGTGGAAGGAACACTTCCAAGCTCCTTCTATGAAGCCAGCATCACCCTAATACCAAAATCAGATAAAGACAACACAATGAAAGAGAATTACAGACCAATATCCCTCATGAACATAGATGCCAAAATCCTCAACAAAATTCTAGCAAATCAGCTCCAGCAGTACATCAGAAAGATCATACACCATGACCAAGTAGGATTTATCCCAGGAATGCAAGGATGGTACAATATCCGCAAATCAATAAACGTGATACATCACATAAACAAATTGAAAGATAAAAATCACATAGTCATATCAATTGATGCAGAAAAAGCATTTGACAAAATCCAACACCCTTTCTTGATAAAAACTCTCAACAAGGTGGGAATAGATGGCTCATACCTCAACATAATAAAAGCTATATATGATAAACCCACAGCAAACATCATACTCAATGGACAAAAACTAAAAACATTTCCCCTAAGAACAGGAACAAGACAGGGATGCCCACTCTCACCACTCCTGTTTGACATAGTACTCGAAGTATTAGCCATTGCAATTAGACAAGAAGAAGAAATAAAAGGCATCCAAATTGGAAAAGAACAAGTAAAGCTGTCTTTATTTGCAGACGACATGATATTGTACATAAAAAATCCGAAAGACTCCGTCAAAAAACTAATAGATTTAATAAATGAATTCGGCAATGTAGCAGGATACAAAATTAACGCCAAGAAATCTATGGCCTTTCTATACACCAATAGTGAACTTACAGACAGAGAGACTAAAAAGGCAATCCCATTTACCATCGCACCAAAAAAATTAAGATACCTAGGAATAAACTTAACTAAGGAGGTAAAAGACCTATACACGGAAAACTACAGGACACTGAAAAAAGAGATAGAGGAAGACGTAAACAGATGGAAGAACATACCATGTTCATGGATTGGTAGAATCAACATCATTAAAATGTCCATACTACCCAAAGCAATCTATAGATTCAATGCACTCCCCATTAAAATACCAATGGCATATTTCACAGACCTTGAAAGAACTCTCCAAAAATTCATCTGGAATAAAAAAAGACCCCGAATAGCCACAGCAATCCTGAGAAAGAAGAATAAAGTAGGAGGGATCTCAATACCAGATTTCAAGCTGTATTACAAAGCCACTGTTCTCAAAACAGCCTGGTACTGGCACAAGAACAGACATATAGATCAATGGAACAGAATAGAGAATCCAGATATCGACCCAAACCACTATGCTCAATTAATATTTGACAAAGGAGGCATGAACATACAATGGAATAAAGACAGTCTCTTCAATAAATGGTGTTGGGAAAATTGGACAGATACATGCAAAAAAATGAAGCTTGATCACCAACTTACACCATACACAAAAATAAACTCAAAATGGATACAGGACTTAAACATAAGACGGGAAACCATAAAAATACTAGAGCAATCCACAGGCAGCAAAATCTCAGACATATGCCAAAAGAAATTCTTCACTGACACTGCTCCTAGGGCAGTGGAAGCTAAAGAGAAAATTAACAAATGGGACTACATAAAAATAAAAAGCTTTTTCACAGCAAAAGAAACCATAAACAAAACAACAAGAAGGCCCACTACATGGGAGAACATATTTGCAAATGGCATCACTGATAAAGGTTTAATCTCCAACATCTACAGGCAGCTTATGCAACTTAATAAAAGGAAGATAAATGATCCAATAAAAAAATGGGCAACAGACCTAAATAGAATCTTTTCAAAAGAAGACAGAAGGAAGGCCAAGAGACACATGAAAACATGCTCAAAGTCACTTATTATCCGAGAGATGCAAATCAAAACAACAATGCGGTACCATCTTACACCTGTCAGAATGGCTATCATCAACAAATCAACAAACGACAAGTGTTGGCGAGGATGCGGAGAAAAAGGAACCCTCGTGCACTGCTGGTGGGAATGCAGATTGGTGCAGCCACTGTGGAGAACAGTATGGAGTTTCCTCAAAAAACTGAAAATGGAACTCCCATTTGACCCAGTAATCCCACTCCTGGGAATATATCCGAAGAAACTAGAAACACCAATCAGAAAGGATATATGCACCCCTATGTTCATAGCAGCACAATTCACCATAGCTAAGATTTGGAAACAGCCTAGGTGCCCGTCAGCAGATGACTGGATCAGAAAACTGTGGTACATCTACACAATGGAATACTATGCTGCCATAAAAAAGAAGGAATTCTCATCATTTGCAGCAACCTGGATGGAATTGGAGAACATTATGTTAAGTGAAATAAGTCAGTCAATGAAAGAAAAATACCACATGATCTCACTCATTTATGGATAATAAAGAACATTATAAAATTGAACAAAAAGATAGATACAGAGACAGTAAAGCATCAAACAGACTGTCAAATTACAGGGGGAAGATTAGGGAGAGATGGGGGAGATAAGAGATCAATCAAAGGACTTGTATGCATGCATATAAGCATAACCAATGGAAGCAAAACTCTGGGGGGTGAGGGCATATATGGGAGTGGGGTGGGGGGGGGGCAATGGCAAGATATGTACACATATAATACCTTAATAAAAAATAAAAAAAAATAAAAAAAATAAAAAAAAAATCGCCAACTCATTGTCCCGGAATAATAAATGTAACCAGTATCCAACTCGGTTCTATGTTCTTTGAACACGATTTCCTTGTCAGGAAACAATGTGTTACAGATATTAAGGCCCTTTATTCACGTATTCCTAGTGTTTGAAGCACTTTCTTAGATATTAACCTAGGTTATCAGTGTGAATTTCCCGAGTTGGAGTCTCTCTCTTCCAGTGTCTCAAGCTTTTTCATTGTGAATTCTAATTTGGTAAAACAACCTTTTTTACAAATATACCAGCACTTTCAACATTATTACCACTTGACAGTCTATCCTACCTTTCACAGCGCTTTGGATACAAATTCTCAGTATTTCAAAATTCAGTAGAGATGTTCGGGTTCTAAAACATATTCCAGGAGTTCTAGAGACACTCTGCCATTCCCCTGGTCTGTTGTTTTGGGCAATGAGACTTTTCATTTTAACACGGGTGTCATACCGGCTTTTTAAAGGCACAGTAAAACATTACTTGGAACCCTAGCCTAACTAACATTTTTATTTCATAGTGTTCTCAATACTTTCATACTGTTCGATAGCTCTAGGAAAATGAGTTTTTCAGTGTTTCACCAAAACCTTTTTCCGAAAACGCCAACTCCTTTTGACGGGAAAAATAAATGTAAACAGTGTCACAGTCGCTTCTCAGCTGTGTGAACAAGATTTCCCAGTGACAAAATTGTGCTGTTCAGATACTCAGTCTATTGGAATATGTATTCCTATTGTGTGAAGCACATTTCTAAATATTTTCCTAGTCTGGAGTCGTAAGTTCTGAGTGCTACACACCAAATTGTCCAGTGATTGAAGCTCATTCATTGTGAATAGCCAACATTACTACACTGTGACCGTAACCCTGTCCCTAACCCTCTAACCCAAACCCTAAACCTAGCCCACACCTGAGCCTGAACCCTACTTAGCCCAAAACCTTATCCTAACCCTAACCATGAACAGAGCCCCAATTCTCTAACCCTGATACCAGAACTAATCTCGATGACGTCATCACTCCCAGCTGGTCCCCTGGCCAAATCATTATCACCTGAGATCAATTAAGCCTGCCCACGTGGCCCCTCCCCCTTGGTGACGTCATCACATCCTGTTTAATGGCCTAACCAGGCTTCTTTCAAAATCGCCAACTCATTGTCCCAGAATAATAAATGTAACCAGTATCCAACTCGGTTCTATGTTCTTTGAAAACGATTTCCTTGTCAGGAAACAATGTGTTACAGATATTAAGGCCCTTTATTCACGTATTCCTAGTGTTGGAAGCACTTTCTTAGATATTAACCTAGGTTATCAGTGTGAATTTCCCGAGTTGGAGTCCCTCTCTTCCAGTGTCTCAAGATTTTTCATTGTGAATTCTAATTTGGTAAAACAACCTTTTTTACAAATATACCAGCACTTTCACCATTATTACCACTTGATCGTCTATCCTACCTTTCACAGCCCTTTGGATACAAATTCTCAGTATTTCAAAATTCAGTAGAGATGTTCGGGTTCTAAAACGTATTCCAGGAGTTCTAGAGACACTCTGCCATTCCCCTGGTCTGTTGTTTTGAGCAATGAGACTTTTCATTTTAACACGGGTGTCATACCGGCTTTTTAAAGGCACAGTAAAACATTACTTGGAACCCTAACCTAACTAACATTTTTATTTCATAGTGTTCTCAATACTTTCATACTGTTTGATAGCTCTAGGAAAATGAGTTTTTCAGTGTTTCACCAAAACCTTTTCCCGAAAACGCCAACTCCTTTTGACGGGAAAAATAAATGTAAACAGTGTCACAATCGCTTCTCAGCTGTTTGAACAAGATTTCCCAGTGACAAAATTGTGCTGTTCAGATACTCAGTCTATTGGAATATGTATTCCTACTGTGTGAAGAACATTTCTAAATATTTCCCTAGTCTGGAGTCGTAAGTTCTGAGTGCTACACACCAAATTGTCCAGTGATTGAAGCTCATTCATTGTGAATAGCCAACATTACTACACTGTGACCGTAACCCTGTCCCTAACCCTCTAAACCAAACCCTAAACCTAGCCCACACCTGAGCCTGAACCCTACCTAGCCCAAAACCTTATCCTAACCCTAACCATGAACAGAGCCCCAATTCTCTAACCCTAATACCAGAACTAATCTCGATGACGTCATCACTCCCAGCTGGTCCCCTGGCCAAATCATTATCACCTGGGATCACTTAAGCCTGCCCACGTGGCCCCTCCCCCTTGGTGACGTCATCACATCCGGTTTAATGGCCTAACCAGGCCTCTTTCAAAATGGCCAACTCATTGTCCTGGAATAATAAATGTAACCAGTATCCAACTCGGTTCTATGTTCTTTGAACACGATTTCCTTGTCAGGAAACAATGTGTTACAGATATTAAGGCCCTTTATTCACGTATTCCTAGTGTTTGAAGCACTTTCTTAGATATTAACCTAGGTTATCAGTGTGAATTTCCCGAGTTGGAGTCTCCCTCTTCCAGTGTCTCAAGCTTTTTCATTGTGAATTCTAATTTGGTAAAACAACCTTTTTTACAAATATACCAGCACTTTCAACATTATTACCACTTGACAGTCTATCCTACCTTTCACAGCGCTTTGGATACAAATTCTCAGTATTTCAAAATTCAGTAGAGATGTTCGGGTTCTAAAACGTATTCCGGGAGTTCTAGAGACACTCTGCCATTCCCCTGGTCTGTTGTTTTGAGCAATGAGACTTTTCATTTTAACATGGCTGTCATACTGGCTTTTTAAAGGCACAGTAAAACATTACTTGGAACACTAGCCTAACTAACATTTTTATTTCATAGTGTTCTCAATACTTTCATACTGTTCGATAGCTCTAGGAAAATGAGTTTTTCAGTGTTTCACCAAAACCTTTTCCCGAAAACGCCAACTCCTTTTGACGGGAAAAATAAATGTAAACAGTGTCACAATCGCTTCTCAGCTGTTTGAACAAGATTTCCCAGTGACAAAATTGTGCTGTTCAGATACTCAGTCTATTGGAATATGTATTCCTACTGTGTGAAGAACATTTCTAAATATTTCCCTAGTCTGGAGTCGTAAGTTCTGAGTGCTACACACCAAATTGTCCAGTGATTGAAGCTCATTCATTGTGAATAGCCAACATTACTACACTGTGACCGTAACCCTGTCCCTAACCCTCTAAACCAAACCCTAAACCTAGCCCACACCTGAGCCTGAACCCTACCTAGCCCAAAACCTTATCCTAACCCTAACCATGAACAGAGCCCCAATTCTCTAACCCTAATACCAGAACTAATCTCGATGACGTCATCACTCCCAGCTGGTCCCCTGGCCAAATCATTATCACCTGGGATCACTTAAGCCTGCCCACGTGGCCCCTCCCCCTTGGTGACGTCATCACATCCGGTTTAATGGCCTAACCAGGCCTCTTTCAAAATGGCCAACTCATTGTCCTGGAATAATAAATGTAACCAGTATCCAACTCGGTTCTATGTTCTTTGAACACGATTTCCTTGTCAGGAAACAATGTGTTACAGATATTAAGGCCCTTTATTCACGTATTCCTAGTGTTTGAAGCACTTTCTTAGATATTAACCTAGGTTATCAGTGTGAATTTCCCGAGTTGGAGTCTCCCTCTTCCAGTGTCTCAAGCTTTTTCATTGTGAATTCTAATTTGGTAAAACAACCTTTTTTACAAATATACCAGCACTTTCAACATTATTACCACTTGACAGTCTATCCTACCTTTCACAGCGCTTTGGATACAAATTCTCAGTATTTCAAAATTCAGTAGAGATGTTCGGGTTCTAAAACGTATTCCGGGAGTTCTAGAGACACTCTGCCATTCCCCTGGTCTGTTGTTTTGAGCAATGAGACTTTTCATTTTAACATGGCTGTCATACTGGCTTTTTAAAGGCACAGTAAAACATTACTTGGAACACTAGCCTAACTAACATTTTTATTTCATAGTGTTCTCAATACTTTCATACTGTTCGATAGCTCTAGGAAAATGAGTTTTTCAGTGTTTCACCAAAACCTTTTCCCGAAAACGCCAACTCCTTTTGACGGGAAAAATAAATGTAAACAGTGTCACACTCGCTTCTCAGCTGTTTGAACAAGATTTCCCAGTGACAAAATTGTGCTGTTCAGATACTCAGTCTATTGGAATATGTATTCCTATTGTGTGAAGCACATTTCTAAATATTTCCCTAGTCTGGAGGCGTAAGTTCTGAGTGCTACACACCAAATTGTCCAGTGATTGAAGCTCATTCATTGTGAATAGCCAACATTACTACACTGCGATGGTAACCCTGTCCCTAACCCTCTAACCCAAACCCTAAACCTAGCCCACACCTGAGCCTGAACCCTACCTAGCCCAAAACCTTATACTAACCCTAACCATGAACAGAGCCCCAATTCTCTAACCCTAATACCAGAACTAATCTCAATGACGTCATCACTCCCAGCTGGTCCCTTGGCCAAATCATTATCACCTGGGATCAATTAAGCCTGCCCACGTGGCCCCTCCCCCTGGGTGACGTCATCACATCCGGTTTAATGTCCTAACCAGGCTTCTTTCAAAATGGCCAACTCATTGTCCCGGAATAATAAATGTAACCAGTATCCAACTCGGTTCTATGTTCTTTGAACACGATTTCCTTGTCAGGAAACAATGTGTTACAGATATTAAGGCCCTTTATTCACGTATTCCTAGTGTTTGAAGCACTTTCTTAGATATTAACCTAGGTTATCAGTGTGAATTTCCCGAGTTGGAGTCTCTCTCTTCCAGTGTCTCAAGCTTTTTCATTGTGAATTCTCATTTGGTAAAACAACCTTTTTTACAAATATACCAGCACTTTCAACATTATTACCACTTGACAGTCTATCCTACCTTTCACAGCGCTTTGGATACAAATTCTCAGTATTTCAAAATTCAGTAGAGATGTTCGGGTTCTAAAACATATTCCAGGAGTTCTAGAGACACTCTGCCATTCCCCTGGTCTGTTGTTTTGGGCAATGAGACTTTTCATTTTAACACGGGTGTCATACCGGCTTTTTAAAGGCACAGTAAAACATTACTTGGAACCCTAGCCTAACTAACATTTTTATTTCATAGTGTTCTCAATACTTTCATACTGTTCGATAGCTCCAGGAAAATGAGTTTTTCAGTGTTTCACCAAAACCTTTTCCCGAAAACGCCAACTCCTTTTGACGGGAAAAATAAATGTAAACAGTGTCACAGTCGCTTCTCAGCTGTGTGAACAAGATTTCCCAGTGACAAAATTTTGCTGTTCAGATACTCAGTCTATTGGAATATGTATTCCTATTGTGTGAAGCACATTTCTAAATATTTCCCTAGTCTGGAGTCGTAAGTTCTGACTGCTACACACCAAATTGTCCAGAGATTGAAGCTCATTCATTGTGAATAGCCAACATGACTACACTGTGACCGTAACCCTGTCCCTAAGCCTCTAACCCAAACCCTAAACCTAGCCCACACCTGAGCCTGAACCCTACCTAGCCCAAAACCTTATCCTAACCCTAACCATGAACAGAGCCCCAATTCTCTAACCCTAATACCAGAACTAATCTCGATGACGTCATCACTCCCAGCTGGTCCCCTGGCCAAATCATTATCACCTGGGATCAATTAAGCCTGCCCACGTGGCCCCTCCCCCTTGGTGACGTCATCACATCCGGTTTAATGGCCTAACCAGGCTTCTTTCAAAATGGCCAACTCATTGTCCCGGAATAATAAATGTAACCAGTATCCAACTCGGTTCTATGTTCTTTGAACACAATTTTCTTGTCAGGAAACAATGTGTTACAGATATTAAGGCCCTTTATTCACGTATTCCTAGTGTTTGAAGCACTTTCTTAGATATTAACCTAGGTGATCAGTGTGAATTTCCCGAGTTGGAGTCTCTCTTTCAGTGTCTCAAGCTTTTTCATTGTGAATTCTAATTTGGTAAAACAACCTTTTTTACAAATATACCAGCACTTTCAACATTATTACCACTTGACAGTCTATCCTACCTTTCACGGCGCTTTGGATACAAATTCTCAGTATTTTAAAATTCAGTAGAGATGTTCGGGTTCTAAAACGTAATCCAGGAGTTCTAGAGACACTCTGCCATTCACCTGGTCTGTTGTTTTGAGCAATGAGACTTTTCATTTTAACACGGGTGTCATACCGGCTTTTTAAAGGCACAGTAAAACATTACTTGGAACCCTAACCTAACTAACATTTTTATTTCATAGTGTTCTCAATACTTTCATACTGTTCGATAGCTCTAGGAAAATGAGTTTTTCAGTGTTTCACCAAAACCTTTTCCCGAAAACGCCAACTCCTTTAGACGGGAAAAATAAATGTAAACAGTGTCACAATCGCTTCTCAGTTGTTTGAACAAGATTTCCCAGTGACAAAATTGTGCTGTTCAGATACTCAGTCTATTGGAATATGTATTCCTACTGTGTGAAGAACATTTCTAAATATTTCCCTAGTCTGGAGTCCTAAGTTCTGAGTGCTACACACCAAATTGTCCAGTGATTGAAGCTCATTCATTGTGAATAGCCAACATTACTACACTGTGACCGTAACCCTGTCCCTAACCCTCTAAACCAAACCCTAAACCTAGCCCACACCTGAGCCTGAACCCTACCTAGCCGAAAACCTTATCCTAACCCTAACCATGAACAGAGCCCCAATTCTCTAACCCTAATACCAGAACTAATCTCGATGACGTCATCACTCCCAGCTGGTCCCCTGGCCAAATCATTATCACCTGGGATCACTTAAGCCTGCCCACGTGGCCCCTCCCCCTTGGTGACGTCATCACATCCGGTTTAATGGCCTAACCAGGCTTCTTTCAAAATGGCCAACTCATTGTCCCGGAATAATAAATGTAACCAGTATCCAATTCGGTTCTATGTTCTTTGAACACGATTTCCTTGTCAGGAAACAATGTGTTACAGATATTAAGGCCCTTTATTCACGTATTCCTAGTGTTTGAAGCACTTTCTTAGATATTAACCTAGGTTATCAGTGTGAATTTCCCGAGTTGGAGTCTCTCTCTTCCAGTGTCTCAAGCTTTTTCATTGTGAATTCTAATTTGGTAAAACAACCTTTTTTACAAATATACCAGCACTTTCAACATTATTACCACTTGACAGTCTATCCTACCTTTCACAGCGCTTTGGATACAAATTCTCAGTATTTCAAAATTCAGTAGAGATGTTCGGGTTCTAAAACGTATTACAGGAGTTCTAGAGACCCTCTGCCATTCCCCTGGTCTGTTGTTTTGGGCAATGAGACTTTTCATTTTAACACGGGTGTCATACCGGCTTTTTAAAGTCACAGTAAAACATTACTTGGAACACTAGCCTAACTAACATTTTTATTTCATAGTGTTCTCAATACTTTCATACTGTTCGATAGCTCTAGGAAAATGAGTTTTTCAGTGTTTCACCAAAACCTTTTCCCGAAAACGCCAACTCCTTTAGACGGGAAAAATAAATGTAAACAGTGTCACAATCGCTTCTCAGCTGTTTGAACAAGATTTCCCAGTGACAAAATTTTGCTGTTCAGATACTCAGTCTATTGGAATATGTATTCCTACTGTGTGAAGAACATTTCTAAATATTTCCCTAGTCTTGTGTCGTAAGTTCTGACTGCTACACACCAAATTGTCCAGAGATTGAAGCTCATTCATTGTGAATAGCCAACATGACTACACTGTGACCGTAACCCTGTCCCTAAGCCTCTAACCCAAACCCTAAACCTAGCCCACACCTGAGCCTGAACCCTACCTAGCCCAAAACCTTATCCTAACCCTAACCATGAACAGAGCCCCAATTCTCTAACCCTAATACCAGAACTAATCTCGATGACGTCATCACTCCCAGCTGGTCCCCTGGCCAAATCATTATCACCTGGGATCAATTAAGCCTGCCCACGTGGCCCCTCCCCCTTGGTGACGTCATCACATCCGGTTTAATGGCCTAACCAGGCTTCTTTCAAAATGGCCAACTCATTGTCCCGGAATAATAAATGTAACCAGTATCCAACTCGGTTCTATGTTCTTTGAACACAATTTTCTTGTCAGGAAACAATGTGTTACAGATATTAAGGCCCTTTATTCACGTATTCCTAGTGTTTGAAGCACTTTCTTAGATATTAACCTAGGTGATCAGTGTGAATTTCCCGAGTTGGAGTCTCTCTTTCAGTGTCTCAAGCTTTTTCATTGTGAATTCTAATTTGGTAAAACAACCTTTTTTACAAATATACCAGCACTTTCAACATTATTACCACTTGACAGTCTATCCTACCTTTCACGGCGCTTTGGATACAAATTCTCAGTATTTTAAAATTCAGTAGAGATGTTCGGGTTCTAAAACGTAATCCAGGAGTTCTAGAGACACTCTGCCATTCACCTGGTCTGTTGTTTTGAGCAATGAGACTTTTCATTTTAACACGGGTGTCATACCGGCTTTTTAAAGGCACAGTAAAACATTACTTGGAACCCTAACCTAACTAACATTTTTATTTCATAGTGTTCTCAATACTTTCATACTGTTCGATAGCTCTAGGAAAATGAGTTTTTCAGTGTTTCACCAAAACCTTTTCCCGAAAACGCCAACTCCTTTAGACGGGAAAAATAAATGTAAACAGTGTCACAATCGCTTCTCAGCTGTTTGAACAAGATTTCCCAGTGACAAAATTGTGCTGTTCAGATACTCAGTCTATTGGAATATGTATTCCTACTGTGTGAAGAACATTTCTAAATATTTCCCTAGTCTGGAGTCCTAAGTTCTGAGTGCTACACACCAAATTGTCCAGTGATTGAAGCTCATTCATTGTGAATAGCCAACATTACTACACTGTGACCGTAACCCTGTCCCTAACCCTCTAAACCAAACCCTAAACCTAGCCCACACCTGAGCCTGAACCCTACCTAGCCGAAAACCTTATCCTAACCCTAACCATGAACAGAGCCCCAATTCTCTAACCCTAATACCAGAACTAATCTCGATGACGTCATCACTCCCAGCTGGTCCCCTGGCCAAATCATTATCACCTGGGATCACTTAAGCCTGCCCACGTGGCCCCTCCCCCTTGGTGACGTCATCACATCCGGTTTAATGGCCTAACCAGGCTTCTTTCAAAATGGCCAACTCATTGTCCCGGAATAATAAATGTAACCAGTATCCAATTCGGTTCTATGTTCTTTGAACACGATTTCCTTGTCAGGAAACAATGTGTTACAGATATTAAGGCCCTTTATTCACGTATTCCTAGTGTTTGAAGCACTTTCTTAGATATTAACCTAGGTTATCAGTGTGAATTTCCCGAGTTGGAGTCTCTCTCTTCCAGTGTCTCAAGCTTTTTCATTGTGAATTCTAATTTGGTAAAACAACCTTTTTTACAAATATACCAGCACTTTCAACATTATTACCACTTGACAGTCTATCCTACCTTTCACAGCGCTTTGGATACAAATTCTCAGTATTTCAAAATTCAGTAGAGATGTTCGGGTTCTAAAACGTATTCCAGGAGTTCTAGAGACCCTCTGCCATTCCCCTGGTCTGTTGTTTTGGGCAATGAGACTTTTCATTTTAACACGGGTGTCATACCGGCTTTTTAAAGTCACAGTAAAACATTACTTGGAACACTAGCCTAACTAACATTTTTATTTCATAGTGTTCTCAATACTTTCATACTGTTCGATAGCTCTAGGAAAATGAGTTTTTCAGTGTTTCACCAAAACCTTTTCCCGAAAACGCCAACTCCTTTAGACGGGAAAAATAAATGTAAACAGTGTCACAATCGCTTCTCAGCTGTTTGAACAAGATTTCCCAGTGACAAAATTGTGCTGTTCAGATACTCAGTCTATTGGAATATGTATTCCTACTGTGTGAAGAACATTTCTAAATATTTCCCTAGTCTTGTGTCGTAAGTTCTGACTGCTACACACCAAATTGTCCAGAGATTGAAGCTCATTCATTGTGAATAGCCAACATGACTACACTGTGACCATAACACTGTCCCTAACCCTCTAACCCAAACCCTAAACCTAGCCCACACCTGAGCCTGAACCCTACCTAGCCCAAAACCTTATCCTAACCCTAACCATGAACAGAGCCCCAATTCTCTAACCCTAATACCAGAACTAATCTCGATGACGTCATCACTCCCAGCTGGTCCCCTGGCCAAATCATTATCACCTGGGATCACTTAAGCCTGCCCACGTGGCCCCTCCCCCTTGGTGACGTCATCACATCCGGTTTAATGGCCTAACCAGGCTTCTTTCAAAATGGCCAACTCATTGTCCCGGAATAATAAATGTAACCAGTATCCAACTCGGTTCTATGTTCTTTGAACACGATTTTCTTGTTAGGAAACAATGTGTTACAGATATTAAGGCCCTTTATTCACGTATTCCTAGTGTTTGAAGCACTTTCTTAGATATTAACCTAGGTTATCAGTGTGAATTTCCCGAGTTGGAGTCTCTCTTTCAGTGTCTCAAGCTTTTTCATTGTGAATTCTAATTTGGTAAAACAATCTTTTTTACAACTATACCAGCACTTTCAACATTATTACCACTTGACAGTCTATCCTACCTTTCACGGCGCTTTGGATACAAATTCTCAGTATTTCAAAATTCAGTAGAGATGTTCGGGTTCTAAAACGTATTCCAGGAGTTTTAGAGACACTCTGCCATTCCCCTGGTCTGTTGTTTTGGGCAATGAGACTTTTCATTTTAACAAGGGTGTCATACCGGCTTTTTAAAGGCACAGTAAAACGTTAGTTGGAACCCTAGCCTAACTAACATTTTTATTTCATAGTGTTCTCAATACTTTCATACTGTTCGATAGCTCTAGGAAAATGAGTTTTTCAGTGTTTCACCAAAACCTTTTTCCGAAAATGCCAACTCCTTTTGACGGGAAAAATAAATGTAAACAGTGTCACAGTCGCTTCTCAGCTGTGTGAACAAGATTTCCCAGTGACAAAATTGTGCTGTTCAGATACTCAGTCTATTGGAATATGTATTCCTATTGTGTGAAGCACATTTCTAAATATTTTCCTAGTCTGGAGTCGTAAGTTCTGAGTTCTACACACCAAATTGTCCAGTGATTGAAGCTCATTCATTGTGAATAGCCAACATGACTACACTGTGACCGTAAACCTGTCCCTAACCCTCTAACCCAAACCCTAAACCTAGCCCACACCTGAGCCTGAACCCTACTTAGCCCAAAACCTTATCCTAACCCTAACCATGAACAGAGCCCCAATTCTCTAACCCTGATATCAGAACTAATCTCGATGACGTCATCACTCCCAGCTGGTCCCCTGGCCAAATCATTATCACCTGGGATCAATTAAGCCTGCCCACGTGGCCCCTCCCCCTTGGTGACGTCATCACATCCTGTTTAATGGCCTAACCAGGCTTCTTTCAAAATCGCCAACTCATTGTCCCAGAATAATAAATGTAACCAGTATCCAACTCGGTTCTATGTTCTTTGAAAACGATTTCCTTGTCAGGAAACAATGTGTTACAGATATTAAGGCCCTTTATTCACGTATTCCTAGTGTTGGAAGCACTTTCTTAGATATTAACCTAGGTTATCAGTGTGAATTTCCCGAGTTGGAGTCCCTCTCTTCCAGTGTCTCAAGATTTTTCATTGTGAATTCTAATTTGGTAAAACAACCTTTTTTACAAATATACCAGCACTTTCACCATTATTACCACTTGATCGTCTATCCTACCTTTCACAGCCCTTTGGATACAAATTCTCAGTATTTCAAAATTCAGTAGAGATGTTCGGGTTCTAAAACGTATTCCAGGAGTTCTAGAGACACTCTGCCATTCCCCTGGTCTGTTGTTTTGAGCAATGAGATTTTTCATTTTAACACGGGTGTCATACCGGCTTTTTAAAGGCACAGTAAAACATTACTTGGAACCCTAACCTAACTAACATTTTTATTTAATAGTGTTCTCAATACTTTCATACTGTTTGATAGCTCTAGGAAAATGAGTTTTTCAGTGTTTCACCAAAACCTTTTCCCGAAAACGCCAACTCCTTTTGACGGGAAAAATAAATGTAAACAGTGTCACAATCGCTTCTCAGCTGTTTGAACAAGATTTCCCAGTGACAAAATTGTGCTGTTCAGATACTCAGTCTATTGGAATATGTATTCCTACTGTGTGAAGAACATTTCTAAATATTTCCCTAGTCTGGAGTCGTAAGTTCTGAGTGCTACACACCAAATTGTCCAGTGATTGAAGCTCATTCATTGTGAATAGCCAACATTACTACACTGTGACCGTAACCCTGTCCCTAACCCTCTAAACCAAACCCTAAACCTAGCCCACACCTGAGCCTGAACCCTACCTAGCCCAAAACCTTATCCTAACCCTAACCATGAACAGAGCCCCAATTCTCTAACCCTAATACCAGAACTAATCTCGATGACGTCATCACTCCCAGCTGGTCCCCTGGCCAAATCATTATCACCTGGGATCACTTAAGCCTGCCCACGTGGCCCCTCCCCCTTGGTGACGTCATCACATCCGGTTTAATGGCCTAACCAGGCCTCTTTCAAAATGGCCAACTCATTGTCCTGGAATAATAAATGTAACCAGTATCCAACTCGGTTCTATGTTCTTTGAACACGATTTCCTTGTCAGGAAACAATGTGTTACAGATATTAAGGCCCTTTATTCACGTATTCCTAGTGTTTGAAGCACTTTCTTAGATATTAACCTAGGTTATCAGTGTGAATTTCCCGAGTTGGAGTCTCCCTCTTCCAGTGTCTCAAGCTTTTTCATTGTGAATTCTAATTTGGTAAAACAACCTTTTTTACAAATATACCAGCACTTTCAACATTATTACCACTTGACAGTCTATCCTACCTTTCACAGCGCTTTGGATACAAATTCTCAGTATTTCAAAATTCAGTAGAGATGTTCGGGTTCTAAAACGTATTCCGGGAGTTCTAGAGACACTCTGCCATTCCCCTGGTCTGTTGTTTTGAGCAATGAGACTTTTCATTTTAACATGGCTGTCATACTGGCTTTTTAAAGGCACAGTAAAACATTACTTGGAACACTAGCCTAACTAACATTTTTATTTCATAGTGTTCTCAATACTTTCATACTGTTCGATAGCTCTAGGAAAATGAGTTTTTCAGTGTTTCACCAAAACCTTTTCCCGAAAACGCCAACTCCTTTTGACGGGAAAAATAAATGTAAACAGTGTCACAATCGCTTCTCAGCTGTTTGAACAAGATTTCCCAGTGACAAAATTGTGCTGTTCAGATACTCAGTCTATTGGAATATGTATTCCTACTGTGTGAAGAACATTTCTAAATATTTCCCTAGTCTGGAGTCGTAAGTTCTGAGTGCTACACACCAAATTGTCCAGTGATTGAAGCTCATTCATTGTGAATAGCCAACATTACTACACTGTGACCGTAACCCTGTCCCTAACCCTCTAAACCAAACCCTAAACCTAGCCCACACCTGAGCCTGAACCCTACCTAGCCCAAAACCTTATCCTAACCCTAACCATGAACAGAGCCCCAATTCTCTAACCCTAATACCAGAACTAATCTCGATGAAGTCATCACTCCCAGCTGGTCCCCTGGCCAAATCATTATCACCTGGGATCACTTAAGCCTGCCCACGTGGCCCCTCCCCCTTGGTGACGTCATCACATCCGGTTTAATGGCCTAACCAGGCCTCTTTCAAAATGGCCAACTCATTGTCCTGGAATAATAAATGTAACCAGTATCCAACTCGGTTCTATGTTCTTTGAACACGATTTCCTTGTCAGGAAACAATGTGTTACAGATATTAAGGCCCTTTATTCACGTATTCCTAGTGTTTGAAGCACTTTCTTAGATATTAACCTAGGTTATCAGTGTGAATTTCCCGAGTTGGAGTCTCCCTCTTCCAGTGTCTCAAGCTTTTTCATTGTGAATTCTAATTTGGTAAAACAACCTTTTTTACAAATATACCAGCACTTTCAACATTATTACCACTTGACAGTCTATCCTACCTTTCACAGCGCTTTGGATACAAATTCTCAGTATTTCAAAATTCAGTAGAGATGTTCGGGTTCTAAAACGTATTCCGGGAGTTCTAGAGACACTCTGCCATTCCCCTGGTCTGTTGTTTTGAGCAATGAGACTTTTCATTTTAACATGGCTGTCATACTGGCTTTTTAAAGGCACAGTAAAACATTACTTGGAACACTAGCCTAACTAACATTTTTATTTCATAGTGTTCTCAATACTTTCATACTGTTCGATAGCTCTAGGAAAATGAGTTTTTCAGTGTTTCACCAAAACCTTTTCCCGAAAACGCCAACTCCTTTTGACGGGAAAAATAAATGTAAACAGTGTCACACTCGCTTCTCAGCTGTTTGAACAAGATTTCCCAGTGACAAAATTGTGATGTTCAGATACTCAGTCTATTGGAATATGTATTCCTATTGTGTGAAGCACATTTCTAAATATTTCCCTAGTCTGGAGGCGTAAGTTCTGAGTGCTACACACCAAATTGTCCAGTGATTGAAGCTCATTCATTGTGAATAGCCAACATTACTACACTGCGATGGTAACCCTGTCCCTAACCCTCTAACCCAAACCCTAAACCTAGCCCACACCTGAGCCTGAACCCTACCTAGCCCAAAACCTTATACTAACCCTAACCATGAACAGAGCCCCAATTCTCTAACCCTAATACCAGAACTAATCTCAATGACGTCATCACTCCCAGCTGGTCCCTTGGCCAAATCATTATCACCTGGGATCAATTAAGCCTGCCCACGTGGCCCCTCCCCCTTGGTGACGTCATCACATCCTGTTTAATGGCCTAACCAGGCTTCTTTCAAAATCGCCAACTCATTGTCCCAGAATAATAAATGTAACCAGTATCCAACTCGGTTCTATGTTCTTTGAAAACGATTTCCTTGTCAGGAAACAATGTGTTACAGATATTAAGGCCCTTTATTCACGTATTCCTAGTGTTGGAAGCACTTTCTTAGATATTAACCTAGGTTATCAGTGTGAATTTCCCGAGTTGGAGTCCCTCTCTTCCAGTGTCTCAAGATTTTTCATTGTGAATTCTAATTTGGTAAAACAACCTTTTTTACAAATATACCAGCACTTTCACCATTATTACCACTTGATCGTCTATCCTACCTTTCACAGCCCTTTGGATACAAATTCTCAGTATTTTAAAATTCAGTAGAGATGTTCGGGTTCTAAAACGTATTCCAGGAGTTCTAGAGACACTCTGCCATTCCCCTGGTCTGTTGTTTTGAGCAATGAGATTTTTCATTTTAACACGGGTGTCATACCGGCTTTTTAAAGGCACAGTAAAACATTACTTGGAACCCTAACCTAACTAACATTTTTATTTAATAGTGTTCTCAATACTTTCATACTGTTTGATAGCTCTAGGAAAATGAGTTTTTCAGTGTTTCACCAAAACCTTTTCCCGAAAACGCCAACACCTTTTGACGGGAAAAATAAATGTAAACAGTGTCACAATCGCTTCTCAGCTGTTTGAACAAGATTTCCCAGTGACAAAATTGTGCTGTTCAGATACTCAGTCTATTGGAATATGTATTCCTACTGTGTGAAGAACATTTCTAAATATTTCCCTAGTCTGGAGTCGTAAGTTCTGAGTGCTACACACCAAATTGTCCAGTGATTGAAGCTCATTCATTGTGAATAGCCAACATTACTACACTGTGACCGTAACCCTGTCCCTAACCCTCTAAACCAAACCCTAAACCTAGCCCACACCTGAGCCTGAACCCTACCTAGCCCAAAACCTTATCCTAACCCTAACCATGAACAGAGCCCCAATTCTCTAACCCTAATACCAGAACTAATCTCGATGACGTCATCACTCCCAGCTGGTCCCCTGGCCAAATCATTATCACCTGGGATCACTTAAGCCTGCCCACGTGGCCCCTCCCCCTTGGTGACGTCATCACATCCGGTTTAATGGCCTAACCAGGCCTCTTTCAAAATGGCCAACTCATTGTCCTGGAATAATAAATGTAACCAGTATCCAACTCGGTTCTATGTTCTTTGAACACGATTTCCTTGTCAGGAAACAATGTGTTACAGATATTAAGGCCCTTTATTCACGTATTCCTAGTGTTTGAAGCACTTTCTTAGATATTAACCTAGGTTATCAGTGTGAATTTCCCGAGTTGGAGTCTCCCTCTTCCAGTGTCTCAAGCTTTTTCATTGTGAATTCTAATTTGGTAAAACAACCTTTTTTACAAATATACCAGCACTTTCAACATTATTACCACTTGACAGTCTATCCTACCTTTCACAGCGCTTTGGATACAAATTCTCAGTATTTCAAAATTCAGTAGAGATGTTCGGGTTCTAAAACGTATTCCGGGAGTTCTAGAGACACTCTGCCATTCCCCTGGTCTGTTGTTTTGAGCAATGAGACTTTTCATTTTAACATGGCTGTCATACTGGCTTTTTAAAGGCACAGTAAAACATTACTTGGAACACTAGCCTAACTAACATTTTTATTTCATAGTGTTCTCAATACTTTCATACTGTTCGATAGCTCTAGGAAAATGAGTTTTTCAGTGTTTCACCAAAACCTTTTCCCGAAAACGCCAACTCCTTTTGACGGGAAAAATAAATGTAAACAGTGTCACAATCGCTTCTCAGCTGTTTGAACAAGATTTCCCAGTGACAAAATTGTGCTGTTCAGATACTCAGTCTATTGGAATATGTATTCCTACTGTGTGAAGAACATTTCTAAATATTTCCCTAGTCTGGAGTCGTAAGTTCTGAGTGCTACACACCAAATTGTCCAGTGATTGAAGCTCATTCATTGTGAATAGCCAACATTACTACACTGTGACCGTAACCCTGTCCCTAACCCTCTAAACCAAACCCTAAACCTAGCCCACACCTGAGCCTGAACCCTACCTAGCCCAAAACCTTATCCTAACCCTAACCATGAACAGAGCCCCAATTCTCTAACCCTAATACCAGAACTAATCTCGATGACGTCATCACTCCCAGCTGGTCCCCTGGCCAAATCATTATCACCTGGGATCACTTAAGCCTGCCCACGTGGCCCCTCCCCCTTGGTGACGTCATCACATCCGGTTTAATGGCCTAACCAGGCCTCTTTCAAAATGGCCAACTCATTGTCCTGGAATAATAAATGTAACCAGTATCCAACTCGGTTCTATGTTCTTTGAACACGATTTCCTTGTCAGGAAACAATGTGTTACAGATATTAAGGCCCTTTATTCACGTATTCCTAGTGTTTGAAGCACTTTCTTAGATATTAACCTAGGTTATCAGTGTGAATTTCCCGAGTTGGAGTCTCCCTCTTCCAGTGTCTCAAGCTTTTTCATTGTGAATTCTAATTTGGTAAAACAACCTTTTTTACAAATATACCAGCACTTTCAACATTATTACCACTTGACAGTCTATCCTACCTTTCACAGCGCTTTGGATACAAATTCTCAGTATTTCAAAATTCAGTAGAGATGTTCGGGTTCTAAAACGTATTCCGGGAGTTCTAGAGACACTCTGCCATTCCCCTGGTCTGTTGTTTTGAGCAATGAGACTTTTCATTTTAACATGGCTGTCATACTGGCTTTTTAAAGGCACAGTAAAACATTACTTGGAACACTAGCCTAACTAACATTTTTATTTCATAGTGTTCTCAATACTTTCATACTGTTCGATAGCTCTAGGAAAATGAGTTTTTCAGTGTTTCACCAAAACCTTTTCCCGAAAACGCCAACTCCTTTTGACGGGAAAAATAAATGTAAACAGTGTCACACTCGCTTCTCAGCTGTTTGAACAAGATTTCCCAGTGACAAAATTGTGATGTTCAGATACTCAGTCTATTGGAATATGTATTCCTATTGTGTGAAGCACATTTCTAAATATTTCCCTAGTCTGGAGGCGTAAGTTCTGAGTGCTACACACCAAATTGTCCAGTGATTGAAGCTCATTCATTGTGAATAGCCAACATTACTACACTGCGATGGTAACCCTGTCCCTAACCCTCTAACCCAAACCCTAAACCTAGCCCACACCTGAGCCTGAACCCTACCTAGCCCAAAACCTTATACTAACCCTAACCATGAACAGAGCCCCAATTCTCTAACCCTAATACCAGAACTAATCTCAATGACGTCATCACTCCCAGCTGGTCCCTTGGCCAAATCATTATCACCTGGGATCAATTAAGCCTGCCCACGTGGCCCCTCACCCTGGGTGACGTCATCACATCCGGTTTAATGTCCTAACCAGGCTTCTTTCAAAATGGCCAACTCATTGTCCCGGAATAATAAATGTAACCAGTATCCAACTCGGTTCTATGTTCTTTGAACACGATTTCCTTGTCAGGAAACAATGTGTTACAGATATTAAGGCCCTTTATTCACGTATTCCTAGTGTTTGAAGCACTTTCTTAGATATTAACCTAGGTTATCAGTGTGAATTTCCCGAGTTGGAGTCTCTCTCTTCCAGTGTCTCAAGCTTTTTCATTGTGAATTCTCATTTGGTAAAACAACCTTTTTTACAAATATACCAGCACTTTCAACATTATTACCACTTGACAGTCTATCCTACCTTTCACAGCGCTTTGGATACAAATTCTCAGTATTTCAAAATTCAGTAGAGATGTTCGGGTTCTAAAACATATTCCAGGAGTTCTAGAGACACTCTGCCATTCCCCTGGTCTGTTGTTTTGGGCAATGAGACTTTTCATTTTAACACGGGTGTCATACCGGCTTTTTAAAGGCACAGTAAAACATTACTTGGAACCCTAGCCTAACTAACATTTTTATTTCATAGTGTTCTCAATACTTTCATACTGTTCGATAGCTCCAGGAAAATGAGTTTTTCAGTGTTTCACCAAAACCTTTTCCCGAAAACGCCAACTCCTTTTGACGGGAAAAATAAATGTAAACAGTGTCACAGTCGCTTCTCAGCTGTGTGAACAAGATTTCCCAGTGACAAAATTTTGCTGTTCAGATACTCAGTCTATTGGAATATGTATTCCTATTGTGTGAAGCACATTTCTAAATATTTCCCTAGTCTGGAGTCGTAAGTTCTGACTGCTACACACCAAATTGTCCAGAGATTGAAGCTCATTCATTGTGAATAGCCAACATGACTACACTGTGACCGTAACCCTGTCCCTAAGCCTCTAACCCAAACCCTAAACCTAGCCCACACCTGAGCCTGAACCCTACCTAGCCCAAAACCTTATCCTAACCCTAACCATGAACAGAGCCCCAATTCTCTAACCCTAATACCAGAACTAATCTCGATGACGTCATCACTCCCAGCTGGTCCCCTGGCCAAATCATTATCACCTGGGATCAATTAAGCCTGCCCACGTGGCCCCTCCCCCTTGGTGACGTCATCACATCCGGTTTAATGGCCTAACCAGGCTTCTTTCAAAATGGCCAACTCATTGTCCCGGAATAATAAATGTAACCAGTATCCAACTCGGTTCTATGTTCTTTGAACACAATTTTCTTGTCAGGAAACAATGTGTTACAGATATTAAGGCCCTTTATTCACGTATTCCTAGTGTTTGAAGCACTTTCTTAGATATTAACCTAGGTGATCAGTGTGAATTTCCCGAGTTGGAGTCTCTCTTTCAGTGTCTCAAGCTTTTTCATTGTGAATTCTAATTTGGTAAAACAACCTTTTTTACAAATATACCAGCACTTTCAACATTATTACCACTTGACAGTCTATCCTACCTTTCACGGCGCTTTGGATACAAATTCTCAGTATTTTAAAATTCAGTAGAGATGTTCGGGTTCTAAAACGTAATCCAGGAGTTCTAGAGACACTCTGCCATTCACCTGGTCTGTTGTTTTGAGCAATGAGACTTTTCATTTTAACACGGGTGTCATACCGGCTTTTTAAAGGCACAGTAAAACATTACTTGGAACCCTAACCTAACTAACATTTTTATTTCATAGTGTTCTCAATACTTTCATACTGTTCGATAGCTCTAGGAAAATGAGTTTTTCAGTGTTTCACCAAAACCTTTTCCCGAAAACGCCAACTCCTTTAGACGGGAAAAATAAATGTAAACAGTGTCACAATCGCTTCTCAGCTGTTTGAACAAGATTTCCCAGTGACAAAATTGTGCTGTTCAGATACTCAGTCTATTGGAATATGTATTCCTACTGTGTGAAGAACATTTCTAAATATTTCCCTAGTCTGGAGTCCTAAGTTCTGAGTGCTACACACCAAATTGTCCAGTGATTGAAGCTCATTCATTGTGAATAGCCAACATTACTACACTGTGACCGTAACCCTGTCCCTAACCCTCTAAACCAAACCCTAAACCTAGCCCACACCTGAGCCTGAACCCTACCTAGCCGAAAACCTTATCCTAACCCTAACCATGAACAGAGCCCCAATTCTCTAACCCTAATACCAGAACTAATCTCGATGACGTCATCACTCCCAGCTGGTCCCCTGGCCAAATCATTATCACCTGGGATCACTTAAGCCTGCCCACGTGGCCCCTCCCCCTTGGTGACGTCATCACATCCGGTTTAATGGCCTAACCAGGCTTCTTTCAAAATGGCCAACTCATTGTCCCGGAATAATAAATGTAACCAGTATCCAATTCGGTTCTATGTTCTTTGAACACGATTTCCTTGTCAGGAAACAATGTGTTACAGATATTAAGGCCCTTTATTCACGTATTCCTAGTGTTTGAAGCACTTTCTTAGATATTAACCTAGGTTATCAGTGTGAATTTCCCGAGTTGGAGTCTCTCTCTTCCAGTGTCTCAAGCTTTTTCATTGTGAATTCTAATTTGGTAAAACAACCTTTTTTACAAATATACCAGCACTTTCAACATTATTACCACTTGACAGTCTATCCTACCTTTCACAGCGCTTTGGATACAAATTCTCAGTATTTCAAAATTCAGTAGAGATGTTCGGGTTCTAAAACGTATTCCAGGAGTTCTAGAGACCCTCTGCCATTCCCCTGGTCTGTTGTTTTGGGCAATGAGACTTTTCATTTTAACACGGGTGTCATACCGGCTTTTTAAAGTCACAGTAAAACATTACTTGGAACACTAGCCTAACTAACATTTTTATTTCATAGTGTTCTCAATACTTTCATACTGTTCAATAGCTCTAGGAAAATGAGTTTTTCAGTGTTTCACCAAAACCTTTTCCCGAAAACGCCAACTCCTTTAGACGGGAAAAATAAATGTAAACAGTGTCACAATCGCTTCTCAGCTGTTTGAACAAGATTTCCCAGTGACAAAATTGTGCTGTTCAGATACTCAGTCTATTGGAATATGTATTCCTACTGTGTGAAGAACATTTCTAAATATTTCCCTAGTCTTGTGTCGTAAGTTCTGACTGCTACACACCAAATTGTCCAGAGATTGAAGCTCATTCATTGTGAATAGCCAACATGACTACACTGTGACCATAACACTGTCCCTAACCCTCTAACCCAAACCCTAAACCTAGCCCACACCTGAGCCTGAACCCTACCTAGCCCAAAACCTTATCCTAACCCTAACCATGAACAGAGCCCCAATTCTCTAACCCTAATACCAGAACTAATCTCGATGACGTCATCACTCCCAGCTGGTCCCCTGGCCAAATCATTATCACCTGGGATCACTTAAGCCTGCCCACGTGGCCCCTCCCCCTTGGTGACGTCATCACATCCGGTTTAATGGCCTAACCAGGCTTCTTTCAAAATGGCCAACTCATTGTCCCGGAATAATAAATGTAACCAGTATCCAACTCGGTTCTATGTTCTTTGAACACGATTTTCTTGTTAGGAAACAATGTGTTACAGATATTAAGGCCCTTTATTCACGTATTCCTAGTGTTTGAAGCACTTTCTTAGATATTAACCTAGGTTATCAGTGTGAATTTCCCGAGTTGGAGTCTCTCTTTCAGTGTCTCAAGCTTTTTCATTGTGAATTCTAATTTGGTAAAACAATCTTTTTTACAACTATACCAGCACTTTCAACATTATTACCACTTGACAGTCTATCCTACCTTTCACGGCGCTTTGGATACAAATTCTCAGTATTTCAAAATTCAGTAGAGATGTTCGGGTTCTAAAACGTATTCCAGGAGTTCTAGAGACACTCTGCCATTCCCCTGGTCTGTTGTTTTGGGCAATGAGACTTTTCATTTTAACAAGGGTGTCATACCGGCTTTTTAAAGGCACAGTAAAACGTTAGTTGGAACCCTAGCCTAACTAACATTTTTATTTCATAGTGTTCTCAATACTTTCATACTGTTCGATAGCTCTAGGAAAATGAGTTTTTCAGTGTTTCACCAAAACCTTTTTCCCGAAAACGCCAACTCCTTTTGACGGGAAAAATAAATGTAAATAGTGTCACAGTCGCTTCTCAGCTGTGTGAACAAGATTTCCCAGTGACAATATTGTGCTGTTCAGATACTCAGTCTATTGGAATATGTATTCCTATTGTGTGAAGCACATTTCTAAATATTTCCCTAGTCTGGAGTCGTAAGTTCTGACTGCTACACACCAAATTGTCCAGAGATTGAAGCTCATTCATTGTGAATAGCCAACATGACTACACTGTGACCATAACCCTGTCCCTAACCCTCTAACCCAAACCCTCAACCTAGCCCACACCTGAGCCTGAACCCTACCTAGCCCAAGACCTTATCCTAACCCTAACCATGAACAGAGCCCCAATTCTCTAACCCTAATACCAGAACTAATCTCGATGACGTCATCACTCCCAGCTGGTCCCCTGGCCAAATCATTATCACTTGGGATCAATTAAGCCTGCCCACGTGGCCCCTCCCCCTTGGTGACGTCATCACATCCGGTTTAATGGCCTAACCAGGCTTCTTTCAAAATGGCCAACTCATTGTCCCGGAATAATAAATGTAACCAGTATCCAACTCGGTTCTATGTTCTTTGAACACGATTTTCTTGTCAGGAAACAAAGTGTTACAGATATTAAGGCCCTTTATTCACGTATTCCTAGTGTTTGAAGCACTTTCTTAGATATTAACCTAGGTTATCAGTGTGAATTTCCCGAGTTGGAGTCTCTCTTTCAGTGTCTCAAGCTTTTTCATTGTGAATTCTAATTTGGTAAAACAATCTTTTTTACAAATATACCAGCACTTTCAACATTATTACCACTTGACAGTCTATCCTACCTTTCACGGCGCTTTGGATACAAATTCTCAGTATTTCAAAATTCAGTAGAGATGTTCGGGTTCTAAAACATATTCCAGGAGTTCTAGAGACACTCTGCCATTCCCCAGGTCTGTTGTTTTGAGCAATGAGACTTTTCATTTTAACACGGGTGTCATACCGGATTTTAAAAGGCACAGTAAAACATTACTTGGAACCCTAGCCTAACTAACATTTTTATTTCATATTGTTCTCAATAGTTTCATACTGTTCGATAGCTCTAGGAAAATGAGTTTTTCAGTGTTTCACCAAAACCTTTTCCCGAAAACGCCAACTCCTTTTGACGGGAAAAATAAATGTAAACAGTGTCACACTCGCTTCTCAGCTGTTTGAACAAGATTTCCCAGTGACAAAATTGTGCTGTTCAGATACTCAGTCTATTGGAATATGTATTCCTATTGTGTGAAGCACATTTCTAAATATTTCCCTAGTCTGGAGTCGTAAGTTCTGAGTGCTACACACCAAATTGTCCAGTGATTGAAGCTCATTCATTGTGAATAGCCAACATTACTACACTGTGACCGTAACCCTGTCCCTAACCCTCTAACCCAAACCCTAAACCTAGCCCACACCTGAGCCTGAACCCTACCTAGCCCAAAACCTTATCCTAACCCTAACCATGAACAGAGCCCCAATTCTCTAACCCTAATATCAGAACTAATCTCGATGACGTCATCACTCCCAGCTGGTCCCCTGGCCAAATCATTATCACCTGGGATCAATTAAGCCTGCCCACGTGGCCCCTCCCCCTTGGTGACGTCATCACATCCTGTTTAATGGCCTAACCAGGCTTCTTTCAAAATGGCCAACTCATTGTCCCGGAATAATAAATGTAACCAGTATCCAACTCGGTTCTATGTTCTTTGAACACGATTTTCTTGTCAGGAAACAATGTGTTACAGATATTAAGGCCCTTTATTCACGTATTCCTAGTGTTTGAAGCACTTTCTTAGATATTAACCTAGGTTATCAGTGTGAATTTCCCGAGTTGGAGTCTCTCTTTCAGTGTCTCAAGCTTTTTCATTGTGAATTCTAATTTGGTAAAACAATCTTTTTTACAAATATACCAGCACTTTCAACATCATTACCACTTGACAGTCTATCCTACCTTTCACGGCGCTTTGGATACAAATTCTCAGTATTTCAAAATTCAGTAGAGATGTTCGGGTTCTAAAACGTAATCCAGGAGTTCTAGAGACACTCTGCCATTCCCCTGGTCTGTTGTTTTGAGCAATGAGACTTTTCATTTTAACACGGGTGTCATACCGGATTTTAAAAGGCACAGTAAAACATTACTTGGAACCTTGCCTAACTAACATTTTTATTTCATAGTGTTCTCAATACTTTCATACTGTTCGATAGCTCTAGGAAAATGAGTTTTTCAGTGTTTCACCAAAACGTTTTTCCCGAAAACGCCAACTCCTTTTGACGGGAAAAATAAATGTAAACAGTGTCACAGTCGCTTCTCAGCTGTGTGAACAAGATTTCCCAGTGACAATATTGTGCTGTTCAGATACCTAGTCAATTGGAATATGTATTCCTATTCTGTGAAGCACATTTCTAAATATTTCCCTAGTCTGGAGTCGTAAGTTCTGACTGCTACACACCAAATTGTCCAGATATTGAAGCTCATTCATTGTGAATAGCCAACATGACTACACTGTGACCGTAACCCTGTCCCTAACCCTCTAACCCAAACCCTAAACCTAGCCCACACCTGAGCCTGAACCCTACCTAGCCCAAAACCTTATACTAACCCTAACCATGAACAGAGCCCCAATTCTCTAACCCTAATACCAGAACTAATCTCAATGACGTCATCACTCCCAGCTGGTCCCTTGGCCAAATCATTATCACCTGGGATCAATTAAGCCTGCCCACGTGGCCCCTCCCCCTGGGTGACGTCATCACATCCGGTTTAATGTCCTAACCAGGCTTCTTTCAAAATGGCCAACTCATTGTCCCGGAATAATAAATGTAACCAGTATCCAACTCGGTTCTATGTTCTTTGAACACGATTTCCTTGTCAGGAAACAATGTGTTACAGATATTAAGGCCCTTTATTCACGTATTCCTAGTGTTTGAAGCACTTTCTTAGATATTAACCTAGGTTATCAGTGTGAATTTCCCGAGTTGGAGTCTCTCTCTTCCAGTGTCTCAAGCTTTTTCATTGTGAATTCTAATTTGGTAAAACAACCTTTTTTACAAATATACCAGCACTTTCAACATTATTACCACTTGACAGTCTATCCTACCTTTCACAGCGCTTTGGATACAAATTCTCAGTATTTCAAAATTCAGTAGAGATGTTCGGGTTCTAAAACATATTCCAGGAGTTCTAGAGACACTCTGCCATTCCCCTGGTCTGTTGTTTTGGGCAATGAGACTTTTCATTTTAACACGGGTGTCATACCGGCTTTTTAAAGGCACAGTAAAACATTACTTGGAACCCTAGCCTAACTAACATTTTTATTTCATAGTGTTCTCAATACTTTCATACTGTTCGATAGCTCCAGGAAAATGAGTTTTTCAGTGTTTCACCAAAACCTTTTTCCGAAAACGCCAACTCCTTTTGACGGGATAAATAAATGTAAACAGTGTCACAGTCGCTTCTCAGCTGTGTGAACAAGATTTCCCAGTGACAAAATTGTGCTGTTCAGATACTCAGTCTATTGGAATATGTATTCCTATTGTGTGAAGCACATTTCTAAATATTTCCCTAGTCTGGAGTCGTAAGTTCTGACTGCTACACACCAAATTGTCCAGAGATTGAAGCTCATTCATTGTGAATAGCCAACATGACTACACTGTGACCGTAACCCTGTCCCTAAGCCTCTAACCCAAACCCTAAACCTAGCCCACACCTGAGCCTGAACCCTACCTAGCCCAAAACCTTATCCTAACCCTAACCATGAACAGAGCCCCAATTCTCTAACCCTAATACCAGAACTAATCTCGATGACGTCATCACTCCCAGCTGGTCCCCTGGCCAAATCATTATCACCTGGGATCACTTAAGCCTGCCCACGTGGCCCCTCCCCCTTGGTGACGTCATCACATCCGGTTTAATGGCCTAACCAGGCCTCTTTCAAAATGGCCAACTCATTGTCCTGGAATAATAAATGTAACCAGTATCCAACTCGGTTCTATGTTCTTTGAACACGATTTCCTTGTCAGGAAACAATGTGTTACAGATATTAAGGCCCTTTATTCACGTATTCCTAGTGTTTGAAGCACTTTCTTAGATATTAACCTAGGTTATCAGTGTGAATTTCCCGAGTTGGAGTCTCTCTCTTCCAGTGTCTCAAGCTTTTTCATTGTGAATTCTAATTTGGTAAAACAACCTTTTTTACAAATATACCAGCACTTTCAACATTATTACCACTTGACAGTCTATCCTACCTTTCACAGCGCTTTGGATACAAATTCTCAGTATTTCAAAATTCAGTAGAGATGTTCGGGTTCTAAAACGTATTCCGGGAGTTCTAGAGACACTCTGCCATTCCCCTGGTCTGTTGTTTTGAGCAATGAGACTTTTCATTTTAACATGGCTGTCTTACTGGCTTTTTAAAGGCACAGTAAAACATTACTTGGAACACTAGCCTAACTAACATTTTTATTTCATAGTGTTCTCAATACTTTCATACTGTTCGATAGCTCTAGGAAAATGAGTTTTTCAGTGTTTCACCAAAACCTTTTCCCGAAAACGCCAACTCCTTTTGACGGGAAAAATAAATGTAAACAGTGTCACACTCGCTTCTCAGCTGTTTGAACAAGATTTCCCAGTGACAAAATTGTGCTGTTCAGATACTCAGTCTATTGGAATATGTATTCCTATTGTGTGAAGCACATTTCTAAATATTTCCCTAGTCTGGAGGCGTAAGTTCTGAGTGCTACACACCAAATTGTCCAGTGATTGAAGCTCATTCATTGTGAATAGCCAACATTACTACACTGCGACGGTAACCCTGTCCCTAACCCTCTAACCCAAACCCTAAACCTAGCCCACACCTGAGCCTGAACCCTACCTAGCCCAAAACCTTATACTAACCCTAACCATGAACAGAGCCCCAATTCTCTAACCCTAATACCAGAACTAATCTCAATGACGTCATCACTCCCAGCTGGTCCCTTGGCCAAATTATTATCACCTGGGATCAATTAAGCCTGCCCACGTGGCCCCTCCCCCTGGGTGACGTCATCACATCCGGTTTAATGTCCTAACCAGGCTTCTTTCAAAATGGCCAACTCATTGTCCCGGAATAATAAATGTAACCAGTATCCAACTCGGTTCTATGTTCTTTGAACACGATTTCCTTGTCAGGAAACAATGTGTTACAGATATTAAGGCCCTTTATTCACGTATTCCTAGTGTTTGAAGCACTTTCTTAGATATTAACCTAGGTTATCAGTGTGAATTTCCCGAGTTGGAATCTCTCTCTTCCAGTGTCTCAAGCTTTTTCATTGTGAATTCTAATTTGGTAAAACAACCTTTTTTACAAATATACCAGCACTTTCAACATTATTACCACTTGACAGTCTATCCTACCTTTCACAGCGCTTTGGATACAAATTCTCAGTATTTCAAAATTCAGTAGAGATGTTCGGGTTCTAAAACGTATTCCAGGAGTTCTAGAGACACTCTTCCATTCCCCTGGTCTGTTGTTTTGGGCAATGAGACTTTTCATTTTAACACGGGTGTCATACCGGCTTTTTAAAGGCACAGTAAAACATTACTTGGAACCCTAGCCTAACTAACATTTTTATTTCATAGTGTTCTCAATACTTTCATACTGTTCGATAGCTCTAGGAAAATGAGTTTTTCAGTGTTTCACCAAAACCTTTTCCCGGAAATGCCAACTCCTTTTGACGGGAAAAATAAATGTAAACAGTGTCACAGTCGCTTCTCAGCTGTGTGAACAAGATTTCCCAGTGACAAAATTGTGCTGTTCAGATACTCAGTCTATTGGAATATGTATTCCTATTGTGTGAAGCACATTTCTAAATATTTCCCTAGTCTGGAGTCGTAAGTTCTGACTGCTACACACCAAATTGTCCAGTGATTGAAGCTCATTCATTGTGAATAGCCAACATGACTACACTGTGACCGTAACCCTGTCCCTAACCCTCTAACCCATACCCTAAACCTAGCCCACACCTGAGCCTGAACCCTACCTAGCCCAAAACCTTATCCTAACCCTAACCATGAACAGAGCCCCAATTCTCTAACCCTAATATCAGAACTAATCTCGATGACGTCATCACTCCCAGCTGGTCCCCTGGCCAAATCATTATCACCTGGGATCAATTAAGCCTGCCCACGTGGCCCCTCCCCCTTGGTGACGTCATCACATCCTGTTTAATGGCCTAACCAGGCTTCTTTCAAAATGGCCAACTCATTGTCCCGGAATAATAAATGTAACCAGTATCCAACTCGGTTCTATGTTCTTTGAACACGATTTTCTTGTCAGGAAATAATGTGTTACAGATATTAAGGCCCTTTATTCACGTATTCCTAGTGTTTGAAGCACTTTCTTAGATATTAACCTAGGTGATCAGTGTGAATTTCCCGAGTTGGAGTCTCTCTTTCAGTGTCTCAAGCTTTTTCATTGTGAATTCTAATTTGGTAAAACAATCTTTTTTACAAATATACCAGCACTTTCAACATTATTACCACTTGACAGTCTATCCTACCTTTCACGGCGCTTTGGATACAAATTCTCAGTATTTCAAAATTCAGTAGAGATGTTCGGGTTCTAAAACGTAATCCAGGAGTTCTAGAGACACTCTGCCATTCACCTGGTCTGTTGTTTTGAGCAATGAGACTTTTCATTTTAACACGGGTGTCATACCGGCTTTTTAAAGGCACAGTAAAACATTACTTGGAACCCTAGCCTAACTAACATTTTTATTTCATAGTGTTCTCAATACTTTCATACTGTTCGATACCTCTAGGAAAATGAGTTTTTCAGTGTTTCACCAAAACCTTTTCCCGAAAACGCCAACTCCTTTTGAAGGGAAAAATAAATGTAAACAGTGTCACAGTCGCTTCTCAGCTGTGTGAACAAGATTTCCCAGTGACAAAATTGTGCTGTTCAGATACTCAGTCTATTGGAATATGTATTCCTATTGTGTGAATCACATTTCTAAATATTTCCCTAGTCTGGAGTCGTAAGTTCTGACTGCTACACACCAAATTGTCCAGAGATTGAAGCTCATTCATTGTGAATAGCCAACATGACTACACTGTGACCATAACCCTGTCCCTAACCCTCTAACCCAAACCCTAAACCTAGCCCACACCTGAGCCTGAACCCTACCTAGCCCAAAACCTTATCCTAACCCTAACCATGAACAGAGCCCCAATTATCTAACCCTAATACCAGAACTAATCTCGATGACGTCATCACTCCCAGCTGGTCCCCTGGCCAAATCATTATCACCTGGGATCAATTAAGCCTGCCCACGTGGCCCCTACCCCTTGGTGACGTTATCACATCCGGTTTAATGGCCTAACCAGGCTTCTTTCAAAATGGCCAACTCATTGTCCTGGAATAATAAATGTAACCAGTATCCAACTTGGTTCTATGTTCTTTGAACACGATTTTCTTGTCAGGAAACCATGTGTTACAGATATTAAGGCCCTTTATTCACGTATTCCTAGTGTTTGAAGCACTTTCTTAGATATTAACCTAGGTTATCAGTGTGAATTTCCCGAGTTGGAGTCTCTCTTTCAGTGTCTCAAGCTTTTTCATTGTGAATTCTAATTTGGTAAAACAACCTTTTTTACAAATATACCAGCACTTTCAACATTATTACCACTTGACAGTCTATCCTACCTTTCACAGCGCTTTGGATACAAATTCTCAGTATTTCAAAATTCAGTAGAGATGTTCGGGTTCTAAAACGTATTCCGGGAGTTCTAGAGACACTCTGCCATTCCCCTGGTCTGTTGTTTTGAGCAATGAGACTTTTCATTTTAACATGGCTGTCATACTGGCTTTTTAAAGGCACAGTAAAACATTACTTGGAACACTAGCCTAACTAACATTTTTATTTCAGAGTGTTCTCAATACTTTCATACTGTTCGATAGCTCTAGGAAAATGAGTTTTTCAGTGTTTCACCAAAACCTTTTCCCGAAAACGCCAACTCCTTTTGACGGGAAAAATAAATGTAAACAGTGTCACACTCGCTTCTCAGCTGTGTGAACAAGATTTCCCAGTGACAAAATTGTGCTGTTCAGATACTCAGTCTATTGGAATATGTATTCCTATTGTGTGAAGCACATTTCTAAATATTTCCCTAGTCTGGAGTCGTAAGTTCTGACTGCTACACACCAAATTGTCCAGAGATTGAAGCTCATTCATTGTGAATAGCCAACATGACTACACTGTGACCATAACCCTGTCCCTAACCCTCTAACCCAAACCCTAAACCTAGCCCACACCTGAGCCTGAACCCTACCTAGCCCAAAACCTTATCCTAACCCTAACCATGAACAGAGCCCCAATTCTCTAACCCTAATACCAGAACTAATCTCGATGACGTCATCACTCCCAGCTGGTCCCCTGGCCAAATCATTATCACCTGGGATCAATTAAGCCTGCCCACGTGGCCCCTCCCCCTTGGTGACGTCATCACATCCGGTTTAATGGCCTAACCAGGCTTCTTTCAAAATGGCCAACTCATTGTCCCGGAATAATAAATGTAACCAGTATCCAACTCGGTTCTATGTTCTTTGAACACGATTTTCTTGTCAGGAAACAATGTGTTACAGATATTAAGGCCCTTTATTCACGTATTCCTAGTGTTTGAAGCACTTTCTTAGATATTAACCTAGGTTATCAGTGTGAATTTCCCGAGTTGGAGTCTCTCTTTCAGTGTCTCAAGCTTTTTCATTGTGAATTCTAATTTGGTAAAACAATCTTTTTTACAAATATACCAGCACTTTCAACATTATTACCACTTGACAGTCTATCCTACCTTTCACGGCGCTTTGGATACAAATTCTCAGTATTTCAAAATTCAGTAGAGATGTTCGGGTTCTAAAACGTATTCCAGGAGTTCTAGAGACACTCTGCCATTCCCCTGGTCTGTTGTTTTGAGCAATGAGACTTTTCATTTTAACACGGGTGTCATACCGGATTTTAAAAGGCACAGTAAAACATTACTTGGAACCCTAGCCTAACTAACATTTTTATTTCATATTGTTCTCAATAGTTTCATACTGTTCGATAGCTCTAGGAAAATGAGTTTTTCAGTGTTTCACCAAAACCTTTTCCCGAAAACGCCAACTCCTTTTGACGGGAAAAATAAATGTAAACAGTGTCACACTCGCTTCTCAGCTGTTTGAACAAGATTTCCCAGTGACAAAATTGTGCTGTTCAGATACTCAGATTATTGGAATATGTATTCCTATTGTGTGAAGCACATTTCTAAATATTTCCCTAGTCTGGAGTCGTAAGTTCTGAGTGCTACACACCAAATTGTCCAGTGATTGAAGCTCATTCATTGTGAATAGCCAACATTACTACACTGTGACCGTAACCCTGTCCCTAACCCTCTAACCCATACCCTAAACCTAGCCCACACCTGAGCCTGAACCCTACCTAGCCCAAAACCTTATCCTAACCCTAACCATGAACAGAGCCCCAATTCTCTAACCCTAATATCAGAACTAATCTCGATGACATCATCACTCCCAGCTGGTCCCCTGGCCAAATCATTATCACCTGGGATCAATTAAGCCTGCCCACGTGGCCCCTCCCCCTTGGTGACGCCATCACATCCGGTTTAATGGCCTAACCAGGCTTCTTTCAAAATGGCCAACTCATTGTCCCGGAATAATAAATGTAACCAGTATCCAACTCGGTTCTATGTTCTTTGAACACGATTTTCTTGTCAGGAAACAATGTGTTACAGATATTAAGGCCCTTTATTCACGTATTCCTAGTGTTTGAAGCACTTTCTTAGATATTAACCTAGGTGATCAGTGTGAATTTCCCGAGTTGGAGTCTCTCTTTCAGTGTCTCAAGCTTTTTCATTGTGAATTCTAATTTGGTAAAACAATCTTTTTTACAAATATACCAGCACTTTCAACATTATTACCACTTGACAGTCTATCCTACCTTTCACGGCGCTTTGGATACAAATTCTCAGTATTTCTAAATTCAGTAGAGATGTTCGGGTTCTAAAACGTAATCCAGGAGTTCTAGAGACACTCTGCCATTCACCTGGTCTGTTGTTTTGAGCAATGAGACTTTTCATTTTAACACGGGTGTCATACCGGCTTTTTAAAGGCACAGTAAAACATTACTTGGAACCCTAGCCTAACTAACATTTTTATTTCATAGTGTTCTCAATACTTTCATACTGTTCGATACCTCTAGGAAAATGAGTTTTTCAGTGTTTCACCAAAACCTTTTCCCGAAAACGCCAACTCCTTTTGACGGGAAAAATAAATGTAAACAGTGTCACAGTCGCTTCTCAGCTGTGTGAACAAGATTTCCCAGTGACAAAATTGTGCTGTTCAGATACTCAGTCTATTGGAATATGTATTCCTATTGTGTGAAGCACATTTCTAAATATTTCCCTAGTCTGGAGTCGTAAGTTCTGACTGCTACACACCAAATTGTCCAGAGATTGAAGCTCATTCATTGTGAATAGCCAACATGACTACACTGTGACCATAACCCTGTCCCTAACCCTCTAACCCAAACCCTAAACCTAGCCCACACCTGAGCCTGAACCCTACCTAGCCCAAAACCTTATCCTAACCCTAACCATGAACAGAGCCCCAATTATCTAACCCTAATACCAGAACTAATCTCGATGACGTCATCACTCCCAGCTGGTCCCCTGGCCAAATCATTATCACCTGGGATCAATTAAGCCTGCCCACGTGGCCCCTACCCCTTGGTGACGTTATCACATCCGGTTTAATGGCCTAACCAGGCTTCTTTGAAAATGGCCAACTCATTGTCCTGGAATAATAAATGTAACCAGTATCCAACTCGGTTCTATGTTCTTTGAACACGATTTTCTTGTCAGGAAACCATGTGTTACAGATATTAAGGCCCTTTATTCACGTATTCCTAGTGTTTGAAGCACTTTCTTAGATATTAACCTAGGTTATCAGTGTGAATTTCCCGAGTTGGAGTCTCTCTTTCAGTGTCTCAAGCTTTTTCATTGTGAATTCTAATTTGGTAAAACAACCTTTTTTACAAATATACCAGCACTTTCAACATTATTACCACTTGACAGTCTATCCTACCTTTCACAGCGCTTTGGATACAAATTCTCAGTATTTCAAAATTCAGTAGAGATGTTCGGGTTCTAAAACGTATTCCGGGAGTTCTAGAGACACTCTGCCATTCCCCTGGTCTGTTGTTTTGAGCAATGAGACTTTTCATTTTAACATGGCTGTCATACTGGCTTTTTAAAGGCACAGTAAAACATTACTTGGAACACTAGCCTAACTAACATTTTTATTTCATAGTGTTCTCAATACTTTCATACTGTTCGATAGCTCTAGGAAAATGAGTTTTTCAGTGTTTCACCAAAACCTTTTCCCGAAAACGCCAACTCCTTTTGACGGGAAAAATAAATGTAAACAGTGTCACACTCGCTTCTCAGCTGTTTGAACAAGATTTCCCAGTGACAAAATTGTGCTGTTCAGATACTCAGTCTATTGTAATATGTATTCCTATTGTGTGAAGCACATTTCTAAATATTTCCTAGTCTGGAGGCGTAAGTTCTGAGTGCTACACACCAAATTGTCCAGTGATTGAAGCTCATTCATTGTGAATAGCCAACATTACTACACTGCGACGGTAACCCTGTCCCTAACCCTCTAACCCAAACCCTAAACCTAGCCCACACCTGAGCCTGAACCCTACCTAGCCCAAAACCTTATCCTAACCCTAACCATGAACAGAGCCCCAATTCTCTAACCCTAATACCAGAACTAATCTCGATGACGTCATCACTCCCATCTGGTCCCCTGGCCAAATCATTATCACCTGGGATCAATTAAGCCTGCCCACGTGGCCCCTCCCCCTTGGTGACATCATCACATCCAGTTTAATGGCCTAACCAGGCTTCTTTCAAAATGGCCAACTCATTGTCCCGGAATAATAAATGTAACCAGTATCCAACTCGGTTCTATGTTCTTTGAACACGATTTTCTTGTCAGGAAACAATGTGTTACAGATATTAAGGCCCTTTATTCACGTATTCCTAGTGTTTGAAGCACTTTCTTAGATATTAACCTAGGTGATCAGTGTGAATTTCCCGAGTTGGAGTCTCTCTTTCAGTGTCTCAAGCTTTTTCATTGTGAATTCTAATTTGGTAAAACAACCTTTTTTACAAATATACCAGCACTTTCAACATTATTACCACTTGACAGTCTATCCTACCTTTCACGGCGCTTTGGATACAAATTCTCAGTATTTTAAAATTCAGTAGAGATGTTCGGGTTCTAAAACGTAATCCAGGAGTTCTAGAGACACTCTGCCATTCACCTGGTCTGTTGTTTTGAGCAATGAGACTTTTCATTTTAACACGGGTGTCATACCGGCTTTTTAAAGGCACAGTAAAACATTACTTGGAACCCTAACCTAACTAACATTTTTATTTCATAGTGTTCTCAATACTTTCATACTGTTCGATAGCTCTAGGAAAATGAGTTTTTCAGTGTTTCACCAAAACCTTTTCCCGAAAACGCCAACTCCTTTAGACGGGAAAAATAAATGTAAACAGTGTCACAATCGCTTCTCAGCTGTTTGAACAAGATTTCCCAGTGACAAAATTGTGCTGTTCAGATACTCAGTCTATTGGAATATGTATTCCTACTGTGTGAAGAACATTTCTAAATATTTCCCTAGTCTGGAGTCGTAAGTTCTGAGTGCTACACACCAAATTGTCCAGTGATTGAAGCTCATTCATTGTGAATAGCCAACATTACTACACTGTGACCATAACCCTGTCCCTAACCCTCTAAACCAAACCCTAAACCTAGCCCACACCTGAGCCTGAACCCTACCTAGCCGAAAACCTTATCCTAACCCTAACCATGAACAGAGCCCCAATTCTCTAACCCTAATACCAGAACTAATCTCGATGACGTCATCACTCCCAGCTGGTCCCCTGGCCAAATCATTATCACCTGGGATCACTTAAGCCTGCCCACGTGGCCCCTCCCCCTTGGTGACGTCATCACATCCGGTTTAATGGCCTAACCAGGCTTCTTTCAAAATGGCCAACTCATTGTCCCGGAATAATAAATGTAACCAGTATCCAACTCGGTTCTATGTTCTTTGAACACGATTTTCTTGTTAGGAAACAATGTGTTACAGATATTAAGGCCCTTTATTCACGTATTCCTAGTGTTTGAAGCACTTTCTTAGATATTAACCTAGGTTATCAGTGTGAATTTCCCGAGTTGGAGTCTCTCTTTCAGTGTCTCAAGCTTTTTCATTGTGAATTCTAATTTGGTAAAACAATCTTTTTTACAAATATACCAGCACTTTCAACATTATTACCACTTGACAGTCTATCCTACCTTTCACGGCGCTTTGGATACAAATTCTCAGTATTTCAAAATTCAGTAGAGATGTTCGGGTTCTAAAACGTATTCCAGGAGTTCTAGAGACACTCTGCCATTCCCCTGGTCTGTTGTTTTGGGCAATGAGACTTTTCATTTTAACACGGGTGTCATACCGGCTTTTTAAAGGCACAGTAAAACATTACTTGGAACCCTAGCCTAACTAACATTTTTATTTCATAGTGTTCTCAATACTTTCATACTGTTCGATAGCTCTAGGAAAATGAGTTTTTCAGTGTTTCACCAAAACCTTTTCCCGAAAATGCCAACTCCTTTTGACGGGAAAAATAAATGTAAACAGTGTCACAGTCGCTTCTCAGCTGTGTGAACAAGATTTTCCAGTGACAAAATTGTGCTGTTCAGATACTCAGTCTATTGGAATATGTATTCCTATTGTGTGAAGCACATTTCTAAATATTTCCCTAGTCTGGAGTCGTAAGTTCTGACTGCTACACACCAAATTGTCCAGAGATTGAAGCTCATTCATTGTGAATAGCCAACATGACTACACTGTGACCATAACCCTGTCCCTAACCCTCTAACCCAAACCCTAAACCTAGCCCACACCTGAGCCTGAACCCTACCTAGCCCAAAACCTTATCCTAACCCTAACCATGAACAGAGCCCCAATTCTCTAACCCTAATACCAGAACTAATCTCGATGACGTCATCACTCCCAGCTGGTCCCCTGGCCAAATCATTATCACCTGGGATCAATTAAGCCTGCCCACGTGGCCCCTCCCCCTTGGTGACGTCATCACATCCGGTTTAATGGCCTAACCAGGCTTCTTTCAAAATGGCCAACTCATTGTCCCGGAATAATAAATGTAACCAGTATCCAACTCGGTTCTATGTTCTTTGAACACGATTTTCTTGTCAGGAAACAATGTGTTACAGATATTAAGGCCCTTTATTCACGTATTCCTAGTGTTTGAAGCACTTTCTTAGATATTAACCTAGGTTATCAGTGTGAATTTCCCGAGTTGGAGTCTCTCTTTCAGTGTCTCAAGCTTTTTCATTGTGAATTCTAATTTGGTAAAACAATCTTTTTTACAAATATACCAGCACTTTCAACATTATTACCACTTGACAGTCTATCCTACCTTTCACGGCGCTTTGGATACAAATTCTCAGTATTTCAAAATTCAGTAGAGATGTTCGGGTTCTAAAACGTATTCCAGGAGTTCTAGAGACACTCTGCCATTCCCCTGGTCTGTTGTTTTGAGCAATGAGACTTTTCATTTTAACACGGGTGTCATACCGGATTTTAAAAGGCACAGTAAAACATTACTTGGAACCCTAGCCTAACTAACATTTTTATTTCATATTGTTCTCAATAGTTTCATACTGTTCGATAGCTCTAGGAAAATGAGTTTTTCAGTGTTTCACCAAAACCTTTTCCCGAAAACGCCAACTCCTTTTGACGGGAAAAATAAATGTAAACAGTGTCACACTCGCTTCTCAGCTGTTTGAACAAGATTTCCCAGTGACAAAATTGTGCTGTTCAGATACTCAGTCTATTGGAATATGTATTCCTATTGTGTGAAGCACATTTCTAAATATTTCCCTAGTCTGGAGTCGTAAGTTCTGAGTGCTACACACCAAATTGTCCAGTGATTGAAGCTCATTCATTGTGAATAGCCAACATTACTACACTGTGACCGTAACCCTGTCCCTAACCCTCTAACCCAAACCCTAAACCTAGCCCACACCTGAGCCTGAACCCTACCTAGCCCAAAACCTTATCCTAACCCTAACCATGAACAGAGCCCCAATTCTCTAACCCTAATATCAGAACTAATCTCGATGACGTCATCACTCCCAGCAGGTCCCCTGGCCAAATCATTATCACCTGGGATCAATTAAGCCTGCCCACGTGGCCCCTCCCCCTTGGTGACGTCATCACATCCGGTTTAATGGCCTAACCAGGCTTCTTTCAAAATGGCCAACTCATTGTCCCGGAATAATAAATGTAACCAGTATCCAACTCGGTTCTATGTTCTTTGAACACGATTTTCTTGTCAGGAAACAATGTGTTACAGATATTAAGGCCCTTTATTCACGTATTCCTAGTGTTTGAAGCACTTTCTTAGATATTAACCTAGGTGATCAGTGTGAATTTCCCGAGTTGGAGTCTCTCTTTCAGTGTCTCAAGCTTTTTCATTGTGAATTCTAATTTGGTAAAACAATCTTTTTTACAAATATACCAGCACTTTCAACATTATTACCACTTGACAGTCTATCCTACCTTTCACGGCGCTTTGGATACAAATTCTCAGTATTTCAAAATTCAGTAGAGATGTTCGGGTTCTAAAACGTAATCCAGGAGTTCTAGAGACACTCTGCCATTCACCTGGTCTGTTGTTTTGAGCAATGAGACTTTTCATTTTAACACGGGTGTCATACCAGCTTTTTAAAGGCACAGTAAAACATTACTTGGAACCCTAGCCTAACTAACATTTTTATTTCATAGTGTTCTCAATACTTTCATACTGTTCGATACCTCTAGGAAAATGAGTTTTTCAGTGTTTCACCAAAACCTTTTCCCGAAAACGCCAACTCCTTTTGACGGGAAAAATAAATGTAAACAGTGTCACAGTCGCTTCTCAGCTGTGTGAACAAGATTTCCCAGTGACAAAATTGTGCTGTTCAGATACTCAGTCTATTGGAATATGTATTCCTACTGTGTGAAGAACATTTCTAAATATTTCCCTAGTCTTGAGTCGTAAGTTCTGACTGCTACACACCAAATTGTCCAGAGATTGAAGCTCATTCATTGTGAATAGCCAACATGACTACACTGTGACCATAACACTGTCCCTAACCCTCTAACCCAAACCCTAAACCTAGCCCACACCTGAGCCTGAACCCTACCTAGCCCAAAACCTTATCCTAACCCTAACCATGAACAGAGCCCCAATTCTCTAACCCTAATACCAGAACTAATCTCGATGACGTCATCACTCCCAGCTGGTCCCCTGGCCAAATCATTATCACCTGGGATCACTTAAGCCTGCCCACGTGGCCCCTCCCCCTTGGTGACGTCATCACATCCGGTTTAATGGCCTAACCAGGCTTCTTTCAAAATGGCCAACTCATTGTCCCGGAATAATAAATGTAACCAGTATCCAACTCGGTTCTATGTTCTTTGAACACGATTTTCTTGTTAGGAAACAATGTGTTACAGATATTAAGGCCCTTTATTCACGTATTCCTAGTGTTTGAAGCACTTTCTTAGATATTAACCTAGGTTATCAGTGTGAATTTCCCGAGTTGGAGTCTCTCTTTCAGTGTCTCAAGCTTTTTCATTGTGAATTCTAATTTGGTAAAACAATCTTTTTTACAAATATACCAGCACTTTCAACATTATTACCACTTGACAGTCTATCCTACCTTTCACGGCGCTTTGGATACAAATTCTCAGTATTTCAAAATTCAGTAGAGATGTTCGGGTTCTAAAACGTATTCCAGGAGTTCTAGAGACACTCTGCCATTCCCCTGGTCTGTTGTTTTGAGCAATGAGACTTTTCATTTTAACACGGGTGTCATACCGGATTTTAAAAGGCACAGTAAAACATTACTTGGAACCCTAGCCTAACTAACATTTTTATTTCATATTGTTCTCAATAGTTTCATACTGTTCGATAGCTCTAGGAAAATGAGTTTTTCAGTGTTTCACCAAAACCTTTTCCCGAAAACGCCAACTCCTTTTGACGGGAAAAATAAATGTAAACAGTGTCACACTCGCTTCTCAGCTGTTTGAACAAGATTTCCCAGTGACAAAATTGTGCTGTTCAGATACTCAGTCTATTGGAATATGTATTCCTATTGTGTGAAGCACATTTCTAAATATTTCCCTAGTCTGGAGTCGTAAGTTCTGAGTGCTACACACCAAATTGTCCAGTGATTGAAGCTCATTCATTGTGAATAGCCAACATTACTACACTGTGACCGTAACCCTGTCCCTAACCCTCTAACCCAAACCCTAAACCTAGCCCACACCTGAGCCTGAACCCTACCTAGCCCAAAACCTTATCCTAACCCTAACCATGAACAGAGCCCCAATTCTCTAACCCTAATATCAGAACTAATCTCGATGACGTCATCACTCCCAGCAGGTCCCCTGGCCAAATCATTATCACCTGGGATCAATTAAGCCTGCCCACGTGGCCCCTCCCCCTTGGTGACGTCATCACATCCGGTTTAATGGCCTAACCAGGCTTCTTTCAAAATGGCCAACTCATTGTCCCGGAATAATAAATGTAACCAGTATCCAACTCGGTTCTATGTTCTTTGAACACGATTTTCTTGTCAGGAAACAATGTGTTACAGATATTAAGGCCCTTTATTCACGTATTCCTAGTGTTTGAAGCACTTTCTTAGATATTAACCTAGGTGATCAGTGTGAATTTCCCGAGTTGGAGTCTCTCTTTCAGTGTCTCAAGCTTTTTCATTGTGAATTCTAATTTGGTAAAACAATCTTTTTTACAAATATACCAGCACTTTCAACATTATTACCACTTGACAGTCTATCCTACCTTTCACGGCGCTTTGGATACAAATTCTCAGTATTTCAAAATTCAGTAGAGATGTTCGGGTTCTAAAACGTAATCCAGGAGTTCTAGAGACACTCTGCCATTCACCTGGTCTGTTGTTTTGAGCAATGAGACTTTTCATTTTAACACGGGTGTCATACCGGCTTTTTAAAGGCACAGTAAAACATTACTTGGAACCCTAGCCTAACTAACATTTTTATTTCATAGTGTTCTCAATACTTTCATACTGTTCGATACCTCTAGGAAAATGAGTTTTTCAGTGTTTCACCAAAACCTTTTCCCGAAAACGCCAACTCCTTTTGACGGGAAAAATAAATGTAAACAGTGTCACAGTCGCTTCTCAGCTGTGTGAACAAGATTTCCCAGTGACAAAATTGTGCTGTTCAGATACTCAGTCTATTGGAATATGTATTCCTACTGTGTGAAGAACATTTCTAAATATTTCCCTAGTCTTGAGTCGTAAGTTCTGACTGCTACACACCAAATTGTCCAGAGATTGAAGCTCATTCATTGTGAATAGCCAACATGACTACACTGTGACCATAACACTGTCCCTAACCCTCTAACCCAAACCCTAAACCTAGCCCACACCTGAGCCTGAACCCTACCTAGCCCAAAACCTTATCCTAACCCTAACCATGAACAGAGCCCCAATTCTCTAACCCTAATACCAGAACTAATCTCGATGACGTCATCACTCCCAGCTGGTCCCCTGGCCAAATCATTATCACCTGGGATCACTTAAGCCTGCCCACGTGGCCCCTCCCCCTTGGTGACGTCATCAAATCCGGTTTAATGGCCTAACCAGGCTTCTTTCAAAATAGCCAACTCATTGTCCCGGAATAATAAATGTAACCAGTATCCAACTCGGTTCTATGTTCTTTGAACACGATTTTCTTGTTAGGAAACAATGTGTTACAGGTATTAAGGCCCTTTATTCACGTATTCCTAGTGTTTGAAGCACTTTCTTAGATATTAACCTAGGTTATCAGTGTGAATTTCCCGAGTTGGAGTCTCTCTTTCAGTGTCTCAAGCTTTTTCATTGTGAATTCTAATTTGGTAAAACAATCTTTTTTACAAATATACCAGCACTTTCAACATTATTACCACTTGACAGTCTATCCTACCTTTCACGGCGCTTTGGATACAAATTCTCAGTATTTCAAAATTCAGTAGAGATGTTCGGGTTCTAAAACGTATTCCAGGAGTTCTAGAGACACTCTGCCATTCCCCTGGTCTGTTGTTTTGGGCAATGAGACTTTTCATTTTAACACGGGTGTCATACCGGCTTTTTAAAGGCACAGTAAAACATTACTTGGAACCCTAGCCTAACTAACATTTTTATTTCATAGTGTTCTCAATACTTTCATACTGTTCGATAGCTCTAGGAAAATGAGTTTTTCAGTGTTTCACCAAAACCTTTTCCCGAAAATGCCAACTCCTTTTGACGGGAAAAATAAATGTAAACAGTGTCACAGTCGCTTCTCAGCTGTGTGAACAAGATTTCCCAGTGACAAAATTGTGCTGTTCAGATACTCAGTCTATTGGAATATGTATTCCTATTGTGTGAAGCACATTTCTAAATATTTCCCTAGTCTGGAGTCGTAAGTTCTGACTGCTACACACCAAATTGTCCAGAGATTGAAGCTCATTCATTGTGAATAGCCAACATGACTACACTGTGACCATAACCCTGTCCCTAACCCTCTAACCCAAACCCTAAACCTAGCCCACACCTGAGCCTGAACCCTACCTAGCCCAAAACCTTATCCTAACCCTAACCATGAACAGAGCCCCAATTCTCTAACCCTAATACCAGAACTAATCTCGATGACGTCATCACTCCCAGCTGGTCCCCTGGCCAAATCATTATCACCTGGGATCAATTAAGCCTGCCCACGTGGCCCCTCCCCCTTGGTGACGTCATCACATCCGGTTTAATGGCCTAACCAGGCTTCTTTCAAAATGGCCAACTCATTGTCCCGGAATAATAAATGTAACCAGTATCCAACTCGGTTCTATGTTCTTTGAACACGATTTTCTTGTCAGGAAACAATGTGTTACAGATATTAAGGCCCTTTATTCACGTATTCCTAGTGTTTGAAGCACTTTCTTAGATATTAACCTAGGTTATCAGTGTGAATTTCCCGAGTTGGAGTCTCTCTTTCAGTGTCTCAAGCTTTTTCATTGTGAATTCTAATTTGGTAAAACAATCTTTTTTACAAATATACCAGCACTTTCAACATTATTACCACTTGACAGTCTATCCTACCTTTCACGGCGCTTTGGATACAAATTCTCAGTATTTCAAAATTCAGTAGAGATGTTCGGGTTCTAAAACGTATTCCAGGAGTTCTAGAGACACTCTGCCATTCCCCTGGTCTGTTGTTTTGAGCAATGAGACTTTTCATTTTAACACGGGTGTCATACCGGATTTTAAAAGGCACAGTAAAACATTACTTGGAACCCTAGCCTAACTAACATTTTTATTTCATATTGTTCTCAATAGTTTCATACTGTTCGATAGCTCTAGGAAAATGAGTTTTTCAGTGTTTCACCAAAACCTTTTCCCGAAAACGCCAACTCCTTTTGACGGGAAAAATAAATGTAAACAGTGTCACACTCGCTTCTCAGCTGTTTGAACAAGATTTCCCAGTGACAAAATTGTGCTGTTCAGATACTCAGTCTATTGGAATATGTATTCCTATTGTGTGAAGCACATTTCTAAATATTTCCCTAGTCTGGAGTCGTAAGTTCTGAGTGCTACACACCAAATTGTCCAGTGATTGAAGCTCATTCATTGTGAATAGCCAACATTACTACACTGTGACCATAACCCTGTCCCTAACCCTCTAACCCAAACCCTAAACCTAGCCCACACCTGAGCCTGAACCCTACCTAGCCCAAAACCTTATCCTAACCCTAACCATGAACAGAGCCCCAATTCTCTAACCCTAATATCAGAACTAATCTCGATGACGTCATCACTCCCAGCTGGTCCCCTGGCCAAATCATTATCACCTGGGATCAATTAAGCCTGCCCACGTGGCCCCTCCCCCTTGGTGACGTCATCACATCCTGTTTAATGGCCTAACCAGGCTTCTTTCAAAATGGCCAACTCATTGTCCCGGAATAATAAATGTAACCAGTATCCAACTCGGTTCTATGTTCTTTGAACACGATTTTCTTGTCAGGAAACAATGTGTTACAGATATTAAGGCCCTTTATTCACGTATTCCTAGTGTTTGAAGCACTTTCTTAGATATTAACCTAGGTGATCAGTGTGAATTTCCCGAGTTGGAGTCTCTCTTTCAGTGTCTCAAGCTTTTTCATTGTGAATTCTAATTTGGTAAAACAATCTTTTTTACAAATATACCAGCACTTTCAACATTATTACCACTTGACAGTCTATCGTACTTTCACGGCGCTTTGGATACAAATTCTCAGTATTTCAAAATTCAGTAGAGATGTTCGGGTTCTAAAACGTAATCCAGGAGTTCTAGAGACACTCTGCCATTCACCTGGTCTGTTGTTTTGAGCAATGAGACTTTTCATTTTAACACGGGTGTCATACCGGCTTTTTAAAGGCACAGTAAAACATTACTTGGAACCCTAGCCTAACTAACATTTTTATTTCATAGTGTTCTCAATACTTTCATACTGTTCGATACCTCTAGGAAAATGAGTTTTTCAGTGTTTCACCAAAACCTTTTCCCGAAAACGCCAACTCCTTTTGACGGGAAAAATAAATGTAAACAGTGTCACAGTCGCTTCTCAGCTGTGTGAACAAGATTTCCCAGTGACAAAATTGTGCTGTTCAGATACTCAGTCTATTGGAATATGTATTCCTACTGTGTGAAGAACATTTCTAAATATTTCCCTAGTCTTGAGTCGTAAGTTCTGACTGCTACACACCAAATTGTCCAGAGATTGAAGCTCATTCATTGTGAATAGCCAACATGACTACACTGTGACCATAACACTGTCCCTAACCCTCTAACCCAAACCCTAAACCTAGCCCACACCTGAGCCTGAACCCTACCTAGCCCAAAACCTTATCCTAACCCTAACCATGAACAGAGCCCCAATTCTCTAACCCTAATACCAGAACTAATCTCGATGACGTCATCACTCCCAGCTGGTCCCCTGGCCAAATCATTATCACCTGGGATCACTTAAGCCTGCCCACGTGGCCCCTCCCCCTTGGTGACGTCATCACATCCGGTTTAATGGCCTAACCAGGCTTGTTTCAAAATGGCCAACTCATTGTCCCGGAATAATAAATGTAACCAGTATCCAACTCGGTTCTATGTTCTTTGAACACGATTTTCTTGTTAGGAAACAATGTGTTACAGATATTAAGGCCCTTTATTCACGTATTCCTAGTGTTTGAAGCACTTTCTTAGATATTAACCTAGGTTATCAGTGTGAATTTCCCGAGTTGGAGTCTCTCTTTCAGTGTCTCAAGCTTTTTCATTGTGAATTCTAATTTGGTAAAACAATCTTTTTTACAAATATACCAGCACTTTCAACATTATTACCACTTGACAGTCTATCCTACCTTTCACGGCGCTTTGGATACAAATTCTCAGTATTTCAAAATTCAGTAGAGATGTTCGGGTTCTAAAACGTATTCCAGGAGTTCTAGAGACACTCTGCCATTCCCCTGGTCTGTTGTTTTGGGCAATGAGACTTTTCATTTTAACACGGGTGTCATACCGGCTTTTTAAAGGCACAGTAAAACATTACTTGGAACCCTAGCCTAACTAACATTTTTATTTCATAGTGTTCTCAATACTTTCATACTGTTCGATAGCTCTAGGAAAATGAGTTTTTCAGTGTTTCACCAAAACCTTTTCCCGAAAATGCCAACTCCTTTTGACGGGAAAAATAAATGTAAACAGTGTCACAGTCGCTTCTCAGCTGTGTGAACAAGATTTCCCAGTGACAAAATTGTGCTGTTCAGATACTCAGTCTATTGGAATATGTATTCCTATTGTGTGAAGCACATTTCTAAATATTTCCCTAGTCTGGAGTCGTAAGTTCTGACTGCTACACACCAAATTGTCCAGAGATTGAAGCTCATTCATTGTGAATAGCCAACATGACTACACTGTGACCATAACCCTGTCCCTAACCCTCTAACCCAAACCCTAAACCTAGCCCACACCTGAGCCTGAACCCTACCTAACCCAAAACCTTATCCTAACCCTAACCATGAACAGAGCCCCAATTCTCTAACCCTAATACCAGAACTAATCTCGATGACGTCATCACTCCCAGCTGGTCCCCTGGCCAAATCATTATCACCTGGGATCAATTAAGCCTGCCCACGTGGCCCCTCCCCCTTGGTGACGTCATCACATCCGGTTTAATGGCCTAACCAGGCTTCTTTCAAAATGGCCAACTCATTGTCCCGGAATAATAAATGTAACCAGTATCCAACTCGGTTCTATGTTCTTTGAACACGATTTTCTTGTCAGGAAACAATGTGTTACAGATATTAAGGCCCTTTATTCACGTATTCCTAGTGTTTGAAGCACTTTCTTAGATATTAACCTAGGTTATCAGTGTGAATTTCCCGAGTTGGAGTCTCTCTTTCAGTGTCTCAAGCTTTTTCATTGTGAATTCTAATTTGGTAAAACAATCTTTTTTACAAATATACCAGCACTTTCAACATTATTACCACTTGACAGTCTATCCTACCTTTCACGGCGCTTTGGATACAAATTCTCAGTATTTCAAAATTCAGTAGAGATGTTCGGGTTCTAAAACGTATTCCAGGAGTTCTAGAGACACTCTGCCATTCCCCTGGTCTGTTGTTTTGAGCAATGAGACTTTTCATTTTAACACGGGTGTCATACCGGATTTTAAAAGGCACAGTAAAACATTACTTGGAACCCTAGCCTAACTAACATTTTTATTTCATATTGTTCTCAATAGTTTCATACTGTTCGATAGCTCTAGGAAAATGAGTTTTTCAGTGTTTCACCAAAACCTTTTCCCGAAAACGCCAACTCCTTTTGACGGGAAAAATAAATGTAAACAGTGTCACACTCGCTTCTCAGCTGTTTGAACAAGATTTCCCAGTGACAAAATTGTGCTGTTCAGATACTCAGTCTATTGGAATATGTATTCCTATTGTGTGAAGCACATTTCTAAATATTTCCCTAGTCTGGAGTCGTAAGTTCTGAGTGCTACACACCAAATTGTCCAGTGATTGAAGCTCATTCATTGTGAATAGCCAACATGACTACACTGTGACCGTAACCCTGTCCCTAACCCTCTAACCCAAACCCTAAACCTAGCCCACACCTGAGCCTGAACCCTACCTAGCCCAAAACCTTATCCTAACCCTAACCATGAACAGAGCCCCAATTCTCTAACCCTAATATCAGAACTAATCTCGATGACGTCATCACTCCCAGCTGGTCCCCTGGCCAAATCATTATCACCTGGGATCAATTAAGCCTGCCCACGTGGCCCCTCCCCCTTGGTGACGTCATCACATCCTGTTTAATGGCCTAACCAGGCTTCTTTCAAAATGGCCAACTCATTGTCCCGGAATAATAAATGTAACCAGTATCCAACTCGGTTCTATGTTCCTTGAACACGATTTCCTTGTCAGGAAACAATGTGTTACAGATATTAAGGCCCTTTATTCATGTATTCCTAGTGTTTGAAGCACTTTCTTAGATAATAACCTAGGTTATCAGTGTGAATTTCCCGAGTTGGAGTCTCTCTCTTCCAGTGTCTCAAGCTTTTTCATTGTGAATTCTAATTTGGTAAAACAACCTTTTTTACAAATATACCAGCACTTTCAACATTATTACCACTTGACAGTCTATCCTACCTTTCACGGCGCTTTGGATACAAATTCTCAGTATTTCAAAATTCAGTAGAGATGTTCGGGTTCTAAAACGTATTCCAGGAGTTCTAGAGACACTCTGCCATTCCCCTGGTCTGTTGTTTTGGGCAATGAGACTTTTCATTTTAACACGGGTGTCATACCGGCTTTTTAAAGGCACAGTAAAACATTACTTGGAACCCTAGCCTAACTAACATTTTTATTTCATAGTGTTCTCAATACTTTCATACTGTTCGATACCTCTAGGAAAATGAGTTTTTCAGTGTTTCACCAAAACCTTTTCCCGAAAACGCCAACTCCTTTTGACGGGAAAAATAAATGTAAACAGTGTCACAGTCGCTTCTCAGCTGTGTGAACAAGATTTCCCAGTGACAAAATTGTGCTGTTCAGATACTCAGTCTATTGGAATATGTATTCCTATTGTGTGAAGCACATTTCTAAATATTTCCCTAGTCTGGAGTCGTAAGTTCTGACTGCTACACACCAAATTGTCCAGAGATTGAAGCTCATTCATTGTGAATAGCCAACATGACTACACTGTGACCATAACCCTGTCCCTAACCCTCTAACCCAAACCCTAAACCTAGCCCACACCTGAGCCTGAACCCTACCTAGCCCAAAACCTTATCCTAACCCTAACCATGAACAGAGCCCCAATTCTCTAACCCTAATACCAGAACTAATCTCGATGACGTCATCACTCCCAGCTGGTCCCCTGGCCAAATCATTATCACCTGGGATCAATTAAGCCTGCCCACGTGGCCCCTACCCCTTGGTGACGTTATCACATCCGGTTTAATGGCCTAACCAGGCTTCTTTCAAAATGGCCAACTCATTGTCCCGGAATAATAAATGTAACCAGTATCCAACTCGGTTCTATGTTCTTTGAACACGATTTTCTTGTCAGGAAACAATGTGTTACAGATATTAAGGCCCTTTATTCACGTATTCCTAGTGTTTGAAGCACTTTCTTAGATATTAACCTAGGTGATCAGTGTGAATTTCCCGAGTTGGAGTCTCTCTTTCAGTGTCTCAAGCTTTTTCATTGTGAATTCTAATTTGGTAAAACAACCTTTTTTACAAATATACCAGCACTTTCAACATTATTACCACTTGACAGTCTATCCTACCTTTCACGGCGCTTTGGATACAAATTCTCAGTATTTCAAAATTCAGTAGAGATGTTCGGGTTCTAAAACGTAATCCAGGAGTTCTAGAGACACTCTGCCATTCCCCTGGTCTGTTGTTTTGAGCAATGAGACTTTTCATTTTAACACGGGTGTCATACCGGATTTTAAAAGGCACAGTAAAACATTACTTGGAACCCTAGCCTAACTAACATTTTTATTTCATATTGTTCTCAATAGTTTCATACTGTTCGATAGCTCTAGGAAAATGAGTTTTTCAGTGTTTCACCAAAACCTTTTCCTGAAAACGCCAACTCCTTTTGACGGGAAAAATAAATGTAAACAGTGTCACACTCGCTTCTCAGCTGTTTGAACAAGATTTCCCAGTGACAAAATTGTGCTGTTCAGATACTCAGTCTATTGGAATATGTATTCCTATTGTGTGAAGCACATTTCTAAATATTTCCCTAGTCTGGAGTCGTAAGTTCTGAGTGCTACACACCAAATTGTCCAGTGATTGAAGCTCATTCATTGTGAATAGCCAACATGACTACACTGTGACCATAACCCTGTCCCTAACCCTCTAACCCAAACCCTAAACCTAGCCCACACCTGAGCCTGAACCCTACCTAGCCCAAAACCTTATCCTAACCCTAACCATGAACAGAGCCCCAATTCTCTAACCCTAATATCAGAACTAATCTCGATGACGTCATCACTCCCAGCTGGTCCCCTGGCCAAATCATTATCACCTGGGATCAATTAAGCCTGCCCACTTGGCCCCTCCCCCTTGGTGACGTCATCACATCCGGTTTAATGGCCTAACCAGGCTTCTTTCAAAATGGCCAACTCATTGTCCCGGAATAATAAATGTAAGCAGTATCCAACTCGGTTCTATGTTCTTTGAACACGATTTTCTTGTCAGGAAAAAATGTGTTACAGATATTAAGGCCCTTTATTCACGTATTCGTAGTGTTTGAAGCACTTTCTTAGATATTAACCTAGGTTATCAGTGTGAATTTCCCGAGTTGGAGTCTCTCTTTCAGTGTCTCAAGCTTTTTCATTGTGAATTCTAATTTGGTAAAACAATCTTTTTTACAAATATACCAGCACTTTCAACATTATTACCACTTGACAGTCTATCCTACCTTTCACGGCGCTTTGGATACAAATTCTCAGTATTTCAAAATTCAGTAGAGATGTTCGGGTTCTAAAACGTATTCCAGGAGTTCTAGAGACACTCTGCCATTCCCCTGGTCTGTTGTTTTGAGCAATGAGACTTTTCATTTTAACACGGGTGTCATACCTGATTTTAAAAGGCACAGTAAAACATTACTTGGAACCCTAGCCTAACTAACATTTTTATTTCATAGTGTTCTCAATACTTTCATACTGTTCGATAGCTCTAGGAAAATGAGTTTTTCAGTGTTTCACCAAAACCTTTTCCCGAAAACGCCAACTCCTTTTGACGGGAAAAATCAATGTAAACAGTGTCACAATCGCTTCTCAGCTGTTTGAACAAGATTTCCCAGTGACAAAATAGTGCTGTTCATATACTCAGTCTATTGGAATATGTATTCCTATTGTGGGAAGCACATTTCTAAATATTTCCCTAGTCTGGAGTCGTAAGTTCTGAGTGCTACACACCAAATTGTCCAGTGATTGAAGCTCATTCATTGTGAATAGCCAACATGACTACACTGTGACCATAACCCTGTCCCTAACCCGCTAAACCAAACCCTAAACCTAGCCCACACCTGAGCCTGAACCCTACCTAGCCGAAAACCTTATCCTAACCCTAACCATGAACAGAGCCCCAATTCTCTAACCCTAATACCAGAACTAATCTCCATGACGTCATAACTCCCAGCTGGTCCCCTGGCCAAATCATTATCACCTGGGATCACTTAAGCCTGCCCACGTGGCCCCTCCCCCTTGGTGACGTCATCACATCCGGTTTAATGGCCTAACCAGGCCTCTTTCAAAATGGCCAACTCATTGTCCCGGAATAATAAATGTAACCAGTATCCAACTCGGTTCTATGTTCCTTGAACACGATTTCCTTGTCAGGAAACAATGTGTTACAGATATTAAGGCCCTTTATTCATGTATTCCTAGTGTTTGAAGCACTTTCTTAGATATTAACCTAGGTTATCAGTGTGAATTTCCCGAGTTGGAGTCTCTCTCTTCCAGTGTCTCAAGCTTTTTCATTGTGAATTCTAATTTGGTAAAAAAACCTTTTTTACAAATATACCAGCACTTTCAACATTATTACCACTTGACAGTCTATCCTACCTTTCACGGCGCTTTGGATACAAATTCTCAGTATTTCAAAATTCAGTAGAGATGTTCGGGTTCTAAAACGTATTCCAGGAGTTCTAGAGACACTCTGCCATTCCCCTGGTCTGTTGTTTTGGGCAATGAGACTTTTCATTTTAACACGGGTGTCATACCGGCTTTTTAAAGGCACAGTAAAACATTACTTGGAACCCTAGCCTAACTAACATTTTTATTTCATAGTGTTCTCAATACTTTCATACTGTTCGATAGCTCTAGGAAAATGAGTTTTTCAGTGTTTCACCAAAACCTTTTCCCGAAAACGCCAACTCCTTTTGACGGGAAAAATAAATGTAAACAGTGTCACAGTCGCTTCTCAGCTGTGTGAACAAGATTTCCCAGTGACAAAATTGTGCTGTTCAGATACTCAGTCTATTGGAATATGTATTCCTATTGTGTGAAGCACATTTCTAAATATTTCCCTAGTCTGGAGTCGTAAGTTCTGACTGCTACACACCAAATTGTCCAGAGATTGAAGCTCATTCATTGTGAATAGCCAACATGACTACACTGTGACCATAACCCTGTCCCTAACCCTCTAACCCAAACCCTAAACCTAGCCCACACCTGAGCCTGAACCCTACCTAGCCCAAAACCTTATCCTAACCCTAACCATGAACAGAGCCCCAATTCTCTAACCCTAATACCAGAACTAATCTCGATGACGTCATCACTCCCAGCTGGTCCCCTGGCCAAATCATTATCACCTGGGATCAATTAAGCCTGCCCACGTGGCCCCTCCCCCTTGGTGACGTCATCACATCCGGTTTAATGGCCTAACCAGGCTTCTTTCAAAATCGCCAACTCATTGTCCAGGAATAATAAATGTAACCAGTATCCAACTCGGTTCTATGTTCTTTGAACACGATTTTCTTGTCAGGAAACAATGTGTTACAGATATTAAGGCCCTTTATTCACGTATTCCTAGTGTTTGAAGCACTTTCTTAGATATTAACCTAGGTTATCAGTGTGAATTTCCCGAGTTGGAGTCTCTCTCATCCAGTGTCTCAAGCTTTTTCATTGTGAATTCTAATTTGGTAAAACAACCTTTTTTACAAATATACCAGCACTTTCAACATTATTACCACTTGACAGTCTATCCTACCTTTCACAGCGCTTTGGATACAAATTCTCAGTATTTCAAAATTCAGTAGAGATGTTCGGGTTCTAAAACGTATTCCAGGAGTTCTAGAGACACTCTGCCATTCCCCTGGTCTGTTGTTTTGAGCAATGAGACTTTTCATTTTAACACGGGTGTCATACCGGATTTTTAAAGGTACAGTAAAACATTACTTGGAACCCTAGCCTGACTAACATTTTTATTTCATAGTGTTCTCAATACTTTCATACTGTTCGATATCTCTAGGAAAATGAGTTTTTCAGTGTTTCACCAAAACCTTTTCCCGAAAACGCCAACTCCTTTTGACGGGAAAAATAAATGTAAACAGTGTCACATTAGCTTCTCAGCTGTTTGAACAAGATTTCCCAGTGACAAAATTGTGCTGTTCAGATACTCAGTCTATTGGAATATGTATTCCTATTGTGTGAAGCACATTTCTAAATATTTCCCTAGTCTGGAGTCGTGAGTTCTGAGTGCTACACACCAAATTGTCCAGTGATTGAAGCTCATTCATTGTGAATAGCCAACATTACTACACTGTGACCGTAACCCTGTCCCTAACCCTCTAACCCAAACCCTAAACCTAGCCCACACCTGAGCCTGAACCCTACCTAGCCCAAAACCTTATCCTAACCCTAACCATGAACAGAGCCCCAATTCTCTAACCCTAATACCAGAACTAATCTCGAAGACGTCATCACTCCCAGCTGGTCCCCTGGCCAAATCATTATCACCTGGGATCAATTAAGCCTGCCCACGTGGCCCCTCCCCCTTGGTGACGTCATCACATCCGGTTTAATGGCCAAACCAGGCTTCTTTCAAAATCGCCAACTCATTGTCCTGGACTAATAAATGTAACCAGTATCCAACTCGGTTCTATGTTCTTTGAACACGATTTCCTTGTCAGGAAACAATGTGTTACAGATATTAAGGCCCTTTATTCACGTATTGCTAGTGTTTGAAGCACTTTCTTAGATATTAACCTAGGTTATCAGTGTGAATTTCCCGAGTTGGTGTCTCTCTTTCAGTGTCTCAAGCTTTTTCATTGTGAATTCTAATTTGGTAAAACAATCTTTTTTACAAATATACCAGCACTTTCAACATTATTACCACTTGACAGTCTATCCTACCTTTCACGGCGCTTTGGATACAAATTCTCAGTATTTCAAAATTCAGTAGAGATGTTCGGGTTCTAAAACGTAATCCAGGAGTTCTAGAGACAATCTGCCATTCCCCTGGTCTGTTGTTTTGAGCAATGAGACTTTTCATTTTAACACGGGTGTCATACCGGATTTTAAAAGGCACAGTAAAACATTACTTGGAACCCTAGCCTAACTAACATTTTTATTTCATAGTGTTCTCAATACTTTCATACTGTTCGATAGCTCTAGGAAAATGAGTTTTTCAGTGTTTCACCAAAACCTTTTCCCGAAAACGCCAACTTCTTTTGACGGGAAAAATCAATGTAAACAGTGTCACAATCGCTTCTCAGCTGTTTGAACAAGATTTCCCAGTGACAAAATAGTGCTGTTCAGATACTCAGTCTATTGGAATATGTATTCCTATTGTGGGAAGCACATTTCTAAATATTTCCCTAGTCTGGAGTCGTAAGTTCTGAGTGCTACACACCAAATTGTCCAGTGATTGAAGCTCATTCATTGTGAATAGCCAACATGACTACACTGTGACCATAACCCTGTCCCTAACCCGCTAAACCAAACCCTAAACCTAGCCCACACCTGAGCCTGAACCCTACCTAGCCGAAAACCTTATCCTAACCCTAACCATGAACAGAGCCCCAATTCTCTAACCCTAATACCAGAACTAATCTCCATGACGTCATAACTCCCAGCTGGTCCCCTGGCCAAATCATTATCACCTGGGATCACTTAAGCCTGCCCACGTGGCCCCTCCCCCTTGGTGACGTCATCACATCCGGTTTAATGGCCTAACCAGGCCTCTTTCAAAATGGCCAACTCATTGTCCCGGAATAATAAATGTAACCAGTATCCAACTCGGTTCTATGTTCCTTGAACACGATTTCCTTGTCAGGAAACAATGTGTTACAGATATTAAGGCCCTTTATTCATGTATTCCTAGTGTTTGAAGCACTTTCTTAGATAATAACCTAGGTTATCAGTGTGAATTTCCCGAGTTGGAGTCTCTCTCTTCCAGTGTCTCAAGCTTTTTCATTGTGAATTCTAATTTGGTAAAACAACCTTTTTTACAAATATACCAGCACTTTCAACATTATTACCACTTGACAGTCTATCCTACCTTTCACGGCGCTTTGGATACAAATTCTCAGTATTTCAAAATTCAGTAGAGATGTTCGGGTTCTAAAACGTATTCCAGGAGTTCTAGAGACACTCTGCCATTCCCCTGGTCTGTTGTTTTGGGCAATGAGACTTTTCATTTTAACACGGGTGTCATACCGGCTTTTTAAAGGCACAGTAAAACATTACTTGGAACCCTAGCCTAACTAACATTTTTATTTCATAGTGTTCTCAATACTTTCATACTGTTCGATACCTCTAGGAAAATGAGTTTTTCAGTGTTTCACCAAAACCTTTTCCCGAAAACGCCAACTCCTTTTGACGGGAAAAATAAATGTAAACAGTGTCACAGTCGCTTCTCAGCTGTGTGAACAAGATTTCCCAGTGACAAAATTGTGCTGTTCAGATACTCAGTCTATTGGAATATGTATTCCTATTGTGTGAAGCACATTTCTAAATATTTCCCTAGTCTGGAGTCGTAAGTTCTGACTGCTACACACCAAATTGTCCAGAGATTGAAGCTCATTCATTGTGAATAGCCAACATGACTACACTGTGACCATAACCCTGTCCCTAACCCTCTAACCCAAACCCTAAACCTAGCCCACACCTGAGCCTGAACCCTACCTAGCCCAAAACCTTATCCTAACCCTAACCATGAACAGAGCCCCAATTCTCTAACCCTAATACCAGAACTAATCTCGATGACGTCATCACTCCCAGCTGGTCCCCTGGCCAAATCATTATCACCTGGGATCAATTAAGCCTGCCCACGTGGCCCCTACCCCTTGGTGACGTTATCACATCCGGTTTAATGGCCTAACCAGGCTTCTTTCAAAATGGCCAACTCATTGTCCCGGAATAATAAATGTAACCAGTATCCAACTCGGTTCTATGTTCTTTGAACACGATTTTCTTGTCAGGAAACAATGTGTTACAGATATTAAGGCCCTTTATTCACGTATTCCTAGTGTTTGAAGCACTTTCTTAGATATTAACCTAGGTGATCAGTGTGAATTTCCCGAGTTGGAGTCTCTCTTTCAGTGTCTCAAGCTTTTTCATTGTGAATTCTAATTTGGTAAAACAACCTTTTTTACAAATATACCAGCACTTTCAACATTATTACCACTTGACAGTCTATCCTACCTTTCACGGCGCTTTGGATACAAATTCTCAGTATTTCAAAATTCAGTAGAGATGTTCGGGTTCTAAAACGTAATCCAGGAGTTCTAGAGACAGTCTGCCATTCCCCTGGTCTGTTGTTTTGAGCAATGAGACTTTTCATTTTAACACGGGTGTCATACCGGATTTTAAAAGGCACAGTAAAACATTACTTGGAACCCTAGCCTAACTAACATTTTTATTTCATATTGTTCTCAATAGTTTCATACTGTTCGATAGCTCTAGGAAAATGAGTTTTTCAGTGTTTCACCAAAACCTTTTCCTGAAAACGCCAACTCCTTTTGACGGGAAAAATAAATGTAAACAGTGTCACACTCGCTTCTCAGCTGTTTGAACAAGATTTCCCAGTGACAAAATTGTGCTGTTCAGATACTCAGTCTATTGGAATATGTATTCCTATTGTGTGAAGCACATTTCTAAATATTTCCCTAGTCTGGAGTCGTAAGTTCTGAGTGCTACACACCAAATTGTCCAGTGATTGAAGCTCATTCATTGTGAATAGCCAACATGACTACACTGTGACCATAACCCTGTCCCTAACCCTCTAACCCAAACCCTAAACCTAGCCCACACCTGAGCCTGAACCCTACCTAGCCCAAAACCTTATCCTAACCCTAACCATGAACAGAGCCCCAATTCTCTAACCCTAATATCAGAACTAATCTCGATGACGTCATCACTCCCAGCTGGTCCCCTGGCCAAATCATTATCACCTGGGATCAATTAAGCCTGCCCACTTGGCCCCTCCCCCTTGGTGACGTCATCACATCCGGTTTAATGGCCTAACCAGGCTTCTTTCAAAATGGCCAACTCATTGTCCCGGAATAATAAATGTAAGCAGTATCCAACTCGGTTCTATGTTCTTTGAACACGATTTTCTTGTCAGGAAAAAATGTGTTACAGATATTAAGGCCCTTTATTCACGTATTCCTAGTGTTTGAAGCACTTTCTTAGATATTAACCTAGGTTATCAGTGTGAATTTCCCGAGTTGGAGTCTCTCTTTCAGTGTCTCAAGCTTTTTCATTGTGAATTCTAATTTGGTAAAACAATCTTTTTTACAAATATACCAGCACTTTCAACATTATTACCACTTGACAGTCTATCCTACCTTTCACGGCGCTTTGGATACAAATTCTCAGTATTTCAAAATTCAGTAGAGATGTTCGGGTTCTAAAACGTAATCCAGGAGTTCTAGAGACACTCTGCCATTCCCCTGGTCTGTTGTTTTGAGCAATGAGACTTTTCATTTTAACACGGGTGTCATACCTGATTTTAAAAGGCACAGTAAAACATTACTTGGAACCCTAGCCTAACTAACATTTTTATTTCATAGTGTTCTCAATACTTTCATACTGTTCGATAGCTCTAGGAAAATGAGTTTTTCAGTGTTTCACCAAAACCTTTTCCCGAAAACGCCAACTCCTTTTGACGGGAAAAATCAATGTAAACAGTGTCACAATCGCTTCTCAGCTGTTTGAACAAGATTTCCCAGTGACAAAATAGTGATGTTCATATACTCAGTCTATTGGAATATGTATTCCTATTGTGGGAAGCACATTTCTAAATATTTCCCTAGTCTGGAGTCGTAAGTTCTGAGTGCTACACACCAAATTGTCCAGTGATTGAAGCTCATTCATTGTGAATAGCCAACATGACTACACTGTGACCATAACCCTGTCCCTAACCCGCTAAACCAAACCCTAAACCTAGCCCACACCTGAGCCTGAACCCTACCTAGCCGAAAACCTTATCCTAACCCTAACCATGAACAGAGCCCCAATTCTCTAACCCTAATACCAGAACTAATCTCCATGACGTCATAACTCCCAGCTGGTCCCCTGGCCAAATCATTATCACCTGGGATCACTTAAGCCTGCCCACGTGGCCCCTCCCCCTTGGTGACGTCATCACATCCGGTTTAATGGCCTAACCAGGCCTCTTTCAAAATGGCCAACTCATTGTCCCGGAATAATAAATGTAACCAGTATCCAACTCGGTTCTATGTTCCTTGAACACGATTTCCTTGTCAGGAAACAATGTGTTACAGATATTAAGGCCCTTTATTCATGTATTCCTAGTGTTTGAAGCACTTTCTTAGATATTAACCTAGGTTATCAGTGTGAATTTCCCGAGTTGGAGTCTCTCTCTTCCAGTGTCTCAAGCTTTTTCATTGTGAATTCTAATTTGGTAAAAAAACCTTTTTTACAAATATACCAGCACTTTCAACATTATTACCACTTGACAGTCTATCCTACCTTTCACGGCGCTTTGGATACAAATTCTCAGTATTTCAAAATTCAGTAGAGATGTTCGGGTTCTAAAACGTATTCCAGGAGTTCTAGAGACACTCTGCCATTCCCCTGGTCTGTTGTTTTGGGCAATGAGACTTTTCATTTTAACACGGGTGTCATACCGGCTTTTTAAAGGCACAGTAAAACATTACTTGGAACCCTAGCCTAACTAACATTTTTATTTCATAGTGTTCTCAATACTTTCATACTGTTCGATAGCTCTAGGAAAATGAGTTTTTCAGTGTTTCACCAAAACCTTTTCCCGAAAACGCCAACTCCTTTTGACGGGAAAAATAAATGTAAACAGTGTCACAGTCGCTTCTCAGCTGTGTGAACAAGATTTCCCAGTGACAAAATTGTGCTGTTCAGATACTCAGTCTATTGGAATATGTATTCCTATTGTGTGAAGCACATTTCTAAATATTTCCCTAGTCTGGAGTCGTAAGTTCTGACTGCTACACACCAAATTGTCCAGAGATTGAAGCTCATTCATTGTGAATAGCCAACATGACTACACTGTGACCATAACCCTGTCCCTAACCCTCTAACCCAAACCCTAAACCTAGCCCACACCTGAGCCTGAACCCTACCTAGCCCAAAACCTTATCCTAACCCTAACCATGAACAGAGCCCCAATTCTCTAACCCTAATACCAGAACTAATCTCGATGACGTCATCACTCCCAGCTGGTCCCCTGGCCAAATCATTATCACCTGGGATCAATTAAGCCTGCCCACGTGGCCCCTCCCCCTTGGTGACGTCATCACATCCGGTTTAATGGCCTAACCAGGCTTCTTTCAAAATCGCCAACTCATTGTCCAGGAATAATAAATGTAACCAGTATCCAACTCGGTTCTATGTTCTTTGAACACGATTTTCTTGTCAGGAAACAATGTGTTACAGATATTAAGGCCCTTTATTCACGTATTCCTAGTGTTTGAAGCACTTTCTTAGATATTAACCTAGGTTATCAGTGTGAATTTCCCGAGTTGGAGTCTCTCTCATCCAGTGTCTCAAGCTTTTTCATTGTGAATTCTAATTTGGTAAAACAACCTTTTTTACAAATATACCAGCACTTTCAACATTATTACCACTTGACAGTCTATCCTACCTTTCACAGCGCTTTGGATACAAATTCTCAGTATTTCAAAATTCAGTAGAGATGTTCGGGTTCTAAAACGTATTCCAGGAGTTCTAGAGACACTCTGCCATTCCCCTGGTCTGTTGTTTTGAGCAATGAGACTTTTCATTTTAACAGGGGTGTCATACCGGATTTTTAAAGGTACAGTAAAACATTACTTGGAACCCTAGCCTGACTAACATTTTTATTTCATAGTGTTCTCAATACTTTCATACTGTTCGATATCTCTAGGAAAATGAGTTTTTCAGTGTTTCACCAAAACCTTTTCCCGAAAACGCCAACTCCTTTTGACGGGAAAAATAAATGTAAACAGTGTCACATTAGCTTCTCAGCTGTTTGAACAAGATTTCCCAGTGACAAAATTGTGCTGTTCAGATACTCAGTCTATTGGAATATGTATTCCTATTGTGTGAAGCACATTTCTAAATATTTCCCTAGTCTGGAGTCGTGAGTTCTGAGTGCTACACACCAAATTGTCCAGTGATTGAAGCTCATTCATTGTGAATAGCCAACATTACTACACTGTTACCGTAACCCTGTCCCTAACCCTCTAACCCAAACCCTAAACCTAGCCCACACCTGAGCCTGAACCCTACCTAGCCCAAAACCTTATCCTAACCCTAACCATGAACAGAGCCCCAATTCTCTAACCCTAATACCAGAACTAATCTCGAAGACGTCATCACTCCCAGCTGGTCCCCTGGCCAAATCATTATCACCTGGGATCAATTAAGCCTGCCCACGTGGCCCCTCCCCCTTGGTGACGTCATCACATCCGGTTTAATGGCCAAACCAGGCTTCTTTCAAAATCGCCAACTCATTGTCCTGGACTAATAAATGTAACCAGTATCCAACTCGGTTCTATGTTCTTTGAACACGATTTCCTTGTCAGGAAACAATGTGTTACAGATATTAAGGCCCTTTATTCACGTATTGCTAGTGTTTGAAGCACTTTCTTAGATATTAACCTAGGTTATCATTGTGAATTTCCCGAGTTGGACTCTCTCTTCCAGTGTCTCAAGCTTTTTCATTGTGAATTCTAATTTGGTAAAACAACCTTTTTTACAAATATACCAGCACTTTCAACATTATTACCACTTGACAGTCTATCTTACCTTTCACAGCGCTTTGGATACAAATTCTCAGTATTTCAAAATTCAGTAGAGATGTTCGGGTTCTAAAACGTAATCCAGGAGTTCTAGAGACACTCTGCCATTCCCCTGGTCTGTTGTTTTGAGCAATGAGACTTTTCATTTTAACAAGGGTGTCATACCGGCTTTTTAAAGGCACAGTAAAACATTACTTGGAACCCTAGCCTAACTAACATTTTTATTTCATAGTGTTCTCAGTACTTTCATACTGTTCGATAGCTCTAGGAAAATGAGTTTTTCAGTGTTTCACCAAAACCTTTTCACGAAAACGCCAACTCCTTTTGACGGGAAAAATAAATGTAAACAGTGTCACACTCGCTTCTCAGCTGTGTGAACAAGATTTCCCAGTGACAAAATTGTGCTGTTCACATACTCATTCTATTGGAATATGTATTCCTATTGTGTGAAGCACATTTCTAAATATTTCCCTAGTCTGGAGTCGTAAGTTCTGAGTGCTACACACCGAATTGTCCAGTGATTGAAGCTCATTCATTGTGAATAGCCAACATGACTACACTGGGACCGTAACCCTGTCCCTAACCCTCTAACCCAAACCCTAAACCTAGCCCACACCTGAGCCTGAACCCTACCTAGTCCAAAACCTTATCCTAACCCTAACCATGAACAGAGCCCCAATTCTCTAACCCTAATACCAGAACTAATCTCGATGACGTCATCACTCCCAGCTGGTCCCCTGGCCAAATCATTATCACCTGGGATCAATTAAGCCTGCCGACGTGGCCCCTCCCCCTTGGTGACGTCATCACATCCGGTTTAATGGCCTAACCAGGCTTCTTTCAAAATCGCCAACTCATTGTCCCGGAATAATAAATGTAACCAGTATCCAACTCGGTTCTATGTTCCTTGAACACGATTTCCTTGTCAGGAAACAATGTGTTACAGATATTAAGGCCCTTTATTCATGTATTCCTAGTGTTTGAAGCACTTTCTTAGATATTAACCTAGGTTATCAGTGTGAATTTCCCGAGTTGGAGTCTCTCTCTTCCAGTGTCTCAAGCTTTTTCATTGTGAATTCTAATTTGGTAAAAAAACCTTTTTTACAAATATACCAGCACTTTCAACATTATTACCACTTGACAGTCTATCCTACCTTTCACGGCGCTTTGGATACAAATTCTCAGTATTTCAAAATTCAGTAGAGATGTTCGGGTTCTAAAACGTATTCCAGGAGTTCTAGAGACACTCTGCCATTCCCCTGGTCTGTTGTTTTGGGCAATGAGACTTTTCATTTTAACACGGGTGTCATACCGGCTTTTTAAAGGCACAGTAAAACATTACTTGGAACCCTAGCCTAACTAACATTTTTATTTCATAGTGTTCTCAATACTTTCATACTGTTCGATAGCTCTAGGAAAATGAGTTTTTCAGTGTTTCACCAAAACCTTTTCCCGAAAACGCCAACTCCTTTTGACGGGAAAAATAAATGTAAACAGTGTCACAGTCGCTTCTCAGCTGTGTGAACAAGATTTCCCAGTGACAAAATTGTGCTGTTCAGATACTCAGTCTATTGGAATATGTATTCCTATTGTGTGAAGCACATTTCTAAATATTTCCCTAGTCTGGAGTCGTAAGTTCTGACTGCTACACACCAAATTGTCCAGAGATTGAAGCTCATTCATTGTGAATAGCCAACATGACTACACTGTGACCATAACCCTGTCCCTAACCCTCTAACCCAAACCCTAAACCTAGCCCACACCTGAGCCTGAACCCTACCTAGCCCAAAACCTTATCCTAACCCTAACCATGAACAGAGCCCCAATTCTCTAACCCTAATACCAGAACTAATCTCGATGACGTCATCACTCCCAGCTGGTCCCCTGGCCAAATCATTATCACCTGGGATCAATTAAGCCTGCCCACGTGGCCCCTCCCCCTTGGTGACGTCATCACATCCGGTTTAATGGCCTAACCAGGCTTCTTTCAAAATCGCCAACTCATTGTCCAGGAATAATAAATGTAACCAGTATCCAACTCGGTTCTATGTTCTTTGAACACGATTTTCTTGTCAGGAAACAATGTGTTACAGATATTAAGGCCCTTTATTCACGTATTCCTAGTGTTTGAAGCACTTTCTTAGATATTAACCTAGGTTATCAGTGTGAATTTCCCGAGTTGGAGTCTCTCTCATCCAGTGTCTCAAGCTTTTTCATTGTGAATTCTAATTTGGTAAAACAACCTTTTTTACAAATATACCAGCACTTTCAACATTATTACCACTTGACAGTCTATCCTACCTTTCACAGCGCTTTGGATACAAATTCTCAGTATTTCAAAATTCAGTAGAGATGTTCGGGTTCTAAAACGTATTCCAGGAGTTCTAGAGACACTCTGCCATTCCCCTGGTCTGTTGTTTTGAGCAATGAGACTTTTCATTTTAACACGGGTGTCATACCGGATTTTTAAAGGTACAGTAAAACATTACTTGGAACCCTAGCCTGACTAACATTTTTATTTCATAGTGTTCTCAATACTTTCATACTGTTCGATATCTCTAGGAAAATGAGTTTTTCAGTGTTTCACCAAAACCTTTTCCCGAAAACGCCAACTCCTTTTGACGGGAAAAATAAATGTAAACAGTGTCACATTAGCTTCTCAGCTGTTTGAACAAGATTTCCCAGTGACAAAATTGTGCTGTTCAGATACTCAGTCTATTGGAATATGTATTCCTATTGTGTGAAGCACATTTCTAAATATTTCCCTAGTCTGGAGTCGTGAGTTCTGAGTGCTACACACCAAATTGTCCAGTGATTGAAGCTCATTCATTGTGAATAGCCAACATTACTACACTGTGACCGTAACCCTGTCCCTAACCCTCTAACCCAAACCCTAAACCTAGCCCACACCTGAGCCTGAACCCTACCTAGCCCAAAACCTTATCCTAACCCTAACCATGAACAGAGCCCCAATTCTCTAACCCTAATACCAGAACTAATCTCGAAGACGTCATCACTCCCAGCTGGTCCCCTGGCCAAATCATTATCACCTGGGATCAATTAAGCCTGCCCACGTGGCCCCTCCCCCTTGGTGACGTCATCACATCCGGTTTAATGGCCAAACCAGGCTTCTTTCAAAATCGCCAACTCATTGTCCTGGACTAATAAATGTAACCAGTATCCAACTCGGTTCTATGTTCTTTGAACACGATTTCCTTGTCAGGAAACAATGTGTTACAGATATTAAGGCCCTTTATTCACGTATTGCTAGTGTTTGAAGCACTTTCTTAGATATTAACCTAGGTTATCATTGTGAATTTCCCGAGTTGGACTCTCTCTTCCAGTGTCTCAAGCTTTTTCATTGTGAATTCTAATTTGGTAAAACAACCTTTTTTACAAATATACCAGCACTTTCAACATTATTACCACTTGACAGTCTATCTTACCTTTCACAGCGCTTTGGATACAAATTCTCAGTATTTCAAAATTCAGTAGAGATGTTCGGGTTCTAAAACGTAATCCAGGAGTTCTAGAGACACTCTGCCATTCCCCTGGTCTGTTGTTTTGAGCAATGAGACTTTTCATTTTAACAAGGGTGTCATACCGGCTTTTTAAAGGCACAGTAAAACATTACTTGGAACCCTAGCCTAACTAACATTTTTATTTCATAGTGTTCTCAGTACTTTCATACTGTTCGATAGCTCTAGGAAAATGAGTTTTTCAGTGTTTCACCAAAACCTTTTCACGAAAACGCCAACTCCTTTTGACGGGAAAAATAAATGTAAACAGTGTCACACTCGCTTCTCAGCTGTGTGAACAAGATTTCCCAGTGACAAAATTGTGCTGTTCACATACTCATTCTATTGGAATATGTATTCCTATTGTGTGAAGCACATTTCTAAATATTTCCCTAGTCTGGAGTCGTAAGTTCTGAGTGCTACACACCGAATTGTCCAGTGATTGAAGCTCATTCATTGTGAATAGCCAACATGACTACACTGGGACCGTAACCCTGTCCCTAACCCTCTAACCCAAACCCTAAACCTAGCCCACACCTGAGCCTGAACCCTACCTAGTCCAAAACCTTATCCTAACCCTAACCATGAACAGAGCCCCAATTCTCTAACCCTAATACCAGAACTAATCTCGATGACGTCATCACTCCCAGCTGGTCCCCTGGCCAAATCATTATCACCTGGGATCAATTAAGCCTGCCGACGTGGCCCCTCCCCCTTGGTGACGTCATCACATCCGGTTTAATGGCCTAACCAGGCTTCTTTCAAAATCGCCAACTCATTGTCCCGGAATAATAAATGTAACCAGTATCCAACTCGGTTCTATGTTCTTTGAACACGATTTCCTTGTCAGGAAACAATGTGTTACAGATATTAAGGCCCTTTATTCACGTATTCCTAGTGTTTGAAGCACTTTCTTAGATATTAACCTAGGTTATCAGTGTGAATTTCCCGAGTTGGAGTCTCTCTCTTCCAGTGTCTCAAGCTTTTTCATTGTAAATTCTAATTTGGTAAAACAACCTTTTTTACAAATATACCAGCACTTTCAACATTATTACCACTTGACAGTCTATCCTACCTTTCACAGCGCGTTGGATACAAATTCTCAGTATTTCAAAATTCAGTAGAGATGTTCGGGTTCTAAAACGTCTTCCAGGAGTTCTAGAGACACTCTGCCATTCCCCTGGTCTGTTGTTTTGAGCAATGAGACTTTTCATTTTAACATGGGTGTCATACTGGCTTTTTAAAGGCACAGTAAAACATTACTTGGAACCCTAGCCTAACTAACATTTTTATTTCATAGTGTTCTCAATACTTTCATACTCTTCGATAGCTCTAGGAAAATGAGTTTTTCAGTGTTTCACCAAAACCTTTTCCCGAAAACGCCAACTCCTTTTGACGGGAATAATAAATGTAAACAGTGTCACACTCGCTTCTCAGCTGTGTGAACAAGATTTCCCAGTGACAAAATTTTGCTGTTCAGATACTCAGTCTATTGGAATATGTATTCCTATTGTGTGAAGCACATTTCTAAATATTTCCCTAGTCTGGAGTCGTAAGTTCTGAGTGCTACACACCAAATTGTCCAGTGATTGAAGCTCATTCATTGTGAATAGCCAACATTACTACACTGTGACCGAAACCCTGTCCCTAACCCTCTAACCCAAACCCTAAACCTAGCCCACACCTGAGCCTGAACCCTACCTAGCCCAAAACCTTATCCTAACCCTGACCATGAACAGAGCCCCAATTCTCTAACCCTAATACCAGAACTAATCTCGATGACGTCATCACTCCCAGTTGGTCCCCTGGCCAAGTCATTATCACCTGGGATCAATTAAGCCTGCCCACGTGGCCCCTCCCCCTTGGTGACGTCATCAAATCCGGTTTAATGGCCTAACCAGGCCTCTTTCAAAATTGCCAACTCATTGTCCCGGAATAATAAATGTAACCAGTATCCAACTCGGTTCTATGTTCTTTGAACACAATTTCCTTGTCAGGAAACAATGTGTTACAGATACTAAGGCCCTTTATTCACGTATTCCTAGTGTTTGAAGCACTTTCTTAGATATTAACCTAGGTTATCATTGTGAATTTCCCGAGTTGGAGTCTCTCTCTTCCAGTGTCTCAAGCTTTTTCATTGTGAATTCTAATTTGGTAAAACAACCTTTTTTACAAATATACCATCACTTTCAACATTATTACCACTTGAAAATCTATCCTACCTTTCACAGCGCTTTGGATACAAATTCTCAGTATTTCAAAATTCAGTAGAGATGTTCGGGTTCTAAAACGTATTCCAGGAGTTCTAGAGACACTCTGCCATTCCCCTGGTCTGTTGTTTTGAGCAACAAGACTTTTCATTTTAACACAGGTGTCATACCGGCTTTTTAAAGGCACAGTAAAACATTACTTGGAACCCTAGCCTGACTAACATTTTTATTTCATAGTGTTCTCAATACTTTCATACTGTTCCATAGCTCTAGGAAAATGAGTTTTTCAGTGTTTCACCAAAACCTTTTCCCGAAAACGCCAACTCCTTTTGACAGGAAAAATAAATGTAAACAGTGTCACACTCGCATCTCAGCTGTTTGAACAAGATTTCCCAGTGACAAAATTGTGCTGTTCAGATATTCAGTCTATTGGAATATGTATTCCTATTGTGTGAAGCACATTTCTAAATATTTCCCTAGTCTGGAGTCGTAAGTTCTGAATGCTACACACCAAACTGTCCAGTGATTGAAGCTCATTCATTGTGAATAGCCAACATTACTACACTGTGACCGTAACCCTGTCCCTAACCCTCTAACCCAAACCCTAAACCTAGCCCACACCTGAGCCTGAACCCTACCTAGCCCAAAACCTTTTCCTAACCCTAACCATTGACAGAGCCCCAATTCTCTAACCCTAATACCAGAACTAATCTCGATGACGTCATCACTCCCAGCTGGTCCCCTGGCCAAATCATTATCACCTGGGATCAATTAAGCCTGCCGACGTGGCCCCTCCCCCTTGGTGACGTCATCACATCCGGTTTAATGGCCTAACCAGGCTTCTTTCAAAATCGCCAACTCATTGTCCCGGAATAATAAATGTAACCAGTATCCAACTCGGTTCTATGTTCCTTGAACACGATTTCCTTGTCAGGAAACAATGTGTTACAGATATTAAGGCCCTTTATTCATGTATTCCTAGTGTTTGAAGCACTTTCTTAGATATTAACCTAGGTTATCAGTGTGAATTTCCCGAGTTGGAGTCTCTCTCTTCCAGTGTCTCAAGCTTTTTCATTGTGAATTCTAATTTGGTAAAAAAACCTTTTTTACAAATATACCAGCACTTTCAACATTATTACCACTTGACAGTCTATCCTACCTTTCACGGCGCTTTGGATACAAATTCTCAGTATTTCAAAATTCAGTAGAGATGTTCGGGTTCTAAAACGTATTCCAGGAGTTCTAGAGACACTCTGCCATTCCCCTGGTCTGTTGTTTTGGGCAATGAGACTTTTCATTTTAACACGGGTGTCATACCGGCTTTTTAAAGGCACAGTAAAACATTACTTGGAACCCTAGCCTAACTAACATTTTTATTTCATAGTGTTCTCAATACTTTCATACTGTTCGATAGCTCTAGGAAAATGAGTTTTTCAGTGTTTCACCAAAACCTTTTCCCGAAAACGCCAACTCCTTTTGACGGGAAAAATAAATGTAAACAGTGTCACAGTCGCTTCTCAGCTGTGTGAACAAGATTTCCCAGTGACAAAATTGTGCTGTTCAGATACTCAGTCTATTGGAATATGTATTCCTATTGTGTGAAGCACATTTCTAAATATTTCCCTAGTCTGGAGTCGTAAGTTCTGACTGCTACACACCAAATTGTCCAGAGATTGAAGCTCATTCATTGTGAATAGCCAACATGACTACACTGTGACCATAACCCTGTCCCTAACCCTCTAACCCAAACCCTAAACCTAGCCCACACCTGAGCCTGAACCCTACCTAGCCCAAAACCTTATCCTAACCCTAACCATGAACAGAGCCCCAATTCTCTAACCCTAATACCAGAACTAATCTCGATGACGTCATCACTCCCAGCTGGTCCCCTGGCCAAATCATTATCACCTGGGATCAATTAAGCCTGCCCACGTGGCCCCTCCCCCTTGGTGACGTCATCACATCCGGTTTAATGGCCTAACCAGGCTTCTTTCAAAATCGCCAACTCATTGTCCAGGAATAATAAATGTAACCAGTATCCAACTCGGTTCTATGTTCTTTGAACACGATTTTCTTGTCAGGAAACAATGTGTTACAGATATTAAGGCCCTTTATTCACGTATTCCTAGTGTTTGAAGCACTTTCTTAGATATTAACCTAGGTTATCAGTGTGAATTTCCCGAGTTGGAGTCTCTCTCATCCAGTGTCTCAAGCTTTTTCATTGTGAATTCTAATTTGGTAAAACAACCTTTTTTACAAATATACCAGCACTTTCAACATTATTACCACTTGACAGTCTATCCTACCTTTCACAGCGCTTTGGATACAAATTCTCAGTATTTCAAAATTCAGTAGAGATGTTCGGGTTCTAAAACGTATTCCAGGAGTTCTAGAGACACTCTGCCATTCCCCTGGTCTGTTGTTTTGAGCAATGAGACTTTTCATTTTAACACGGGTGTCATACCGGATTTTTAAAGGTACAGTAAAACATTACTTGGAACCCTAGCCTGACTAACATTTTTATTTCATAGTGTTCTCAATACTTTCATACTGTTCGATATCTCTAGGAAAATGAGTTTTTCAGTGTTTCACCAAAACCTTTTCCCGAAAACGCCAACTCCTTTTGACGGGAAAAATAAATGTAAACAGTGTCACATTAGCTTCTCAGCTGTTTGAACAAGATTTCCCAGTGACAAAATTGTGCTGTTCAGATACTCAGTCTATTGGAATATGTATTCCTATTGTGTGAAGCACATTTCTAAATATTTCCCTAGTCTGGAGTCGTGAGTTCTGAGTGCTACACACCAAATTGTCCAGTGATTGAAGCTCATTCATTGTGAATAGCCAACATTACTACACTGTGACCGTAACCCTGTCCCTAACCCTCTAACCCAAACCCTAAACCTAGCCCACACCTGAGCCTGAACCCTACCTAGCCCAAAACCTTATCCTAACCCTAACCATGAACAGAGCCCCAATTCTCTAACCCTAATACCAGAACTAATCTCGAAGACGTCATCACTCCCAGCTGGTCCCCTGGCCAAATCATTATCACCTGGGATCAATTAAGCCTGCCCACGTGGCCCCTCCCCCTTGGTGACGTCATCACATCCGGTTTAATGGCCAAACCAGGCTTCTTTCAAAATCGCCAACTCATTGTCCTGGACTAATAAATGTAACCAGTATCCAACTCGGTTCTATGTTCTTTGAACACGATTTCCTTGTCAGGAAACAATGTGTTACAGATATTAAGGCCCTTTATTCACGTATTGCTAGTGTTTGAAGCACTTTCTTAGATATTAACCTAGGTTATCATTGTGAATTTCCCGAGTTGGAGTCTCTCTCTTCCAGTGTCTCAAGCTTTTTCATTGTGAATTCTAATTTGGTAAAACAACCTTTTTTACAAATATACCAGCACTTTCAACATTATTACCACTTGACAGTCTATCTTACCTTTCACAGCGCTTTGGATACAAATTCTCAGTATTTCAAAATTCAGTAGAGATGTTCGGGTTCTAAAACGTAATCCAGGAGTTCTAGAGACACTCTGCCATTCCCCTGGTCTGTTGTTTTGAGCAATGAGACTTTTCATTTTAACAAGGGTGTCATACCGGCTTTTTAAAGGCACAGTAAAACATTACTTGGAACCCTAGCCTAACTAACATTTTTATTTCATAGTGTTCTCAGTACTTTCATACTCTTCGATAGCTCTAGGAAAATGAGTTTTTCAGTGTTTCACCAAAACCTTTTCCCGAAAACGCCAACTCCTTTTGACGGGAATAATAAATGTAAACAGTGTCACACTCGCTTCTCAGCTGTGTGAACAAGATTTCCCAGTGACAAAATTTTGCTGTTCAGATACTCAGTCTATTGGAATATGTATTCCTATTGTGTGAAGCACATTTCTAAATATTTCCCTAGTCTGGAGTCGTAAGGTCTGAGTGCTACACACCAAATTGTCCAGTGATTGAAGCTCATTCATTGTGAATAGCCAACATTACTACACTGTGACCGAAACCCTGTCCCTAACCCTCTAACCCAAACCCTAAACCTAGCCCACACCTGAGCCTGAACCCTACCTAGCCCAAAACCTTATCCTAACCCTGACCATGAACAGAGCCCCAATTCTCTAACCCTAATACCAGAACTAATCTCGATGACGTAATCACTCCCAGTTGGTCCCCTGGCCAAATCATTATCACCTGGGATCAATTAAGCCTGCCCACGTGGCCCCTCCCCCTTGGTGACGTCATCAAATCCGGTTTAATGGCCTAACCAGGCCTCTTTCAAAATTGCCAACTCATTGTCCCGGAATAATAAATGTAACCAGTATCCAACTCGGTTCTATGTTCTTTGAACACAATTTCCTTGTCAGGAAACAATGTGTTACAGATACTAAGGCCCTTTATTCACGTATTCCTAGTGTTTGAAGCACTTTCTTAGATATTAACCTAGGTTATCATTGTGAATTTCCCGAGTTGGAGTCTCTCTCTTCCAGTGTCTCAAGCTTTTTCATTGTGAATTCTAATTTGGTAAAACAACCTTTTTTACAAATATACCATCACTTTCAACATTATTACCACTTGAAAATCTATCCTACCTTTCACAGCGCTTTGGATACAAATTCTCAGTATTTCAAAATTCAGTAGAGATGTTCGGGTTCTAAAACGTATTCCAGGAGTTCTAGAGACACTCTGCCATTCCCCTGGTCTGTTGTTTTGAGCAACAAGACTTTTCATTTTAACACAGGTGTCATACCGGCTTTTTAAAGGCACAGTAAAACATTACTTGGAACCCTAGCCTGACTAACATTTTTATTTCATAGTGTTCTCAATACTTTCATACTGTTCCATAGCTCTAGGAAAATGAGTTTTTCAGTGTTTCACCAAAACCTTTTCCCGAAAACGCCAACTCCTTTTGACAGGAAAAATAAATGTAAACAGTGTCACACTCGCATCTCAGCTGTTTGAACAAGATTTCCCAGTGACAAAATTGTGCTGTTCAGATATTCAGTCTATTGGAATATGTATTCCTATTGTGTGAAGCACATTTCTAAATATTTCCCTAGTCTGGAGTCGTGAGTTCTGAGTGCTACACACCAAATTGTCCAGTGATTGAAGCTCATTCATTGTGAATAGCCAACATTACTACACTGTGACCGTAACCCTGTCCCTAACCCTCTAACCCAAACCCTAAACCTAGCCCACACCTGAGCCTGAACCCTACCTAGCCCAAAACCTTATCCTAACCCTAACCATGAACAGAGCCCCAATTCTCTAACCCTAATACCAGAACTAATCTCGAAGACGTCATCACTCCCAGCTGGTCCCCTGGCCAAATCATTATCACCTGGGATCAATTAAGCCTGCCCACGTGGCCCCTCCCCCTTGGTGACGTCATCACATCCGGTTTAATGGCCAAACCAGGCTTCTTTCAAAATCGCCAACTCATTGTCCTGGACTAATAAATGTAACCAGTATCCAACTCGGTTCTATGTTCTTTGAACACGATTTCCTTGTCAGGAAACAATGTGTTACAGATATTAAGGCCCTTTATTCACGTATTGCTAGTGTTTGAAGCACTTTCTTAGATATTAACCTAGGTTATCATTGTGAATTTCCCGAGTTGGAGTCTCTCTCTTCCAGTGTCTCAAGCTTTTTCATTGTGAATTCTAATTTGGTAAAACAACCTTTTTTACAAATATACCAGCACTTTCAACATTATTACCACTTGACAGTCTATCTTACCTTTCACAGCGCTTTGGATACAAATTCTCAGTATTTCAAAATTCAGTAGAGATGTTCGGGTTCTAAAACGTAATCCAGGAGTTCTAGAGACACTCTGCCATTCCCCTGGTCTGTTGTTTTGAGCAATGAGACTTTTCATTTTAACAAGGGTGTCATACCGGCTTTTTAAAGGCACAGTAAAACATTACTTGGAACCCTAGCCTAACTAACATTTTTATTTCATAGTGTTCTCAGTACTTTCATACTGTTCGATAGCTCTAGGAAAATGAGTTTTTCAGTGTTTCACCAAAACCTTTTCACGAAAACGCCAACTCCTTTTGACGGGAAAAATAAATGTAAACAGTGTCACACTCGCTTCTCAGCTGTGTGAACAAGATTTCCCAGTGACAAAATTGTGCTGTTCACATACTCATTCTATTGGAATATGTATTCCTATTGTGTGAAGCACATTTCTAAATATTTCCCTAGTCTGGAGTCGTAAGTTCTGAGTGCTACACACCGAATTGTCCAGTGATTGAAGCTCATTCATTGTGAATAGCCAACATGACTACACTGGGACCGTAACCCTGTCCCTAACCCTCTAACCCAAACCCTAAACCTAGCCCACACCTGAGCCTGAACCCTACCTAGTCCAAAACCTTATCCTAACCCTAACCATGAACAGAGCCCCAATTCTCTAACCCTAATACCAGAACTAATCTCGATGACGTCATCACTCCCAGCTGGTCCCCTGGCCAAATCATTATCACCTGGGATCAATTAAGCCTGCCGACGTGGCCCCTCCCCCTTGGTGACGTCATCACATCCGGTTTAATGGCCTAACCAGGCTTCTTTCAAAATCGCCAACTCATTGTCCCGGAATAATAAATGTAACCAGTATCCAACTCAGTTCTATGTTCTTTGAACACGATTTCCTTGTCAGGAAACAATGTGTTACAGATATTAAGGCCCTTTATTCACGTATTCCTAGTGTTTGAAGCACTTTCTTAGATATTAACCTAGGTTATCAGTGTGAATTTCCCGAGTTGGAGTCTCTCTCTTCCAGTGTCTCAAGCTTTTTCATTGTAAATTCTAATTTGGTAAAACAACCTTTTTTACAAATATACCAGCACTTTCAACATTATTACCACTTGACAGTCTATCCTACCTTTCACAGCGCGTTGGATACAAATTCTCAGTATTTCAAAATTCAGTAGAGATGTTCGGGTTCTAAAACGTCTTCCAGGAGTTCTAGAGACACTCTGCCGTTCCCCTGGTCTGTTGTTTTGAGCAATGAGATTTTTCATTTTAACATGGGTGTCATACTGGCTTTTTAAAGGCACAGTAAAACATTACTTGGAACCCTAGCCTAACTAACATTTTTATTTCATAGTGTTCTCAATACTTTCATACTCTTCGATAGCTCTAGGAAAATGAGTTTTTCAGTGTTTCACCAAAACCTTTTCCCGAAAACGCCAACTCCTTTTGACGGGAATAATAAATGTAAACAGTGTCACACTCGCTTCTCAGCTGTGTGAACAAGATTTCCCAGTGACAAAATTTTGCTGTTCAGATACTCAGTCTATTGGAATATGTATTCCTATTGTGTGAAGCACATTTCTAAATATTTCCCTAGTCTGGAGTCGTAAGTTCTGAGTGCTACACACCAAATTGTCCAGTGATTGAAGCTCATTCATTGTGAATAGCCAACATTACTACACTGTGACCGAAACCCTGTCCCTAACCCTCTAACCCAAACCCTAAACCTAGCCCACACCTGAGCCTGAACCCTACCTAGCCCAAAACCTTATCCTAACCCTGACCATGAACAGAGCCCCAATTCTCTAACCCTAATACCAGAACTAATCTCGATGACGTAATCACTCCCAGTTGGTCCCCTGGCCAAATCATTATCACCTGGGATCAATTAAGCCTGCCCACGTGGCCCCTCCCCCTTGGTGACGTCATCAAATCCGGTTTAATGGCCTAACCAGGCCTCTTTCAAAATTGCCAACTCATTGTCCCGGAATAATAAATGTAACCAGTATCCAACTCGGTTCTATGTTCTTTGAACACAATTTCCTTGTCAGGAAACAATGTGTTACAGATACTAAGGCCCTTTATTCACGTATTCCTAGTGTTTGAAGCACTTTCTTAGATATTAACCTAGGTTATCATTGTGAATTTCCCGAGTTGGAGTCTCTCTCTTCCAGTGTCTCAAGCTTTTTCATTGTGAATTCTAATTTGGTAAAACAACCTTTTTTACAAATATACCATCACTTTCAACATTATTACCACTTGAAAATCTATCCTACCTTTCACAGCGCTTTGGATACAAATTCTCAGTATTTCAAAATTCAGTAGAGATGTTCGGGTTCTAAAACGTATTCCAGGAGTTCTAGAGACACTCTGCCATTCCCCTGGTCTGTTGTTTTGAGCAACAAGACTTTTCATTTTAACACAGGTGTCATACCGGCTTTTTAAAGGCACAGTAAAACATTACTTGGAACCCTAGCCTGACTAACATTTTTATTTCATAGTGTTCTCAATACTTTCATACTGTTCCATAGCTCTAGGAAAATGAGTTTTTCAGTGTTTCACCAAAACCTTTTCCCGAAAACGCCAACTCCTTTTGACAGGAAAAATAAATGTAAACAGTGTCACACTCGCATCTCAGCTGTTTGAACAAGATTTCCCAGTGACAAAATTGTGCTGTTCAGATATTCAGTCTATTGGAATATGTATTCCTATTGTGTGAAGCACATTTCTAAATATTTCCCTAGTCTGGAGTCGTAAGTTCTGAGTGCTACACACCAAACTGTCCAGTGATTGAAGCTCATTCATTGTGAATAGCCAACATTACTACACTGTGACCGTAACCCTGTCCCTAACCCTCTAACCCAAACCCTAAACCTAGCCCACACCTGAGCCTGAACCCTACCTAGCCCAAAACCTTTTCCTAACCCTAACCATGAACAGAGCCCCAATTCTCTAACCCTAATACCAGAACTAATCTCGATGACGTCATCACTCCCAGCTGGTCCCCTGGCCAAATCATTATCACCTGGGATCAATTAAGCCTGCCCACGTGGCCCCTCCCCCTTGGTGACGTCATCACATCCGGTTTAATGGCCAAACCAGGCTTCTTTCAAAATCGCCAACTCATTGTCCTGGACTAATAAATGTAACCAGTATCCAACTCGGTTCTATGTTCTTTGAACACGATTTCCTTGTCAGGAAACAATGTGTTACAGATATTAAGGCCCTTTATTCACGTATTCCTAGTGTTTGAAGCACTTTCTTAGATATTAACCTAGGTTATCATTGTGAATTTCCCGAGTTGGAGTCTCTCTCTTCCAGTGTCTCAAGCTTTTTCATTGTGAATTCTAATTTGGTAAAACAACCTTTTTTACAAATATACCAGCACTTTCAACATTATTACCACTTGACAGTCTATCCTACCTTTCACAGCGCTTTGGATACAAATTCTCAGTATTTCGAAATTCAGTAGAGATGTTCGGGTTCTAAAACGTAATCCAGGAGTTCTAGAGACACTCTGCCATTCCCCTGGTCTGTTGTTTTGAGCAACAAGACTTTTCATTTTAACACAGGTGTCATACCGGCTTTTTAAAGGCACAGTAAAACATTACTTGGAACCCTAGCCTGACTAACATTTTTATTTCATAGTGTTCTCAATACTTTCATACTGTTCCATAGCTCTAGGAAAATGAGTTTTTCAGTGTTTCACCAAAACCTTTTCCCGAAAACGCCAACTCCTTTTGACAGGAAAAATAAATGTAAACAGTGTCACACTCGCATCTCAGCTGTTTGAACAAGATTTCCCAGTGACAAAATTGTGCTGTTCAGATATTCAGTCTATTGGAATATGTATTCCTATTGTGTGAAGCACATTTCTAAATATTTCCCTAGTCTGGAGTCGTAAGTTCTGAGTGCTACACACCAAACTGTCCAGTGATTGAAGCTCATTCATTGTGAATAGCCAACATTACTACACTGTGACCGTAACCCTGTCCCTAACCCTCTAACCCAAACCCTAAACCTAGCCCACACCTGAGCCTGAACCCTACCTAGCCCAAAACCTTTTCCTAACCCTAACCATGAACAGAGCCCCAATTCTCTAACCCTAATACCAGAACTAATCTCGATGACGTCATCACTCCCAGCTGGTCCCCTGGCCAAATCATTATCACCTGGGATCAACTAAGCCTGCCCACGTGGCCCCTCCCCCTTGGTGAAGTCATCACATCCGGTTTAATGGCCTAACCAGGACTCTTTCAAAATCGCCAACTCATTGTCCCAGAATAATAAATGTAACCAGTATCCAACTGGGTTCTATGTTGTTTGAACACGATTTCCTTGTCAGGAAACAATGTGTTACAGATACTAAGGCCCTTTATTCACTTATTCCTAGTGTTGGAAGCACTTTCTTAGATATTAACCTAGGTTATCAGTGTGAATTTCCCGAGTTGGAGTCTCTCTCTTCCAGTGTCTCAAGCTTTTTCATTGTAAATTCTAATTTGGTAAAACAACCTTTTTTACAAATATACCAGCACTTTCAACATTATTACCACTTGACAGTCTATCCTACCTTTCACAGCGCGTTGGATACAAATTCTCAGTATTTCAAAATTCAGTAGAGATGTTCGGGTTCTAAAACGTCTTCCAGGAGTTCTAGAGACACTCTGCCATTCCCCTGGTCTGTTGTTTTGAGCAATGAGACTTTTCATTTTAACATGGGTGTCATACTGGCTTTTTAAAGGCACAGTAAAACATTACTTGGAACCCTAGCCTAACTAACATTTTTATTTCATAGTGTTCTCAATACTTTCATACTCTTCGATAGCTCTAGGAAAATGAGTTTTTCAGTGTTTCACCAAAACCTTTTCCCGAAAACGCCAACTCCTTTTGACGGGAATAATAAATGTAAACAGTGTCACACTCGCTTCTCAGCTGTGTGAACAAGATTTCCCAGTGACAAAATTTTGCTGTTCAGATACTCAGTCTATTGGAATATGTATTCCTATTGTGTGAAGCACATTTCTAAATATTTCCCTAGTCTGGAGTCGTAAGTTCTGAGTGCTACACACCAAATTGTCCAGTGATTGAAGCTCATTCATTGTGAATAGCCAACATTACTACACTGTGACCGAAACCCTGTCCCTAACCCTCTAACCCAAACCCTAAACCTAGCCCACACCTGAGCCTGAACCCTACCTAGCCCAAAACCTTATCCTAACCCTGATCATGAACAGAGCCCCAATTCTCTAACCCTAATACCAGAACTAATCTCGATGACCTAATCACTCCCAGTTGGTCCCCTGGCCAAATCATTATCACCTGGGATCAATTAAGCCTGCCCACGTGGCCCCTCCCCCTTGGTGACGTCATCAAATCCGGTTTAATGGCCTAACCAGGCCTCTTTCAAAATTGCCAACTCATTGTCCCGGAATAATAAATGTAACCAGTATCCAACTCGGTTCTATGTTCTTTGAACACAATTTCCTTGTCAGGAAACAATGTGTTACAGATACTAAGGCCCTTTATTCACGTTTTCCTAGTGTTGGAAGCACTTTCTTAGATATTAACCTAGGTTATCAGTGTGAATTTCCCGAGTTGGAGTCTCTCTCATCCAGTGTCTCAAGCTTTTTCATTGTGAATTCTAATTTGGTAAAACAAACTTTTTTACAAATATACCAGCACTTTCAACATTATTACCACTTGACAGTCTATCCTACCTTTCACAGCGCTTTGGATACAAATTCTCAGTATTTCAAAATTCAGTAGAGATGTTCGGGTTCTAAAACGTAATCCAGGAGTTCTAGAGACACTCTGCCTTTCCCCTGGTCTGTTGTTTTGAGCAACAAGACTTTTCATTTTAACACAGGTGTCATACCGGCTTTTTAAAGGCACAGTAAAACATTACTTGGAACCCTAGCCTGACTAACATTTTTATTTCATAGTGTTCTCAATACTTTCATACTGTTCCATAGCTCTAGGAAAATGAGTTTTTCAGTGTTTCACCAAAACCTTTTCCCGAAAACGCCAACTCCTTTTGACAGGAAAAATAAATGTAAACAGTGTCACACTCGCATCTCAGCTGTTTGAACAAGATTTCCCAGTGACAAAATTGTGCTGTTCAGATATTCAGTCTATTGGAATATGTATTCCTATTGTGTGAAGCACATTTCTAAATATTTCCCTAGTCTGGAGTCGTAAGTTCTGAGTGCTACACACCAAACTGTCCAGTGATTGAAGCTCATTCATTGTGAATAGCCAACATTACTACACTGTGACCGTAACCCTGTCCCTAACCCTCTAACCCAAACCCTAAACCTAGCCCACACCTTAGCCTGAACCCTACCTAGCCCAAAACCTTTTCCTAACCCTAACCATGAACAGAGCCCCAATTCTCTAACCCTAATACCAGAACTAATCTCGATGACGTCATCACTCCCAGCTGGTCCCCTGGCCAAATCATTATCACCTGGGATCAACTAAGCCTGCCCACGTGGCCCCTCCCTCTTGGTGAAGTCATCACATCCGGTTTAATGGCCTAACCAGGACTCTTTCAAAATCGCCAACTCATTGTCCCAGAATAATAAATGTAACCAGTATCCAACTCGGTTCTATGTTGTTTGAACACGATTTCCTTGTCAGGAAACAATGTGTTACAGATACTAAGGCCCTTTATTCACTTATTCCTAGTGTTGGAAGCACTTTCTTAGATATTAACCTAGGTTATCAGTGTGAATTTCCCGAGTTGGAGTCTCTCTCATCCAGTGTCTCAAGCTTTTTCATTGTGAATTGTAATTTGGTAAAACAACCTTTTTTACAAATATACCAGCACTTTCAACATTATTACCACTTGACAGTCTATCCTACCTTTCACAGCGCGTTGGATACAAATTCTCAGTATTTCAAAATTCAGTAGAGATGTTCGGGTTCTAAAACGTATTCCAGGAGTTCTAGAGACACTCTGCCATTCCCCTGGTCTGTTGTTTTGAGCAATGAGACTTTTCATTTTAACACGGGTGTCATACCGGATTTTTAAAGGTACAGTAAAACATTACTTGGAACCCTAGCCTGACTAACATTTTTATTTCATAGTGTTCTCAATACTTTCATACTGTTCGATATCTCTAGGAAAATGAGTTTTTCAGTGTTTCACCAAAACCTTTTCCCGAAAACGCCAACTCCTTTTGACGGGAAAAATAAATGTAAACAGTGTCACATTAGCTTCTCAGCTGTTTGAACAAGATTTCCCAGTGACAAAATTGTGCTGTTCAGATACTCAGTCTATTGGAATATGTATTCCTATTGTGTGAAGCACATTTCTAAATATTTCCCTAGTCTGGAGTCGTGAGTTCTGAGTGCTACACACCAAATTGTCCAGTGATTGAAGCTCATTCATTGTGAATAGCCAACATTACTACACTGTGACCGTAACCCTGTCCCTAACCCTCTAACCCAAACCCTAAACCTAGCCCACACCTGAGCCTGAACCCTACCTAGCCCAAAACCTTATCCTAACCCTAACCATGAACAGAGCCCCAATTCTCTAACCCTAATACCAGAACTAATCTCAATGACGTCATCACTCCCAGCTGGTCCCCTGGCCAAATCATTATCACCTGGGATCAATTAAGCCTGCCCACGTGGCCCCTCCCCCTTGGTGACGTCATCACATCCGGTTTAATGGCCAAACCAGGCTTCTTTCAAAATCGCCAACTCATTGTCCTGGACTAATAAATGTAACCAGTATCCAACTCGGTTCTATGTTCTTTGAACACGATTTCCTTGTCAGGAAACAATGTGTTACAGATATTAAGGCCCTTTATTCACGTATTCCTAGTGTTTGAAGCACTTTCTTAGATATTAACCTAGGTTATCATTGTGAATTTCCCGAGTTGGAGTCTCTCTCTTCCAGTGTCTCAAGCTTTTTCATTGTGAATTCTAATTTGGTAAAACAACCTTTTTTACAAATATACCAGCACTTTCAACATTATTACCACTTGACAGTCTATCTTACCTTTCACAGCGCTTTGGATACAAATTCTCAGTATTTCAATATTCAGTAGAGATGTTCGGGTTCTAAAACGTAATCCAGGAGTTCTAGAGACACTCTGCCATTCCCCTGGTCTGTTGTTTTGAGCAATGAGACTTTTCATTTTAACACGGGTGTCATACCGGCTTTTTAAAGGCACAGTAAAACATTACTTGGAACCCTAGCCTAACTAACATTTTTATTTCATAGTGTTCTCAGTACTTTCATACTGTTCGATAGCTCTAGGAAAATGAGTTTTTCAGTGTTTCACCAAAACCTTTTCACGAAAACGCCAATTCCTTTTGACGGGAAAAATAAATGTAAACAGTGTCACACTCGCTTCTCAGCTGTGTGAACAAGATTTCCCAGTGACAAAATTGTGCTGTTTACATACTCATTCTATTGGAATATGTATTCCTATTGTGTGAAGCACATTTCTAAATATTTCCCTAGTCTGGAGTCGTAAGTTCTGAGTGCTACACACCGAATTGTCCAGTGATTGAAGCTCATTCATTGTGAATAGCCAACATGACTACACTGGGACCGTAACCCTGTCCCTAACCCTCTAACCCAAACCCTAAACCTAGCCCACACCTGAGCCTGAACCCTACCTAGTCCAAAACCTTATCCTAACCCTAACCATGAACAGAGCCCCAATTCTCTAACCCTAATACCAGAACTAATCTCGATGACGTCATCACTCCCAGCTGGTCCCCTGGCCAAATCATTATCACCTGGGATCAATTAAGCCTGCCCACGTGGCCCCTCCCCCTTGGTGACGTCATCACATCCGGTTTAATGGCCTAACCAGGCTTCTTTCAAAATCGCCAACTCATTGTCCCGGAATAATAAATGTAACCAGTATCCAACTCGGTTCTATGTTCTTTGAACACGATTTCCTTGTCAGGAAACAATGTGTTACAGATATTAAGGCCCTTTATTCACGTATTCCTAGTGTTTGAAGCACTTTCTTAGATATTAACCTAGGTTATCAGTGTGAATTTCCCGAGTTGGAGTCTCTCTCTTCCAGTGTCTCAAGCTTTTTCATTGTAAATTCTAATTTGGTAAAACAACCTTTTTTACAAATATACCAGCACTTTCAACATTATTACCACTTGACAGTCTATCCTACCTTTCACAGCGCGTTGGATACAAATTCTCAGTATTTCAAAATTCAGTAGAGATGTTCGGGTTCTAAAACGTCTTCCAGGAGTTCTAGAGACACTCTGCCTTTCCCCTGGTCTGTTGTTTTGAGCAACAAGACTTTTCATTTTAACACAGGGGTCATACCGGCTTTTTAAAGGCACAGTAAAACATTACTTGGAACCCTAGCCTGACTAACATTTTTATTTCATAGTGTTCTCAATACTTTCATACTGTTCCATAGCTCTAGGAAAATGAGTTTTTCAGTGTTTCACCAAAACCTTTTCCCGAAAACGCCAACTCCTTTTGACAGGAAAAATAAATGTAAACAGTGTCACACTCGCATCTCAGCTGTTTGAACAAGATTTCCCAGTGACAAAATTGTGCTGTTCAGATATTCAGTCTATTGGAATATGTATTCCTATTGTGTGAAGCACATTTCTAAATATTTCCCTAGTCTGGAGTCGTAAGTTCTGAGTGCTACACACCAAACTGTCCAGTGATTGAAGCTCATTCATTGTGAATAGCCAACATTACTACACTGTGACCGTAACCCTGTCCCTAACCCTCTAACCCAAACCCTAAACCTAGCCCACACCTGAGCCTGAACCCTACCTAGCCCAAAACCTTTTCCTAACCCTAACCATGAACAGAGCCCCAATTCTCTAACCCTAATACCAGAACTAATCTCGATGACGTCATCACTCCCAGCTGGTCCCCTGGCCAAATCATTATCACCTGGGATCAACTAAGCCTGCCCACGTGGCCCCTCCCCCTTGGTGAAGTCATCACATCCGGTTTAATGGCCTAACCAGGACTCTTTCAAAATCGCCAACTCATTGTCCCAGAATAATAAATGTAACCAGTATCCAACTCGGTTCTATGTTGTTTGAACACGATTTCCTTTTCAGGAAACAATGTGTTACAGATACTAAGGCCCTTTATTCACTTATTCCTAGTGTTGGAAGCACTTTCTTAGATATTAACCTAGGTTATCAGTGTGAATTTCCCGAGTTGGAGTCTCTCTCATCCAGTGTCTCAAGCTTTTTCATTGTGAATTGTAATTTGGTAAAACAACCTTTTTTACAAATATACCAGCACTTTCAACATTATTACCACTTGACAGTCTATCCTACCTTTCACAGCGCTTTGGATACAAATTCTCAGTATTTCAAAATTCAGTAGAGATGTTCGGGTTCTAAAACGTATTCCAGGAGTTCTAGAGACACTCTGCCATTCCCCTGGTCTGTTGTTTTGAGCAATGAGACTTTTCATTTTAACACGGGTGTCATACCGGATTTTTAAAGGTACAGTAAAACATTACTTGGAACCCTAGCCTGACTAACATTTTTATTTCATAGTGTTCTCAATACTTTCATACTGTTCGATATCTCTAGGAAAATGAGTTTTTCAGTGTTTCACCAAAACCTTTTCCCGAAAACGCCAACTCCTTTTGACGGGAAAAATAAATGTAAACAGTGTCACATTAGCTTCTCAGCTGTTTGAACAAGATTTCCCAGTGACAAAATTGTGCTGTTCAGATACTCAGTCTATTGGAATATGTATTCCTATTGTGTGAAGCACATTTCTAAATATTTCCCTAGTCTGGAGTCGTGAGTTCTGAGTGCTACACACCAAATTGTCCAGTGATTGAAGCTCATTCATTGTGAATAGCCAACATTACTACACTGTGACCGTAACCCTGTCCCTAACCCTCTAACCCAAACCCTAAACCTAGCCCACACCTGAGCCTGAACCCTACCTAGCCCAAAACCTTATCCTAACCCTAACCATGAACAGAGCCCCAATTCTGTAACCCTAATACCAGAACTAATCTCAATGACGTCATCACTCCCAGCTGGTCCCCTGGCCAAATCATTATCACCTGGGATCAATTAAGCCTGCCCACGTGGCCCCTCCCCCTTGGTGACGTCATCACATCCGGTTTAATGGCCAAACCAGGCTTCTTTCAAAATCGCCAACTCATTGTCCTGGACTAATAAATGTAACCAGTATCCAACTCGGTTCTATGTTCTTTGAACACGATTTCCTTGTCAGGAAACAATGTGTTACAGATATTAAGGCCCTTTATTCACGTATTCCTAGTGTTTGAAGCACTTTCTTAGATATTAACCTAGGTTATCATTGTGAATTTCCCGAGTTGGAGTCTCTCTCTTCCAGTGTCTCAAGCTTTTTCATTGTGAATTCTAATTTGGTAAAACAACCTTTTTTACAAATATACCAGCACTTTCAACATTATTACCACTTGACAGTCTATCTTACCTTTCACAGCGCTTTGGATACAAATTCTCAGTATTTCAATATTCAGTAGAGATGTTCGGGTTCTAAAACGTAATCCAGGAGTTCTAGAGACACTCTGCCATTCCCCTGGTCTGTTGTTTTGAGCAATGAGACTTTTCATTTTAACACGGGTGTCATACCGGCTTTTTAAAGGCACAGTAAAACATTACTTGGAACCCTAGCCTAACTAACATTTTTATTTCATAGTGTTCTCAGTACTTTCATACTGTTCGATAGCTCTAGGAAAATGAGTTTTTCAGTGTTTCACCAAAACCTTTTCACGAAAACGCCAACTCCTTTTGACGGGAAAAATAAATGTAAACAGTGTCACACTCGCTTCTCAGCTGTGTGAACAAGATTTCCCAGTGACAAAATTGTGCTGTTCACATACTCATTCTATTGGAATATGTATTCCTATTGTGTGAAGCACATTTCTAAATATTTCCCTAGTCTGGAGTCGTAAGTTCTGAGTGCTACACACCGAATTGTCCAGTGATTGAAGCTCATTCATTGTGAATAGCCAACATGACTACACTGGGACCGTAACCCTGTCCCTAACCCTCTAAACCAAACCCTAAACCTAGCCCACACCTGAGCCTGAACCCTACCTAGTCCAAAACCTTATCCTAACCCTAACCATGAACAGAGCCCCAATTCTCTAACCCTAATACCAGAACTAATCTCGATGACGTCATCACTCCCAGCTGGTCCCCTGGCCAAATCATTATCACCTGGGATCAATTAAGCCTGCCCACGTGGCCCCTCCCCCTTGGTGACGTCATCACATCCGGTTTAATGGCCTAACCAGGCTTCTTTCAAAATCGCCAACTCATTGTCCCGGAATAATAAATGTAACCAGTATCCAACTCGGTTCTATGTTCTTTGAACACGATTTCCTTGTCAGGAAACAATGTGTTACAGATATTAAGGCCCTTTATTCACGTATTCCTAGTGTTTGAAGCACTTTCTTAGATATTAACCTAGGTTATCAGTGTGAATTTCCCGAGTTGGAGTCTCTCTCTTCCAGTGTCTCAAGCTTTTTCATTGTAAATTCTAATTTGGTAAAACAACCTTTTTTACAAATATACCAGCACTTTCAACATTATTACCACTTGACAGTCTATCCTACCTTTCACAGCGCGTTGGATACAAATTCTCAGTATTTCAAAATTCAGTAGAGATGTTCGGGTTCTAAAACGTCTTCCAGGAGTTCTAGAGACACTCTGCCATTCCCCTGGTCTGTTGTTTTGAGCAATGAGACTTTTCATTTTAACATGGGTGTCATACTGGCTTTTTAAAGGCACAGTAAAACATTACTTGGAACCCTAGCCTAACTAACATTTTTATTTCATAGTGTTCTCAATACTTTCATACTCTTCGATAGCTCTAGGAAAATGAGTTTTTCAGTGTTTCACCAAAACCTTTTCCCGAAAACGCCAACTCCTTTTGACGGGAAAAATAAATGTAAACAGTGTCACACTCGCTTCTCAGCTGTGTGAACAAGATTTCCCAGTGACAAAATTTTGCTGTTCAGATACTCAGTCTATTGGAATATGTATTCCTATTGTGTGAAGCACATTTCTGAATATTTCCCTAGTCTGGAGTCGTAAGTTCTGAGTGCTACACACCAAATTGTCCAGTGATTGAAGCTCATTCATTGTGAATAGCCAACATTACTACACTGTGACCGAAACCCTGTCCCTAACCCTCTAACTCAAACCCTAAACCTAGCCCACACCTGAGCCTGAACCCTACCTAGCCCAAAACCTTATCCTAACCCTGACCATGAACAGAGCCCCAATTCTCTAACCCTAATACCAGAACTAATCTCGATGACGTCATCACTCCCAGCTGGTCCCCTGGCCAAATCATTATCACCTGGGATCAATTAAGCCTGCCCACGTGGCCCCTCCCCCTTGGTGACATCATCACATCCGGTTTAATGGCCAAACCAGGCTTCTTTCAAAATCGCCAACTCATTGTCCTGGACTAATAAATGTAACCAGTATCCAACTCGGTTCTATGTTCTTTGAACACGATTTCCTTGTCAGGAAACAATGTGTTACAGATATTAAGGCCCTTTATTCACGTATTCCTAGTGTTTGAAGCACTTTCTTAGATATTAACCTAGGTTATCATTGTGAATTTCCCGAGTTGGAGTCTCTCTCTTCCAGTGTCTCAAGCTTTTTCATTGTGAATTCTAATTTGGTAAAACAACCTTTTTTACAAATATACCAGCACTTTCAACATTATTACCACTTGACAGTCTATCCTACCTTTCACAGCGCTTTGGATACAAATTCTCAGTATTTCAAAATTCAGTAGAGATGTTCGGGTTCTAAAACGTAATCCAGGAGTTCTAGAGACACTCTGCCATTCCCCTGGTCTGTTGTTTTGAGCAACAAGACTTTTCATTTTAACACAGGTGTCATACCGGCTTTTTAAAGGCACAGTAAAACATTACTTGGAACCCTAGCCTGACTAACATTTTTATTTCATAGTGTTCTCAATACTTTCATACTGTTCCATAGCTCTAGGAAAATGAGTTTTTCAGTGTTTCACCAAAACCTTTTCCCGAAAACGCCAACTCCATTTGACAGGAAAAATAAATGTAAACAGTGTCACACTCGCATCTCAGCTGTTTGAACAAGATTTCCCAGTGACAAAATTGTGCTGTTCAGATATTCAGTCTATTGGAATATGTATTCCTATTGTGTGAAGCACATTTCTAAATATTTCCCTAGTCTGGAGTCGTGAGTTCTGAGTGCTACACACCAAATTGTCCAGTGATTGAAGCTCATTCATTGTGAATAGCCAACATTACTACACTGTGACCGTAACCCTGTCCCTAACCCTCTAACCCAAACCCTAAACCTAGCCCACACCTGAGCCTGAACCCTACCTAGCCCAAAACCTTATCCTAACCCTAACCATGAACAGAGCCCCAATTCTCTAACCCTAATACCAGAACTAATCTCAATGACGTCATCACTCCCAGCTGGTCCCCTGGCCAAATCATTATCACCTGGGATCAATTAAGCCTGCCCACGTGGCCCCTCCCCCTTGGTGACGTCATCACATCCGGTTTAATGGCCAAACCAGGCTTCTTTCAAAATCGCCAACTCATTGTCCTGGACTAATAAATGTAACCAGTATCCAACTCGGTTCTATGTTCTTTGAACACGATTTCCTTGTCAGGAAACAATGTGTTACAGATATTAAGGCCCTTTATTCACGTATTCCTAGTGTTTGAAGCACTTTCTTAGATATTAACCTAGGTTATCATTGTGAATTTCCCGAGTTGGAGTCTCTCTCTTCCAGTGTCTCAAGCTTTTTCATTGTGAATTCTAATTTGGTAAAACAACCTTTTTTACAAATATACCAGCACTTTCAACATTATTACCACTTGACAGTCTATCTTACCTTTCACAGCGCTTTGGATACAAATTCTCAGTATTTCAATATTCAGTAGAGATGTTCGGGTTCTAAAACGTAATCCAGGAGTTCTAGAGACACTCTGCCATTCCCCTGGTCTGTTGTTTTGAGCAATGAGACTTTTCATTTTAACACAGGTGTCATACCGGCTTTTTAAAGGCACAGTAAAACATTACTTGGAACCCTAGCCTAACTAACATTTTTATTTCATAGTGTTCTCAGTACTTTCATACTGTTCGATAGCTCTAGGAAAATGAGTTTTTCAGTGTTTCACCAAAACCTTTTCACGAAAACGCCAATTCCTTTTCACGGGAAAAATAAATGTAAACAGTGTCACACTCGCTTCTCAGCTGTGTGAACAAGATTTCCCAGTGACAAAATTGTGCTGTTTACATACTCATTCTATTGGAATATGTATTCCTATTGTGTGAAGCACATTTCTAAATATTTCCCTAGTCTGGAGTCGTAAGTTCTGAGTGCTACACACCGAATTGTCCAGTGATTGAAGCTCATTCATTGTGAATAGCCAACATGACTACACTGGGACCGTAACCCTGTCCCTAACCCTCTAACCCAAACCCTAAACCTAGCCCACACCTGAGCCTGAACCCTACCTAGTCCAAAACCTTATCCTAACCCTAACCATGAACAGAGCCCCAATTCTCTAACCCTAATACCAGAACTAATCTCGATGACGTCATCACTCCCAGCTGGTCCCCTGGCCAAATCATTATCACCTGGGATCAATTAAGCCTGCCCACGTGGCCCCTCCCCCTTGGTGACGTCATCACATCCGGTTTAATGGCCTAACCAGGCTTCTTTCAAAATCGCCAACTCATTGTCCCGGAATAATAAATGTAACCAGTATCCAACTCGGTTCTATGTTCTTTGAACACGATTTCCTTGTCAGGAAACAATGTGTTACAGATATTAAGGCCCTTTATTCACGTATTCCTAGTGTTTGAAGCACTTTCTTAGATATTAACCTAGGTTATCAGTGTGAATTTCCCGAGTTGGAGTCTCTCTCTTCCAGTGTCTCAAGCTTTTTCATTGTAAATTCTAATTTGGTAAAACAACCTTTTTTACAAATATACCAGCACTTTCAACATTATTACCACTTGACAGTCTATCCTACCTTTCACAGCGCGTTGGATACAAATTCTCAGTATTTCAAAATTCAGTAGAGATGTTCGGGTTCTAAAACGTCTTCCAGGAGTTCTAGAGACACTCTGCCTTTCCCCTGGTCTGTTGTTTTGAGCAACAAGACTTTTCATTTTAACACAGGGGTCATACCGGCTTTTTAAAGGCACAGTAAAACATTACTTGGAACCCTAGCCTGACTAACATTTTTATTTCATAGTGTTCTCAATACTTTCATACTGTTCCATAGCTCTAGGAAAATGAGTTTTTCAGTGTTTCACCAAAACCTTTTCCCGAAAACGCCAACTCCTTTTGACAGGAAAAATAAATGTAAACAGTGTCACACTCGCATCTCAGCTGTTTGAACAAGATTTCCCAGTGACAAAATTGTGCTGTTCAGATATTCAGTCTATTGGAATATGTATTCCTATTGTGTGAAGCACATTTCTAAATATTTCCCTAGTCTGGAGTCGTAAGTTCTGAGTGCTACACACCAAACTGTCCAGTGATTGAAGCTCATTCATTGTGAATAGCCAACATTACTACACTGTGACCGTAACCCTGTCCCTAACCCTCTAACCCAAACCCTAAACCTAGCCCACACCTGAGCCTGAACCCTACCTAGCCCAAAACCTTTTCCTAACCCTAACCATGAACAGAGCCCCAATTCTCTAACCCTAATACCAGAACTAATCTCGATGACGTCATCACTCCCAGCTGGTCCCCTGGCCAAATCATTATCACCTGGGATCAACTAAGCCTGCCCACGTGGCCCCTCCCCCTTGGTGAAGTCATCACATCCGGTTTAATGGCCTAACCAGGACTCTTTCAAAATCGCCAACTCATTGTCCCAGAATAATAAATGTAACCAGTATCCAACTCGGTTCTATGTTGTTTGAACACGATTTCCTTTTCAGGAAACAATGTGTTACAGATACTAAGGCCCTTTATTCACTTATTCCTAGTGTTGGAAGCACTTTCTTAGATATTAACCTAGGTTATCAGTGTGAATTTCCCGAGTTGGAGTCTCTCTCATCCAGTGTCTCAAGCTTTTTCATTGTGAATTGTAATTTGGTAAAACAACCTTTTTTACAAATATACCAGCACTTTCAACATTATTACCACTTGACAGTCTATCCTACCTTTCACAGCGCTTTGGATACAAATTCTCAGTATTTCAAAATTCAGTAGAGATGTTCGGGTTCTAAAACGTATTCCAGGAGTTCTAGAGACACTCTGCCATTCCCCTGGTCTGTTGTTTTGAGCAATGAGACTTTTCATTTTAACACGGGTGTCATACCGGATTTTTAAAGGTACAGTAAAACATTACTTGGAACCCTAGCCTAACTAACATTTTTATTTCATAGTGTTCTCAATACTTTCATACTGTTCGATATCTCTAGGAAAATGAGTTTTTCAGTGTTTCACCAAAACCTTTTCCCGAAAACGCCAACTCCTTTTGACGGGAAAAATAAATGTAAACAGTGTCACATTAGCTTCTCAGCTGTTTGAACAAGATTTCCCAGTGACAAAATTGTGCTGTTCAGATACTCAGTCTATTGGAATATGTATTCCTATTGTGTGAAGCACATTTCTAAATATTTCCCTAGTCTGGAGTCGTGAGTTCTGAGTGCTACACACCAAATTGTCCAGTGATTGAAGCTCATTCATTGTGAATAGCCAACATTACTACACTGTGACCGTAACCCTGTCCCTAACCCTCTAACCCAAACCCTAAACCTAGCCCACACCTGAGCCTGAACCCTACCTAGCCCAAAACCTTATCCTAACCCTAACCATGAACAGAGCCCCAATTCTGTAACCCTAATACCAGAACTAATCTCAATGACGTCATCACTCCCAGCTGGTCCCCTGGCCAAATCATTATCACCTGGGATCAATTAAGCCTGCCCACGTGGCCCCTCCCCCTTGGTGACGTCATCACATCCGGTTTAATGGCCAAACCAGGCTTCTTTCAAAATCGCCAACTCATTGTCCTGGACTAATAAATGTAACCAGTATCCAACTCGGTTCTATGTTCTTTGAACACGATTTCCTTGTCAGGAAACAATGTGTTACAGATATTAAGGCCCTTTATTCACGTATTCCTAGTGTTTGAAGCACTTTCTTAGATATTAACCTAGGTTATCATTGTGAATTTCCCGAGTTGGAGTCTCTCTCTTCCAGTGTCTCAAGCTTTTTCATTGTGAATTCTAATTTGGTAAAACAACCTTTTTTACAAATATACCAGCACTTTCAACATTATTACCACTTGACAGTCTATCTTACCTTTCACAGCGCTTTGGATACAAATTCTCAGTATTTCAATATTCAGTAGAGATGTTCGGGTTCTAAAACGTAATCCAGGAGTTCTAGAGACACTCTGCCATTCCCCTGGTCTGTTGTTTTGAGCAATGAGACTTTTCATTTTAACACGGGTGTCATACCGGCTTTTTAAAGGCACAGTAAAACATTACTTGGAACCCTAGCCTAACTAACATTTTTATTTCATAGTGTTCTCAGTACTTTCATACTGTTCGATAGCTCTAGGAAAATGAGTTTTTCAGTGTTTCACCAAAACCTTTTCACGAAAACGCCAACTCCTTTTGACGGGAAAAATAAATGTAAACAGTGTCACACTCGCTTCTCAGCTGTGTGAACAAGATTTCCCAGTGACAAAATTGTGCTGTTCACATACTCATTCTATTGGAATATGTATTCCTATTGTGTGAAGCACATTTCTAAATATTTCCCTAGTCTGGAGTCGTAAGTTCTGAGTGCTACACACCGAATTGTCCAGTGATTGAAGCTCATTCATTGTGAATAGCCAACATGACTACACTGGGACCGTAACCCTGTCCCTAACCCTCTAAACCAAACCCTAAACCTAGCCCACACCTGAGCCTGAACCCTACCTAGTCCAAAACCTTATCCTAACCCTAACCATGAACAGAGCCCCAATTCTCTAACCCTAATACCAGAACTAATCTCGATGACGTCATCACTCCCAGCTGGTCCCCTGGCCAAATCATTATCACCTGGGATCAATTAAGCCTGCCCACGTGGCCCCTCCCCCTTGGTGACGTCATCACATCCGGTTTAATGGCCTAACCAGGCTTCTTTCAAAATCGCCAACTCATTGTCCCGGAATAATAAATGTAACCAGTATCCAACTCGGTTCTATGTTCTTTGAACACGATTTCCTTGTCAGGAAACAATGTGTTACAGATATTAAGGCCCTTTATTCACGTATTCCTAGTGTTTGAAGCACTTTCTTAGATATTAACCTAGGTTATCAGTGTGAATTTTCCGAGTTGGAGTCTCTCTCTTCCAGTGTCTCAAGCTTTTTCATTGTAAATTCTAATTTGGTAAAACAACCTTTTTTACAAATATACCAGCACTTTCAACATTATTACCACTTGACAGTCTATCCTACCTTTCACAGCGCGTTGGATACAAATTCTCAGTATTTCAAAATTCAGTAGAGATGTTCGGGTTCTAAAACGTCTTCCAGGAGTTCTAGAGACACTCTGCCATTCCCCTGGTCTGTTGTTTTGAGCAATGAGACTTTTCATTTTAACATGGGTGTCATACTGGCTTTTTAAAGGCACAGTAAAACATTACTTGGAACCCTAGCCTAACTAACATTTTTATTTCATAGTGTTCTCAATACTTTCATACTCTTCGATAGCTCTAGGAAAATGAGTTTTTCAGTGTTTCACCAAAACCTTTTCCCGAAAACGCCAACTCCTTTTGACGGGAAAAATAAATGTAAACAGTGTCACACTCGCTTCTCAGCTGTGTGAACAAGATTTCCCAGTGACAAAATTTTGCTGTTCAGATACTCAGTCTATTGGAATATGTATTCCTATTGTGTGAAGCACATTTCTGAATATTTCCCTAGTCTGGAGTCGTAAGTTCTGAGTGCTACACACCAAATTGTCCAGTGATTGAAGCTCATTCATTGTGAATAGCCAACATTACTACACTGTGACCGAAACCCTGTCCCTAACCCTCTAACTCAAACCCTAAACCTAGCCCACACCTGAGCCTGAACCCTACCTAGCCCAAAACCTTATCCTAACCCTGACCATGAACAGAGCCCCAATTCTCTAACCCTAATACCAGAACTAATCTCGATGACGTCATCACTCCCAGCTGGTCCCCTGGCCAAATCATTATCACCTGGGATCAATTAAGCCTGCCCACGTGGCCCCTCCCCCTTGGTGACGTCATCACATCCGGTTTAATGGCCAAACCAGGCTTCTTTCAAAATCGCCAACTCATTGTCCTGGACTAATAAATGTAACCAGTATCCAACTCGGTTCTATGTTCTTTGAACACGATTTCCTTGTCAGGAAACAATGTGTTACAGATATTAAGGCCCTTTATTCACGTATTCCTAGTGTTTGAAGCACTTTCTTAGATATTAACCTAGGTTATCATTGTGAATTTCCCGAGTTGGAGTCTCTCTCTTCCAGTGTCTCAAGCTTTTTCATTGTGAATTCTAATTTGGTAAAACAACCTTTTTTACAAATATACCAGCACTTTCAACATTATTACCACTTGACAGTCTATCCTACCTTTCACAGCGCTTTGGATACAAATTCTCAGTATTTCAAAATTCAGTAGAGATGTTCGGGTTCTAAAACGTAATCCAGGAGTTCTAGAGACACTCTGCCATTCCCCTGGTCTGTTGTTTTGAGCAACAAGACTTTTCATTTTAACACAGGTGTCATACCGGCTTTTTAAAGGCACAGTAAAACATTACTTGGAACCCTAGCCTGACTAACATTTTTATTTCATAGTGTTCTCAATACTTTCATACTGTTCCATAGCTCTAGGAAAATGAGTTTTTCAGTGTTTCACCAAAACCTTTTCCCGAAAACGCCAACTCCATTTGACAGGAAAAATAAATGTAAACAGTGTCACACTCGCATCTCAGCTGTTTGAACAAGATTTCCCAGTGACAAAATTGTGCTGTTCAGATATTCAGTCTATTGGAATATGTATTCCTATTGTGTGAAGCACATTTCTAAATATTTCCCTAGTCTGGAGTCGTGAGTTCTGAGTGCTACACACCAAATTGTCCAGTGATTGAAGCTCATTCATTGTGAATAGCCAACATTACTACACTGTGACCGTAACCCTGTCCCTAACCCTCTAACCTAAACCCTAAACCTAGCCCACACCTGAGCCTGAACCCTACCTAGCCCAAAACCTTATCCTAACCCTAACCATGAACAGAGCCCCAATTCTCTAACCCTAATACCAGAACTAATCTCAATGACGTCATCACTCCCAGCTGGTCCCCTGGCCAAATCATTATCACCTGGGATCAATTAAGCCTGCCCACGTGGCCCCTCCCCCTTGGTGACGTCATCACATCCGGTTTAATGGCCAAACCAGGCTTCTTTCAAAATCGCCAACTCATTGTCCTGGACTAATAAATGTAACCAGTATCCAACTCGGTTCTATGTTCTTTGAACACGATTTCCTTGTCAGGAAACAATGTGTTACAGATATTAAGGCCCTTTATTCACGTATTCCTAGTGTTTGAAGCACTTTCTTAGATATTAACCTAGGTTATCATTGTGAATTTCCCGAGTTGGAGTCTCTCTCTTCCAGTGTCTCAAGCTTTTTCATTGTGAATTCTAATTTGGTAAAACAACCTTTTTTACAAATATACCAGCACTTTCAACATTATTACCACTTGACAGTCTATCTTACCTTTCACAGCGCTTTGGATACAAATTCTCAGTATTTCAATATTCAGTAGAGATATTCGGGTTCTAAAACGTAATCCAGGAGTTCTAGAGACACTCTGCCATTCCCCTGGTCTGTTGTTTTGAGCAATGAGACTTTTCATTTTAACACGGGTGTCATACCGGCTTTTTAAAGGCACAGTAAAACATTACTTGGAACCCTAGCCTAACTAACATTTTTATTTCATAGTGTTCTCAGTACTTTCATACTGTTCGATAGCTCTAGGAAAATGAGTTTTTCAGTGTTTCACCAAAACCTTTTCACGAAAACGCCAACTCCTTTTGACGGGAAAAATAAATGTAAACAGTGTCACACTCGCTTCTCAGCTGTGTGAACAAGATTTCCCAGTGACAAAATTGTGCTGTTCACATACTCATTCTATTGGAATATGTATTCCTATTGTGTGAAGCACATTTCTAAATATTTCCCTAGTCTGGAGTCGTAAGTTCTGAGTGCTACACACCGAATTGTCCAGTGATTGAAGCTCATTCATTGTGAATAGCCAACATGACTACACTGGGACCGTAACCCTGTCCCTAACCCTCTAACCCAAACCCTAAACCTAGCCCACACCTGAGCCTGAACCCTACCTAGTCCAAAACCTTATCCTAACCCTAACCATGAACAGAGCCCCAATTCTCTAACCCTAATACCAGAACTAATCTCGATGACGTCATCACTCCCAGCTGGTCCCCTGGCCAAATCATTATCACCTGGGATCAATTAAGCCTGCCCACGTGGCCCCTCCCCCTTGGTGACGTCATCACATCCGGTTTAATGGCCTAACCAGGCTTCTTTCAAAATCGCCAACTCATTGTCCCGGAATAATAAATGTAACCAGTATCCAACTCGGTTCTATGTTCTTTGAACACGATTTCCTTGTCAGGAAACAATGTGTTACAGATATTAAGGCCCTTTATTCACGTATTCCTAGTGTTTGAAGCACTTTCTTAGATATTAACCTAGGTTATCAGTGTGAATTTCCCGAGTTGGAGTCTCTCTCTTCCAGTGTCTCAAGCTTTTTCATTGTAAATTCTAATTTGGTAAAACAACCTTTTTTACAAATATACCAGCACTTTCAACATTATTACCACTTGACAGTCTATCCTACCTTTCACAGCGCGTTGGATACAAATTCTCAGTATTTCAAAATTCAGTAGAGATGTTCGGGTTCTAAAACGTCTTCCAGGAGTTCTAGAGACACTCTGCCATTCCCCTGGTCTGTTGTTTTGAGCAATGAGACTTTTCATTTTAACATGGATGTCATACTGGCTTTTTAAAGGCACAGTAAAACATTACTTGGAACCCTAGCCTAACTAACATTTTTATTTCATAGTGTTCTCAATACTTTCATACTCTTCGATAGCTCTAGGAAAATGAGTTTTTCAGTGTTTCACCAAAACCTTTTCCCGAAAACGCCAACTCCTTTTGACGGGAAAAATAAATGTAAACAGTGTCACACTCGCTTCTCAGCTGTGTGAACAAGATTTCCCAGTGACAAAATTTTGCTGTTCAGATACTCAGTCTATTGGAATATGTATTCCTATTGTGTGAAGCACATTTCTAAATATTTCCCTAGTCTGGAGTCGTAAGTTCTGAGTGCTACACACCAAATTGTCCAGTGATTGAAGCTCATTCATTGTGAATAGCCAACATTACTACACTGTGACCGAAACCCTGTCCCTAACCCTCTAACCCAAACCCTAAACCTAGCCCACACCTGAGCCTGAACCCTACCTAGCCCAAAACCTTATCCTAACCCTGACCATGAACAGAGCCCCAATTCTCTAACCCTAATACCAGAACTAATCTCGATGACGTCATCACTCCCAGCTGGTCCCCTGGCCAAATCATTATCACCTGGTATCAACTAAGCCTGCCCACGTGGCCCCTCCCCCTTGGTGAAGTCATCACATCCGGTTTAATGGCCTAACCAGGCCTCTTTCAAAATCGCCAACTCATTGTCCCAGAATAATAAATGTAACCAGTATCCAACTCGGTTCTATGTTCTTTGAACACGATTTCCTTGTCAGGAAACAATGTGTTACAGATACTAAGGCCCTTTATTCACGTATTCCTAGTGTTTGAAGCACTTTCTTAGATATTAACCTAGGTTATCATTGTGAATTTCCCGAGTTGGAGTCTCTCTCTTCCAGTGTCTCAAGCTTTTTCATTGTGAATTCTAATTTGGTAAAACAACCTTTTTTACAAATATACCATCACTTTCAACATTATTACCACTTGAAAATCTATCCTACCTTTCACAGCGCTTTGGATACAAATTCTCAGTATTTCAAAATTCAGTAGAGATGTTCGGGTTCTAAAACGTATTCCAGGAGTTCTAGAGACACTCTGCCATTCCCCTGGTCTGTTGTTTTGAGCAACAAGACTTTTCATTTTAACACAGGTGTCATACCGGCTTTTTAAAGGCACAGTAAAACATTACTTGGAACCCTAGCCTGACTAACATTTTTATTTCATAGTGTTCTCAATACTTTCATACTGTTCCATAGCTCTAGGAAAATGAGTTTTTCAGTGTTTCACCAAAACCTTTTCTCGAAAACGCCAACTCCTTTTGACAGGAAAAATAAATGTAAACAGTGTCACACTCGCATCTCAGCTGTTTGAACAAGATTTCCCAGTGACAAAATTGTGCTGTTCAGATATTCAGTCTATTGGAATATGTATTCCTATTGTGTGAAGCACATTTCTAAATATTTCCCTAGTCTGGAGTCGTAAGTTCTGAGTGCTACACACCAAACTGTCCAGTGATTGAAGCTCATTCATTGTGAATAGCCAACATTACTACACTGTGACTGTAACCCTGTCCCTAACCCTCTAACCCAAACCCTAAACCTAGCCCACACCTGAGCCTGAACCCTACCTAGCCCAAAACCTTTTCCTAACCCTAACCATGAACAGAGCCCCAATTCTCTAACCCTAATACCAGAACTAATCTCGATGACGTCATCACTCCCAGCTGGTCCCCTGGCCAAATCATTATCACCTGGTATCAACTAAGCCTGCCCACGTGGCCCCTCCCCCTTGGTGAAGTCATCACATCCGGTTTAATGGCCTAACCAGGCCTCTTTCAAAATCGCCAACTCATTGTCCCAGAATAATAAATGTAACCAGTATCCAACTCGGTTCTATGTTGTTTGAACACGATTTCCTTGTCAGGAAACAATGTGTTACAGATACTAAGGCCCTTTATTCACGTTTTCCTAGTGTTGGAAGCACTTTCTTAGATATTAACCTAGGTTATCAGTGTGAATTTCCCGAGTTGGAGTCTCTCTCATCCAGTGTCTCAAGCTTTTTCATTGTGAATTCTAATTTGGTAAAACAACCTTTTTTACAAATATACCAGCACTTTCAACATTATTACCACTTGACAGTCTATCCTACCTTTCACAGCGCTTTGGATACAAATTCTCAGTATTTCAAAATTCAGTAGAGATGTTCGGGTTCTAAAACGTATTCCAGGAGTTCTAGAGACACTCTGCCATTCCCCTGGTCTGTTGTTTTGAGCAATGAGACTTTTCATTTTAACACGGGTGTCATACCGGCTTTTTAAAGGCACAGTAAAACATTACTTGGAACCCTAGCCTGACTAACATTTTTATTTCATAGTGTTCTCAATACTTTCATACTGTTCGATTGCTCTAGGAAAATGAGTTTTTCAGTGTTTCACCAAAACCTTTTCCCGAAAACGCCAACTCCTTTTGATGGGAAAAATAAATGTAAACAGTGTCACATTAGCTTCTCAGCTGTTTGAAAAAGATTTCCCAGTGACAAAATTGTGCTGTTCAGATACTCAGTCTATTGGAATATGTATTCCTATTGTGTGAAGCACATTTCTAAATATTTCCCTAGTCTGGAGTCGTGAGTTCTGAGTGCTACACACCAAATTGTCCAGTGATTGAAGCTCATTCATTGTGAATAGCCAACATTACTACACTGTGACCGTAACCCTGTCCCTAACCCTCTAACCCAAACCCTAAACCTAGCCCACACCTGATCCTGAACCGTACCTAGCCCAAAACCTTATCCTAACCCTAACCATGAACAGAGCCCCAATTCTCTAACCCTAATACCAGAACTAATCTCAATGACGTCATCACTCCCAGCTGGTCCCCTGGCCAAATCATTATCACCTGGGATCAATTAAGCCTGCCCACGTGGCCCCTCCCCCTTGGTGACGTCATCACATCCGGTTTAATGGCCAAACCAGGCTTCTTTCAAAATCGCCAACTCATTGTCCTGGACTAATAAATGTAACCAGTATCCAACTCGGTTCTATGTTCTTTGAACACGATTTCCTTGTCAGGAAACAATGTGTTACAGATATTAAGGCCCTTTATTCACGTATTCCTAGTGTTTGAAGCACTTTCTTAGATATTAACCTAGGTTATCATTGTGAATTTCCCGAGTTGGAGTCTCTCTCTTCCAGTGTCTCAAGCTTTTTCATTGTGAATTCTAATTTGGTAAAACAACCTTTTTTACAAATATACCAGCACTTTCAACATTATTACCACTTGACAGTCTATCCTACCTTTCACAGCGCTTTGGATACAAATTCTCAGTATTTCAAAATTCAGTAGAGATGTTCGGGTTCTAAAACGTAATCCAGGAGTTCTAGAGACACTCTGCCATTCCCCTGGTCTGTTGTTTTGAGCAACAAGACTTTTCATTTTAACACAGGTGTCATACCGGCTTTTTAAAGGCACAGTAAAACATTACTTGGAACCCTAGCCTGACTAACATTTTTATTTCATAGTGTTCTCAATACTTTCATACTGTTCCATAGCTCTAGGAAAATGAGTTTTTCAGTGTTTCACCAAAACCTTTTCCCGAAAACGCCAACTCCTTTTGACAGGAAAAATAAATGTAAACAGTGTCACACTCGCATCTCAGCTGTTTGAACAAGATTTCCCAGTGACAAAATTGTGCTGTTCAGATATTCAGTCTATTGGAATATGTATTCCTATTGTGTGAAGCACATTTCTAAATATTTCCCTAGTCTGGAGTCGTGAGTTCTGAGTGCTACACACCAAATTGTCCAGTGATTGAAGCTCATTCATTGTGAATAGCCAACATTACTACACTGTGACCATAACCCTGTCCCTAACCCTCTAACCCAAACCCTAAACCTAGCCCACACCTGAGCCTGAACCCTACCTAGCCCAAAACCTTATCCTAACCCTAACCATGAACAGAGCCCCAATTCTCTAACCCTAATACCAGAACTAATCTCAATGACGTCATCACTCCCAGCTGGTCCCCTGGCCAAATCATTATCACCTGGGATCAATTAAGCCTGCCCACGTGGCCCCTCCCCCTTGGTGACGTCATCACATCCGGTTTAATGGCCAAACCAGGCTTCTTTCAAAATCGCCAACTCATTGTCCTGGACTAATAAATGTAACCAGTATCCAACTCGGTTCTATGTTCTTTGAACACGATTTCCTTGTCAGGAAACAATGTGTTACAGATATTAAGGCCCTTTATTCACGTATTCCTAGTGTTTGAAGCACTTTCTTAGATATTAACCTAGGTTATCATTGTGAATTTCCCGAGTTGGAGTCTCTCTCTTCCAGTGTCTCAAGCTTTTTCATTGTGAATTCTAATTTGGTAAAACAACCTTTTTTACAAATATACCAGCACTTTCAACATTATTACCACTTGACAGTCTATCTTACCTTTCACAGCGCTTTGGATACAAATTCTCAGTATTTCAATATTCAGTAGAGATGTTCGGGTTCTAAAACGTAATCCAGGAGTTCTAGAGACACTCTGCCATTCCCCTGGTCTGTTGTTTTGAGCAATGAGACTTTTCATTTTAACACGGGTGTCATACCGGCTTTTTAAAGGCACAGTAAAACATTACTTGGAACCCTAGCCTAACTAACATTTTTATTTCATAGTGTTCTCAGTACTTTCATACTGTTCGATAGCTCTAGGAAAATGAGTTATTCAGTGTTTCACCAAAACCTTTTCACGAAAACGCCAACTCCTTTTGACGGGAAAAATAAATGTAAACAGTGTCACACTCGCTTCTCAGCTGTGTGAACAAGATTTCCCAGTGACAAAATTGTGCTGTTCACATACTCATTCTATTGGAATATGTATTCCTATTGTGTGAAGCACATTTCTAAATATTTCCCTAGTCTGGAGTCGTAAGTTCTGAGTGCTACACACCGAATTGTCCAGTGATTGAAGCTCATTCATTGTGAATAGCCAACATGACTACACTGGGACCGTAACCCTGTCCCTAACCCTCTAACCCAAACCCTAAACCTAGCCCACACCTGAGCCTGAACCCTACCTAGTCCAAAACCTTATTCTAACCCTAACCATGAACAGAGCCCCAATTCTCTAACCCTAATACCAGAACTAATCTCAATGACGTCATCACTCCCAGCTGGTCCCCTGGCCAAATCATTATCACCTGGGATCAATTAAGCCTGCCCACGTGGCCCCTCCCCCTTGGTGACGTCATCACATCCGGTTTAATGGCCAAACCAGGCTTCTTTCAAAATCGCCAACTCATTGTCCTGGACTAATAAATGTAACCAGTATCCAACTCGGTTCTATGTTCTTTGTACACGATTTCCTTGTCAGGAAACAATGTGTTACAGATATTAAGGCCCTTTATTCACGTATTCCTAGTGTTTGAAGCACTTTCTTAGATATTAACCTAGGTTATCATTGTGAATTTCCCGAGTTGGAGTCTCTCTCTTCCAGTGTCTCAAGCTTTTTCATTGTGAATTCTAATTTGGTAACACAACCTTTTTTACAAATATACCAGCACTTTCAATATTATTACCACTTGACAGTCTATCCTACCTTTCACAGCGCTTTGGATACAAATTCTCAGTATTTCAAAATTCAGTAGAGATGTTCGGGTTCTAAAACGTAATCCAGGAGTTCTAGAGACACTCTGCCATTCCCCTGGTCTGTTGTTTTGAGCAACAAGACTTTTCATTTTAACACAGGTGTCATACCGGCTTTTTAAAGGCACAGTAAAACATTACTTGGAACCCTAGCCTGACTAACATTTTTATTTCATAGTGTTCTCAATACTTTCATACTGTTCGATAGCTCTAGGAAAATGAGTTTTTCAGTGTTTCACCAAAACCTTTTCCCGAAAACGCCAACTCCTTTTGACAGGAAAAATAAATGTAAACAATGTCACACTCGCATCTCAGCTGTTTTAACAAGATTTCCCAGTGACAAAATTGTGCTGTTCAGATATTCAGTCTATTGGAATATGTATTCCTATTGTGTGAAGCACATTTCTAAATATTTCCCTAGTCTGGAGTCGTAAGTTCTGAGTGCTACACACCAAACTGTCCAGTGATTGAAGCTCATTCATTGTGAATAGCCAACATGACTACACTGTGACCGTAACCCTGTCCCTAAGCCTCTAACCCAAACCCTAAACCTAGCCCACACCTGAGCCTGAACCCTACCTAGCCCAAAACCTTATCCTAACCCTAACCATGAACAGAGCCCCAATTCTCTAACCCTAATACCAGAACTAATCTCGATGACGTCATCACTCCCAGCTGGTCCCCTGGCCAAATCAGTATCACCTGCGATCAATTAAGCCTACCCACGTGGCCCCTCCCCCTTGGTGACGTCATCACATTCGGTTTAATGACCTAACCAGGCTTTTTTCAAAATCGCCAACTCATTGTCCCGGAATAATAAATGTAACCAGTATCCAACTCGGTTCTATGTTCTTTGAACACGATTTCCTTGTCAGGAAACAATGTGTTACAGATATTAAGGCCCTTTATTCACGTATTCCTAGTGTTTGAAGCACTTTCTTAGATATTAACCTAGGTTATCAGTGTGAATTTCCCGAGTTGGAGTCTCTCTCTTCCAGTGTCTCAAGCTTTTTCATTGTAAATTCTAATTTGGTAAAACAACCTTTTTTACAAATATACCAGCACTTTCAACATTATTACCACTTGACAGTCTATCCTACCTTTCACAGCGCTTTGGATACAAATTCTCAGTATTTCAAAATTCAATAGAGATGTTCGGGTTCTAAAACGTATTCCAGGAGTTCTAGAGACACTCTGCCATTCCCCTGGTCTGTTGTTTTGAGCAATGAGACTTTTCATTTTAACACGGGTGTCATACCGGCTTTTTAAAGGCACAGTAAAACATTACTTGGAACCCTAGCCTAACTAACATTTTTATTTCATAGTGTTCTCAATACTTTCATACTGTTCGATAGCTCTAGGAAAATGAGTTTTTCAGTGTTTCACCAAAACCATTTCCTGAAAACGCCAACTCCTTTTGACGGGAAAAATAAATGTAAACAATGTCACACTGGCTTCTCAGCTGTTTGAACAAGATTTCCCAGTGACAAAATTGTGCTGTTCAGATACTCAGTCTAATGGAATATGTATTCCTATTGTGTGAAGCACATTTCTAAATATTTCCCTAATCTGGAGTCGTAAGTTCTGAGTGCTACACACCAAATTGTCCAGTGATTGAAGCTCATTCATTGTGAATAGCCAACATTACTACACTGTGACCGTAACCCTGTCCCTAACCCTCTAACCCAAACCCTAAACCTAGCCCACACCTGAGCCTGAACCCTACTTAGCCCAAAACCTTATCCTAACCCTAACCATGAACAGAGCCCCAATTCTCTAACCCTAATACCAGAACTAATCTCGAAGACGTCATCACTCCCAGCTGGTCCCCTGGCCAAATCATTATCACCTGGGATCAATTAAGCCTGCCCACGTGCCCCCTCCCCCTTGGTGACGTCATCACATCCGGTTCAATGGCCTAACCAGGCCTCTTTCAAAATCGCCAACTCATTGTCCCGGAATAATAAATGTAACCAGTATCCAACTGGGTTTTGTGTTCTTTGAACACGATTTCCTTGTCAGGAAACAATGTGTTACAGATATTAAGGCCCTTTATTCACGTATTCCTAGTGTTTGAAGCACTTTCTTAGATATTAACCTAGGTTATCATTGTGAATTGCCCGAGTTGGAGTCTCTCTCTTCCAGTGTCTCAAGCTTTTTCATTGTGAATTCTAATTTGGTAAAACAACCTTTTTTACAAATATACCAGCACTTTCAACATTATTACCACTTGACAGTCTATCCTACCTTTCACAGCGCTTTGGATACAAATTCTCAGTATTTCAAAATTCAGTAGAGATGTTCGGGTTCGAAAACGTATTCCAGGAGTTCTAGAGACACTCTGCCATTACCCTGGTCTGTTGTTTTGAGCAATGAGAATTTTCATTTTAACACGGGTGTCATACCGGCTTTTTAAAGGCACAGTAAAACATTACCTGGAACCCTAGCCTAACTAACATTTTTATTTCATAGTGTTCTCAATACTTTCATACTGTTCGATAGCTCTAGGAAAATGAGTTTTTCAGTGTTTCACCAAAACCTTTTCCCGAAAACGCCAACTCCTTTTGGCGGGAAAAATAAATGTAAACAGTGTCACACTCGCTTCTAAGCTGTTTGAACAAGATTTCCCAGTGACAAAATTGTGCTGTTCAGATACTCAGTCTAATGGAATATGTATTCCTATTATGTGATGCACATTTCTAAATATTTCCCTAGTCTGGAGTCGTAAGTTCTGAGTGCTACACACCAAATTGTCCAGTGATTGAAGCTCATTCATTGTGAATAGCCAACATTACTACACTGTGACCGTAACCCTGTCCCTGACCCTCTAACCCAAACCCTAAACCTAGCCCACACCTGAGCCTGAACCCTACCTAGCCCAAAACCTTATCCTAACCCTAACCATGAACAGAGCCCCAATTCTCTAACCCTAATACCAGAACTAATCTCAAAGACGTCATCACTCCCAGCTGGTCCCCTGGACAAATTATTATCACCTGGGATCAATTAAGCCTGCCCACGTGGCCCCTCCCCCTTGGTGACGTCATCACATCCGGTTTAATGGCCTAACCAGGCCTCTTTCAAAATCGCCAACTCATTGTCCCGGAATAATAAATGTAACCAGTATCCAACTCGGTTCTGTGTTCTTTGAACACGATTTCCTTGTCAGGAAACAATGTGTTACAGATATTAAGGCCCTTTATTCATGTATTCCTAGTGTTTGAAGAACTTTCTTAGATATTAACCTAGGTTATCATTGTGAATTGCCCGAGTTGGAGTCTCTCTCTTCCAGTGTCTCAAGCTTTTTCATTGTGAATTCCAATTTGGTAAAACAACCTTTTTTACAAATATACCAGCACTTTCAACATTATTACCACTTGACAGTCTATCCTACCTTTCACAGCGCTTTGGATACAAATTCTCAGTATTTCAAAATTCAGTAGAGATGTTCGGGTTCTAAAACGTATTCCAGGAGTTCTAGAGACACTCTGCCATTCCCCTCGTCTGTTGTTTTGAGCAATGAGACTTTTCATTTTAACACGGGTGTCATACTGGCTTTTTAAAGGCACAGTAAAACATTACCTGGAACCCTAGCCTAACTAACATTTTTATTTCATAGTGTTCTCTATACTTTCATACTGTTCGATAGCTCTAGGAAAATGAGTTTTTCAGTGTTTCACCAAAACATTTTCCCGAAAACGCCAACTCCTTTTGACGGGAAAAATAAATGTAAACAGTATCACACTCGCTTCTCAGCTGTTTGAACAAGATTTCCCAGTGACAAAATTGTGCTGTTCAGATATTCAGTCTATTGGAATATGTATTGCTATTGTGTGAAGCACATTTCTAAATATTTCCCTAGTCTGGAGTCGTAAGTTCTGAGTCCTACACACCAAATTGTCCAGTGATTGAAGCTCATTCATTGTGAATAGCAACATTACTACACTGTGACCGTAACCCTGTCCCTAACCCTCTAACCCAAACCCTAAACCTAGCCCACACCTGAGCCTGAACCCTACCTAGCCGAAAACCTTATCCTAACCCTAACCATGAATAGAGCCCCAATTCTCTAACCCTAATACCAGAACTAATCTCGAAGACGTCATCACTCCCAGCTGGTCCCCTGGCCAAATCATTATCACCTGGGATCAATTAAGCCTGCCCACTTGCCCCCTCCCCCTTGGTGACGTCATCACATCCGGTTTAATGGCCTAACCAGGCCTCTTTCAAAATCGCCAACTCATTGTCCCGGAATAATAAATGTAACCAGTATCCAACTCGGTTCTGTGTTCTTTGAACACGATTTTCTTGTCAGGAAACAATGTGTTACACATATTAAGGCCCTTTTTCACGTATTCCTAGTGTTTGAAGCACTTTCTTAGATATTAACCTAGGTTATCATTGTGAATTGCCCGAGTTGGAGTCTCTCTCTTCCAGTGTCTCAAGCTTTTTCATTGTGAATTCTAATTTGGTAAAACAACCTTTTTTACAAATATACCAGCACTTTCAACATTATTACCACTTGACTGTCTATCCTACCTTTCACAGCGCTTTGGATACAAATTTTCAGTATTTCAAAATTCAGTAGAGATGTTCGGGTTCTAAAACGTATTCCAGGAGTTCTAGAGACACTCTGCCATTCCCCTGGTCTGTTGTTTTGAGCAATGAGACTTTTCATTTTAACACGGGTGTCATACCGGCTTTTTAAGGCTCAGTAAAACATTACTTGGAACCCAGCCTAACTAACATTTTTATTTCATAGTGTTCTCAATACTTTCATACTGTTCGATAGCTCTAGGAAAATGAGTTTTTCAGTGTTTCACCAAAACCTTTTCCCGAAAACGCCAACTCCTTTTGACGGGAATAATAAATGTAAACAGTGTCACACTCGCTTCTCAGCTGTTTGAACAAGATTTCCCAGTGAAAAAATTGTGCTGTTCAGATGCTCAGTCTATTGGAATATGTATTTCTATTGTGTGAAGCACATTTCTAAATATTTCCCTAGTCTGGAGTCGTAAGTTCTGAGTCCTACACACCAAATTGTCCAGTGATTGAAGCTCATTCATTGTGAATAGCCAACATTACTACACTGTGACCTTAACCCTGTCCCTAACCCTCTAACCCAAACCCTAAACCTAGGCCACACCTGAGCCTGAACCCTACCTAGCCCAAAACCTTATCCTAACCCTAACCATGAACAGAGCCCCAATTCTCTAACCCTAATACCAGAACTAATCTCGATGACGTCATCATTCCCAGCTGGTCCCCTGGCCAAATCATTATCACCTGGGATCAATTAAGCCTCCCCACGTGGCCCCTCCCCCTTGGTGACGTCATCACATCCCATTTAATGGCCTAACCAGGCCTCTTTCAAAATCGCCAACTCATTGTCCCGGAATAATAAATGTAACCAGTATCCAACTCGGTTCTATGTTCTTTGAACACGATTTCCTTGTCAGGAAACAATGTGTTACAGATATTAAGGCCCTTTATTCACGTATTCCTAGTGTTTGAAGCACTTTCTTAGATATTAACCTAGGTTATCAGTGTGAATTTCCCGAGTTGGAGTCTCTCTCTTCCAGTGTCTCAAGCTTTTTCATTGTAAATTCTAATTTGGTAAAACAACCTTTTTTACAAATATACCAGCACTTTCAACATTATTACCACTTGACAGTCTATCCTACTTTTCACAGCGCGTTGGATACAAATTCTCAGTATTTCAAAATTCAGTAGAGATGTTCGGGTTCTAAAACGTCTTCCAGGAGTTCTAGAGACACTCTGCCATTCCCCTGGTCTGTTGTTTTGAGCAATGAGACTTTTCATTTTAACATGGGTGTCATACTGGCTTTTTAAAGGCACAGTAAAACATTACTTGGAACCCTAGCCTAACTAACATTTTTATTTCATAGTGTTCTCAATACTTTCATACTCTTTGATAGCTCTAGGAAAATGAGTTTTTCAGTGTTTCACCAAAACCTTTTCCCGAAAACGCCAACTCCTTTTGACGGGAAAAATAAATGTAAACAGTGTCACACTCGCTTCTCAGCTGTGTGAACAAGATTTCCCAGTGACAAAATTTTGCTGTTCAGATACTCAGTCTATTGGAATATGTATTCCTATTGTGTGAAGCACATTTCTGAATATTTCCCTAGTCTGGAGTCGTAAGTTCTGAGTGCTACACACCAAATTGTCCAGTGATTGAAGCTCATTCATTGTGAATAGCCAACATTACTACACTGTGACCGAAACCCTGTCCCTAACCCTCTAACCCAAACCCTAAACCTAGCCCACACCTGAGCCTGAACCCTACCTAGCCCAAAACCTTATCCTAACCCTGACCATGAACAGAGCCCCAATTCTCTAACCCTAATACCAGAACTAATCTCGATGACGTCATCACTCCCAGCTGGTCCCCTGGCCAAATCATTATCACCTGGGATCAATTAAGCCTGCCCACGTGGCCCCTCCCCCTTGGTGACGTCATCACATCCGGTTTAATGGCCAAACCAGGCTTCTTTCAAAATCGCCAACTCATTGTCCTGGACTAATAAATGTAACCAGTATCCAACTCGGTTCTATGTTCTTTGAACACGATTTCCTTGTCAGGAAACAATGTGTTACAGATATTAAGGCCCTTTATTCACGTATTCCTAGTGTTTGAAGCACTTTCTTAGATATTAACCTAGGTTATCATTGTGAATTTCCCGAGTTGGAGTCTCTCTCTTCCAGTGTCTCAAGCTTTTTCATTGTGAATTCTAATTTGGTAAAACAACCTTTTTTACAAATATACCAGCACTTTCAACATTATTACCACTTGACAGTCTATCCTACCTTTCACAGCGCTTTGGATACAAATTCTCAGTATTTCAAAATTCAGTAGAGATGTTCGGGTTCTAAAACGTAATCCAGGAGTTCTAGAGACACTCTGCCATTCCCCTGGTCTGTTGTTTTGAGCAACAAGACTTTTCATTTTAACACAGGTGTCATACCGGCTTTTTAAAGGCACAGTAAAACATTACTTGGAACCCTAGCCTGACTAACATTTTTATTTCATAGTGTTCTCAATACTTTCATACTGTTCCATAGCTCTAGGAAAATGAGTTTTTCAGTGTTTCACCAAAACCTTTTCCCGAAAACGCCAACTCCTTTTGACAGGAAAAATAAATGTAAACAGTGTCACACTCGCATCTCAGCTGTTTGAACAAGATTTCCCAGTGACAAAATTGTGCTGTTCAGATATTCAGTCTATTGGAATATGTATTCCTATTGTGTGAAGCACATTTCTAAATATTTCCCTAGTCTGGAGTCGTGAGTTCTGAGTGCTACACACCAAATTGTCCAGTGATTGAAGCTCATTCATTGTGAATAGCCAACATTACTACACTGTGACCGTAACCCTGTCCCTAACCCTCTAACCCAAACCCTAAACCTAGCCCACACCTGAGCCTGAACCCTACCTAGCCCAAAACCTTATCCTAACCCTAACCATGAACAGAGCCCCAATTCTCTAACCCTAATACCAGAACTAATCTCAATGACGTCATCACTCCCAGCTGGTCCCCTGGCCAAATCATTATCACCTGGGATCAATTAAGCCTGCCCACGTGGCCCCTCCCCCTTGGTGACGTCATCACATCCGGTTTAATGGCCAAACCAGGCTTCTTTCAAAATCGCCAACTCATTGTCCTGGACTAATAAATGTAACCAGTATCCAACTCGGTTCTATGTTCTTTGAACACGATTTCCTTGTCAGGAAACAATGTGTTACAGATATTAAGGCCCTTTATTCACGTATTCCTAGTGTTTGAAGCACTTTCTTAGATATTAACCTAGGTTATCATTGTGAATTTCCCGAGTTGGAGTCTCTCTCTTCCAGTGTCTCAAGCTTTTTCATTGTGAATTCTAATTTGGTAAAACAACCTTTTTTACAAATATACCAGCACTTTCAACATTATTACCACTTGACAGTCTATCTTACCTTTCACAGCGCTTTGGATACAAATTCTCAGTATTTCAATATTCAGTAGAGATGTTCGGGTTCTAAAACGTAATCCAGGAGTTCTAGAGACACTCTGCCATTCCCCTGGTCTGTTGTTTTGAGCAATGAGACTTTTCATTTTAACACGGGTGTCATACCGGCTTTTTAAAGGCACAGTAAAACATTACTTGGAACCCTAGCCTAACTAACATTTTTATTTCATAGTGTTCTCAGTACTTTCATACTGTTCGATAGCTCTAGGAAAATGAGTTTTTCAGTGTTTCACCAAAACCTTTTCACGAAAACGCCAACTCCTTTTGACGGGAAAAATAAATGTAAACAGTGTCACACTCGCTTCTCAGCTGTGTGAACAAGATTTCCCAGTGACAAAATTGTGCTGTTCACATACTCATTCTATTGGAATATGTATTCCTATTGTGTGAAGCACATTTCTAAATATTTCCCTAGTCTGGAGTCGTAAGTTCTGAGTGCTACACACCGAATTGTCCAGTGATTGAAGCTCATTCATTGTGAATAGCCAACATGACTACACTGGGACAGTAACCCTGTCCCTAACCCTCTAACCCAAACCCTAAACCTAGCCCACACCTGAGCCTGAACCCTACCTAGTCCAAAACCTTATCCTAACCCTAACCATGAACAGAGCCCCAATTCTCTAACCCTAATACCAGAACTAATCTCGATGACGTCATCACTCCCAGCTGGTCCCCTGGCCAAATCATTATCACCTGGGATCAATTAAGCCTGCCCACGTGGCCCCTCCCCCTTGGTGACGTCATCACATCCGGTTTAATGGCCTAACCAGGCTTCTTTCAAAATCGCCAACTCATTGTCCCGGAATAATAAATGTAACCAGTATCCAACTCGGTTCTATGTTCTTTGAACACGATTTCCTTGTCAGGAAACAATGTGTTACAGATATTAAGGCCCTTTATTCACGTATTCCTAGTGTTTGAAGCACTTTCTTAGATATTAACCTAGGTTATCAGTGTGAATTTCCCGAGTTGGAGTCTCTCTCTTCCAGTGTCTCAAGCTTTTTCATTGTAAATTCTAATTTGGTAAAACAACCTTTTTTACAAATATACCAGCACTTTCAACATTATTACCACTTGACAGTCTATCCTACCTTTCACAGCGCGTTGGATACAAATTCTCAGTATTTCAAAATTCAGTAGAGATGTTCGGGTTCTAAAACGTCTTCCAGGAGTTCTAGAGACACTCTGCCATTCCCCTGGTCTGTTGTTTTGAGCAATGAGACTTTTCATTTTAACATGGGTGTCATACTGGCTTTTTAAAGGCACAGTAAAACATTACTTGGAACCCTAGCCTAACTAACATTTTTATTTCATAGTGTTCTCAATACTTTCATACTCTTCGATAGCTCTAGGAAAATGAGTTTTTCAGTGTTTCACCAAAACCTTTTCCCGAAAACGCCAACTCCTTTTGACGGGAAAAATAAATGTAAACAGTGTCACACTCGCTTCTCAGCTGTGTGAACAAGATTTCCCAGTGACAAAATTTTGCTGTTCAGATACTCAGTCTATTGGAATATGTATTCCTATTGTGTGAAGCACATTTCTAAATATTTCCCTAGTCTGGAGTCGTAAGTTCTGAGTGCTACACACCAAATTGTCCAGTGATTGAAGCTCATTCATTGTGAATAGCCAACATTACTACACTGTGACCGAAACCCTGTCCCTAACCCTCTAACCCAAACCCTAAACCTAGCCCACACCTGAGCCTGAACCCTACCTAGCCCAAAACCTTATCCTAACCCTGACCATGAACAGAGCCCCAATTCTCTAACCCTAATACCAGAACTAATCTCGATGACGTCATCACTCCCAGCTGGTCCCCTGGCCAAATCATTATCACCTGGGATCAACTAAGCCTGCCCACGTGGCCCCTCCCCCTTGGTGAAGTCATCACATCCGGTTTAATGGCCTAACCAGGCCTCTTTCAAAATCGCCAACTCATTGTCCCAGAATAATAAATGTAACCAGTATCCAACTCGGTTCTATGTTGTTTGAACACGATTTCCTTGTCAGGAAACAATGTGTTACAGATACTAAGGCCCTTTATTCACGTTTTCCTAGTGTTGGAAGCACTTTCTTAGATATTAACCTAGGTTATCAGTGTGAATTTCCCGAGTTGGAGTCTCTCTCATCCAGTGTCTCAAGCTTTTTCATTGTGAATTCTAATTTGGTAAAACAACCTTTTTTACAAATATACCAGCACTTTCAACATTATTACCACTTGACAGTCTATCCTACCTTTCACAGCGCTTTGGATACAAATTCTCAGTATTTCAAAATTCAGTAGAGATGTTCGGGTTCTAAAACGTATTCCAGGAGTTCTAGAGACACTCTGCCATTCCCCTGGTCTGTTGTTTTGAGCAATGAGACTTTTCATTTTAACACGGGTGTCATACCGGCTTTTTAAAGGCACAGTAAAACATTACTTGGAACCCTAGCCTGACTAACATTTTTATTTCATAGTGTTCTCAATACTTTCATACTGTTCGATTGCTCTAGGAAAATGAGTTTTTCAGTGTTTCACCAAAACCTTTTCCCGAAAACGCCAACTCCTTTTGACGGGAAAAATAAATGTAAACAGTGTCACATTAGCTTCTCAGCTGTTTGAACAAGATTTCCCAGTGACAAAATTGTGCTGTTCAGATACTCAGTCTATTGGAATATGTATTCCTATTGTGTGAAGCACATTTCTAAATATTTCCCTAGTCTGGAGTCGTGAGTTCTGAGTGCTACACACCAAATTGTCCAGTGATTGAAGCTCATTCATTGTGAATAGCCAACATTACTACACTGTGACCGTAACCCTGTCCCTAACCCTCTAACCCAAACCCTAAACCTAGCCCACACCTGAGCCTGAACCTTACCTAGCCCAAAACCTTATCCTAACCCTAACCATGAACAGAGCCCCAATTCTCTAACCCTAATACCAGAACTAATCTCAATGACGTCATCACTCCCAGGTGGTCCCCTGGCCAAATCATTATCACCTGGGATCAATTAAGCCTGCCCACGTGGCCCCTCCCCCTTGGTGACGTCATCACATCCGGTTTAATGGCCAAACCAGGCTTCTTTCAAAATCGCCAACTCATTGTCCTGGACTAATAAATGTAACCAGTATCCAACTCGGTTCTATGTTCTTTGAACACGATTTCCTTGTCAGGAAACAATGTGTTACAGATATTAAGGCCCTTTATTCACGTATTCCTAGTGTTTGAAGCACTTTCTTAGATATTAACCTAGGTTATCATTGTGAATTTCCCGAGTTGGAGTCTCTCTCTTCCAGTGTCTCAAGCTTTTTCATTGTGAATTCTAATTTGGTAAAACAACCTTTTTTACAAATATACCAGCACTTTCAACATTATTACCACTTGACAGTCTATCCTACCTTTCACAGCGCTTTGGATACAAATTCTCAGTATTTCAAAATTCAGTAGAGATGTTCGGGTTCTAAAACGTAATCCAGGAGTTCTAGAGACACTCTGCCATTCCCCTGGTCTGTTGTTTTGAGCAACAAGACTTTTCATTTTAACACAGGTGTCATACCGGCTTTTTAAAGGCACAGTAAAACATTACTTGGAACCCTAGCCTGACTAACATTTTTATTTCATAGTGTTCTCAATACTTTCATACTGTTCCATAGCTCTAGGATAATGAGTTTTTCAGTGTTTCACCAAAACCTTTTCCCGAAAACGCCAACTCCTTTTGACAGGAAAAATAAATGTAAACAGTGTCACACTCGCATCTCAGCTGTTTGAACAAGATTTCCCAGTGACAAAATTGTGCTGTTCAGATATTCAGTCTATTGGAATATGTATTCCTATTGTGTGAAGCACATTTCTAAATATTTCCCTAGTCTGGAGTCGTGAGTTCTGAGTGCTACACACCAAATTGTCCAGTGATTGAAGCTCATTCATTGTGAATAGCCAACATTACTACACTGTGACCGTAACCCTGTCCCTAACCCTCTAACCCAAACCCTAAACCTAGCCCACACCTGAGCCTGAACCCTACCTAGCCCAAAACCTTATCCTAACCCTAACCATGAACAGAGCCCCAATTCTCTAACCCTAATACCAGAACTAATCTCAATGACGTCATCACTCCCAGCTGGTCCCCTGGCCAAATCATTATCACCTGGGATCAATTAAGCCTGCCCACGTGGCCCCTCCCCCTTGGTGACGTCATCACATCCGGTTTAATGGCCTAACCAGGCTTCTTTCAAAATCGCCAACTCATTGTCCCGGAATAATAAATGTAACCAGTATCCAACTCGGTTCTATGTTCTTTGAACACGATTTCCTTGTCAGGAAACAATGTGTTACAGATATTAAGGCCCTTTATTCACGTATTCCTAGTGTTTGAAGCACTTTCTTAGATATTAACCTAGGTTATCAGTGTGAATTTCCCGAGTTGGAGTCTCTCTCTTCCAGTGTCTCAAGCTTTTTCATTGTAAATTCTAATTTGGTAAAACAACCTTTTTTACAAATATACCAGCACTTTCAACATTATTACCACTTGACAGTCTATCCTACCTTTCACAGCGCGTTGGATACAAATTCTCAGTATTTCAAAATTCAGTAGAGATGTTCGGGTTCTAAAACGTCTTCCAGGAGTTCTAGAGACACTCTGCCATTCCCCTGGTCTGTTGTTTTGAGCAATGAGACTTTTCATTTTAACATGGGTGTCATACTGGCTTTTTAAAGGCACAGTAAAACATTACTTGGAACCCTAGCCTAACTAACATTTTTATTTCATAGTGTTCTCAATACTTTCATACTCTTCGATAGCTCTAGGAAAATGAGTTTTTCAGTGTTTCACCAAAACCTTTTCCCGAAAACGCCAACTCCTTTTGACGGGAAAAATAAATGTAAACAATGTCACACTCGCTTCTCAGCTGTGTGAACAAGATTTCTCAGTGACAAAATTTTGCTGTTCAGATACTCAGTCTATTGGAATATGTATTCCTATTGTGTGAAGCACATTTCTAAATATTTCCCTAGTCTGGAGTCGTAAGTTCTGAGTGCTACACACCAAATTGTCCAGTGATTGAAGCTCATTCATTGTGAATAGCCAACATTACTACACTGTGACCGAAACCCTGTCCCTAACCCTCTAACCCAAACCCTAAACCTAGCCCACACCTGAGCCTGAACCCTACCTAGCCCAAAACCTTATCCTAACCCTGACCATGAACAGAGCCCCAATTCTCTAACCCTAATACCAGAACTAATCTCGATGACGTCATCACTCCCAGCTGGTCCCCTGGCCAAATCATTATCACCTGGGATCAATTAAGCCTGCCCACGTGGCCCCTCCCCCTTGGTGACGTCATCAAATCCGGTTTAATGGCCTAACCAGGCCTCTTTCAAAATTGCCAACTCATTGTCCCGGAATAATAAATGTAACCAGTATCCAACTCGGTTCTATGTTCTTTGAACACGATTTCCTTGTCAGGAAACAATGTGTTACAGATACTAAGGCCCTTTATTCACGTATTCCTAGTGTTTGAAGCACTTTCTTAGATATTAACCTAGGTTATCATTGTGAATTTCCCGAGTTGGAGTCTCTCTCTTCCAGTGTCTCAAGCTTTTTCATTGTGAATTCTAATTTGGTAAAACAACCTTTTTTACAAATATACCATCACTTTCAACATTATTACCACTTGAAAATCTATCCTACCTTTCACAGCGCTTTGGATACAAATTCTCAGTATTTCAAAATTCAGTAGAGATGTTCGGGTTCTAAAACGTATTCCAGGAGTTCTAGAGACACTCTGCCATTCCCCTGGTCTGTTGTTTTGAGCAACAAGACTTTTCATTTTAACACAGGTGTCATACCGGCTTTTTAAAGGCACAGTAAAACATTACTTGGAACCATAGCCTGACTAACATTTTTATTTCATAGTGTTCTCAATACTTTCATACTGTTCCATAGCTCTAGGAAAATGAGTTTTTCAGTGTTTCACCAAAACCTTTTCTCGAAAACGCCAACTCCTTTTGACAGGAAAAATAAATGTAAACAGTGTCACACTCGCATCTCAGCTGTTTGAACAAGATTTCCCAGTGACAAAATTGTGCTGTTCAGATATTCAGTCTATTGGAATATGTATTCCTATTGTGTGAAGCACATTTCTAAATATTTCCCTAGTCTGGAGTCGTAAGTTCTGAGTGCTACACACCAAACTGTCCAGTGATTGAAGCTCATTCATTGTGAATAGCCAACATTACTACACTGTGACCGTAACCCTGTCCCTAACCCTCTAACCCAAACCCTAAACCTAGCCCACACCTGAGCCTGAACCCTACCTAGCCCAAAACCTTTTCCTAACCCTAACCATGAACAGAGCCCCAATTCTCTAACCCTAATACCAGAACTAATCTCGATGACGTCATCACTCCCAGCTGGTCCCCTGGCCAAATCATTATCACCTGGTATCAACTAAGCCTGCCCACGTGGCCCCTCCCCCTTGGTGAAGTCATCACATCCGGTTTAATGGCCTAACCAGGCCTCTTTCAAAATCGCCAACTCATTGTCCCAGAATAATAAATGTAACCAGTATCCAACTCGGTTCTATGTTGTTTGAACACGATTTCCTTGTCAGGAAACAATGTGTTACAGATACTAAGGCCCTTTATTCACGTTTTCCTAGTGTTGGAAGCACTTTCTTAGATATTAACCTAGGTTATCATTGTGAATTTCCCGAGTTGGAGTCTCTCTCATCCAGTGTCTCAAGCTTTTTCATTGTGAATTCTAATTTGGTAAAACAACCTTTTTTACAAATATACCAGCACTTTCAACATTATTACCACTTGACAGTCTATCCTACCTTTCACAGCGCTTTGGATACAAATTCTCAGTATTTCAAAATTCAGTAGAGATGTTCGGGTTCTAAAACGTATTCCAGGAGTTCTAGAGACACTCTGCCATTCCCCTGGTCTGTTGTTTTGAGCAATGAGACTTTTCATTTTAACACGGGTGTCATACCGGCTTTTTAAAGGCACAGTAAAACATTACTTGGAACCCTAGCCTGACTAACATTTTTATTTCATAGTGTTCTCAATACTTTCATACTGTTCGATTGCTCTAGGAAAATGAGTTTTTCAGTGTTTCACCAAAACCTTTTCCCGAAAACGCCAACTCCTTTTGACGGGAAAAATAAATGTAAACAGTGTCACATTAGCTTCTCAGCTGTTTGAACAAGATTTCCCAGTGACAAAATTGTGCTGTTCAGATACTCAGTCTATTGGAATATGTATTCCTATTGTGTGAAGCACATTTCTAAATATTTCCCTAGTCTGGAGTCGTGAATTCTGAGTGCTACACACCAAATTGTCCAGTGATTGAAGCTCATTCATTGTGAATAGCCAACATTACTACACTGTGACCGTAACCCTGTCCCTAACCCTCTAACCCAAACCCTAAACCTAGCCCACACCTGAGCCTGAACCGTACCTAGCCCAAAACCTTATCCTAACCCTAACCATGAACAGAGCCCCAATTCTCTAACCCTAATACCAGAACTAATCTCAATGACGTCATCACTCCCAGCTGGTCCCCTGGCCAAATCATTATCACCTGGGATCAATTAAGCCTGCCCACGTGGCCCCTCCGCCTTGGTGACGTCATCACATCCGGTTTAATGGCCAAACCAGGCTTCTTTCAAAATCGCCAACTCATTGTCCTGGACTAATAAATGTAACCAGTATCCAACTCGGTTCTATGTTCTTTGAACACGATTTCCTTGTCAGGAAACAATGTGTTACAGATATTAAGGCCCTTTATTCACGTATTCCTAGTGTTTGAAGCACTTTCTTAGATATTAACCTAGGTTATCATTGTGAATTTCCCGAGTTGGAGTCTCTCTCTTCCAGTGTCTCAAGCTTTTTCATTGTGAATTCTAATTTGGTAAAACAACCTTTTTTACAAATATACCAGCACTTTCAACATTATTACCACTTGACAGTCTATCCTACCTTTCACAGCGCTTTGGATACAAATTCTCAGTATTTCAAAATTCAGTAGAGATGTTCGGGTTCTAAAACGTAATCCAGGAGTTCTAGAGACACTCTGCCATTCCCCTGGTCTGTTGTTTTGAGCAACAAGACTTTTCATTTTAACACAGGTGTCATACCGGCTTTTTAAAGGCACAGTAAAACATTACTTGGAACCCTAGCCTGACTAACATTTTTATTTCATAGTGTTCTCAATACTTTCATACTGTTCCATAGCTCTAGGAAAATGAGTTTTTCAGTGTTTCACCAAAACCTTTTCCCGAAAACGCCAACTCCTTTTGACAGGAAAAATAAATGTAAACAGTGTCACACTCGCATCTCAGCTGTTTGAACAAGATTTCCCAGTGACAAAATTGTGCTGTTCAGATATTCAGTCTATTGGAATATGTATTCCTATTGTGTGAAGCACATTTCTAAATATTTCCCTAGTCTGGAGTCGTGAGTTCTGAGTGCTACACACCAAATTGTCCAGTGATTGAAGCTCATTCATTGTGAATAGCCAACATTACTACACTGTGACCATAACCCTGTCCCTAACCCTCTAACCCAAACCCTAAACCTAGCCCACACCTGAGCCTGAACCCTACCTAGCCCAAAACCTTATCCTAACCCTAACCATGAACAGAGCCCCAATTCTCTAACCCTAATACCAGAACTAATCTCAATGACGTCATCACTCCCAGCTGGTCCCCTGGCCAAATCATTATCACCTGGGATCAATTAAGCCTGCCCACGTGGCCCCTCCCCCTTGGTGACGTCATCACATCCGGTTTAATGGCCAAACCAGGCTTCTTTCAAAATCGCCAACTCATTGTCCTGGACTAATAAATGTAACCAGTATCCAACTCGGTTCTATGTTCTTTGAACACGATTTCCTTGTCAGGAAACAATGTGTTACAGATATTAAGGCCCTTTATTCACGTATTCCTAGTGTTTGAAGCACTTTCTTAGATATTAACCTAGGTTATCATTGTGAATTGCCCGAGTTGGAGTCTCTCTCTTCCAGTGTCTCAAGCTTTTTCATTGTGAATTCTAATTTGGTAAAACAACCTTTTTTACAAATATACCAGCACTTTCAACATTATTACCACTTGACAGTCTATCTTACCTTTCACAGCGCTTTGGATACAAATTCTCAGTATTTCAAAATTCAGTAGAGATGTTCGGGTTCTAAAACGTAATCCAGGAGTTCTAGAGACACTCTGCCATTCCCCTGGTCTGTTGTTTTGAGCAATGAGACTTTTCATTTTAACACGGGTGTCATACCGGCTTTTTAAAGGCACAGTAAAACATTACTTGGAACCCTAGCCTAACTAACATTTTTATTTCATAGTGTTCTCAGTACTTTCATACTGTTCGATAGCTCTAGGAAAATGAGTTTTTCAGTGTTTCACCAAAACCTTTTCACGAAAACGCCAACTCCTTTTGACGGGAAAAATAAATGTAAACAGTGTCACACTCGCTTCTCAGCTGTGTGAACAAGATTTCCCAGTGACAAAATTGTGCTGTTCACATACTCATTCTATTGGAATATGTATTCCTATTGTGTGAAGCACATTTCTAAATATTTCCCTAGTCTGGAGTCGTAAGTTCTGAGTGCTACACACCGAATTGTCCAGTGATTGAAGCTCATTCATTGTGAATAGCCAACATGACTACACTGGGACCGTAACCCTGTCCCTAACCCTCTAACCCAAACCCTAAACCTAGCCCACACCTGAGCCTGAACCCTACCTAGTCCAAAACCTTATCCTAACCCTAACCATGAACAGAGCCCCAATTCTCTAACCCTAATACCAGAACTAATCTCAATGACGTCATCACTCCCAGCTGGTCCCCTGGCCAAATCATTATCACCTGGGATCAATTAAGCCTGCCCACGTGCCCCCTCCCCCTTGGTGACTTCATCACATCCGGTTCAATGGCCTAACCAGGCCTCTTTCAAAATCGCCAACTCATTGTCCCGGAATAATAAATGTAACCAGTATCCAACTGGGTTCTGTGTTCTTTGAACACGATTTCCTTGTCAGGAAACAATGTGTTACAGATATTAAGGCCCTTTATTCACGTATTCCTAGTGTTTGAAGCACTTTCTTAGATATTAACCTAGGTTATCATTGTGAATTGCCCGAGTTGGAGTCTCTCTCTTCCAGTGTCTCAAGCTTTTTCATTGTGAATTCTAATTTGGTAAAACAACCTTTTTTACAAATATACCAGCACTTTCAACATTATTACCACTTGACAGTCTATCCTACCTTTCACAGCGCTTTGGATACAAATTCTCAGTATTTCAAAATTCAGTAGAGATGTTCGGGTTCGAAAACGTATTCCAGGAGTTCTAGAGACACTCTGCCATTACCCTGGTCTGTTGTTTTGAGCAATGAGAATTTTCATTTTAACACGGGTGTCATACCGGCTTTTTAAAGGCACAGTAAAACATTACCTGGAACCCTAGCCTAACTAACATTTTTATTTCATAGTGTTCTCAATACTTTCATACTGTTCGATAGCTCTAGGAAAATGAGTTTTTCAGTGTTTCACCAAAACCTTTTCCCGAAAACGCCAACTCCTTTTGGCGGGAAAAATAAATGTAAACAGTGTCACACTCGCTTCTAAGCTGTTTGAACAAGATTTCCCAGTGACAAAATTGTGCTGTTCAGATACTCAGTCTAATGGAATATGTATTCCTACTGTGTGAAGCACATTTCTAAATATTTCCCTAGTCTGGAGTCCTAAGTTCTGAGTGCTACACACCAAATTGTCCAGTGATTGAAGCTCATTCATTGTGAATAGCCAACATTACTACACTGTGACCGTAACCCTGTCCCTAACCCTCTAACCCAAACCCTAAACCTAGCCCACACCTAAGCCTGAACCCTACCTAGCCCAAAACCTTATCCTAACCCTAACCATGAACAGAGCCCCAATTCTCTAACCCTAATACCAGAACTAATCTCGATGACGTCATCACTCCCAGCTGGTCCCCTGGCCAAATCATTATCACCTGGGATCAATTAAGCCTGCCCACGTGGCCCCTCCCCCTTGGTGACGTCATCACATCGGGTTCAATGGCCTAACCAGGCCTCTTTCAAAATCGCCAACTCATTGTCCAGGAATAATAAATGTAACCAGTATCCAACTCGGTTCTGTGTTCTTTGAACACGATTTCCTTGTCAGGAAACAATGTGTTACAGATATTAAGGCCCTTTATTCACGTATTCCTAGTGTTTGAAGAACTTTCTTAGATATTAACCTAGGTTATCATTGTGAATTGCCCGAGTTGGAGTCTCTCTCTTCCAGTGTCTCAAGCTTTTTCATTGTGAATTCTAATTTGGTAAAACAACCTTTTTTACAAATATACCAGCACTTTCAACATTATTACCACTTGACAGTCTATCCTACCTTTCACAGCGCTTTGGATACAAATTCTCAGTATTTCAAAATTCAGTAGAGATGTTCGGGTTCTAAAACGTATTCCAGGAGTTCTAGAGACACTCTGCCATTCCCCTGGTCTGTTGTTTTGAGCAATGAGACTTTTCATTTTAACACGGGTGTCATACCGGCTTTTTGAAGGCACAGTAAAACATTACCTGGAACCCTAGCCTAACTAACATTTTTATTTCATAGTGTTCTCAATACTTTCATACTGTTCGATAGCTCTAGGAAAATGAGTTTTTCAGTGTTTCACCAAAACCTTTTACCGAAAACGCCAATTCCTTTTGATGGGAAAAATAAATGTAAACAGTGTCACACTCGCTTCTCAGCTGTTTGAACAAGATTTCCCAGTGACAAAATTGTGCTGTTCAGATACTCAGTCTATTGGAATATGTATTCCTATTGTGTGAAGCACATTTCTAAATATTTCCCTAGTCTGGAGTCGTAAGTTCTGAGTGCTACACACCAAATTGTCCAGTGATTGAAGCTCATTCATTGTGAATAGCCAACATTACTACACTGTGACCGTAACCCTGTCCCTAACCCTCTAACCCAAACCCTAAACCTAGCCCACACCTGAGCCTGAACCCTACCTAGCCCAAAACCTTATCCTAACCCTAACCATGAACAGAGCCCCAATTCTCTAACCCTAATACCAGAACTAATCTCAAAGACGTCATCACTCCCAGCTGGTCCCCTGGACAAATTATTATCACCTGGGATCAATTAAGCCTGCCCACGTGGCCCCTCCCCCTTGGTGACGTCATCACATCCGGTTTAATGGCCTAACCAGGCCTCTTTCAAAATCGCCAACTCATTGTCCCGGAATAATAAATGTAACCAGTATCCAACTCGGTTCTGTGTTCTTTGAACATGATTTCCTTGTCAGGAAACAATGTGTTACAGATATTAAGGCCCTTTATTCATGTATTCCTAGTGTTTGAAGCACTTTCTTAGATATTAACCTAGGTTATCATTGTGAATTGCCCGAGTTGGAGTCTCTCTCTTCCAGTGTCTCAAGCTTTTTCATTGTGAATTCCAATTTGGTAAAACAACCTTTTTTACAAATATACCAGCACTTTCAACATTATTACCACTTGACAGTCTATCCTACCTTTCACAGCGCTTTGGATACAAATTCTCAGTATTTCAAAATTCAGTAGAGATGTTCGGGTTCTAAAACGTATTCCAGGAGTTCTAGAGACACTCTGCCATTCCCCTCGTCTGTTGTTTTGAGCAATGAGACTTTTCATTTTAACACGGGTGTCATACTGGCTTTTTAAAGGCACAGTAAAACATTACCTGGAACCCTAGCCTAACTAACATTTTTATTTCATAGTGTTCTCTATACTTTCATACTGTTCGATAGCTCTAGGAAAATGAGTTTTTCAGTGTTTCACCAAAACATTTTCCCGAAAACGCCAACTCCTTTTGACGGGAAAAATAAATGTAAACAGTATCACACTCGCTTCTCAGCTGTTTGAACAAGATTTCCCAGTGACAAAATTGTGCTGTTCAGATATTCAGTCTATTGGAATATGTATTGCTATTGTGTGAAGCACATTTCTAAATATTTCCCTAGTCTGGAGTCGTAAGTTCTGAGTCCTACACACCAAATTGTCCAGTGATTGAAGCTCATTCATTGTGAATAGCAACATTACTACACTGTGACCGTAACCCTGTCCCTAACCCTCTAACCCAAACCCTAAACCTAGCCCACACCTGAGCCTGAACCCTACCTAGCCCAAAACCTTATCCTAACCCTAACCATGAATAGAGCCCCAATTCTCTAACCCTAATACCAGAACTAATCTCGAAGACGTCATCACTCCCAGCTGGTCCCCTGGCCAAATCATTATCACCTGGGATCAATTAAGCCTGCCCACTTGCCCCCTCCCCCTTGGTGACGTCATCACATCCGGTTTAATGGCCTAACCAGGCCTCTTTCAAAATCGCCAACTCATTGTCCCGGAATAATAAATGTAACCAGTATCCAACTCGGTTCTGTGTTCTTTGAACACGATTTCCTTGTCAGGAAACAATGTGTTACACATATTAAGGCCCTTTTTCACGTATTCCTAGTGTTTGAAGCACTTTCTTAGATATTAACCTAGGTTATCATTGTGAATTGCCCGAGTTGGAGTCTCTCTCTTCCAGTGTCTCAAGCTTTTTCATTGTGAATTCTAATTTGGTAAAACAACCTTTTTTACAAATATACCAGCACTTTCAACATTATTACCACTTGACTGTCTATCCTACCTTTCACAGCGCTTTGGATACAAATTTTCAGTATTTCAAAATTCAGTAGAGATGTTCGGGTTCTAAAACGTATTCCAGGAGTTCTAGAGACACTCTGCCATTCCCCTGGTCTGTTGTTTTGAGCAATGAGACTTTTCATTTTAACACGGGTGTCATACCGGCTTTTTAAGGCTCAGTAAAACATTACTTGGAACCCAGCCTAACTAACATTTTTATTTCATAGTGTTCTCAATACTTTCATACTGTTCGATAGCTCTAGGAAAATGAGTTTTTCAGTGTTTCACCAAAACCTTTTCCCGAAAACGCCAACTCCTTTTGACGGGAATAATAAATGTAAACAGTGTCACACTCGCTTCTCAGCTGTTTGAACAAGATTTCCCAGTGAAAAAATTGTGCTGTTCAGATGCTCAGTCTATTGGAATATGTATTTCTATTGTGTGAAGCACATTTCTAAATATTTCCCTAGTCTGGAGTCGTAAGTTCTGAGTCCTACACACCAAATTGTCCAGTGATTGAAGCTCATTCATTGTGAATAGCCAACATTACTACACTGTGACCTTAACCCTGTCCCTAACCCTCTAACCCAAACCCTAAACCTAGGCCACACCTGAGCCTGAACCCTACCTAGCCCAAAACCTTATCCTAACCCTAACCATGAACAGAGCCCCAATTCTCTAACCCTAATACCAGAACTAATCTCGATGACGTCATCACTCCCAGCTGGTCCCCTGGCCAAATCATTATCACCTGGGATCAATTAAGCCTCCCCACGTGGCCCCTCCCCCTTGGTGACGTCATCACATCCCGTTTAATGGCCTAACCAGGCCTCTTTCAAAATCGCCAACTCATTGTCCCGGAATAATAAATGTAACCAGTATCCAACTCTGTTCTGTGTTCTTTGAACACGATTTCCTTGTCAGGAAACAATGTGTTACAGATATTAAGGCCCTTTATTCACGTATTCCTAGTGTTTGAAGCACTTTCTTAGATATTAACCTAGGTTATCATTGTGAATTGCCCGAGTTGGAGTCTCTCTCTTCCAGTGTCTCAAGCTTTTTCATTGTGAATTCTAATTTGGTAAAACAACCTTTTTTACAAATATACCATCACTTTCAACATTATTACCACTTGACAGTCTATCCTACCTTTCACAGCGCTTTGGATACAAATTCTCAGTATTTCAAAATTCAGTAGAGATGTTCGGGTTCTAAAACGTATTCCAGGATTTCTAGAGACACTCTGCCATTCCCCTGGTCTGTTGTTTTGAGCAATGAGACTTTTCATTTTAACACGGGTGTCATACCGGCTTTTTAAAGGCACAGTAAAACATTACCTGGAACCCTAGCCTAACTAACATTTTTATTTCATAGTGTTCTCAATACTTTCATACTGTTCGATAGCTCTAGGAAAATGAGTTTTTCAGTGTTTCACCAAAACCTTTTACCGAAAACGCCAATTCCTTTTGATGGGAAAAATAAATGTAAACAGTGTCACACTCGCTTTTCAGCTGTTTGAACAAGATTTCCCAGTGACAAAATTGTGCTGTTCAGATACTCAGTCTATTGGAATATGTATTCCTATTGTGTGAAGCACATTTCTAAATATTTCCCTAGTCTGGAGTCGTAAGTTCTGAGTGCTACACACGAAATTGTCCAGTGATTGAAGCTCATTCATTGTGAATAGCAAACATTACTACACTGTGACCATAACCCTGTCCCTAACCCTCTAACCCAAACCCTAAACCTAGCCCACACCTGAGCCTGAACCCTACCTAGCCCCAAACCTTATCCTATCCCTAACCATGAACAGAGCCCCAATTCTCTAACCCTAATACCAGAACTAATCTCAAAGACGTCATCACTCCCAGCTGGTCCCCTGGCCAAATCATTATCACCTGGGATCAATTAAGCCTGCCCACGTGCCCCCTCCCCCTTGGTGACGTCATCACATCCGGTTTAATGGCCTAACCAGGCCTCTTTCAAAATCGCCTACTCATAGTCCCGGAATAATAAATGTAACCAGTATCCATCTCGGTTCTGTGTTCTTTGAACACGATTTCCTTGTCAGGAAACAATGTGTTACAGATATTAAGGCCCTTTATTCACGTATTCCTAGTGTTTGAAACACTTTCTTAGATATTAACCTAGGTTATCATTGTGAATTGCCCGAGTTGGAGTCTCTCTCTTCCAGCGTCTCAAGCTTTTTCATTGTGAATTCTAATTTGGTAAAACAACCTTTTTTACAAATATACCAGCACTTTCAACATTATTACCACTTGACAGTCTATCCTACCTTTCACAGCGCTTTGGATACAAATTCTCAGTACTTCAAAATTCAGTAGAGATGTTCGGGTTCTAAAACGTATTCCAGGAGTTCTAGAGACACTCTGCCATTCCCCTGGTCTGTTGTTTTGAGCAATGAGACTTTTCATTTTAACACGGGTGTCATACCGGCTTTTTAAAGGGACAGTAAAACATTACCTGGAACCCTAGCCAAACTAACATTTTTATTTCATAGTGTTCTCAATACTTTCATACTGTTCGATAGCTCTAGGAAAATGAGTTTTTCAGTGTGTCACCAAAACCTTTTCCCGAAAACGCCAACTCCTTTTGACGGGAAAAATAAATGTAAACAGTGTCACACTCGCTTCTCAGCTGTTTGAACAAGATTTCCCAGTGACAAAATTGTGCTGTTCAGATATTCAGTCTATTGGAATATGTATTCCTATTATGTGATGCACATTTCTAAATATTTCCCTAGTCTGGAGTCGTAAGTTCTGAGTGCTACACACCAAATTGTCCAGTGATTGAAGCTCATTCATTGTGAATAGCCAACATTACTACACTGTGACCGTAACCCTGTCCCTAACCCTCTAACCCAAACCCTAAACCTAGCCCACACCTGAGCCTGAACCCTACCTAGCCCAAAACCTTATCCTAACCCTAACCATGAACAGAGCCCCAATTCTCTAACCCTAATACCAGAACTAATCTCAAAGACGTCATCACTCCCAGCTGGTCCCCTGGACAAATTATTATCACCTGGGATCAATTAAGCCTGCCCACGTGGCCCCTCCCCCTTGGTGACGTCATCACATCCGGTTTAATGGCCTAACCAGGCCTCTTTCAAAATCGCCAACTCATTGTCCCGGAATAATAAATGTAACCAGTATCCAACTCGGTTCTGTGTTCTTTGAACATGATTTCCTTGTCAGGAAACAATGTGTTACAGATATTAAGGCCCTTTATTCATGTATTCCTAGTGTTTGAAGCACTTTCTTAGATATTAACCTAGGTTATCATTGTGAATTGCCGGAGTTGGAGTCTCTCTCTTCCAGTGTCTCAAGCTTTTTCATTGTGAATTCCAATTTGGTAAAACAACCTTTTTTACAAATATACCAGCACTTTCAACATTATTACCACTTGACAGTCTATCCTACCTTTCACAGCGCTTTGGATACAAATTCTCAGTATTTCAAAATTCAGTAGAGATGTTCGGGTTCTAAAACGTATTCCAGGAGTTCTAGAGACACTCTGCCATTCCCCTCGTCTGTTGTTTTGAGCAATGAGACTTTTCATTTTAACACGGGTGTCATACTGGCTTTTTAAAGGCACAGTAAAACATTACCTGGAACCCTAGCCTAACTAACATTTTTATTTCATAGTGTTCTCTATACTTTCATACTGTTCGATAGCTCTAGGAAAATGAGTTTTTCAGTGTTTCACCAAAACATTTTCCCGAAAACGCCAACTCCTTTTGACGGGAAAAATAAATGTAAACAGTATCACACTCGCTTCTCAGCTGTTTGAACAAGATTTCCCAGTGACAAAATTGTGCTGTTCAGATATTCAGTCTATTGGAATATGTATTGCTATTGTGTGAAGCACATTTCTAAATATTTCCCTAGTCTGGAGTCGTAAGTTCTGAGTCCTACACACCAAATTGTCCAGTGATTGAAGCTCATTCATTGTGAATAGCAACATTACTACACTGTGACCGTAACCCTGTCCCTAACCCTCTAACCCAAACCCTAAACCTAGCCCACACCTGAGCCTGAACCCTACCTAGCCCAAAACCTTATCCTAACCCTAACCATGAATAGAGCCCCAATTCTCTAACCCTAATACCAGAACTAATCTCGAAGACGTCATCACTCCCAGCTGGTCCCCTGGCCAAATCATTATCACCTGGGATCAATTAAGCCTGCCCACTTGCCCCCTCCCCCTTGGTGACGTCATCACATCCGGTTTAATGGCCTAACCAGGCCTCTTTCAAAATCGCCAACTCATTGTCCCGGAATAATAAATGTAACCAGTATCCAACTCGGTTCTGTGTTCTTTGAACACGATTTCCTTGTCAGGAAACAATGTGTTACACATATTAAGGCCCTTTTTCACGTATTCCTAGTGTTTGAAGCACTTTCTTAGATATTAACCTAGGTTATCATTGTGAATTGCCCGAGTTGGAGTCTCTCTCTTCCAGTGTCTCAAGCTTTTTCATTGTGAATTCTAATTTGGTAAAACAACCTTTTTTACAAATATACCAGCACTTTCAACATTATTACCACTTGACTGTCTATCCTACCTTTCACAGCGCTTTGGATACAAATTTTCAGTATTTCAAAATTCAGTAGAGATGTTCGGGTTCTAAAACGTATTCCAGGAGTTCTAGAGACACTCTGCCATTCCCCTGGTCTGTTGTTTTGAGCAATGAGACTTTTCATTTTAACACGGGTGTCATACCGGCTTTTTAAGGCTCAGTAAAACATTACTTGGAACCCAGCCTAACTAACATTTTTATTTCATAGTGTTCTCAATACTTTCATACTGTTCGATAGCTCTAGGAAAATGAGTTTTTCAGTGTTTCACCAAAACCTTTTCCCGAAAACGCCAACTCCTTTTGACGGGAATAATAAATGTAAACAGTGTCACACTCGCTTCTCAGCTGTTTGAACAAGATTTCCCAGTGAAAAAATTGTGCTGTTCAGATGCTCAGTCTATTGGAATATGTATTTCTATTGTGTGAAGCACATTTCTAAATATTTCCCTAGTCTGGAGTCGTAAGTTCTGAGTCCTACACACCAAATTGTCCAGTGATTGAAGCTCATTCATTGTGAATAGCCAACATTACTACACTGTGACCTTAACCCTGTCCCTAACCCTCTAACCCAAACCCTAAACCTAGGCCACACCTGAGCCTGAACCCTACCTAGCCCAAAACCTTATCCTAACCCTAACCATGAACAGAGCCCCAATTCTCTAACCCTAATACCAGAACTAATCTCGATGACGTCATCACTCCCAGCTGGTCCCCTGGCCAAATCATTATCACCTGGGATCAATTAAGCCTCCCCACGTGGCCCCTCCCCCTTGGTGACGTCATCACATCCCGTTTAATGGCCTAACCAGGCCTCTTTCAAAATCGCCAACTCATTGTCCCGGAATAATAAATGTAACCAGTATCCAACTCTGTTCTGTGTTCTTTGAACACGATTTCCTTGTCAGGAAACAATGTGTTACAGATATTAAGGCCCTTTATTCACGTATTCCTAGTGTTTGAAGCACTTTCTTAGATATTAACCTAGGTTATCATTGTGAATTGCCCGAGTTGGAGTCTCTCTCTTCCAGTGTCTCAAGCTTTTTCATTGTGAATTCTAATTTGGTAAAACAACCTTTTTTACAAATATACCATCACTTTCAACATTATTACCACTTGACAGTCTATCCTACCTTTCACAGCGCTTTGGATACAAATTCTCAGTATTTCAAAATTCAGTAGAGATGTTCGGGTTCTAAAACGTATTCCAGGATTTCTAGAGACACTCTGCCATTCCCCTGGTCTGTTGTTTTGAGCAATGAGACTTTTCATTTTAACACGGGTGTCATACCGGCTTTTTAAAGGCACAGTAAAACATTACCTGGAACCCTAGCCTAACTAACATTTTTATTTCATAGTGTTCTCAATACTTTCATACTGTTCGATACCTCTAGGAAAATGAGTTTTTCAGTGTTTCACCAAAACCTTTTACCGAAAACGCCAATTCCTTTTGATGGGAAAAATAAATGTAAACAGTGTCACACTCGCTTTTCAGCTGTTTGAACAAGATTTCCCAGTGACAAAATTGTGCTGTTCAGATACTCAGTCTATTGGAATATGTATTCCTATTGTGTGAAGCACATTTCTAAATATTTCCCTAGTCTGGAGTCGTAAGTTCTGAGTGCTACACACGAAATTGTCCAGTGATTGAAGCTCATTCATTGTGAATAGCAAACATTACTACACTGTGACCATAACCCTGTCCCTAACCCTCTAACCCAAACCCTAAACCTAGCCCACACCTGAGCCTGAACCCTACCTAGCCCCAAACCTTATCCTATCCCTAACCATGAACAGAGCCCCAATTCTCTAACCCTAATACCAGAACTAATCTCAAAGACGTCATCACTCCCAGCTGGTCCCCTGGCCAAATCATTATCACCTGGGATCAATTAAGCCTGCCCACGTGCCCCCTCCCCCTTGGTGACGTCATCACATCCGGTTTAATGGCCTAACCAGGCCTCTTTCAAAATCGCCTACTCATAGTCCCGGAATAATAAATGTAACCAGTATCCATCTCGGTTCTGTGTTCTTTGAACACGATTTCCTTGTCAGGAAACAATGTGTTACAGATATTAAGGCCCTTTATTCACGTATTCCTAGTGTTTGAAACACTTTCTTAGATATTAACCTAGGTTATCATTGTGAATTGCCCGAGTTGGAGTCTCTCTCTTCCAGCGTCTCAAGCTTTTTCATTGTGAATTCTAATTTGGTAAAACAACCTTTTTTACAAATATACCAGCACTTTCAACATTATTACCACTTGACAGTCTATCCTACCTTTCACAGCGCTTTGGATACAAATTCTCAGTACTTCAAAATTCAGTAGAGATGTTCGGGTTCTAAAACGTATTCCAGGAGTTCTAGAGACACTCTGCCATTCCCCTGGTCTGTTGTTTTGAGCAATGAGACTTTTCATTTTAACACGGGTGTCATACCGGCTTTTTAAAGGGACAGTAAAACATTACCTGGAACCCTAGCCAAACTAACATTTTTATTTCATAGTGTTCTCAATACTTTCATACTGTTCGATAGCTCTAGGAAAATGAGTTTTTCAGTGTGTCACCAAAACCTTTTCCCGAAAACGCCAACTCCTTTTGACGGGAAAAATAAATGTAAACAGTGTCACACTCGCTTCTCAGCTGTTTGAACAAGATTTCCCAGTGACAAAATTGTGCTGTTCAGATATTCAGTCTATTGGAATATGTATTCCTATTATGTGATGCACATTTCTAAATATTTCCCTAGTCTGGAGTCGTAAGTTCTGAGTGCTACACACCAAATTGTCCAGTGATTGAAGCTCATTCATTGTGAATAGCCAACATTACTACACTGTGACCGTAACCCTGTCCCTAACCCTCTAACCCAAACCCTAAACCTAGCCCACACCTGAGCCTGAACCCTACCTAGCCCAAAACCTTATCCTAACCCTAACCATGAACAGAGCCCCAATTCTCTAACCCTAATACCAGAACTAATCTCAAAGACGTCATCACTCCCAGCTGGTCCCCTGGACAAATTATTATCACCTGGGATCAATTAAGCCTGCCCACGTGGCCCCTCCCCCTTGGTGACGTCATCACATCCGGTTTAATGGCCTAACCAGGCCTCTTTCAAAATCGCCAACTCATTGTCCCGGAATAATAAATGTAACCAGTATCCAACTCGGTTCTGTGTTCTTTGAACATGATTTCCTTGTCAGGAAACAATGTGTTACAGATATTAAGGCCCTTTATTCATGTATTCCTAGTGTTTGAAGCACTTTCTTAGATATTAACCTAGGTTATCATTGTGAATTGCCCGAGTTGGAGTCTCTCTCTTCCAGTGTCTCAAGCTTTTTCATTGTGAATTCCAATTTGGTAAAACAACCTTTTTTACAAATATACCAGCACTTTCAACATTATTACCACTTGACAGTCTATCCTACCTTTCACAGCGCTTTGGATACAAATTCTCAGTATTTCAAAATTCAGTAGAGATGTTCGGGTTCTAAAACGTATTCCAGGAGTTCTAGAGACACTCTGCCATTCCCCTCGTCTGTTGTTTTGAGCAATGAGACTTTTCATTTTAACACGGGTGTCATACTGGCTTTTTAAAGGCACAGTAAAACATTACCTGGAACCCTAGCCTAACTAACATTTTTATTTCATAGTGTTCTCTATACTTTCATACTGTTCGATAGCTCTAGGAAAATGAGTTTTTCAGTGTTTCACCAAAACATTTTCCCGAAAACGCCAACTCCTTTTGACGGGAAAAATAAATGTAAACAGTATCACACTCGCTTCTCAGCTGTTTGAACAAGATTTCCCAGTGACAAAATTGTGCTGTTCAGATATTCAGTCTATTGGAATATGTATTGCTATTGTGTGAAGCACATTTCTAAATATTTCCCTAGTCTGGAGTCGTAAGTTCTGAGTCCTACACACCAAATTGTCCAGTGATTGAAGCTCATTCATTGTGAATAGCAACATTACTACACTGTGACCGTAACCCTGTCCCTAACCCTCTAACCCAAACCCTAAACCTAGCCCACACCTGAGCCTGAACCCTACCTAGCCCAAAACCTTATCCTAACCCTAACCATGAATAGAGCCCCAATTCTCTAACCCTAATACCAGAACTAATCTCGAAGACGTCATCACTCCCAGCTGGTCCCCTGGCCAAATCATTATCACCTGGGATCAATTAAGCCTGCCCACTTGCCCCCTCCCCCTTGGTGACGTCATCACATCCGGTTTAATGGCCTAACCAGGCCTCTTTCAAAATCGCCAACTCATTGTCCCGGAACAATAAATGTAACCAGTATCCAACTCGGTTCTGTGTTCTTTGAACACGATTTCCTTGTCAGGAAACAATGTGTTACACATATTAAGGCCCTTTTTCACGTATTCCTAGTGTTTGAAGCACTTTCTTAGATATTAACCTAGGTTATCATTGTGAATTGCCCGAGTTGGAGTCTCTCTCTTCCAGTGTCTCAAGCTTTTTCATTGTGAATTCTAATTTGGTAAAACAACCTTTTTTACAAATATACCAGCACTTTCAACATTATTACCACTTGACTGTCTATCCTACCTTTCACAGCGCTTTGGATACAAATTTTCAGTATTTCAAAATTCAGTAGAGATGTTCGGGTTCTAAAACGTATTCCAGGAGTTCTAGAGACACTCTGCCATTCCCCTGGTCTGTTGTTTTGAGCAATGAGACTTTTCATTTTAACACGGGTGTCATACCGGCTTTTTAAGGCTCAGTAAAACATTACTTGGAACCCAGCCTAACTAACATTTTTATTTCATAGTGTTCTCAATACTTTCATACTGTTCGATAGCTCTAGGAAAATGAGTTTTTCAGTGTTTCACCAAAACCTTTTCCCGAAAACGCCAACTCCTTTTGACGGGAATAATAAATGTAAACAGTGTCACACTCGCTTCTCAGCTGTTTGAACAAGATTTCCCAGTGAAAAAATTGTGCTGTTCAGATGCTCAGTCTATTGGAATATGTATTTCTATTGTGTGAAGCACATTTCTAAATATTTCCCTAGTCTGGAGTCGTAAGTTCTGAGTCCTACACACCAAATTGTCCAGTGATTGAAGCTCATTCATTGTGAATAGCCAACATTACTACACTGTGACCTTAACCCTGTCCCTAACCCTCTAACCCAAACCCTAAACCTAGGCCACACCTGAGCCTGAACCCTACCTAGCCCAAAACCTTATCCTAACCCTAACCATGAACAGAGCCCCAATTCTCTAACCCTAATACCAGAACTAATCTCGATGACGTCATCACTCCCAGCTGGTCCCCTGGCCAAATCATTATCACCTGGGATCAATTAAGCCTCCCCACGTGGCCCCTCCCCCTTGGTGACGTCATCACATCCCGTTTAATGGCCTAACCAGGCCTCTTTCAAAATCGCCAACTCATTGTCCCGGAATAATAAATGTAACCAGTATCCAACTCTGTTCTGTGTTCTTTGAACACGATTTCCTTGTCAGGAAACAATGTGTTACAGATATTAAGGCCCTTTATTCACGTATTCCTAGTGTTTGAAGCACTTTCTTAGATATTAACCTAGGTTATCATTGTGAATTGCCCGAGTTGGAGTCTCTCTCTTCCAGTGTCTCAAGCTTTTTCATTGTGAATTCTAATTTGGTAAAACAACCTTTTTTACAAATATACCATCACTTTCAACATTATTACCACTTGACAGTCTATCCTACCTTTCACAGCGCTTTGGATACAAATTCTCAGTATTTCAAAATTCAGTAGAGATGTTCGGGTTCTAAAACGTATTCCAGGATTTCTAGAGACACTCTGCCATTCCCCTGGTCTGTTGTTTTGAGCAATGAGACTTTTCATTTTAACACGGGTGTCATACCGGCTTTTTAAAGGCACAGTAAAACATTACCTGGAACCCTAGCCTAACTAACATTTTTATTTCATAGTGTTCTCAATACTTTCATACTGTTCGATACCTCTAGGAAAATGAGTTTTTCAGTGTTTCACCAAAACCTTTTACCGAAAACGCCAATTCCTTTTGATGGGAAAAATAAATGTAAACAGTGTCACACTCGCTTTTCAGCTGTTTGAACAAGATTTCCCAGTGACAAAATTGTGCTGTTCAGATACTCAGTCTATTGGAATATGTATTCCTATTGTGTGAAGCACATTTCTAAATATTTCCCTAGTCTGGAGTCGTAAGTTCTGAGTGCTACACACGAAATTGTCCAGTGATTGAAGCTCATTCATTGTGAATAGCAAACATTACTACACTGTGACCATAACCCTGTCCCTAACCCTCTAACCCAAACCCTAAACCTAGCCCACACCTGAGCCTGAACCCTACCTAGCCCCAAACCTTATCCTATCCCTAACCATGAACAGAGCCCCAATTCTCTAACCCTAATACCAGAACTAATCTCAAAGACGTCATCACTCCCAGCTGGTCCCCTGGCCAAATCATTATCACCTGGGATCAATTAAGCCTGCCCACGTGCCCCCTCCCCCTTGGTGACGTCATCACATCCGGTTTAATGGCCTAACCAGGCCTCTTTCAAAATCGCCTACTCATAGTCCCGGAATAATAAATGTAACCAGTATCCATCTCGGTTCTGTGTTCTTTGAACACGATTTCCTTGTCAGGAAACAATGTGTTACAGATATTAAGGCCCTTTATTCACGTATTCCTAGTGTTTGAAACACTTTCTTAGATATTAACCTAGGTTATCATTGTGAATTGCCCGAGTTGGAGTCTCTCTCTTCCAGCGTCTCAAGCTTTTTCATTGTGAATTCTAATTTGGTAAAACAACCTTTTTTACAAATATACCAGCACTTTCAACATTATTACCACTTGACAGTCTATCCTACCTTTCACAGCGCTTTGGATACAAATTCTCAGTACTTCAAAATTCAGTAGAGATGTTCGGGTTCTAAAACGTATTCCAGGAGTTCTAGAGACACTCTGCCATTCCCCTGGTCTGTTGTTTTGAGCAATGAGACTTTTCATTTTAACACGGGTGTCATACCGGCTTTTTAAAGGGACAGTAAAACATTACCTGGAACCCTAGCCAAACTAACATTTTTATTTCATAGTGTTCTCAATACTTTCATACTGTTCGATAGCTCTAGGAAAATGAGTTTTTCAGTGTGTCACCAAAACCTTTTCCCGAAAACGCCAACTCCTTTTGACGGGAAAAATAAATGTAAACAGTGTCACACTCGCTTCTCAGCTGTTTGAACAAGATTTCCCAGTGACAAAATTGTGCTGTTCAGATATTCAGTCTATTGGAATATGTATTCCTATTATGTGATGCACATTTCTAAATATTTCCCTAGTCTGGAGTCGTAAGTTCTGAGTGCTACACACCAAATTGTCCAGTGATTGAAGCTCATTCATTGTGAATAGCCAACATTACTACACTGTGACCGTAACCCTGTCCCTAACCCTCTAACCCAAACCCTAAACCTAGCCCACACCTGAGCCTGAACCCTACCTAGCCCAAAACCTTATCCTAACCCTAACCATGAACAGAGCCCCAATTCTCTAACCCTAATACCAGAACTAATCTCAAAGACGTCATCACTCCCAGCTGGTCCCCTGGACAAATTATTATCACCTGGGATCAATTAAGCCTGCCCACGTGGCCCCTCCCCCTTGGTGACGTCATCACATCCGGTTTAATGGCCTAACCAGGCCTCTTTCAAAATCGCCAACTCATTGTCCCGGAATAATAAATGTAACCAGTATCCAACTCGGTTCTGTGTTCTTTGAACATGATTTCCTTGTCAGGAAACAATGTGTTACAGATATTAAGGCCCTTTATTCATGTATTCCTAGTGTTTGAAGCACTTTCTTAGATATTAACCTAGGTTATCATTGTGAATTGCCCGAGTTGGAGTCTCTCTCTTCCAGTGTCTCAAGCTTTTTCATTGTGAATTCCAATTTGGTAAAACAACCTTTTTTACAAATATACCAGCACTTTCAACATTATTACCACTTGACAGTCTATCCTACCTTTCACAGCGCTTTGGATACAAATTCTCAGTATTTCAAAATTCAGTAGAGATGTTCGGGTTCTAAAACGTATTCCAGGAGTTCTAGAGACACTCTGCCATTCCCCTCGTCTGTTGTTTTGAGCAATGAGACTTTTCATTTTAACACGGGTGTCATACTGGCTTTTTAAAGGCACAGTAAAACATTACCTGGAACCCTAGCCTAACTAACATTTTTATTTCATAGTGTTCTCTATACTTTCATACTGTTCGATAGCTCTAGGAAAATGAGTTTTTCAGTGTTTCACCAAAACATTTTCCCGAAAACGCCAACTCCTTTTGACGGGAAAAATAAATGTAAACAGTATCACACTCGCTTCTCAGCTGTTTGAACAAGATTTCCCAGTGACAAAATTGTGCTGTTCAGATATTCAGTCTATTGGAATATGTATTGCTATTGTGTGAAGCACATTTCTAAATATTTCCCTAGTCTGGAGTCGTAAGTTCTGAGTCCTACACACCAAATTGTCCAGTGATTGAAGCTCATTCATTGTGAATAGCAACATTACTACACTGTGACCGTAACCCTGTCCCTAACCCTCTAACCCAAACCCTAAACCTAGCCCACACCTGAGCCTGAACCCTACCTAGCCCAAAACCTTATCCTAACCCTAACCATGAATAGAGCCCCAATTCTCTAACCCTAATACCAGAACTAATCTCGATGACGTCATCACTCCCAGCTGGTCCCCTGGCCAAATCATTATCACCTGGGATCAATTAAGCCTGCCCACTTGCCCCCTCCCCCTTGGTGACGTCATCACATCCGGTTTAATGGCCTAACCAGGCCTCTTTCAAAATCGCCAACTCATTGTCCCGGAATAATAAATGTAACCAGTATCCAACTCGGTTCTGTGTTCTTTGAACACGATTTCCTTGTCAGGAAACAATGTGTTACACATATTAAGGCCCTTTTTCACGTATTCCTAGTGTTTGAAGCACTTTCTTAGATATTAACCTAGGTTATCATTGTGAATTGCCCGAGTTGGAGTCTCTCTCTTCCAGTGTCTCAAGCTTTTTCATTGTGAATTCTAATTTGGTAAAACAACCTTTTTTACAAATATACCAGCACTTTCAACATTATTACCACTTGACTGTCTATCTTACCTTTCACAGCGCTTTGGATACAAATTTTCAGTATTTCAAAATTCAGTAGAGATGTTCGGGTTCTAAAACGTATTCCAGGAGTTCTAGAGACACTCTGCCATTCCCCTGGTCTGTTGTTTTGAGCAATGAGACTTTTCATTTTAACACGGGTGTCATACCGGCTTTTTAAGGCTCAGTAAAACATTACTTGGAACCCAGCCTAACTAACATTTTTATTTCATAGTGTTCTCAATACTTTCATACTGTTCGATAGCTCTAGGAAAATGAGTTTTTCAGTGTTTCACCAAAACCTTTTCCCGAAAACGCCAACTCCTTTTGACGGGAATAATAAATGTAAACAGTGTCACACTCGCTTCTCAGCTGTTTGAACAAGATTTCCCAGTGAAAAAATTGTGCTGTTCAGATGCTCAGTCTATTGGAATATGTATTGCTATTGTGTGAAGCACATTTCTAAATATTTCCCTAGTCTGGAGTCGTAAGTTCTGACTGCTACACACCAAATGTCCAGAGATTGAAGCTCATTCATTGTGAATAGCCAACATGACTACACTGTGACCGTAACCCTGTCCCTAAGCCTCTAACCCAAACCCTAAACCTAGCCCACACCTGAGCCTGAACCCTACCTAGTCCAAAACCTTATCCTAACCCTAACCATGAACAGAGCCCCAATTCTCTAACCCTAATACCAGAACTAATCTCGATGACGTCATCACTCCCAGCTGGTCTCCTGGCCAAATCAGTATCACCTACCATCAATTAAGCCTGCCCACGTGGAACCTCCCCCTTGGTGACGTCATCACATTCGGTTTAATGGCCTAACCAGGCTTTTTTCAAAATCGCCAACTCATTGTCCCGGAATAATAAATGTAACCAGTATCCAACTCGGTTCTATGTTCTTTGAACACGATTTCCTTGTCAGGAAACAATGTGTTACAGATATTAAGGCCCTTTATTCACGTATTCCTAGTGTTTGAAGCACTTTCTTAGATATTAACCTAGGTTATCAGTGTGAATTTCCCGAGTTGGAGTCTCTCTCTTCCAGTGTCTCAAGCTTTTTCATTGTAAATTCTAATTTGGTAAAACAACCTTTTTTACAAATATACCAGCACTTTCAACATTATTACCACTTGACAGTCTATCCTACCTTTCACAGCGCTTTGGATACAAATTCTCAGTATTTCAAAATTCAATAGAGATGTTCGGGTTCTAAAACGTATTCCAGGAGTTCTAGAGACACTCTGCCATTCCCCTGGTCTGTTGTTTTGAGCAATGAGACTTTTCATTTTAACACGGGTGTCATACTGGCTTTTTAAAGGCACAGTAAAACATTACTTGGAACCCTAGCCTAACTAACATTTTTATTTCATAGTGTTCTCAATACTTTCATACTGTTCGATAGCTCTAGGAAAATGAGTTTTTCTGTGTTTCACCAAAACCTTTTCCCGAAAACGCCAACTCCTTTTGACGGGAAAAATAAATGTAAACAGTGTCACAGTCGCTTCTCAGCTGTGTGAACAAGATTTCCCAGTGACAAAATTTTGCTGTTCAGATACTCAGTCTATTGGAATATGTATTCCTATTGTGTGAAGCACATTGCTAAATATTTCCCTAGTCTGGAGTCGTAAGTTCTGAGTGCTACACACCAAATTGTCCAGTGAGTGAATCTCATTCATTGTGAATAGCCAACATTACTACACTGTGACCGTAACCCTGTCCCTAACCCTCTAACCCAAACCCTACACCTAGCCCACACCTGAGCCTGAACCCTACCTAGCCCAAAACCTTATCCTAACCCTAACCATGAACAGAGCCCCAATTCTCTAACCCTAATACCAGAACTAATCTCGATGACGTCATCACTCCCAGCTGGTCCCCTGGCCAAATCATTATCACCTGGGATCAATTACGCCTGCCCACGTGGCCCCTCCCCCTTGGTGACGTCATCACATCCGGTTTAATGGCCTATCCAGGCCTCTTTCAAAATCGCCAACCCATTGTCCCGGAATAATATATGTAACCAGTATCCAACTCGGTTCTGTGTTCTTTGAACACAATTTCCTTGTCAGGAAACAATGTGTTACAGATATTAAGGCCCTTTATTCACGTATTCCTAGTGTTTGAAACACTTTCTTAGATATTAACCTAGGTTATCATTGTGAATTTCCCGAGTTGGAGTCTCTCTCTTCCAGTGTCTCAAGCTTTTTCATTGTGAATTCTAATTTGGTAAAACAACCTTTTTTACAAATATACCAGCACTTTCAACATTATTACCACTTGACAGTCTATCCTACCTTTCACAGCGCTTTGGATACAAATTCTCAGTATTTCAAAATTCAGTAGAGATGTTCGGGTTCTAAAACGTATTCCAGGAGTTCTAGAGACACTCTGCCATTCCCCTGGTCTGTTGTTTTGAGCAATGAGACTTTTCATTTTAACACGGGTGTCATACCGGCTTTTTAAAGGCACAGTAAAACATTACCTGGAACCCTAGCCTAACTAACATTTTTATTTCATAGTGTTCTCAATACTTTCATACTGTTCGATAGCTCTAGGAAAATGAGTTTTTCAGTGTTTCACCAAAACCTTTTCCCGAAAACGCCAACTCCTTTTGACGGGAAAAATAAATGTAAACAGTGTCACACTCACTTCTCAGCTGTTTGAACAAGATTTCCCAGTGACAAAATTGTGCTGTTCAGATATTCAGTCTATTGGAATATGTATTCCTATTGTATGAAGCAAATTTCTAAATATTTCCCTAGTCTGGAGTCGTAAGTTCTGAGTGCTACACACCAAATTGTCCAGTGATTGAAGCTCATTCATTGTGAATAGCCAACACTACTACACTGTGACCGTAACCCTGTCCCTAACCCGCTAACCCAAACCCTAAACCTAGCCCACACCTGAGCATGAACCCTACCTAGCCCAAAACATTATCCTAACCCTAACCATGAACAGAGCCCCAATTCTCTAACCCTAATACCAGAACTAATCTCGAAGACGTCATCACTCCCAGCTGGTCCCCTGGCCAAATCATTATCACCTGGGATCAATTAAGCCTGCCCACGTGGCACCTCCCCCTTGGTGATGTCATCACATCCGGTTCAATGGCCTAACCAGGCCTCTTTCAAAATCGCCAACTCATTGTCCCGGAATAATAAATGTAACCAGTATCCAACTCGGTTCTGTGTTCTTTGAACACGATTTCCTTGTCAGGAAACAATGTGTTACAGATATTAAGGCCCTTTATTCACGTATTCCTAGTGTTTGAAACACTTTCTTAGATATTAACCTAGGTTATCATTGTGAATTGCCCGAGTTGGAGTCTCTCTCTTCCAGTGTCTTAAGCTTTTTCATTATGAATTCTAATTTGGTAATACAACCTTTTTTACAAATATACCAGCACTTTCAACATTGTTACCACTTGACAGTCTATCCTACCTTTCACAGTGCTTTGGATACAAATTCTCAGTATTTCAAAATTCAGTAGAGATGTTCGGGTTCTAAAACGTATTCCAGGAGTCCTAGAGACACTCTGCCATTCCCCTGGTCTGTTGTTTTGAGCAATGAGAATTTTCATTTTAACACGGGTGTCATACCGGCTTTTTAAAGGCACAGTAAAACATTACTTGGAACCCTAGCCTAACTAACATTTTTATTTCATAGTGTTCTCAATACTTTCATACTGTTCGATAGCTCTAGGAAAATGAGTTTTTCAGTGTTTCACCAAAACCTTTTCCGGAAAACGCCAACTCCTTTTGAGGGGAAAAATAAATGTAAACAGTGTCACACTCACTTCTCAGCTGTTTGAACAAGATTTCCCAGTGACAAAATTGTGCTGTTCAGATATTCAGTCTATTGGAATATGTATTCCTATTGTGTGAAGCACATTTCTAAATATTTCCCTAGTCTGGAGTCGTAAGTTCTGACTGCTACACACCAAATGTCCAGAGATTGAAGCTCATTCATTGTGAATAGCCAACATGACTACACTGTGACCGTAACCCTGTCCCTAAGCCTCTAACCCAAACCCTAAGCCTAGCCCACACCTGAGCCTGAACCCTACCTAGCCCAAAACCTTATCCTAACCCTAACCATGAACAGAGCCCCAATTCTCTAACCCTAATACCAGAACTAATCTCGATGACTTCATCACTCCCAGCTGGTCCCCTGGCCAAATCAGTATCACCTGCGATCAATTAAGCCTGCCCACGTGGCCCCTCCCCCTTGGTGACGTCATCACATTCGGTTTAATGGCCTAACCAGGCTTTTTTCAAAATCGCCAACTCATTGTCCTGGAATAATAAATGTAACCAGTATCCAACTCGGTTCTATGTTCTTTGAACACGATTTCCTTGTCAGGAAACAATGTGTTACAGATATTATGGCCCTTTATTCACGTATTCCTAGTGTTGGAAGCACTTTCTTAGATATTAACCTAGGTTATCATTGTGAATTTCCCGAGTTGGAGTCTCTCTCTTCCAGTGTCTCAAGCTTTTTCATTGTGAATTCTAATTTGGTAAAACAACCTTTTTTACAAATATACCAGCACTTTCGACATTATTAGCACTTGACAGTCTATCCTACCTTTCACAGCGCTTTGGATACAAATTCTCAGTATTTCAAAATTCAGTAGAGATGTTCGGGTTCTAAAACGTATTCCAGGAGTTCTAGAGACACTCTGCCATTCCCCTGGTCTGTTGTTTTGAGCAATGAGACTTTTCATTTTAACACGGGTGTCATACCGGCTTTTTAAAGGCACAGTAAAACATTACTTGGAACCCTAGCCTGACTAACATTTTTATTTCATAGTGTTCTCAATACTTTCATACTGTTCGATAGCTCTAGGAAAATGAGTTTTTCAGAGTTTCACCAAAACCTTTTCCCGAAAACGCCAACTCCTTTTGACGGGAAAAATAAATGTAAACAGTGTCACACTCACTTCTCAGCTGTTTGAACAAGATTTCCCAGTGACAAAATTGTGCTGTTCAGATATTCAGTCTATTGGAATATGTATTCCTATTGTGTGAAGCACATTTCTAAATATTTCCCTAGTCTGGAGTCGTAAGTTCTGACTGCTACACACCAAATGTCCAGAGATTGAAGCTCATTCATTGTGAATAGCCAACATGACTACACTGTGACCTTAACCCTTTCCCTAAGCCTCTAACCCAAACCCTAAACCTAGCCCACACCTGAGCCTGAACCCTACCTAGCCCAAAACCTTATCCTAACCCTAACCATGAACAGAGCCCCAATTCTCTAACCCTAATACCAGAACTAATCTCGATGACGTCATCACTCCCAGCTGGTCCCCTGGCCAAATCAGTATCACCTGCGATCAATTAAGCCTGCCCACGTGGCCCCTCCCCCTTGGTGACGTCATCACATTCGGTTTAATGGCCTAACCAGGCTTCTTTCAAAATGGCCAACTCATTGTCCCGGAATAATAAATGTAACCAGTATCCAACTCGGTTCTATGTTCTTTGTACACGATTTCCTTGTCAGGAAACAATGTGTTACAGATATTATGGCCCTTTATTCACGTATTCCTAGTGTTGGAAGCACTTTCTTAGATATTAACCTAGGTTATCATTGTGAATTTCCCGAGTTGGAGTCTCTCTCTTCCAGTGTCTCAAGCTTTTTCATTGTGAATTCTAATTTGGTAAAACAACCTTTTTTACAAATATACCAGCACTTTCGACATTATTACCACTTGACAGTCTATCCTACCTTTCACAGCGCTTTGGATACAAATTCTCAGTATTTCAAAATTCAGTAGAGATGTTCGGGTTCTAAAACGTATTCCAGGAGTTCTAGAGACACTCTGCCATTCCCCTGGTCTGTTGTTTTGAGCAATGAGACTTTTCATTTTAACACGGGTGTCATACCGGCTTTTTAAAGGCACAGTAAAACATTACTTGGAACCCTAGCCTGACTAACATTTTTATTTCATAGTGTTCTCAATACTTTCATACTGTTCGATAGCTCTAGGAAAATGAGTTTTTCAGTGTTTCACCAAAACCTTTTCCCGAAAACGCCAACTCCTTTTGACGGGAAAAATAAATGTAAACAGTGTCACACTCGCTTCTCAGCTGTTTGAACAAGATTTCCCAGTGACAAAATTGTGCTGTTCAGATATTCAGTCTATTGGAATATGTATTCCTATTGTGTGAAGCACATTTCTAAATATTTCCCTAGTCTGGAGTCGTAAGTTCTGACTGCTACACGCCAAATGTCCAGAGATTGAAGCTCATTCATTGTGAATAGCCAACATTACTACACTGTGACCTTAACCCTGTCCCTAAGCCTCTAACCCAAACCCTAAACCTAGCCCACACCTGAGCCTGAACCCTACCTAGCCCAAAACCTTATCCTAACCCTAACCATGAACAGAGCCCCAATTCTCTAACCCTAATACCAGAACTAATCTCGATGACGTCATCACTCCCAGCTGGTCCCCTGGCCAAATCAGTATCACCTGCGATCAATTAAGCCTGCCCACGTGGCCCCTCCACCTTGGTGACGTCATCACATTCGGTTTAATGGCCTAACCAGGCTTTTTTCAAAATCGCCAACTCATTGTCCCGGAATAATAAATGTAACCAGTATCCAACTCGGTTCTATGTTCTTTGAACACGATTTCCTTGTCAGGAAACAATGTGTTACAGATATTAAGGCCCTTTATTCACGTATTCCTAGTGTTTGAAGCACTTTCTTAGATATTAACCTAGGTTATCAGTGTGAATTTCCCGAGTTGGAGTCTCTCTCTTCCAGTGTCTCAAGCTTTTTCATTGTAAATTCTAATTTGGTAAAACAACCTTTTTTACAAATATACCAGCACTTTCAACATTATTACCACTTGACAGTCTATCCTACCTTTCACAGCGCTTTGGATACAAATTCTCAGTATTTCAAAATTCAGTAGAGATGTTCGGGTTCTAAAACGTAATCCAGGAGTTCTAGAGACACTCTGCCATTCCCCTGGTCTGTTGTTTTGAGCAATGAGACTTTTCATTTTAACACGGGTGTCGTACCGGCTTTTTAAAGGCACAGTAAAACATTACTTGGAACCCTAGCCTAACTAACATTTTTATTTCATAGTGTTCTCAGTACTTTCATACTGTTCGATAGCTCTAGGAAAATGAGTTTTTCAGTGTTTCACCAAAACCTTTTCACGAAAACGCCAACTCCTTTTGACGGGAAAAATAAATGTAAACAGTGTCACACTCGCTTCTCAGCTGTGTGAACAAGATTTCCCAGTGACAAAATTGTGCTGTTCAGATACTCATTCTATTGGAATATGTATTCCTATTGTGTGAAGCACATTTCTAAATATTTCCCTAGTCTGGAGTCGTAAGTTCTGAGTGCTACACACCGAATTGTCCAGTGATTGAAGCTCATTCATTGTGAATAGCCAACATGACTACACTGGGACCGTAACCCTGTCCCTAACCCTCTAACCCAAACCCTAAACCTAGCCCACACCTGAGCCTGAACCCTACCTAGTCCAAAACCTTATCCTAACCCTAACCATGAACAGAGCCCCAATTCTCTAACCCTAATACCAGAACTAATCTCGATGACTTCATCACTCCCAGCTGGTCCCCTGGCCAAATCATTATCACCTGGGATCAATTAAGCCTGCCCACGTGGCCCCTCCCCCTTGGTGACGTCATCACATCCGGTTTAATGGCCTAACCAGGCTTCTTTCAAAATCGCCAACTCATTGTCCCGGAATAATAAATGTAACCAGTATCCAACTCGGTTCTATGTTCTTTGAACACGATTTCCTTGTCAGGAAACAATGTGTTACAGATATTAAGGCCCTTTATTCACGTATTCCTAGTGTTTGAAGCACTTTCTTAGATATTAACCTAGGTTATCAGTGTGAATTTCCCGAGTTGGAGTCTCTCTCTTCCAGTGTCTCAAGCTTTTTCATTGTAAATTCTAATTTGGTAAAACAACCTTTTTTACAAATATACCAGCACTTTCAACATTATTACCACTTGACAGTCTATCCTACCTTTCACAGCGCGTTGGATACAAATTCTCAGTATTTCAAAATTCAGTAGAGATGTTCGGGTTCTAAAACGTCTTCCAGGAGTTCTAGAGACACTCTGCCATTCCCCTGGTCTGTTGTTTTGAGCAATGAGACTTTTCATTTTAACATGGGTGTCATACTGGCTTTTTAAAGGCACAGTAAAACATTACTTGGAACCCTAGCCTAACTAACATTTTTATTTCATAGTGTTCTCAATACTTTCATACTCTTCGATAGCTCTAGGAAAATGAGTTTTTCAGTGTTTCACCAAAACCTTTTCCCGAAAACGCCAACTCCTTTTGACGGGAAAAATAAATGTAAACAGTGTCACACTCGCTTCTCAGCTGTGTGAACAAGATTTCCCAGTGACAAAATTTTGCTGTTCAGATACTCAGTCTATTGGAATATGTATTCCTATTGTGTGAAGCACATTTCTAAATATTTCCCTAGTCTGGAGTCGTAAGTTCTGAGTGCTACACACCAAATTGTCCAGTGATTGAAGCTCATTCATTGTGAATAGCCAACATTACTACACTGTGACCGAAACCCTGTCCCTAACCCTCTAACCCAAACCCTAAACCTAGCCCACACCTGAGCCTGAACCCTACCTAGCCCAAAACCTTATCCTAACCCTGACCATGAACAGAGCCCCAATTCTCTAACCCTAATACCAGAACTAATCTCGATGACATCATCACTCCCAGCTGGTCCCCTGGCCAAATCATTATCACCTGGGATCAATTAAGCCTGCCCACGTGGCCCCTCCCCCTTGGTGACGTCATCAAATCCGGTTTAATGGCCTAACCAGGCCTCTTTCAAAATTGCCAACCTATTGTCCCGGAATAATAAATGTAACCAGTATCCAACTCGGTTCTATGTTCTTTGAACACGATTTCCTTGTCAGGAAACAATGTGTTACAGATACTAAGGCCCTTTATTCACGTATTCCTAGTGTTTGAAGCACTTTCTTAGATATTAACCTAGGTTATCATTGTGAATTTCCCGAGTTGGAGTCTCTCTCTTCCAGTGTCTCAAGCTTTTTCATTGTGAATTCTAATTTGGTAAAACAACCTTTTTTACAAATATACCATCACTTTCAACATTATTACCACTTGAAAATCTATCCTACCTTTCACAGCGCTTTGGATACAAATTCTCAGTATTTCAAAATTCATTAGAGATGTTCGGGTTCTAAAACGTATTCCAGGAGTTCTAGAGACACTCTGCCATTCCCCTGGTCTGTTGTTTTGAGCAACAAGACTTTTCATTTTAACACGGGTGTCATACTGGCTTTTTAATGGCACAGTAAAACATTACTTGGAACCCTAGCCTGACTAACATTTTTATTTCATAGTGTTCTCAATACTTTCATACTGTTCGATAGCTCTAGGAAAATGAGTTTTTCAGTGTTTCACCAAAACCTTTTCCCGAAAACGCCAACTCTTTTGACAGGAAAAATAAATGTAAACAGTGTCACACTCGCATCTCAGCTGTTTTAACAAGATTTCCCAGTGACAAAATTGTGCTGTTCAGATATTCAGTCTATTGGAATATGTATTCCTATTGTGTGAAGCACATTTCTAAATATTTCCCTAGTCTGGAGTCGTAAGTTCTGAGTGCTACACACCAAACTGTCCAGTGATTGAAGCTCTTTCATTGTGAATAGCCAACATTACTACACTGTGACCGTAACCCTGTCCCTAACCCTCTAACCCAAACCCTAAACCTAGCCCACACCTGAGCCTGAACCCTACCTAGCCCAAAACCTTTTCCTAACCCTAAACATGAACAGAGCCCCAATTCTCTAACCCTAATACCAGAACTAATCTCGATGACGTCATCACTCCCAGCTGGTCCCCTGGCCAAATCATTATCACCTGGGATCAATTAAGCCTGCCCACGTGGCCCCTCCCCCTTGGTGACGTCATCACATCCGGTTTAATGGCCTAACCAGGCTTCTTTCAAAATCGCCAACTCATTGTCCCGGAATAATAAATGTAACCAGTATCCAACTCGGTTCTATGTTCTTTGAACACGATTTCCTTGTCAGGAAACAATGTGTTACAGATATTATGGCCCTTTATTCACGTATTCCTAGTGTTGGAAGCACTTTCTTAGATATTAACCTAGGTTATCATTGTGAATTTCCCGAGTTGGAGTCTCTCTCTTCCAGTGTCTCAAGCTTTTTCATTGTGAATTCTAATTTGGTAAAACAACCTTTTTTACAAATATACCAGCACTTTCGACATTATTACCACTTGACAGTCTATCCTACCTTTCACAGCGCTTTGGATACAAATTCTCAGTATTTCAAAATTCAGTAGAGATGTTCGGGTTCTAAAACGTATTCCAGGAGTTCTAGAGACACTCTGCCATTCCCCTGGTCTGTTGTTTTGAGCAATGAGACTTTTCATTTTAACACGGGTGTCATACCGGCTTTTTAAAGGCACAGTAAAACAATACTTGGAACCCTAGCCTGACTAACATTTTTATTTCATAGTGTTCTCAATACTTTCATACTGTTCGATAGCTCTAGGAAAATGAGTTTTTCTGTGTTTCACCAAAACCTTTTCCCGAAAACGCCAACTCCTTTTGACGGGAAAAATAAATGTAAACAGTGTCACACTCACTTCTCAGCTGTTTGAACAAGATTTCCCAGTGACAAAATTGTGCTGTTCAGATATTCAGTCTATTGGAATATGTATTGCTATTGTGTGAAGCACATTTCTAAATATTTCCCTAGTCTGGAGTCGTAAGTTCTGACTGCTACACACCAAATGTCCAGAGATTGAAGCTCATTCATTGTGAATAGCCAACATGACTACACTGTGACCGTAACCTTGTCCCTAAGCCTCTAACCCAAACCCTAAACCTAGCCCACACCTGAGCCTGAACCCTACCTAGTCCAAAACCTTATCCTAACCCTAACCATGAACAGAGCCCCAATTCTCTAACCCTAATACCAGAACTAATCTCGATGACGTCATCACTCCCAGCTGGTCCCCTGGCCAAATCAGTATCACCTACCATCAATTAAGCCTGCCCACGTGGAACCTCCCCCTTGGTGACGTCATCACATTCGGTTTAATGGCCTAACCAGGCTTTTTTCAAAATCGCCAACTCATTGTCCCGGAATAATAAATGTAACCAGTATCCAACTCGGTTCTATGTTCTTTGAACACGATTTCCTTGTCAGGAAACAATGTGTTACAGATATTAAGGCCCTTTATTCACGTATTCCTAGTGTTTGAAGCACTTTCTTAGATATTAACCTAGGTTATCAGTGTGAATTTCCCGAGTTGGAGTCTCTCTCTTCCAGTGTCTCAAGCTTTTTCATTGTAAATTCTAATTTGGTAAAACAACCTTTTTTACAAATATACCAGCACTTTCAACATTATTACCACTTGACAGTCTATCCTACCTTTCACAGCGCTTTGGATACAAATTCTCAGTATTTCAAAATTCAGTAGAGATGTTCGGGTTCTAAAACGTATTCCAGGAGTCCTAGAGACACTCTGCCATTCCCCTGGTCTGTTGTTTTGAGCAATGAGAATTTTCATTTTAACACGGGTGTCATACCGGCTTTTTAAAGGCACAGTAAAACATTACTTGGAACCCTAGCCTAACTAACATTTTTATTTCATAGTGTTCTCAATACTTTCATACTGTTCGATAGCTCTAGGAAAATGAGTTTTTCAGTGTTTCACCAAAACCTTTTCCGGAAAACGCCAACTCCTTTTGAGGGGAAAAATAAATGTAAACAGTGTCACACTCACTTCTCAGCTGTTTGAACAAGATTTCCCAGTGACAAAATTGTGCTGTTCAGATATTCAGTCTATTGGAATATGTATTCCTATTGTGTGAAGCACATTTCTAAATATTTCCCTAGTCTGGAGTCGTAAGTTCTGACTGCTACACACCAAATGTCCAGAGATTGAAGCTCATTCATTGTGAATAGCCAACATGACTACACTGTGACCGTAACCCTGTCCCTAAGCCTCTAACCCAAACCCTAAGCCTAGCCCACACCTGAGCCTGAACCCTACCTAGCCCAAAACCTTATCCTAACCCTAACCATGAACAGAGCCCCAATTCTCTAACCCTAATACCAGAACTAATCTCGATGACTTCATCACTCCCAGCTGGTCCCCTGGCCAAATCAGTATCACCTGCGATCAATTAAGCCTGCCCACGTGGCCCCTCCCCCTTGGTGACGTCATCACATTCGGTTTAATGGCCTAACCAGGCTTTTTTCAAAATCGCCAACTCATTGTCCTGGAATAATAAATGTAACCAGTATCCAACTCGGTTCTATGTTCTTTGAACACGATTTCCTTGTCAGGAAACAATGTGTTACAGATATTATGGCCCTTTATTCACGTATTCCTAGTGTTGGAAGCACTTTCTTAGATATTAACCTAGGTTATCATTGTGAATTTCCCGAGTTGGAGTCTCTCTCTTCCAGTGTCTCAAGCTTTTTCATTGTGAATTCTAATTTGGTAAAACAACCTTTTTTACAAATATACCAGCACTTTCGACATTATTAGCACTTGACAGTCTATCCTACCTTTCACAGCGCTTTGGATACAAATTCTCAGTATTTCAAAATTCAGTAGAGATGTTCGGGTTCTAAAACGTATTCCAGGAGTTCTAGAGACACTCTGCCATTCCCCTGGTCTGTTGTTTTGAGCAATGAGACTTTTCATTTTAACACGGGTGTCATACCGGCTTTTTAAAGGCACAGTAAAACATTACTTGGAACCCTAGCCTGACTAACATTTTTATTTCATAGTGTTCTCAATACTTTCATACTGTTCGATAGCTCTAGGAAAATGAGTTTTTCAGAGTTTCACCAAAACCTTTTCCCGAAAACGCCAACTCCTTTTGACGGGAAAAATAAATGTAAACAGTGTCACACTCACTTCTCAGCTGTTTGAACAAGATTTCCCAGTGACAAAATTGTGCTGTTCAGATATTCAGTCTATTGGAATATGTATTCCTATTGTGTGAAGCACATTTCTAAATATTTCCCTAGTCTGGAGTCGTAAGTTCTGACTGCTACACACCAAATGTCCAGAGATTGAAGCTCATTCATTGTGAATAGCCAACATGACTACACTGTGACCTTAACCCTGTCCCTAAGCCTCTAACCCAAACCCTAAACCTAGCCCACACCTGAGCCTGAACCCTACCTAGCCCAAAACCTTATCCTAACCCTAACCATGAACAGAGCCCCAATTCTCTAACCCTAATACCAGAACTAATCTCGATGACGTCATCACTCCCAGCTGGTCCCCTGGCCAAATCAGTATCACCTGCGATCAATTAAGCCTGCCCACGTGGCCCCTCCCCCTTGGTGACGTCATCACATTCGGTTTAATGGCCTAACCAGGCTTCTTTCAAAATCGCCAACTCATTGTCCCGGAATAATAAATGTAACCAGTATCCAACTCGGTTCTATGTTCTTTGTACACGATTTCCTTGTCAGGAAACAATGTGTTACAGATATTATGGCCCTTTATTCACGTATTCCTAGTGTTGGAAGCACTTTCTTAGATATTAACCTAGGTTATCATTGTGAATTTCCCGAGTTGGAGTCTCTCTCTTCCAGTGTCTCAAGCTTTTTCATTGTGAATTCTAATTTGGTAAAACAACCTTTTTTACAAATATACCAGCACTTTCGACATTATTACCACTTGACAGTCTATCCTACCTTTCACAGCGCTTTGGATACAAATTCTCAGTATTTCAAAATTCAGTAGAGATGTTCGGGTTCTAAAACGTATTCCAGGAGTTCTAGAGACACTCTGCCATTCCCCTGGTCTGTTGTTTTGAGCAATGAGACTTTTCATTTTAACACGGGTGTCATACCGGCTTTTTAAAGGCACAGTAAAACATTACTTGGAACCCTAGCCTGACTAACATTTTTATTTCATAGTGTTCTCAATACTTTCATACTGTTCGATAGCTCTAGGAAAATGAGTTTTTCAGTGTTTCACCAAAACCTTTTCCCGAAAACGCCAACTCCTTTTGACGGGAAAAATAAATGTAAACAGTGTCACACTCACTTCTCAGCTGTTTGAACAAGATTTCCCAGTGACAAAATTGTGCTGTTCAGATATTCAGTCTATTGGAATATGTATTCCTATTGTGTGAAGCACATTTCTAAATATTTCCCTAGTCTGGAGTCGTAAGTTCTGACTGCTACACGCCAAATGTCCAGAGATTGAAGCTCATTCATTGTGAATAGCCAACATTACTACACTGTGACCTTAACCCTGTCCCTAAGCCTCTAACCCAAACCCTAAACCTAGCCCACACCTGAGCCTGAACCCTACCTAGCCCAAAACCTTATCCTAACCCTAACCATGAACAGAGCCCCAATTCTCTAACCCTAATACCAGAACTAATCTCGATGACGTCATCACTCCCAGCTGGTCCCCTGGCCAAATCAGTATCACCTGCGATCAATTAAGCCTGCCCACGTGGCCCCTCCACCTTGGTGACGTCATCACATTCGGTTTAATGGCCTAACCAGGCTTTTTTCAAAATCGCCAACTCATTGTCCCGGAATAATAAATGTAACCAGTATCCAACTCGGTTCTATGTTCTTTGAACACGATTTCCTTGTCAGGAAACAATGTGTTACAGATATTAAGGCCCTTTATTCACGTATTCCTAGTGTTTGAAGCACTTTCTTAGATATTAACCTAGGTTATCAGTGTGAATTTCCCGAGTTGGAGTCTCTCTCTTCCAGTGTCTCAAGCTTTTTCATTGTAAATTCTAATTTGGTAAAACAACCTTTTTTACAAATATACCAGCACTTTCAACATTATTACCACTTGACAGTCTATCCTACCTTTCACAGCGCTTTGGATACAAATTCTCAGTATTTAAAAATTCAGTAGAGATGTTCGGGTTCTAAAACGTATTCCAGGAGTTCTAGAGACACTCTGCCATTCCCCTGGTCTGTTGTTTTGAGCAATGAGACTTTTCATTTTAACACGGGTGTCATACCGGCTTTTTAAAGGCACAGTAAAACATTACTTGGAACCCTAGCCTGACTAACATTTTTATTTCATAGTGTTCTCAATACTTTCATACTGTTCGATAGCTCTAGGAAAATGAGTTTTTCAGTGTTTCACCAAAACCTTTTCCCGAAAACGCCAACTCCTTTTGACGGGAAAAATAAATGTAAACAGTGTCACATTAGCTTCTCAGCTGTTTGAACAAGATTTCCCAGTGACAAAATTGTGCTGTTCAGATACTCAGTCTATTGGAATATGTATTCCTATTGTGTGAAGCACATTTCTAAATATTTCCCTAGTCTGGAGTCGTAAGTTCTGAGTGCTACACACCAAATTGTCCAGTGATTGAAGCTCATTCATTGTGAATAGCCAACACTACTACACTGTGACCGTAACCCTGTCCCTAACCCTCTAACCCAAACCCTAAACCTAGCCCACACCTGAGCATGAACCCTACCTAGCCCAAAACCTTATCCTAACCCTAACCATGAACAGAGCCCCAATTCTCTAACCCTAATACCAGAACTAATCTCGAAGACGTCATCACTCCCAGCTGGTCCCCTGGCCAAATCATTATCACCTGGGATCAATTAAGCCTGCCCACGTGGCACCTCCCCCTTGGTGACGTCATCACATCCGGTTCAATGGCCTAACCAGGCCTCTTTCAAAATCGCCAACTCATTGTCCCGGAATAATAAATGTAACCAGTATCCAACTCGGTTCTGTGTTCTTTGAACACGATTTCCTTGTCAGGAAACAATGTGTTACAGATATTAAGGCCCTTTATTCACGTATTCCTAGTGTTTGAAACACTTTCTTAGATATTAACCTAGGTTATCATTGTGAATTGCCCGAGTTGGAGTCTCTCTCTTCCAGTGTCTTAAGCTTTTTCATTATGAATTCTAATTTGGTAAAACAACCTTTTTTACAAATATACCAGCACTTTCAACATTGTTACCACTTGACAGTCTATCCTACCTTTCACAGCGCTTTGGATACAAATTCTCAGTATTTCAAAATTCAGTAGAGATGTTCGGGTTCTAAAACGTATTCCAGGAGTTCTAGAGACACTCTGCCATTCCCCTGGTCTGTTGTTTTGAGCAATGAGAATTTTCATTTTAACACGGGTGTCATACCGGCTTTTTAAAGGCACAGTAAAACATTACTTGGAACCCTAGCCTAACTAACATTTTTATTTCATAGTGTTCTCAATACTTTCATACTGTTCGATAGCTCTAGGAAAATGAGTTTTTCAGTGTTTCACCAAAACCTTTTCCCGAAAACGCCAACTCCTTTTGACGGGAAAAATAAATGTAAACAGTGTCACACTCACTTCTCAGCTGTTTGAACAAGATTTCCCAGTGACAAAATTGTGCTGTTCAGATATTCAGTCTATTGGAATATGTATTCCTATTGTGTGAAGCACATTTCTAAATATTTCCCTAGTCTGGAGTCGTAAGTTCTGACTGCTACACACCAAATGTCCAGAGATTGAAGCTCATTCATTGTGAATAGCCAACATGACTACACTGTGACCGTAACCCTGTCCCTAAGCCTCTAACCCAAACCCTAAACCTAGCCCACACCTGAGCCTGAACCCTACCTAGCCCAAAACCTTATCCTAACCCTAACCATGAACAGAGCCCCAATTCTCTAACCCTAATACCAGAACTAATCTCGATGACGTCATCACTCCCAGCTGGTCCCCTGGCCAAATCATTATCACCTGGGATCAATTAAGCCTGCCCACGTGGCCCCTCCCCCTTGGTGACGTCATCACATTCGGTTTAATGGCCTAACCAGGCTTTTTTCAAAATCGCCAACTCATTGTCCCGGAATAATAAATGTAACCAGTATCCAACTAGGTTCTATGTTCTTTGAACACGATTTCCTTGTCAGGAAACAATGTGTTACAGATATTAAGGCCCTTTATTCACGTATTCCTAGTGTTTGAAGCACTTTCTTAGATATTAACCTAGGTTATCAGTGTGAATTTCCCGAGTTGGAGTCTCTCTCTTCCAGTGTCTCAAGCTTTTTCATTGTAAATTCTAATTTGGTAAAACAACCTTTTTTACAAATATACCAGCACTTTCAACATTATTACCACTTGACAGTCTATCCTACCTTTCACAGCGCTTTGGATACAAATTCTCAGTATTTCAAAATTCAATAGAGATGTTCGGGTTCTAAAACGTATTCCAGGAGTTCTAGAGACAGTCTGCCATTCCCCTGGTCTGTTGTTTTGAGCAATGAGCCTTTTCATTTTAACACGGGTGTCATACTGGCTTTTTAAAGGCACAGTAAAACATTACTTGGAACCCTAGCCTAACTAACATTTTTATTTCATAGTGTTCTCAATACTTTCATACTGTTCGATAGCTCTTGGAAAATGAGTTTTTCTGTGTTTCACCAAAACCTTTTCCTGAAAACGCCAACTCCTTTTGACGGGAAAAATAAATGTAAACAGTGTCACAGTCGCTTCTCAGCTGTGTGAACAAGATTTCCCAGTGACAAAATTTTGCTGTTCAGATACTCAGTCTATTGGAATATGTATTCCTATTGTGTGAAGCACATTGCTAAATATTTCCCTAGTCTGGAGTCGTAAGTTCTGAGTGCTACACACCAAATTGTCCAGTGAGTGAATCTCATTCATTGTGAATAGCCAACATTACTACACTGTGACCGTAACCCTGTCCCTAACCCTCTAACCCAAACCCTACACCTAGCCCACACCTGAGCCTGAACCCTACCTAGCCCAAAACCTTATCCTAACCCTAACCATGAACAGAGCCCCAATTCTCTAACCCTAATACCAGAACTAATCTCGATGACGTCATCACTCCCAGCTGGTCCCCTGGCCAAATCATTATCACCTGGGATCAATTACGCCTGCCCACGTGGCCCCTCCCCCTTGGTGACGTCATCACATCCGGTTTAATGGCCTATCCAGGCCTCTTTCAAAATCGCCAACCCATTGTCCCGGAATAATATATGTAACCAGTATCCAACTCGGTTCTGTGTTCTTTGAACACAATTTCCTTGTCAGGAAACAATGTGTTACAGATATTAAGGCCCTTTATTCACGTATTCCTAGTGTTTGAAACACTTTCTTAGATATTAACCTAGGTTATCATTGTGAATTGCCCGAGTTGGAGTCTCTCTCTTCCAGTGTCTCAAGCTTTTTCATTGTGAATTCTAATTTGGTAAAACAACCTTTTTTACAAATATACCAGCACTTTCAACATTATTACCACTTGACAGTCTATCCTACCTTTTACAGCGCTTTGGATACAAATTCTCAGTATTTCAAAATTCAGTAGAGATGTTCGGGTTCTAAAACGTATTCCAGGAGTTCTAGAGACACTCTGCCATTCCCCTGGTCTGTTGTTTTGAGCAATGAGACTTTTCATTTTAACACGGGTGTCATACCGGCTTTTTAAAGGCACAGTAAAACATTACCTGGAACCCTAGCCTAACTAACATTTTTATTTCATAGTGTTCTCAATACTTTCATACTGTTCGATAGCTCTAGGAAAATGAGTTTTTCAGTGTTTCACCAAAACCTTTTCCCGAAAACGCCAACTCCTTTTGACGGGAAAAATAAATGTATACAGTGTCACACTCACTTCTCAGCTGTTTGAACAAGATTTCCCAGTGACAAAATTGTGCTGTTCAGATATTCAGTCTATTGGAATATGTATTCCTATTGTATGAAGCAAATTTCTAAATATTTCCCTAGTCTGGAGTCGTAAGTTCTGAGTGCTACACACCAAATTGTCCAGTGATTGAAGCTCATTCATTGTGAATAGCCAACACTACTACACTGTGACCGTAACCCTGTCCCTAACCCTCTAACCCAAACCCTAAACCTAGCCCACACCTGAGCATGAACCCTACCTAGCCCAAAACCTTATCCTAACCCTAACCATGAACAGAGCCCCAATTCTCTAACCCTAATACCAGAACTAATCTCGAAGACGTCATCACTCCCAGCTGGTCCCCTGGCCAAATCATTATCACCTGGGATCAATTAAGCCTGCCCACGTGGCACCTCCCCCTTGGTGACGTCATCACATCCGGTTCAATGGCCTAACCAGGCCTCTTTCAAAATCGCCAACTCATTGTCCCGGAATAATAAATGTAACCAGTATCCAACTCGGTTCTGTGTTCTTTGAACACGATTTCCTTGTCAGGAAACAATGTGTTACAGATATTAAGGCCCTTTATTCACGTATTCCTAGTGTTTGAAACACTTTCTTAGATATTAACCTAGGTTATCATTGTGAATTGCCCGAGTTGGAGTCTCTCTCTTCCAGTGTCTTAAGCTTTTTCATTATGAATTCTAATTTGGTAAAACAACCTTTTTTACAAATATACCAGCACTTTCAACATTGTTACCACTTGACAGTCTATCCTACCTTTCACAGCGCTTTGGATACAAATTCTCAGTATTTCAAAATTCAGTAGAGATGTTCGGGTTCTAAAACGTATTCCAGGAGTTCTAGAGACACTCTGCCATTCCCCTGGTCTGTTGTTTTGAGCAATGAGAATTTTCATTTTAACACGGGTGTCATACCGGCTTTTTAAAGGCACAGTAAAACATTACTTGGAACCCTAGCCTAACTAACATTTTTATTTCATAGTGTTCTCAATACTTTCATACTGTTCGATAGCTCTAGGAAAATGAGTTTTTCAGTGTTTCACCAAAACCATTTCCTGAAAACGCCAACTCCTTTTGACGGGAAAAATAAATGTAAACAATGTCACACTGGCTTCTCAGCTGTTTGAACAAGATTTCCCAGTGACAAAATTGTGCTGTTCAGATACTCAGTCTAATGGAATATGTATTCCTATTGTGTGAAGCACATTTCTAAATATTTCCCTAATCTGGAGTCGTAAGTTCTGAGTGCTACACACCAAATTGTCCAGTGATTGAAGCTCATTCATTGTGAATAGCCAACATTACTACATTGTGACCGTAACCCTTTCCCTAACCCTCTAACCCAAACCCTAAACCTAGCCCACACCTGAGCCTGAACCCTACCTAGCCCAAAACCTTATCCTAACCCTAACCATGAACAGAGCCCCAATTCTCTAACCCTAATACCAGAACTAATCTCGAAGACGTCATCACTCCCAGCTGGTCCCCTGGCCAAATCATTATCACCTGGGATCAATTAAGCCTGCCCACGTGGCCCCTCCCCCTTGGTGACGTCATCACATCCGATTCAATGGCCTAACCAGGCCTCTTTCAAAATCGCCAACTCATTGTCCCGGAATAATAAATGTAACCAGTATCCAACTCGGTTCTGTGTTCTTTGAACACGATTTCCTTGTCAGGAAACAATGTGTTACAGATATTAAGGCCCTTTATTCACGTATTCCTAGTGTTTGAAACACTTTCTTAGATATTAACCTAGGTTATCAGTGTGAATTGCCCGAGTTGGAGTCTCTCTCTTCCAGTGTCTCAAGCTTTTTCATTGTGAATTCTAATTTGGTAAAACAACCTTTTTTACAAATATACCAGCACTTTCAACATTATTACCACTTGACAGTCTATCCTACCTTTCACAGCGCTTTGGATACAAATTCTCAGTATTTCAAAATTCAGTAGAGATGTTCGGGTTCTAAAACGTATTCCAGGAGTTCTAGAGACACTCTGCCATTCCCCTGGTCTGTTGTTTTGAGCAATGAGACTTTTCATTTTAACACGGGTGTCATACCGGCTTTTTAAAGGCACAGTAAAACATTACCTGGAACCCTAGCCTAACTAACATTTTTATTTCATAGTGTTCTCAATACTTTCATACTGTTCGATAGCTCTAGGAAAATGAGTTTTTCAGTGTTTCACCAAAACCTTTTCCCGAAAACGCCAACTCCTTTTGGCGGGAAAAATAAATGTAAACAGTGTCACACTCGCTTCTAAGCTGTTTGAACAAGATTTCCCAGTGACAAAATTGTGCTGTTCAGATACTCAGTCTAATGGAATATGTATTCCTACTGTGTGAAGCACATTTCTAAATATTTCCCTAGTCTGGAGTCGTAAGTTCTGAGTGCTACACACCAAATTGTCCAGTGATTGAAGCTCATTCATTGTGAATAGCCAACATTACTACACTGTGACCGTAACCCTGTCCCTAACCCTCTAACCCAAACCCTAAACCTAGCCCACACCTGAGCCTGAACCCTACCTAGCCCAAAACCTTATCCTAACCCTAACCATGAACAGAGCCCCAATTCTCTAACCCTAATACCAGAACTAATCTCGATGATGTCATCACTCCCAGCTGGTCCCCTGGCCAAATCATTATCACCTGGGATCAATTAAGCCTGCCCACGTGGCCCCTCCCCCTTGGTGATGTCATCACATCCCGATTAATGGCCTAACCAGGCCTCTTTCAAAATCGCCAACTCATTGTCCCGGAATAATAAATGTAACCAGTATCCAACTCGGTTCTGTGTTCTTTGAACACGATTTCCTTGTCAGGAAACAATGTGTTACAGATATTAAGGCCCTTTATTCACGTATTCCTAGTGTTTGAAACACTTTCTGAGATATTAACCTAGGTTATCATTGTGAATTGCCCGAGTTGGAGTCTCTCTCTCCAGTGTCTTAAGCTTTTTCATTGTGAATTCTAATTTGGTAAAACAACCTTTTTTACAAACATACCAGCACTTTCAACATTATTACCACTTGACAGTCTATCCTACCTTTCACAGCGCTTTGGATACAAATTCTCAGTATTTCAAAATTCAGTAGAGATGTTCGGGTTCTAAAACGTATTCCAGGAGTTCTAGAGACACTCTGCCATTCCCCTGGTCTGTTGTTTTGAGCAATGAGACTTTTCATTTTAACACGGGTGTCATACCGGCTTTTTGAAGGCACAGTAAAACATTACCTGGAACCCTAGCCTAACTAACATTTTTATTTCATAGTGTTCTCAATACTTTCATACTGTTCGATAGCTCTAGGAAAATGAGTTTTTCAGTGTTTCACCAAAACCTTTTCCCGAAAACGCCAACTCCTTTTGACGGGAAAAATAAATGTAAACAGTGTCACACTCGCTTCTCAGCTGTTTGAACAAGATTTCCCAGTGACAAAATTGTGCTGTTCAGATACTCAGTCTATTGCAATATGTATTCCTATTGTGTGAAGCACATTTCTAAATATTTCCCTAGTCTGGAGTCGTAAGTTCTGAGTGCTACACACCAAATTGTCCAGTGATTGAAGCTCATTCATTGTGAATAGCCAACATTACTACACTGTGACCGTAACCCTGTCCCTAACCCTCTAACCCAAACCCTAAACCTAGCCCACACCTGAGCCTGAACCCTACCTAGCCCAAAACCTTATCCTAACCCTAACCATGAACAGAGCCCCAATTCTCTAACCCTAATACCAGAACTAATCTCGATGACGTCATCACTCCCAGCTGGTCCCCTGGCCAAATCATTATCACCTGGGATCAATTAAGCCTGCCCACGTGGCCCCTCCCCCTTGGTGACGTCATCACATCGGGTTCAATGGCCTAACCAGGCCTCTTTCAAAATCGCCAACTCATTGTCCAGGAATAATAAATGTAACCAGTATCCAACTCGGTTCTGTGTTCTTTGAACACGATTTCCTTGTCAGGAAACAATGTGTTACAGATATTAAGGCCCTTTATTCACGTATTCCTAGTGTTTGAAGAACTTTCTTAGATATTAACCTAGGTTATCATTGTGAATTGCCGGAGTTGGAGTCTCTCTCTTCCAGTGTCTCAAGCTTTTTCATTGTGAATTCTAATTTGGTAAAACAACCTTTTTTACAAATATACCAGCACTTTCAACATTATTACCACTTGACAGTCTATCCTACCTTTCACAGCGCTTTGGATACAAATTCTCAGTATTTCAAAATTCAGTAGAGATGTTCGGGTTCTAAAACGTATTCCAGGAGTTCTAGAGACACTCTGCCATTCCCCTGGTCTGTTGTTTTGAGCAATGAGACTTTTCATTTTAACATGGGTGTCATACCGGCTTTTTAAAGTCACAGTAAAACATTACCTGGAACCCTAGCCTAACTAACATTTTTATTTCATAGTGTTCTCAATACTTTCATACTGTTCGATAGCTCTAGGAAAATGAGTTTTTCAGTGTGTCACCAAAACCTTTTCCCGAAAACGCCAACTCCTTTTGACGGGAAAAATAAATGTAAACAGTGTCACACTCGCTTCTCAGCTGTTTGAACAAGATTTCCCAGTGACAAAATTGTGCTGTTCAGATATTCAGTCTATTGGAATATGTATTCCTATTGTGTGAAGCACATTTCTAAATACTTCCCTAGTCTGGAGTCGTAAGTTCTGAGTGCTACACACCAAATTGTCCAGTGATTGAAGCTCATTCATTGTGAATAGCCAACATTACTACACTGTGACCGTAACCCTGTCCCTAACCCTCTAACCCAAACCCTAAACCTAGCCCACACCTGAGCCTGAACCCTACCTAGCCCAAAACCTTATCCTAACCCTAACCATGAACAGAGCCCCAATTCTCTAACCCTAATACCAGAACTAATCTCAAAGACGTCATCACTCCCAGCTGGTCCCCTGGCCAAATTATTATCACCTGGGATCAATTAAGCCTGCCCACGTGGCCCCTCCCCCTTGGTGACGTCATCACATCCAGTTTAATGGCCTAACCAGGCCTCTTTCAAAATCGCCAACTCATTGTCACGGAATAATAAATGTAACCAGTATCCAACTCGGTTCTGTGTTCTTTGAACACGATTTCCTTGTCAGGAAACAATGTGTTACAGATATAAGGCCCTTTATTCATGTATTCCTAGTGTTTGAAGCACTTTCTTAGATATAAACCTAGGTTATCATTGTGAATTGCCCGAGTTGGAGTCTCTCTCTTCCAGTGTCTCAAGCTTTTTCATTGTGAATTCCAATTTGGTAAAACAACCTTTTTTACAAATATACCAGCACTTTCAACATTATTACCACTTGACAGTCTATCCTACCTTTCACAGCGCTTTGGATACAAATTCTCAGTATTTCAAAATTCAGTAGAGATGTTCGGGTTCTAAAACATATTCCAGGAGTTCTAGAGACACTCTGCCATTCCCCTGGTCTGTTGTTTTGAGCAATGAGACTTTTCATTTTAACACGGGTGTCATACTGGCTTTTTAAAGGCACAGTAAAACATTACCTGGAACCCTAGCCTAACTAACATTTTTATTTCATAGTGTTCTCTATACTTTCATACTGTTCGATAGCTCTAGGAAAATGAGTTTTTCAGTGTTTCACCAAAACATTTTCCCGAAAACGCCAACTCCTTTTGACGGGAAAAATAAATATAAACAGTATCACACTCGCTTCTCAGCTGTTTGAACAAGATTTCCCAGTGACAAAATTGTGCTGTTCAGATATTCAGTCTATTGGAATATGTATTGCTATTGTGTGAAGCACATTTCTAAATATTTCCCTAGTCTGGAGTCGTAAGTTCTGAGTCCTACACACCAAATTGTCCAGTGATTGAAGCTCATTCATTGTGAATAGCCAACATTACTACACTGTGACCGTAACCCTGTCCCTAACCCTCTAACCCAAACCCTAAACCTAGCCCACACCTGAGCCTGAACCCTACCTAGCCCAAAACCTTATCCTAACCCTAACCATGAATAGAGCCCCAATTCTCTAACCCTAATACCAGAACTAATCTCGAAGACGTCATCACTCCCAGCTGGTCCCCTGGCCAAATCATTATCACCTGGGATCAATTAAGCCTGCTCACGTGGCCCCTCCCCCTTGGTGACCTCATCACATCCGGTTCAATGGCCTAACCAGGCCTGTTTCAAAATCCCCAACTCATTGTCCCGGAATAATAAATGTAACCAGTATCCAACTCGGTTCTGTGTTCTTTGAACACGATTTCCTTGTCAGGAAACAATGTGTTACAGATATTAAGGCCCTTTATTCACGTATTCCTAGTGTTTGAAGCACTTTCTTAGATATTAACCTAGGTTATCATTGTGAATTGCCCGAGTTGGAGTCTCTCTCTTCCAGTGTCTCAAGCTTTTTCATTGTGAATTCTAATTTGGTAAAACAACCTTTTTTACAAATATACCAGCACTTTCAACATTATTACTACTTGACAGTCTATCCTAACTTTCACAGCGCTTTGGATACAAATTCTCAGTATTTCAAAATTCAGTAGAGATGTTCGGGTTCTAAAACGTATTCCAGGAGTTCTAGAGACACTCTGCCATTCCCCTGGTCTGTTGTTTTGAGCAATGAGACTTTTCATTTTAACACGGGTGTCATACCGGCTTTTTAAAGGCACAGTAAAACATTACCTGGAACCCTAGCCTAACTAACATTTTTATTTCATAGTGTTCTCAATACTTTCATACTGTTCGATAGCTCTAGGAAAATGAGTTTTTCAGTGTTTCACTAAAACCTTTTCCCGAAAACGCCAACTCCTTTTGACGGGAAAAATAAATGTAAACAGTGTCACACTCGCTTCTCAGCTGTTTGAACAAGATTTCCCAGTGAAAAAATTGTGCTGTTCAGATGCTCAGTCTATTGGAATATGTATTCCTATTGTGTGAAGCACATTTCTAAATATTTCCCTAGTCTGGAGTCGTAAGTTCTGAGTCCTACACACCAAATTGTCCAGTGATTGAAGCTCATTCATTGTGAATAGCCAACATTACTACACTGTGACCTTAACCCTGTCCCTAACCCTCTAACCCAAACCCTAAACCTAGGCCACACCTGAGCCTGAACCCTACCTAGCCCAAAACCTTCTCCTAACCCTAACCATGAACAGAGCCCCAATTTTCTAACCCTAATACCAGAACTAATCTCGATGACCTCATCACTCCCAGCTGGTCCCCTGGCCAAATCATTATCACCTGGGATCAATTAAGCCTGCCCACGTGGCCCCTCCCCCTTGGTGACCTCATCACATCCAGTTCAATGGCCTAACCAGGCCTGTTTCAAAATCGCCAACTCATTGTCCCGGAATAATAAATGTAACCAGTATCCAACTCGGTTCTGTGTTCTTTGAACACGATTTCCTTGTCAGGAAACAATGTGTTACAGATATTAAGGCCCTTTATTCACGTATTCCTAGTGTTTGAAGCACTTTCTTAGATATTAACCTAGGTTATCATTGTGAATTGCCCGAGTTGGAGTCTCTCTCTTCCAGTGTCTCAAGCTTTTTCATTGTGAATTCTAATTTGGTAAAACAACCTTTTTTACAAATATACCAGCACTTTCAACATTATTACAACTTGAGAGTCTATCCTACCTTTCACAGCGCTTTGGATACAAATTCTCAGTATTTCAAAATTCAGTAGAGATGTTCGGGTTCTAAAACGTATTCCAGGAGTTCTAGAGACACTCTGCCATTCCCCTGGTCTGTTGTTTTGAGCAATGAGACTTTTCATTTTAACACGGGTGTCATACCGGCTTTTTAAAGGCACAGTAAAACATTACCTGGAACCCTAGCCTAACTAACATTTTTATTTCATAGTTTTCTCTATACTTTCATACTGTTCGATAGCTCTAGGAAAATGAGTTTTTCAGTGTTTCACCAAAACATTTTCCCGAAAACGCCAACTCCTTTTGACGGGAAAAATAAATGTAAACAGTGTCACACTCGCTTCTCAGCTGTTTGAACAAGATTTCCCAGTGACAAAATTGTGCTGTTCAGATACTCAGTCTATTGGAATATGTATTCCTATTGTGTGAAGCACATTTCTAAATATTTCCCTAGTCTGGAGTCGTAAGTTCTGAGTGCTACACACCAAATTGTCCAGTGATTGAAGCTCATTCATTGTGAATAGCCAACATTACTACACTGTGACCGTAACCCTGTCCCTAACCCTCTAACCCAAACCCTAAACCTAGCCCACACCTGAGCCTGAACCCTACCTAGCCCAAAACCTTATCCTAACCCTAACCATGAACAGAGCCCCAATTCTCTTACCCTAATACCAGAACTAATCTCGATGACGTCATCACTCCCAGCTGGTCCCCTGGCCAAATCATTATCACCTGGGATCAATTAATCCTGCCCACGTGGCCCCTCCCTCTTGGTGACGTCATCACATCGGGTTTAATGGCCTAACCAGGCCTCTTTCAAAATCGCCAACTCATTGTCCCGGAATAATAAATGTAACCAGTATCCAACTCGGTTCTGTGTTCTTTGAACAGGATTTCCTTGTCAGGAAACAATTTGTTACAGATATTAAGGCCCTTTATTCACGTATTCCTAGTGTTTGAAGCACTTTCTTAGATATTAACCTAGGTTATCATTGTGAATTTCCCGAGTTGGAGTCTCTCTCTTCCAGTGTCTCAAGCTTTTTCATTGTGAATTCTAATTTGGTAAAACAACCTTTTTTACAAATATACCAGCACTTTCAACATTATTACCACTTGACAGTCTATCCTACCTTTCACAGCGCTTTGGATACAAATTCTCAGTATTTCAAAATTCAATAGAGATGTTCGGGTTCTAAAACGTATTCCAGGAGTTCTAGAGACACTCTGCCATTCCCCTGGTCTGTTGTTTTGAGCAATGAGACTTTTCATTTTAACACGGGTGTCATACCGGCTTTTTAAAGGCACAGTAAAACATTACCTGGAACCCTAGCCTAACTAACATTTTTATTTCATAGTGTTCTCAATACTTTCATACTGTTCGATAGCTCTAGGAAAATGACTTTTTCAGTGTTTCAGCAAAACATTTTCCCGAAAACGCCAACTCCCTTTGACGGGAAAAATAAATGTAAACAGTGTCACACTCGCTTCTCAGCTGTTTGAACAAGATTTCCCAGTGACAAAATTGTGCTGTTCACATATTCAGTCTATTGGAATATGTATTGCTATTGTGTGAAGCACATTTCTAAATATTTCCCTAGTCTGGAGTCGTAAGTTCTGAGTGCTACACACCAAATTGTCCAGTGATTGAAGCTCATTCATTGTGAATAGCCAACATTACTACACTGTGACCGTAACCCTGTCCCTAACCCTCTAACCCAAACCCTAAACCTAGCCCACACCTGAGCCTGAACTCTACCTAGCCCAAAACCTTATCCTAACCCTAACCATGAACAGAGCCCCAATTTTCTAACCCTAATACCAGAACTAATCTCGATGACCTCATCACTCCCAGCTGGTCCCCTGGCCAAATCATTATCACCTGGGATCAATTAAGCCTGCCCACGTGGCCCCTCCCCCTTGGTGACCTCATCACATCCGGTTCAATGGCCTAACCAGGCCTGTTTCAAAATCCCCAACTCATTGTCCCGGAATAATAAATGTAACCAGTATCCAACTCGGTTCTGTGTTCTTTGAACACGATTTCCTTGTCAGGAAACAATGTGTTACAGATATTAAGGCCCTTTATTCACGTATTCCTAGTGTTTGAAGCACTTTCTTAGATATTAACCTAGGTTATCATTGTGAATTGCCCGAGTTGGAGTCTCTCTCTTCCAGTGTCTCAAGCTTTTTCATTGTGAATTCTAATTTGGTAAAACAACCTTTTTTACAAATATACCAGCACTTTCAACATTATTACCACTTGACAGTCTATCCTACCTTTCACAGCGCTTTGGATACAAATTCTCAGTATTTCAAAATTCAGTAGAGATGTTCGGGTTCTAAAACGTATTCCAGGAGTTCTAGAGACACTCTGCCATTCCCCTGGTCTGTTGTTTTGAGCAATGAGACTTTTCATTTTAACACGGGTGTCATAGCGGCTTTTTAAAGGCACAGTAAAACATTACCTGGAACCCTAGCCTAACTAACATTTTTATTTCATAGTTTTCTCTATACTTTCATACTGTTCGATAGCTCTAGGAAAATGAGTTTTTCAGTGTTTCACCAAAACATTTTCCCGAAAACGCCAACTCCTTTTGATGGGAAAAATCAATGTAAACAGTGTCACACTCGCTTCTCAGCTGTTTGAACAAGATTTCCCAGTGACAAAATTGTGCTGTTCAGATATTCAGTCTATTGGAATATGTATTGCTATTGTGTGAAGCACTTTTCTAAATATTTCCCTAGTCTGGAGTCGTAAGTTCTGCGTGCTACACACCAAATTGTCCAGTGATTGAAGCTCATTCATTGTGAATAGCCAACATTACTACACTGTGACCGTAACCCTGTCCCTAACCCTCTAACCCAAACCCTAAACCTAGCCCACACCTGAGCCTGAACCCTACCTAGCCCAAAACCTTATCCTAACCCTAACCATGAATAGAGCCCCAATTCTCTAACCCTAATACCAGAACTAATCTCGAAGACGTCATCACTCCCAGCTGGTCCCCTGGCCAAATCATTATCACCTGGGATCAATTAAGCCTGCCCACTTGCCCCCTCCCCCTTGGTGACGTCATCACATCCGGTTTAATGGCCTAACCAGGCCTCTTTCAAAATCGCCAACTCATTGTCCCGGAATAATAAATGTAACCAGTATCCAACTCGGTTCTGTGTTCTTTGAACACGATTTCCTTGTCAGGAAACAATGTGTTACACATATTAAGGCCCTTTTTCAAGTATTCCTAGTGTTTGAAGCACTTTCTTAGATATTAACCTAGGTTATCATTGTGAATTTCCCGAGTTGGAGTCTCTCTCTTCCAGTGTCTCAAGCTTTTTCATTGTGAATTCTAATTTGGTAAAACAACCTTTTTTACAAATATACCAGCACTTTCAACATTACTACCACTTGACAGTCTATCCTACCTTTCACAGCGCTTTGGATACAAATTCTCAGTATTTCAAAATTCAGTAGAGATGTTCGGGTTCTAAAACGTATTCCAGGAGTTCTAGAGACACTCTGCCATTCCCCTGGTCTGTTGTTTTGAGCAATGAGACTTTTCATTTTAACACGGGTGTCATACCGGCTTTTTAAAGGCATAGTAAAACATTACCTGGAACCCTAGCCTAACTAACATTTTTATTTCATAGTTTTCTCTATACTTTCATACTGTTCGATAGCTCTAGGAAAATGAGTTTTTCAGTGTTTCACCAAAACATTTTCCCGAAAACGCCAACTCCTTTTGATGGGAAAAATCAATGTAAACAGTGTCACACTCGCTTCTCAGCTGTTTGAACAAGATTTCCCAGTGACAAAATTCTGCTGTTCAGATATTCAGTCTATTGGAATATGTATTGCTATTGTGTGAAGCACTTTTCTAAATATTTCCCTAGTCTGGAGTCGTAAGTTCAGAGTGCTACACACCAAATTGTCCAGTGATTGAAGCTCATTCATTGTGAATAGCCAACATGACTACACTGGGACCGTAACCCTGTCCCTAACCCTCTAACCCAAACCCTAAACCTAGCCCACACCTGAGCCTGAACCCTACCTAGCCCAAAACCTTATCCTAACCCTAACCATGAATAGAGCCCCAATTCTCTAACCCTAATACCAGAACTAATCTCGAAGACGTCATCACTCCCAGCTGGTCCCCTGGCCAAATCATTATCACCTGGGATCAATTAAGCCTGCCCACTTGCCCCCTCCCCCTTGGTGACGTCATCACATCCGGTTTAATGGCCTAACCAGGCCTCTTTCAAAATCGCCAACTCATTGTCCCGGAATAATAAATGTAACCAGTATCCAACTCGGTTCTGTGTTCTTTGAACACGATTTCCTTGTCAGGAAACAATGTGTTACACATATTAAGGCCCTTTTTCAAGTATTCCTAGTGTTTGAAGCACTTTCTTAGATATTAACCTAGGTTATCATTGTGAATTTCCCGAGTTGGAGTCTCTCTCTTCCAGTGTCTCAAGCTTTTTCATTGTGAATTCTAATTTGGTAAAACAACCTTTTTTACAAATATACCAGCACTTTCAACATTATTACCACTTGACAGTCTATCCTACCTTTCACAGCGCTTTAGATACAAATTCTCAGTATTTCAAAATTCAGTAGAGTTGTTCGGGTTCTAAAACGTATTCCAGGAGTTCTAGAGACACTCTGCCATTCCCCTGGTCTGTTGTTTTGAGCAATGAGACTTTTCATTTTAACACGGGTGTCATACTGGCTTTTTAAAGGCACAGTAAAACATTACGTGGAACCCTAGCCTAACTAACATTTTTATTTTATAGTGTTCTCAATACTTTCATACTGTTCGATAGCTCTAGGAAAATGAGTTTTTCAGTGTTTCACCAAAACCTTTTCCCGAAAACGCCAACTCCTTTTGACGGGAATAATAAATGTAAACAGTGTCACACTCGCTTCTCAGCTGTTTGAACAAGATTTCCCAGTGACAAAATTGTGCTGTTCAGATATTCAGTCTATTGGAATATGTATTCCTATTGTGTGAAGCACATTTCTAAATATTTCCCTAGTCTGGAGTCGTAAGTTCTGAGTGCTACACACCAAATTGTCCAGTGATTGAAGCTCATTCATTGTGAATAGCCAACATTACTACACTGTGACCGTATCCCTGTCCCTAACCCTCTAACCCAAACCCTAAACCTAGCCCACACCTGAGCCTGAACCCTACCTAGCCCAAAACCTTATCCTAACCCTAACCATGAACAGAGCCCCAATTCTCTAACCCTATACCAGAACTAATCTCGAAGACGTCATCACTCCCAGCTGGTCCCCTGGCCAAATCATTATCACCTGGGATCAATTAAGCCTGCCCACGTGGCCCCTCCCCCTTGGTGACGTCAACACATCCAGATTAATGGCCTAACCAGGCCTCTTTCAAAATCGCCAACTCATTGTCCCGGAATAATAAATGTAACCAGTATCCAACTCTGTTCTGTGTTCTTTGAACACGATTTCCTTGTCAGGAAACAATGTGTTACAGATATTAAGGCCCTTTATTCACGTATTCCTAGTGTTTGAAGCACTTTCTTAGATATTAACCTAGGTTATCATTGTGAATTTCCCGAGTTGGAGTCTCTCTCTTCCAGTGTCTCAAGCTTTTTCATTGTGAATTCTAATTTGGTAAAACAACCTTTTTTACAAATATACCAGCACTTTCAACATTATTACCACTTGACAGTCTATCCTACCTTTCACAGCGCTTTGGATACAAATTCTCAGTATTTCAAAATTCAATAGAGATGTTCGGGTTCTAAAACGTATTCCAGGAGTTCTAGAGACACTCTGCCATTCCCCTGGTCTGTTGTTTTGAGCAATGAGACTTTTCATTTTAACACGGGTGTCATACCGGCTTTTTAAAGGCACAGTAAAACATTACCTGGAACCCTAGCCTAACTAACATTTTTATTTCATAGTGTTCTCAATACTTTCATACTGTTCGATAGTTCTAGGAAAATGACTTTTTCAGTGTTTCACCAAAACATTTTCCCGAAAACGCCAACTCCCTTTGACGGGAAAAATAAATGTAAACAGTGTCACACTCGCTTCTCAGCTGTTTGAACAAGATTTCCCAGTGACAAAATTGTGCTGTTCACATATTCAGTCTATTGGAATATGTATTGCTATTGTGTGAAGCACATTTCTAAATATTTCCCTAGTCTGGAGTCGTAAGTTCTGAGTGCTACACACCAAATTGTCCAGTGATTGAAGCTCATTCATTGTGAATAGCCAACATTACTACACTGTGACCGTAACCCTGTCCCTAACCCTCTAACCCAAACCCTAAACCTAGCCCACACCTGAGCCTGAACTCTACCTAGCCCAAAACCTTATCCTAACCCTAACCATGAACAGAGCCCCAATTTTCTAACCCTAATACCAGAACTAATCTCGATGACCTCATCACTCCCAGGTGGTCCCCTGGCCAAATCATTATCACCTGGGATCAATTAAGCCTGCCCACGTGGCCCCTCCCCCTTGGTGACCTCATCACATCCGGTTCAATGGCCTAACCAGGCCTGTTTCAAAATCCCCAACTCATTGTCCCGGAATAATAAATGTAACCAGTATCCAACTCGGTTCTGTGTTCTTTGAACACGATTTCCTTGTCAGGAAACAATGTGTTACAGATATTAAGGCCCTTTATTCACGTATTCCTAGTGTTTGAAGCACTTTCTTAGATATTAACCTAGGTTATCATTGTGAATTTCCCGAGTTGGAGTCTCTCTCTTCCAGTGTCTCAAGCTTTTTCATTGTGAATTCTAATTTGGTAAAACAACCTTTTTTACAAATATACCAGCACTTTCAACATTACTACCACTTGACAGTCTATCCTACCTTTCACAGCGCTTTGGATACAAATTCTCAGTATTTCAAAATTCAGTAGAGATGTTCGGGTTCTAAAACGTATTCCAGGAGTTCTAGAGACACTCTGCCATTCCCCTGGTCTGTTGTTTTGAGCAATGAGACTTTTCATTTTAACACGGGTGTCATACCGGCTTTTTAAAGGCACAGTAAAACATTACCTGGAACCCTAGCCTAACTAACATTTTTATTTCATAGTTTTCTCTATACTTTCATACTGTTCGATAGCTCTAGGAAAATGAGTTTTTCAGTGTTTCACCAAAACATTTTCGCGAAAACGCCAACTCCTTTTGATGGGAAAAATAAATGTAAACAGTGTCACACTCGCTTCTCAGCTGTTTGAACAAGATTTCCCAGTGACAAAATTGTGCTATTCAGATATTCAGTCTATTGGAATATGTATTGCTATTGTGTGAAGCACTTTTCTAAATATTTCCCTAGTCTGGAGTCGTAAGTTCTGAGTGCTACACACCAAATTGTCCAGTGATTGAAGCTCATTCATTGTGAATAGCCAACATTACTACACTGTGACCGTAACCCTGTCCCTAACCCTCTAACCCAAACCCTAAACCTAGCCCACACCTGAGCCTGAACCCTACCTAGCCCAAAACCTTATCCTAACCCTAACCATGAATAGAGCCCCAATTCTCTAACCCTAATACCAGAACTAATCTCGAAGACGTCATCACTCCCAGCTGGTCCCCTGGCCAAATCATTATCACCTGGGATCAATTAAGCCTGCCCACTTGCCCCCTCCCCCTTGGTGACGTCATCACATCCGGTTTAATGGCCTAACCAGGCCTCTTTCAAAATCGCCAACTCATTGTCCCGGAATAATAAATGTAACCAGTATCCAACTCGGTTCTGTGTTCTTTGAACACGATTTCCTTGTCAGGAAACAATGTGTTGCACATATTAAGGCCCTTTTTCAAGTATTCCTAGTGTTTGAAGCACTTTCTTAGATATTAACCTAGGTTATCATTGTGAATTTCCCGAGTTGGAGTCTCTCTCTTCCAGTGTCTCAAGCTTTTTCATTGTGAATTCTAATTTGGTAAAACAACCTTTTTTACAAATATACCAGCACTTTCAACATTATTACCACTTGACAGTCTATCCTACCTTTCACAGCGCTTTGGATACAAATTCTCAGTATTTCAAAATTCAATAGAGATGTTCGGGTTCTAAAACGTATTACAGGAGTTCTAGAGACACTCTGCCATTCCCCTGGTCTGTTGTTTTGAGCAATGAGACTTTTCATTTTAACACGGGTGTCATACCGGCTTTTTAAAGGCACAGTAAAACATTACCTGGAACCCTAGCCTAACTAACATTTTTATTTCATAGTGTTCTCAATACTTTCATACTGTTCGATAGCTCTAGGAAAATGACTTTTTCAGTGTTTCACTAAAACATTTTACCGAAAACGCCAACTCCCTTTGACGGGAAAAATAAATGTAAACAGTGTCACACTCGCTTCTCAGCTGTTTGAACAAGATTTCCCAGTGACAAAATTGTGCTGTTCACATATTCAGTCTATTGGAATATGTATTGCTATTGTGTGAAGCACATTTCTAAATATTTCCCTAGTCTGGAGTCGTAAGTTCTGAGTGCTACACACCAAATTGTCCAGTGATTGAAGCTCATTCATTGTGAATAGCCAACATTACTACTCTGTGACCGTAACCCTGTCCCTAACCCTCTAACCCAAACCCTAAACCTAGCCCACACCTGAGCCTGAACTCTACCTAGCCCAAAACCTTATCCTAACCCTAACCATGAACAGAGCCCCAATTTTCTAACCCTAATACCAGAACTAATCTCGATGACATCATCACTCCCAGCTGGTCCCCTGGCCAAATCATTATCACCTGGGATCAATTAAGCCTGCCCACGTGGCCCCTCCCCCTTGGTGACCTCATCACATCCAGTTCAATGGCCTAACCAGGCCTGTTTCAAAATCCCCAACTCATTGTCCAGGAATAATAAATGTAACCAGTATCCAACTCGGTTCTGTGTTCTTTGAACACGATTTCCTTGTCAGGAAACAATGTGTTACAGATATTAAGGCCCTTTTTTCACGTATTCCTAGTGTTTGAAGCACTTTCTTAGATATTAACCTAGGTTATCATTGTGAATTGCCAGAGTTGGAGTCTCTCTCTTCCAGTGTCTCAAGCTTTTTCATTGTGAATTCTAATTTGGTAAAACAACCTTTTTTACAAATATACCAGCACTTTCAACATTATTACCACTTGACAGTCTATCCTACCTTTCACAGCGCTTTGGATACAAATTCTCAGTATTTCAAAATTCAGTAGAGATGTTCGGGTTCTAAAACGTATTCCAGGAGTTCTAGAGATACTCTGCCATTCCCCTGGTCTGTTGTTTTGAGCAATGAGACTTTTCATTTTAACACGGGTGTCATACCGGCTTTTTAAAGGCACAGTAAAACATTACCTGGAACCCTAGCCTAACTAACATTTTTATTTCATAGTTTTCTCTATACTTTCATACTGTTCGATAGCTCTAGGAAAATGAGTTTTTCAGTGTTTCACCAAAACATTTTCCCGAAAACGCCAACTCCTTTTGATGGGAAAAATCAATGTAAACAGTGTCACAATCGCTTCTGAGCTGTTTGAACAAGATTTCCCAGTGACAAAATTGTGCTGTTCAGATATTCAGTCTATTGGAATATGTATTGCTATTGTGTGAAGCACTTTTCTAAATATTTCCCTAGTCTGGAGTCGTAAGTTCTGAGTGCTACACACCAAATTGTCCAGTGATTGAAGCTCATTCATTGTGAATAGCCAACATTACTACACTGTGACCTTAACCCTGTCCCTAACCCTCTAACCCAAACCCTAAACCTAGCCCACACCTGAGCCTGAACCCTACCTAGCCCAAAACCTTATCCTAACCCTAACCATGAACAGAGCCCCAATTCTCTAACCCTATACCAGAACTAATCTCGAAGACGTCATCACTCCCAGCTGGTCCCCTGGCCAAATCATTATCACCTGGGATCAATTAAGCCTGCCCACTTGCCCCCTCCCCCTTGGTGACGTCATCACATCCGGTTTAATGGCCTAACCAGGCCTCTTTCAAAATCGCCAACTCATTGTCCCGGAATAATAAATGTAACCAGTATCCAACTCGGTTCTGTGTTCTTTGAACACGATTTCCTTGTCAGGAAACAATGTGTTACAGATATTAAGGCCCTTTTTCACGTATTCCTAGTGTTTGAAGCACTTTCTTAGATATTAACCTAGGTTATCATTGTGAATTGCCCGAGTTGGAGTCTCTCTCTTCCAGTGTCTCAAGCTTTTTCATTGTGAATTCTAATTTGGTAAAACAACCTTTTTTACAAATATACCAGCACTTTCAACATTATTACCACTTGACAGTCTATCCTACCTTTCACAGCGCTTTGGATACAAATTCTCAGTATTTCAAAATTCAATAGAGATGTTCGGGTTCTAAAACGTATTCCAGGAGTTCTAGAGACACTCTGCCATTCCCCTGGTCTGTTGTTTTGAGCAATGAGAATTTTCATTTTAACACGGGTGTCATAGCGGCTTTTTAAAGGAACAGTAAAACATTACCTGGAACCCTAGCCTAACTAACATTTTTATTTCATAGTGTTCTCAATACTTTCATACTGTTCGATAGCTCTAGGAAAATGACTTTTTCAGTGTTTCACCAAAACATTTTCCCGAAAACGCCAACTCCCTTTGACGGGAAAAATAAATGTAAACAGTGTCACACTCGCTTCTCAGCTGTTTGAACAAGATTTCCCAGTGACAAAATTGTGCTGTTCACATATTCAGTCTATTGGAATATGTATTGCTATTGTGTGAAGCACATTTCTAAATATTTCCCTAGTCTGGAGTCGTAAGTTCTGAGTGCTACACACCAAATTGTCCAGTGATTGAAGCTCATTCATTGTGAATAGCCAACATTACTACACTGTGACCGTAACCCTGTCCCTAACCCTCTAACCCAAACCCTAAACCTAGCCCACACCTGAGCCTGAACTCTACCTAGCCCAAAACCTTATCCTAACCCTAACCATGAACAGAGCCCCAATTTTCTAACCCTAATACCAGAACTAATCTCGATGACATCATCACTCCCAGCTGGTCCCCTGGCCAAATCATTATCACCTGGGATCAATTAAGCCTGCCCACGTGGCCCCTCCCCCTTGGTGACCTCATCACATCCGGTTCAATGGCCTAACCAGGCCTGTTTCAAAATCCCCAACTCATTGTCCCGGAATAATAAATGTAACCAGTATCCAACTCGGTTCTGTGTTCTTTGAACACGATTTCCTTGTCAGGAAACAATGTGTTACAGATATTAAGGCCCTTTATTCACGTATTCCTAGTGTTTGAAGCACTTTCTTAGATATTAACCTAGGTTATCATTGTGAATTGCCCGAGTTGGAGTCTCTCTCTTCCAGTGTCTCAAGCTTTTTCATTGTGAATTCTAATTTGGTAAAACAACCTTTTTTACAAATATACCAGCACTTTCAACATTATTACCACTTGACAGTCTATCCTACCTTTCACAGCGCTTTGGATACAAATTCTCAGTATTTCAAAATTCAGTAGAGATGTTCGGGTTCTAAAACGTATTCCAGGAGTTCTAGAGACACTCTGCCAATCCCCTGGTCTGTTGTTTTGAGCAATGAGACTTTTCATTTTAACACGGGTGTCATACCGGCTTTTTAAAGGCACAGTAAAACATTACCTGGAACCCTAGCCTAACTAACATTTTTATTTCATAGTTTTCTCTATACTTTCATACTGTTCGATAGCTCTAGGAAAATGAGTTTTTCAGTGTTTCACCAAAACATTTTCGCGAAAACGCCAACTCCTTTTGATGGGAAAAATCAATGTAAACAGTGTCACACTCGCTTCTCAGCTGTTTGAACAAGATTTCCCAGTGACAAAATTGTGCTGTTCAGATATTCAGTCTATTGGAATATGTATTGCTATTGTGTGAAGCACTTTTCTAAATATTTCCCTAGTCTGGAGTCGTAAGTTCTGAGTGCTACACACCAAATTGTCCAGTGATTGAAGCTCATTCATTGTGAATAGCCAACATTACTACACTGTGACCGTAACCCTGTCCCTAACCCTCTAACCCAAACCCTAAACCTAGCCCACACCTGAGCCTGAACCCTACCTAGCCCAAAACCTTATCCTAACCCTAACCATGAATAGAGCCCCAATTCTCTAACCCTAATACCAGAACTAATCTCGAAGACGTCATCACTCCCAGCTGGTCCCCTGGCCAAATCATTATCACCTGGGATCAATTAAGCCTGCCCACTTGCCCCCTCCCCCTTGGTGACGTCATCACATCCGGTTTAATGGCCTAACCAGGCCTCTTTCAAAATCGCCAACTCATTGTCCCAGAATAATAAATGTAACCAGTATCCAACTCGGTTCTGTGTTCTTTGAACACGATTTCCTTGTCAGGAAACAATGTGTTACACATATTAAGGCCCTTTTTCACGTATTCCTAGTGTTTGAAGCACTTTCTTAGATATTAACCTAGGTTATCATTGTGAATTGCCCGAGTTGGAGTCTCTCTCTTCCAGTGTCTCAAGCTTTTTCATTGTGAATTCTAATTTGGTAAAACAACCTTTTTTACAAATATACCAGCATTTTCAACATTATTACCACTTGACAGTCTATCCTACCTTTCACAGCGCTTTGGATACAAATTGTCAGTATTTCAAAATTCAATAGAGATGTTCGGGTTCTAAAACGTATTCCAGGAGTTCTAGAGACACTCTGCCATTCCCCTGGTCTGTTGTTTTGAGCAATGAGACTTTTCATTTTAACACGGGTGTCATAGCGGCTTTTTAAAGGCACAGTAAAACATTACCTGGAACCCTAGCCTAACTAACATTTTTATTTCATAGTGTTCTCAATACTTTCATACTGTTCGATAGCTCTAGGAAAATGACTTTTTCAGTGTTTCACCAAAACATTTTCCCGAAAACGCCAACTCCCTTTGACGGGAAAAATAAATGTAAACAGTGTCACACTTGCTTCTCAGCTGTTTGAACAAGATTTCCCAGTGACAAAATTGTGCTGTTCACATATTCAGTCTATTGGAATATGTATTGCTATTGTGTGAAGCACATTTCTAAATATTTCCCTAGTCTGGAGTCGTAAGTTCTGAGTGCTACACACCAAATTGTCCAGTGATTGAAGCTCATTCATTGTGAATAGCCAACATTACTACACTGTGACCGTAACCCTGTCCCTAACCCTCTAACCCAAACCCTAAACCTAGCCCACACCTGAGCCTGAACTCTACCTAGCCCAAAACCTTATCCTAACCCTAACCATGAACAGAGCCCCAATTTTCTAACCCTAATACCAGAACTAATCTCGATGACATCATCACTCCCAGCTGGTCCCCTGGCCAAATCATTATCACCTGGGATCAATTAAGCCTGCCCACGTGGCCCCTCCCCCTTGGTGACCTCATCACATCCGGTTCAATGGCCTAACCAGGCCTGTTTCAAAATCCCCAACTCATTGTCCCGGAATAATAAATGTAACCAGTATCCAACTCGGTTCTGTGTTCTTTGAACACGATTTCCTTGTCAGGAAACAATGTGTTACAGATATTAAGGCCCTTTATTCACGTATTCCTAGTGTTTGAAGCACTTTCTTAGATATTAACCTAGGTTATCATTGTGAATTGCCCGAGTTGGAGTCTCTCTCTTCCAGTGTCTCAAGCTTTTTCATTGTGAATTCTAATTTGGTAAAACAACCTTTTTTACAAATATACCAGCACTTTCAACATTATTACCACTTGACAGTCTATCCTAACTTTCACAGCGCTTTGGATACAAATTCTCAGTATTTCAAAATTCAGTAGAGATGTTCGGGTTCTAAAACGTATTCCAGGAGTTCTAGAGACACTCTGCCATTCCCCTGGTCTGTTGTTTTGAGCAATGAGACTTTTCATTTTAACACGGGTGTCATACCGGCTTTTTAAAGGCACAGTAAAACATTACCTGGAACCCTAGCCTAACTAACATTTTTATTTCATAGTTTTCTCTATACTTTCATACTGTTCGATAGCTCTAGGAAAATAAGTTTTTCAGTGTTTCACCAAAACATTTTCGCGAAAACGCCAACTCCTTTTGATGGGAAAAATCAATGTAAACAGTGTCACACTCGCTTCACAGCTGTTTGAACAAGATTTCCCAGTGACAAAATTGTGCTGTTCAGATATTCAGTCTATTGGAATATGTATTGCTATTGTGTGAAGCACTTTTCTAAATATTTCCCTAGTCTGGAGTCGTAAGTTCTGAGTGCTACACACCAAATTGTCCAGTGATTGAAGCTCATTCATTGTGAATAGCCAACATTACTACACTGTGACCGTAACCCTGTCCCTAACCCTCTAACCCAAACCCTAAACCTAGCCCACACCTGAGCCTGAACCCTACCTAGCCCAAAACCTTATCCTAACCCTAACCATGAATAGAGCCCCAATTCTCTAACCCTAATACCAGAACTAATCTCGAAGACGTCATCACTCCCAGCTGGTCCCCTGGCCAAATCATTATCACCTGGGATCAATTAAGCCTGCCCACTTGCCCCCTCCCCCTTGGTGACGTCATCACATCCGGTTTAATGGCCTAACCAGGCCTCTTTCAAAATCGCCAACTCATTGTCCCGGAATAATAAATGTAACCAGTATCCAACTCGGTTCTGTGTTCTTTGAACACGATTTCCTTGTCAGGAAACAATGTGTTACACATATTAAGGCCCTTTTTCACGTATTCCTAGTGTTTGAAGCACTTTCTTAGATATTAACCTAGGTTATCATTGTGAATTGCCCGAGTTGGAGTCTCTCTCTTCCAGTGTCTCAAGCTTTTTCATTGTGAATTCTAATTTGGTAAAACAACCTTTTTTACAAATATACCAGCACTTTCAATATTATTACCACTTGACTGTCTATCCTACCTTTCACAGCGCTTTGGATACAAATTCTCAGTATTTCAAAATTCAGTAGAGATGTTCGGGTTCTAAAACGTATTCCAGGAGTTCTAGAGACACTCTGCCATTCCCCTGGTCTGTTGTTTTGAGCAATGAGACTTTTCATTTTAACACGGGTGTCATAGCGGCTTTTTAAAGGCACAGTAAAACATTACCTGGAACCCTAGCCTAACTAACATTTTTATTTCATAGTGTTCTCAATACTTTCATACTGTTCGATAGCTCTAGGAAAATGACTTTTTCAGTGTTTCACCAAAACATTTTCCCGAAAACGCCAACTCCCTTTGACGGGAAAAATAAATGTAAACAGTGTCACACTCGCTTCTCAGCTGTTTGAACAAGATTTCCCAGTGACAAAATTGTGCTGTTCACATATTCAGTCTATTGGAATATGTATTGCTATTGTGTGAAGCACATTTCTAAATATTTCCCTAGTCTGGAGTCGTAAGTTCTGAGTGCTACACACCAAATTGTCCAGTGATTGAAGCTCATTCATTGTGAATAGCCAACATTACTACACTGTGACCGTAACCCTGTCCCTAACCCTCTAACCCAAACCCTAAACCTAGCCCACACCTGAGCCTGAACTCTACCTAGCCCAAAACCTTATCCTAACCCTAACCATGAACAGAGCCCCAATTTTCTAACCCTAATACCAGAACTAATCTCGATGACCTCATCACTCCCAGCTGGTCCCCTGGCCAAATCATTATCACCTGGGATCAATTAAGCCTGCCCACGTGGCCCCTCCCCCTTGGTGACCTCATCACATCCGGTTCAATGGCCTAACCAGGCCTGTTTCAAAATCACCAACTCATTGTCCCGGAATAATAAATGTAACCAGTATCCAACTCGGTTCTGTGTTCTTTGAACACGATTTCCTTGTCAGGAAACAATGTGTTACAGATATTAAGGCCCTTTATTCACGTATTCCTAGTGTTTGAAGCACTTTCTTAGATATTAACCTAGGTTATCATTGTGAATTGCCCGAGTTGGAGTCTCTCTCTTCCAGTGTCTCAAGCTTTTTCATTGTGAATTCTAATTTGGTAAAACAACCTTTTTTACAAATATACCAGCACTTTCAACATTATTACAACTTGAGAGTCTATCCTACCTTTCACAGCGCTTTGGATACAAATTCTCAGTATTTCAAAATTCAGTAGAGATGTTCGGGTTCTAAAACGTATTCCAGGAGTTCTAGAGACACTCTGCCATTCCCCTGGTCTGTTGTTTTGAGCAATGAGACTTTTCATTTTAACACGGGTGTCATACCGGCTTTTTAAAGGCACAGTAAAACATTACCTGGAACCCTAGCCTAACTAACATTTTTATTTCATAGTTTTCTCTATACTTTCATACTGTTCGATAGCTCTAGGAAAATGAGTTTTTCAGTGTTTCACCAAAACATTTTCCCGAAAACGCCAACTCCTTTTGACGGGAAAAATAAATGTAAACAGTGTCACACTCGCTTCTCAGCTGTTTGAACAAGATTTCCCAGTGACAAAATTGTGCTGTTCAGATACTCAGTCTATTGGAATATGTATTCCTATTGTGTGAAGCACATTTCTAAATATTTCCCTAGTCTGGAGTCGTAAGTTCTGAGTGCTACACACCAAATTGTCCAGTGATTGAAGCTCATTCATTGTGAATAGCATACATTACTACACTGTGACCGTAACCCTGTCCCTAACCCTCTAACCCAAACTCTAAACCTAGCCCACACCTGAGCCTGAACCCTACCTAGCCCAAAACCTTATCCTAACCCTAACCATGAATAGAGCCTCAATTCTCTAACCCTAATACCAGAACTAATCTCGAAGACGTCATCACTCCCAGCTGGTCCCCTGGCCAAATCATTATCACCTGGGATCAATTAAGCCTGCCCCTCGTGCCCCCTCCCCCTTGGTGACCTCATCACATCCGGTTCAATGGCCTAACCAGCTCTCTTTCAAAATCGCCAACTCATTGTCCCAGAATAATAAATGTAACCAGTATCCAACTCTGTTCTGTGTTCTTTGAACACGATTTCCTTGTCAGGAAACAATGTGTTACAGATATTAAGGCCCTTTATTCACGTATTCCTAGTGTTTGAAGCACTTTCTTAGATATTAACCTAGGTTATCATTGTGAATTGCCCGAGTTGGAGTCTCTCTCTTCCAGTGTCTCAAGCTTTTTCATTGTGAATTCTAATTTGGTAAAACAACCTTTTTTACAAATATACCAGCACTTTCAACATTATTACCACTTGACAGTCTATCCTACCTTTCACAGCGCTTTGGATACAAATTCTCAGTATTTCAAAATTCAGTAGAGATGTTCGGGTTCTAAAACGTATTCCAGGAGTTCTAGAGACACTCTGCCATTCCCCTGGTCTGTTGTTTTGAGCAATGAGACTTTTCATTTTAACACGGGTGTCATACCGGCTTTTTAAAGGCACAGTAAAATATTACTTGGAACCCAGCCTAACTAACATTTTTATATCATAGTGTTCTCAATACTTTCATACTGTTCGATAGCTCTAGGAAAATGAGTTTTTCAGTGTTTCACCAAAACCTTTTCCCGAAAGCACCAAGTCCTTTTGACGGGAAAAATAAATGTAAACAGTGTCACACTCGCTTCTCAGCTGTTTGAACAAGATTTCCCAGTGACAAAATTGTGCTGTTCAGATACTCAGTCTAATGGAATATGTATTCCTATTGTGTGAAGCACATTTCTAAATATTTCCCTAGTCTGGAGTCGTAAGTTCTGAGTGCTACACACCAAATTGTCCAGTGATTGAAGCTCATTCATTGTGAATAGCCAACATTACTACACTGTGACCTAAACCCTGTCCCTAACCCTCTAACCCAAACCCTAAACCTAGCCCACACCTGAGCCTGAACCCTACCTAGCCCAAAACCTTATCCTAACCCTAACCATGAAAAGAGCCCCAATTCTCTAACCCAAATACCAGAACTAATCTCGATGACCTCATCACTCCCAGCTGGTCCCCTGGCCAAATCATTATCACCTGGGATCAATTAAGCCTGCCCACGTGGCCCCTCCCCCTTGGTGACGTCATCACATCCGGTTTAATGGCCTAACCAGGCCTCTTTCAAAATCGCCAACTCATTGTCCCGGAATAATAAATGTAACCAGTATCCAACTCTGTTCTGTGTTCTTTGAACACGATTTCCTTGTCAGGAAACAATGTGTTACAGATATTAAGGCCCTTTATTCACGTATTCCTAGTGTTTGAAGCACTTTCTTAGATATTAACCTAGGTTATCATTGTGAATAGCCCGAGTTGGAGTCTCTCTCTTCCAGTGTCTCAAGCTTTTTCATTGTGAATTCTAATTTGGTAAAACAACCTTTTTTACAAATATACCAGCACTTTCAACATTACTACCACTTGACAGTCTATCCTACCTTTCACAGCGCTTTGGATACAAATTCTCAGTATTTCAAAATTCAGTAGAGATGTTCGGGTTCTAAAACGTATTCCAGGAGTTCTAGAGACACTCTGCCATTCCCCTGGTCTGTTGTTTTGAGCAATGAGACTTTTCATTTTAACACGGGTGTCATACCGGCTTTTTAAAGGCACAGTAAAACATTACTTGGAACCCTAGCCTGAGTAACATTTTTATTTCATAGTGTTCTCAATACTTTCATACTGTTCGATAGCTCTAAGAAAATGAGTTTTTCAGTGTTTCACCAAAACCTTTTCCCGAAAACGCCAACTCCTTTTGACGGGAAAAATAAATGTAAACAGTGTCACACTCGCTTCTCAGCTGTTTGAACAAGATTTCCCACTGACAAAATTGTGCTGTTCAGATACTCAGTCTATTGGAATATGTATTCCTATTGTGTGAAGCACATTTCTAAAGATTTCCCTAGTCTGGAGTCATAAGTTCTGAGTGCTACACACCAAATTGTCCAGTGATTGAAGCTCATTCATTGTGAATAGCCAACATTACTACACTGTGACCATAACCCTGTCCCTAACCCTCTAACCCAAACCCTACACATAGCCCACACCTGAGCCTGAACCCTACCTAGCCCAAAACCTTATCCTAACCCTAACCATGAACAGAGCCCCAATTCTCTAACCCTAATACCAGAACTAATCTCGATGACGTCATCACTCCCAGCTGGTCCCCTGGCCAAATCATTATCACCTGAGATCAATTAAGCCTGCCCACGTGGCCCCTCCCCCTTGGTGACGTCATCACATCCGGTTTAATGGCCTAACCAGGCCTCTTTCAAAATCGCCAACTCATTGTCCCGGAATAATAAATGTAACCAGTATCCAACTCGGTTCTATGTTCTTTGAACACGATTTCCTTGTCAGGAAACAATGTGTTACAGACATTAAGGCCCTTTATTCACGTATTCCTAGTGTTTGAAGCACTTTCTTAGATATTAACCTAGGTTATCATTTTGAATTTCCCGAGTTGGAGTCTCTCTCTTCCAGGGTCTCAAGCTTTTTCATTGTGAATTCTAATTTGGTAAAACAACCTTCTTTACAAATATACCAGCACTTTCAACATTATTACCACTTCACAGTCTATCCTACCTTTCACAGCGCTTTGGATACAAATTCTCAGTATTTCAAAATTCAGTAGAGATGTTCGGGTTCTAAAACGTATTCCAGGACTTCTAGAGAAACTCTGCCATTCCCCTTGTCTGTTGTTTTGAGCAATGAGACTTTTCATTTTAACACGGGTGTCATACCGGCTTTTTAAAGGCACAGTAAAACATTACTTGGAACCCTAGCCTAAGTAACATTTTTATTTCATAGTGTTGTCAATACTTTCATACTGTTCGATAGCTCTAGGAAAATGAGTTTTTCAGTGTTTCACCAAAAACTTTTCCCGAAAACGCCAACTCTTTTTGTCGGGAAAAATAAATGTAAACAGTGTCACACTCGCTTCTCAGCTGTTTGAACAAGATTTCCCAGTGACAAAATTGTGCTGTTCAGATACTCAGTCTAATGGAATATGTATTCCTATTGTGTGAAGCACATTTCTAAATATTTCCCTAGTCTGGAGTCGTAAGTTCTGAGTGCTACACACCAAATTGTCCAGTGATTGAAGCTCATTCATTGTGAATAGTCAACATTACTACACTGTGACCTTAACCCTGTCCCTAACCCTCTAACCCAAACCCTAAACCTAGCCCACACCTGAGCCTGAACCCTACCTAGCCCAAAACCTTATCCTAACCCTAACCATGAAAAGAGCCCCAATTCTCTAACCCAAATACCAGAACTAATCTTGATGACCTCATCACTCCCAGCTGGTCCCCTGGCCAAATCATTATCACCTGGGATCAATTAAGCCTGCCCACGTGGCCCCTCCCCCTTGGTGACGTCATCACATCCGGTTTAATGGCCTAACCAGGCCTCTTTCAAAATCACCAACTCATTGTCCCGGAATAATAAATGTAACCAGTATCCAACTCTGTTCTGTGTTCTTTGAACACGATTTCCTTGTCAGGAAACAATGTGTTACAGATATTAAGGCCCTTTATTCACGTATTCCTAGTGTTTGAAACACTTTCTTAGATATTAACCTAGGTTATCATTGTGAATTGCCCGAGTTGGAGTCTCTCTCTTCCAGTGTCTCAAGCTTTTTCATTGTGAATTCTAATTTGGTAAAACAACCTTTTTTACAAATATACCAGCACTTTCAACATTATTACCACTTGACAGTCTATCCTACCTTTCACAGCGCTTTGGATACAAATTCTCAGTATTTCAAAATTCAGTAGAGATGTTCTGGTTCTAAAACGTATTCCAGGAGTTCTAGAGACACTCTGCCATTCCCCTGGTCTGTTGTTTTGAGCAATGAGACTTTTCATTTTAACACGGGTGTCATACCGGCTTTTTAAAGGCACAGTAAAATATTACTTGGAACCCAGCCTAACTAACATTTTTATATCATAGTGTTCTCAATACTTTCATACTGTTAGATAGCTCTAGGGAAATGAGTTTTTCAGTGTTTCACCAAAACCTTTTCCCGAAAGCGCCAACTCCTTTTGACGGGAAAAATAAATGTAAACAGTGTCACACTCGCTTCACAGCTGTTTGAACAAGATTTCCCAGTGACAAAATTGTGCTGTTCAGATGCTCAGTCTATTGGAATATGTATTTCTATTGTGTGAAGCACATTTCTAAATATTTCCCTAGTCTGGAGTTGTAAGTTCTGAGTGCTACACACCAAATTGTCCAGTGATTGAAGCTCATTCATTGTGAATAGCCAACATTACTACACTGTGACCTTAACCCTGTCCCTAACCCTCTAACCCAAACCCTAAACCTAGGCCACACCTGAGCCTGAACCCTACCTAGCCCAAAACCTTATCCTAACCCTAACCATGAACAGAGCCCCAATTCTCTAACCCTAATAACAGAACTAATCTCGATGACCTCATCACTCCCAGCTGGTCCCCTGGCCAAATCATTATCACCTGGGATCAATTAAGCCTGCCCACGTGGCCCCTCCCCCTTGGTGACGTCATCACATCCGGTTTAATGGCCTAACCAGGCCTCTTTCAAAATCGCCAACTCATTGTCCCGGAATAATAAATGTAACCAGTATCCAACTCTGTTCTGTGTTCTTTGAACACGATTTCCTTGTCAGGAAACAATGTGTTACAGATATTAAGGCCCTTTATTCACGTATTCCTAGTGTTTGAAGCACTTTCTTAGATATTAACCTAGGTTATCATTGTGAATTGCCCGAGTTGGAGTCTCTCTCTTCCAGTGTCTCAAGCTTTTTCATTGTGAATTCTAATTTGGTAAAACAACCTTTTTTACAAATATACCAGCACTTTCAACATTATTACCACTTGACAGTCTATCCTACCTTTCACAGCGCTTTGGATACAAATTCTCAGTATTTCAAAATTCAGTAGAGATGTTCGGGTTCTAAAACGTATTCCAGGAGTTCTAGAGACACTCTGCCATTCCCCTGGTCTGTTGTTTTGAGCAATGAGACTTTTCATTTTAACACGGGTGTCATACCGGCTTTTTAAAGGCACAGTAAAACATTACTTGGAACCCTAGCCTAACTAACATTTTTATTTCATAGTGTTCTCAATACTTTCATACTGTTCGATAGCTCTAGGAAAATGAGTTTTTCAGTGTTTCACAAAAATCTTTTCCCGAAAACGCCAACTCCTTTTGACGGGAAAAATAAATGTAAACAGTGTCACACTCGCTTCTCAGCTGTTTGAACAAGATTTCCCAGTGACAAAATTGTGCTGTTCAGATACTCAGTCTAATGGAATATGTATTCCTATTGTGTGAAGCACATTTCTAAATATTTCCCTAGTCTGGAGTCGTAAGTTCTGAGTTCTACACAACAAATTGTCCAGTGATTGAAGCTCATTCATTGTGAATAGCCAACATTACTACACTGTGACCTTAACCCTGTCCCTAACCCTCTAACACAAACCCTAAACCTAGGCCACACCTGAGCCTGAACCCTACCTAGCCCAAAACCTTATCCTAACCCTAACCATGAACAGAGCCCCAATTCTCTAACCCTAATACCAGAACTAATCTCGATGACGTCATCACTCCCAGCTGGTCCCCTGGCCAAATCATTATCACCTGGGATCAATTAAGCCTGCCCACGTGGCCCCTCCCCCTTGGTGACGTCATCACATCCGGTTTAATGGCCTAACCAGGCCTCTTTCAAAATCGCCAACTCATTGTCCCGGAATAATAAATGTAACCAGTATCCAACTCTGTTCTGTGTTCTTTGAACACGATTTCCTTGTCAGGAAACAATGTGTTACAGATATTAAGGCCCTTTATTCACGTATTCCTAGTGTTTGAAGCACTTTCTTAGATATTAACCTAGGTTATCATTGTGAATTGCCCGAGTTGGAGTCTCTCTCTTCCAGTGTCTCAAGCTTTTTCATTGTGAATTCTAATTTGGTAAAACAACCTTTTTTACAAATATACCAGCACTTTCAACATTATTACCACTTGACAGTCTATCCTACCTTTCACAGCGGTTTGGATACAAATTCTCAGTATTTCAAAATTCAGTAGAGATGTTCGGGTTCTAAAACGTATTCCAGGAGTTCTAGAGACACTCTGCCATTCCCCTGGTCTGTTGTTTTGAGCAATGAGACTTTTCATTTTAACACGGGTGTCATACCGGCTTTTTAAAGGCACAGTAAAACATTACTTGGAACCCTAGCCTAACTAACATTTTTATTTCATAGTGTTCTCAATACTTTCATACTGTTCGATAGCTCTAGGAAAATGAGTTTTTCAGTGTTTCACCAAAACCTTTTCCCAAAAACGCCAACTCCTTTTGACGGGAAAAATAAATGTAAACAGTGTCACACTCGCTTCTCAGCTGTTTGAACAAGATTTCCCAGTGACAAAATTGTGCTGTTCAGATACTCAGTCTAATGGAATATGTATTCCTATTGTGTGAAGCACATTTCTAAATATTTCCCTAGTCTGGAGTCGTAAGTTCTGAGTTCTACACAACAAATTGTCCAGTGATTGAAGCTCATTCATTGTGAATAGCCAACATTACTACACTGTGACCTTAACCCTGTCCCTAACCCTCTAACACAAACCCTAAACCTAGGCCACACCTGAGCCTGAACCCTACCTAGCCCAAAACCTTATCCTAACCCTAACCATGAACAGAGCCCCAATTCTCTAACCCTAATACCAGAACTAATCTCGATGACGTCATCACTCCCAGCTGGTCCCCTGGCCAAATCATTATCACCTGGGATCAATTAAGCCTGCCCACGTGGCCCCTCCCCCTTGGTGACGTCATCACATTCGGTTTAATGGCCTAACCAGGCCTCTTTCAAAATCGCCAACTCATTGTCCCGGAATAATAAATGTAACCAGTATCCAACTCTGTTCTGTGTTCTTTGAACACGATTTCCTTGTCAGGAAACAATGTGTTACAGATATTAAGGCCCTTTATTCACGTATTCCTAGTGTTTGAAGCACTTTCTTAGATATTAACCTAGGTTATCATTGTGAATTGCCCGAGTTGGAGTCTCTCTCTTCCAGTGTCTCAAGCTTTTTCATTGTGAATTCTAATTTGGTAAAACAACCTTTTTTACAAATATACCAGCACTTTCAACATTACTACCACTTGACAGTCTATCCTACCTTTCACAGCGCTTTGGATACAAATTCTCAGTATTTCAAAATTCAGTAGAGATGTTCGGGTTCTAAAATGTATTCCAGGAGTTCTAGAGACACTCTGCCATTCCCCTGGTCTGTTGTTTTGAGCAATGAGACTTTTCATTTTAACACGGGTGTCATACCGGCTTTTTAAAGGCACAGTAAAACATTACTTGGAACCCTAGCCTGACTAACATTTTTATTTCATAGTGTTCTCAATACTTTCATACTGTTCGATAGCTCTAAGAAAATGAGTTTTTCAGTGTTTCACCAAAACCTTTTCCCGAAAACGCCAACTCCTTTTGACGGGAAAAATAAATGTAAACAGTGTCACACTCGCTTCTCAGCTGTTTGAACAAGATTTCCCACTGACAAAATTGTGCTGTTCAGATACTCAGTCTATTGGAATATGTATTCCTATTGTGTGAAGCACATTTCTAAAGATTTCCCTAGTCTGGAGTCATAAGTTCTGAGTGCTACACACCAAATTGTCCAGTGATTGAAGCTCATTCATTGTGAATAGCCAACATTACTACACTGTGACCATAACCCTGTCCCTAACCCTCTAACCCAAACCCTACACATAGCCCACACCTGAGCCTGAACCCTACCTAGCCCAAAACCTTATCCTAACCCTAACCATGAACAGAGCCCCAATTCTCTAACCCTAATACCAGAACTAATCTCGATGACGTCATCACTCCCAGCTGGTCCCCTGGACAAATCATTATCACCTGAGATCAATTAAGCCTGCCCACGTGGCCCCTCCCCCTTGGTGATGTCATCACATCCGGTTTAATGGCCTAACCAGGCCTCTTTCAAAATCGCCAACTCATTGTCCCGGAATAATAAATGTAACCATTATCCAACTCGGTTCTATGTTCTTTGAACACGATTTCCTTGTCAGGAAACAATGTGTTACAGACATTAAGGCCCTTTATTCACGTATTCCTAGTGTTTGAAGCACTTTCTTAGATATTAACCTAGGTTATCATTTTGAATTTCCCGAGTTGGAGTCTCTCTCTTCCAGGGTCTCAAGCTTTTTCATTGTGAATTCTAATTTGGTAAAACAACCTTCTTTACAAATATACCAGCACTTTCAACATTATTACCACTTCACAGTCTATCCTACCTTTCACAGCGCTTTGGATACAAATTCTCAGTATTTCAAAATTCAGTAGAGATGTTCGGGTTCTAAAACGTATTCCAGGACTTCTAGAGAAACTCTGCCATTCCCCTTGTCTGTTGTTTTGAGCAATGAGACTTTTCATTTTAACACGGGTGTCATACCGGCTTTTTAAAGGCACAGTAAAACATTACTTGGAACCCTAGCCTAACTAACATTTTTATTTCATAGTGTTGTCAATACTTTCATACTGTTCGATAGCTCTAGGAAAATGAGTTTTTCAGTGTTTCACCAAAAACTTTTCCCGAAAACGCCAACTCCTTTTGTCGGGAAAAATAAATGTAAACAGTGTCACACTCGCTTCTCAGCTGTTTGAACAAGATTTCCCAGTGACAAAATTGTGCTGTTCAGATACTCAGTCTAATGGAATATGTATTCCTATTGTGTGAAGCACATTTCTAAATATTTCCCTAGTCTGGAGTCGTAAGTTCTGAGTGCTACACACCAAATTGTCCAGTGATTGAAGCTCATTCATTGTGAATAGCCAACATTACTACACTGTGACCTTAACCCTGTCCCTAACCCTCTAACCCAAACCCTAAACCTAGCCCACACCTGAGCCTGAACCCTACCTAGCCCAAAACCTTATCCTAACCCTAACCATGAAAAGAGCCCCAATTCTCTAACCCAAATACCAGAACTAATCTCGATGACCTCATCACTCCCAGCTGGTCCCCTGGCCAAATCATTATCACCTGGGATCAATTAAGCCTGCCCACGTGGCCCCTCCCCCTTGGTGACGTCATCACATCCGGTTTAATGGCCTAACCAGGCCTCTTTCAAAATCCCCAACTCATTGTCCCGGAATAATAAATGTAACCAGTATCCAACTCTGTTCTGTGTTCTTTGAACACGATTTCGTGTCAGGAAACAATGTGTTACAGATATTAAGGCCCTTTATTCACGTATTCCTAGTGTTTGAAACACTTTCTTAGATATTAACCTAGGTTATCATTGTGAATTGCCCGAGTTGGAGTCTCTCTCTTCCAGTGTCTCAAGCTTTTTCATTGTGAATTCTAATTTGGTAAAACAACCTTTTTTACAAATATACCAGCACTTTCAACATTATTACCACTTGAGAGTCTATCCTACCTTTCACAGCGCTTTGGATACAAATTCTCAGTATTTCAAAATTCAGTAGAGATGTTCTGGTTCTAAAACGTATTCCAGGAGTTCTAGAGACACTCTGCCATTCCCCTGGTCTGTTGTTTTGAGCAATGAGACTTTTCATTTTAACACGGGTGTCATACCGGCTTTTTAAAGGCACAGTAAAATATTACTTGGAACCCAGCCTAACTAACATTTTTATATCATAGTGTTCTCAATACTTTCATACTGTTAGATAGCTCTAGGGAAATGAGTTTTTCAGTGTTTCACCAAAACCTTTTCCCGAAAGCGCCAACTCCTTTTGACGGGAAAAATAAATGTAAACAGTGTCACACTCGCTTCACAGCTGTTTGAACAAGATTTCCCAGTGACAAAATTGTGCTGTTCAGATGCTCAGTCTATTGGAATATGTATTTCTATTGTGTGAAGCACATTTCTAAATATTTCCCTAGTCTGGAGTTGTAAGTTCTGAGTGCTACACACCAAATTGTCCAGTGATTGAAGCTCATTCATTGTGAATAGCCAACATTACTACACTGTGACCTTAACCCTGTCCCTAACCCTCTAACCCAAACCCTAAACCTAGGCCACACCTGAGCCTGAACCCTACCTAGCCCAAAACCTTATCCTAACCCTAACCATGAACAGAGCCCCAATTCTCTAACCCTAATAACAGAACTAATCTCGATGACCTCATCACTCCCAGCTGGTCCCCTGGCCAAATCATTATCACCTGGGATCAATTAAGCCTGCCCACGTGGCCCCTCCCCCTTGGTGACGTCATCACATCCGGTTTAATGGCCTAACCAGGCCTCTTTCAAAATCGCCAACTCATTGTCCCGGAATAATAAATGTAACCAGTATCCAACTCGGTTCTGTGTTCTTTGAACACGATTTCCTTGTCAGGAAACAATGTGTTACAGATATTAAGGCCCTTTATTCACGTATTCCTAGTGTTTGAAGCACTTTCTTAGATATTAACCTAGGTTATCATTGTGAATTGCTCGAGTTGGAGTCTCTCTCTTCCAGTGTCTCAAGCTTTTTCATTGTGAATTCTAATTTGGTAAAACAACCTTTTTTACAAATATACCAGCACTTTCAACATTATTACCACTTGACAGTCTATCCTACCTTTCACAGCGCTTTGGATACAAATTCTCAGTATTTCAAAATTCAGTAGAGATGTTCGGGTTCTAAAACGTATTCCAGGAGTTCTAGAGACACTCTGCCATTCCCCTGGTCTGTTGTTTTGAGCAATGAGACTTTTCATTTTAACACGGGTGTCATACCGGCTTTTTAAAGGCACAGTAAAACATTACTTGGAACCCTAGCCTAACTAACATTTTTATTTCATAGTGTTCTCAATACTTTCATACTGTTCGATAGCTCTAGGAAAATGAGTTTTTCAGTGTTTCACCAAAACCTTTTCCCGAAAACGCCAACTCCTTTTGTCGGGAAAAATAAATGTAAACAGTATCACACTCGCTTCTCAGCTGTTTGAACAAGATTTCCCAGTGACAAAATTGTGCTGTTCAGATACTCAGTCTAATGGAATATGTATTCCTATTGTGTGAAGCACATTTCTAAATATTTCCCTAGTCTGGAGTCGTAAGTTCTGAGTTCTACACAACAAATTGTCCAGTGATTGAAGCTCATTCATTGTGAATAGCCAACATTACTACACTGTGACCTTAACCCTGTCCCTAACCCTCTAACACAAACCCTAAACCTAGGCCACACCTGAGCCTGAACCCTACCTAGCCCAAAACCTTATCCTAACCCTAACCATGAACAGAGCCCCAATTCTCTAACCCTAATACCAGAACTAATCTCGATGACGTCATCACTCCCAGCTGGTCCCCTGGCCAAATCATTATCACCTGGGATCAATTAAGCCTGCCCACGTGGCCCCTCCCCCTTGGTGACGTCATCACATCCGGTTTAATGGCCTAACCAGGCCTCTTTCAAAATCGCCAACTCATTGTCCCGGAATAATAAATGTAACCAGTATCCAACTCTGTTCTGTGTTCTTTGAACACGATTTCCTTGTCAGGAAACAATGTGTTACAGATATTAAGGCCCTTTATTCACGTATTCCTAGTGTTTGAAGCACTTTCTTAGATATTAACCTAGGTTATCATTGTGAATTGCCCGAGTTGGAGTCTCTCTCTTCCAGTGTCTCAAGCTTTTTCATTGTGAATTCTAATTTGGTAAAACAACCTTTTTTACAAATATACCAGCACTTTCAACATTATTACCACTTGACAGTCTATCCTACCTTTCACAGCGCTTTGGATACAAATTCTCAGTATTTCAAAATTCAGTAGAGATGTTCGGGTTCTAAAACGTATTCCAGGAGTTCTAGAGACACTCTGCCATTCCCCTGGTCTGTTGTTTTGAGCAATGAGACTTTTCATTTTAACACGGGTGTCATACCGGCTTTTTAAAGGCACAGTAAAACATTACTTGGAACCCTAGCCTAACTAACATTTTTATTTCATAGTGTTCTCAATACTTTCATACTGTTCGATAGCTCTAGGAAAATGAGTTTTTCAGTGTTTCACCAAAACCTTTTCCCGAAAACGCCAACTCCTTTTGACGGAAAAAATAAATGTAAACAGTGTCACACTTGCTTCTCAGCTGTTTGAAGAAGATTTCCCAGTGACAAAATTGTGCTGTTCAGATACTCAGTCTAATGGAATATGTATTCCTATTGTGTGAAGCACATTTCTAAATATTTCCCTAGTCTGGAGTCGTAAGTTCTGAGTGCTACACACCAAATTGTCCAGTGATTGAAGCTCATTCATTGTGAATAGCCAACATTACTACACTGTGACCTTAACCCTGTCCCTAACCCTGTAACCCAAACCCTAAACCTAGCCCACACCTGAGCCTGAACCCTACCTAGCCCAAAACCTTATCCTAACCCTAACCATGAAAAGAGCCCCAATTCTCTAACCCAAATACCAGAACTAATCTCGATGACCTCATCACTCCCAGCTGGTCCCCTGGCCAAATCATTATCACCTGGGATCAATTAAGCGGGCCCACGTGGCCCCTCCTTCTTAGTGACGTCATCACATCCAGTTTAATGGCCTAACCAGGCCTCTTTCAAAATCGCCAACTCATTGTCCTGGAATAATAAATGTAACCAGTATCCAACTCTGTTCTGTGTTCTTTGAACACGATTTCCTTGTCAGGAAACAATGTGTTACAGATATTAAGGCCCTTTATTCACGTATTCCTAGTGTTTGAAGCACTTTCTTAGATATTAACCTAGGTTATCATTGTGAATTGCCCGAGTTGGAGTCTCTCTCTTCCAGTGTCTCAAGCTTTTTCATTGTGAATTCTAATTTGGTAAAACAACCTTTTTTACAAATATACCAGCACTTTCAACATTATTACCACTTGACAGTCTATCCTACCTTTCACAGCGCTTTGGATACAAATTCTCAGTATTTCAAAATTCAGTAGAGATGTTCTGGTTCTAAAACGTATTCCAGGAGTTCTAGAGACACTCTGCCATTCCCCTGGTCTGTTGTTTTGAGCAATGAGACTTTTCATTTTAACACGGGTGTCATACCGGCTTTTTAAAGGCACAGTAAAATATTACTTGGAACCCAGCCTAACTAACATTTTTATATCATAGTGTTCTCAATACTTTCATACTGTTAGATAGCTCTAGGGAAATGAGTTTTTCAGTGTTTCACCAAAACCTTTTCCCGAAAGCGCCAACTCCTTTTGACGGGAAAAATAAATGTAAACAGTGTCACACTCGCTTCACAGCTGTTTGAACAAGATTTCCCAGTGACAAAATTGTGCTGTTCAGATGCTCAGTCTATTGGAATATGTATTTCTATTGTGTGAAGCACATTTCTAAATATTTCCCTAGTCTGGAGTTGTAAGTTCTGAGTGCTACACACCAAATTGTCCAGTGATTGAAGCTCATTCATTGTGAATAGCCAACATTACTACACTGTGACCTTAACCCTGTCCCTAACCCTCTAACCCAAACCCTAAACCTAGGCCACACCTGAGCCTGAACCCTACCTAGCCCAAAACCTTATCCTAACCCTAACCATGAACAGAGCCCCAATTCTCTAACCCTAATAACAGAACTAATCTCGATGACCTCATCACTCCCAGCTGGTCCCCTGGCCAAATCATTATCACCTGGGATCAATTAAGCCTGCCCACGTGGCCCCTCCCCCTTGGTGACGTCATCACATCCGGTTCAATGGCCTAACCAGGCCTCTTTCAAAATCGCCAACTCATTGTCCCGGAATAATAAATGTAACCAGTATCCAACTCTGTTCTGTGTTCTTTGAACACGATTTCCTTGTCAGGAAACAATGTGTTACAGATATTAAGGCCCTTTATTCACGTATTCCTAGTGTTTGAAGCACTTTCTTAGATATTAACCTAGGTTATCATTGTAAATTGCCCGAGTTGGAGTCTCTCTCTTCCAGTGTCTCAAGCTTTTTCATTGTGAATTCTAATTTGGTAAAACAACCTTTTTTACAAATATACCAGCACTTTCAACATTATTACCACTTGACAGTCTATCCTACCTTTCACAGCGCTTTGGATACAAATTCTCAGTATTTCAAAATTCAGTAGAGATGTTCGGGTTCTAAAACGTGTTCCAGGAGTTCTAGAGACACTCTGCCATTCCCCTGGTCTGTTGTTTTGAGCAATGAGACTTTTCATTTTAACACGGGTGTCATACCGGCTTTTTAAAGGCACAGTAAAACATTACTTGGAACCCTAGCCTAACTAACATTTTTATTTCATAGTGTTCTCAATACTTTCATACTGTTCGATAGCTCTAGGAAAATGAGTTTTTCAGTGTTTCACCAAAACCTTTTCCCAAAAACGCCAACTCCTTTTGACGGGAAAAATAAATGTAAACAGTGTCACACTCGCTTCTCAGCTGTTTGAACAAGATTTCCCAGTGACAAAATTGTGCTGTTCAGATGCTCAGTCTAATGGAATATGTATTCCTATTGTGTGAAGCACATTTCTAAATATTTCCCTAGTCTGGAGTCGTAAGTTCTGAGTCCTACACAACAAATTGTCCAGTGATTGAAGCTCATTCATTGTGAATAGCCAACATTACTACACTGTGACCTTAACCCTGTCCCTAACCCTCTAACACAAACCCTAAACCTAGGCCACACCTGAGCCTGAACCCTACCTAGCCCAAAACCTTATCCTAACCCTAACCATGAACAGAGCCCCAATTCTCTAACCCTAATACCAGAACTAATCTCGATGACGTCATCACTCCCAGCTGGTCCCCTGGCCAAATCATTATCACCTGGGATCAATTAAGCCTGCCCACGTGGCCCCTCCCCCTTGGTGACGTCATCACATCCGGTTTAATGGCCTAACCAGGCCTCTTTCAAAATCGCCAACTCATTGTCCCGGAATAATAAATGTAACCAGTATCCAACTCTGTTCTGTGTTCTTTGAACACGATTTCCTTGTCAGGAAACAATGTGTTACAGATATTAAGGCCCTTTATTCACGTATTCCTAGTGTTTGAAGCACTTTCTTAGATATTAACCTAGGTTATCATTGTGAATTGCCCGAGTTGGAGTCTCTCTCTTCCAGTGTCTCAAGCTTTTTCATTGTGAATTCTAATTTGGTAAAACAACCTTTTTTACAAATATACCAGCACTTTCAACATTATTACCACTTGACAGTCTATCCTACCTTTCACAGCGCTTTGGATACAAATTCTCAGTATTTCAAAATTCAGTAGAGATGTTCGGGTTCTAAAACGTATTCCAGGAGTTCTAGAGACACTCTGCCATTCCCCTGGTCTGTTGTTTTGAGCAATGAGACTTTTCATTTTAACACGGGTGTCATACCGGCTTTTTAAAGGCACAGTAAAACATTACTTGGAACCCTAGCCTAACTAACATTTTTATTTCATAGTGTTCTCAATACTTTCATACTGTTCGATAGCTCTAGGAAAATGAGTTTTTCAGTGTTTCACCAAAACCTTTTCCCGAAAACGCCAACTCCTTTTGACGGGAAAAATAAATGTAAACAGTGTCACACTTGCTTCTCAGCTGTTTGAAGAAGATTTCCCAGTGACAAAATTGTGCTGTTCAGATACTCAGTCTAATGGAATATGTATTCCTATTGAGTGAAGCACATTTCTAAATATTTCCCTAGTCTGGAGTCGTAAGTTCTGAGTGCTACACACCAAATTGTCCAGTGATTGAAGCTCATTCATTGTGAATAGCCAACATTACTACACTGTGACCTTAACCCTGTCCCTAACCCTCTAACACAAACCCTAAACCTAGGCCACACCTGAGCCTGAACCCTACCTAGCCCAAAACCTTATCCTAACCCTAACCATGAACAGAGCCCCAATTCTCTAACCCTAATACCAGAACTAATCTCGATGACGTCATCACTCCCAGCTGGTCCCCTGGCCAAATCATTATCACCTGGGATCAATTAAGCCTGCCCACGTGGCCCCTCCCCCTTGGTGACGTCATCACATCCGGTTTAATGGCCTAACCAGGCCTCTTTCAAAATCGCCAACTCATTGTCCCGGAATAATAAATGTAACCAGTATCCAACTCTGTTCTGTGTTCTTTGAACACGATTTCCTTGTCAGGAAACAATGTGTTACAGATATTAAGGCCCTTTATTCACGTATTCCTAGTGTTTGAAGCACTTTCTTAGATATTAACCTAGGTTATCATTGTGAATTGCCCGAGTTGGAGTCTCTCTCTTCCAGTGTCTCAAGCTTTTTCATTGTGAATTCTAATTTGGTAAAACAACCTTTTTTACAAATATACCAGCACTTTCAACATTATTACCACTTGACAGTCTATCCTACCTTTCACAGCGCTTTGGATACAAATTCTCAGTATTTCAAAATTCAGTAGAGATGTTCGGGTTCTAAAACGTATTCCAGGAGTTCTAGAGACACTCTGCCATTCCCCTGGTCTGTTGTTTTGAGCAATGAGACTTTTCATTTTAACACGGGTGTCATACCGGCTTTTTAAAGGCACAGTAAAACATTACTTGGAACCCTAGCCTAACTAACATTTTTATTTCATAGTGTTCTCAATACTTTCATACTGTTCGATAGCTCTAGGAAAATGAGTTTTTCAGTGTTTCACCAAAACCTTTTCCCGAAAACGCCAACTCCTTTTGACGGGAAAAATAAATGTAAACAGTGTCACACTTGCTTCTCAGCTGTTTGAAGAAGATTTCCCAGTGACAAAATTGTGCTGTTCAGATACTCAGTCTAATGGAATATGTATTCCTATTGAGTGAAGCACATTTCTAAATATTTCCCTAGTCTGGAGTCGTAAGTTCTGAGTGCTACACACCAAATTGTCCAGTGATTGAAGCTCATTCATTGTGAATAGCCAACATTACTACACTGTGACCTTAACCCTGTCCCTAACCCTGTAACCCAAACCCTAAACCTAGCCCACACCTGAGCCTGAACCCTACCTAGCCCAAAACCTTATCCTAACCCTAACCATGAAAAGAGCCCCAATTCTCTAACCCAAATACCAGAACTAATCTCGATGACCTCATCACTCCCAGCTGGTCCCCTGGCCAAATCATTATCACCTGGGATCAATTAAGCGGGCCCACGTGGCCCCTCCTTCTTGGTGACGTCATCACATCCGGTTTAATGGCCTAACCAGGCCTCTTTCAAAATCGCCAACTCATTGTCCCGGAATAATAAATGTAACCAGTATCCAACTCTGTTCTGTGTTCTTTGAACACGATTTCCTTGTCAGGAAACAATGTGTTACAGATATTAAGGCCCTTTATTCACGTATTCCTAGTGTTTGAAGCACTTTCTTAGATATTAACCTAGGTTATCATTGTGAATTGCCCGAGTTGGAGTCTCTCTCTTCCAGTGTCTCAAGCTTTTTCATTGTGAATTCTAATTTGGTAAAACAACCTTTTTTACAAATATACCAGCACTTTCAACATTATTACCACTTGACAGTCTATCCTACCTTTCACAGCGCTTTGGATACAAATTCTCAGTATTTCAAAATTCAGTAGAGATGTTCCGGTTCTAAAACGTATTCCAGGAGTTCTAGAGACACTCTGCCATTCCCCTGGTCTGTTGTTTTGAGCAATGAGACTTTTCATTTTAACACGGGTGTCATACCGGCTTTTTAAAGGCACAGTAAAATATTACTTGGAACCCAGCCTAACTAACATTTTTATATCATAGTGTTCTCAATACTTTCATACTGTTAGATAGCTCTAGGAAAATGAGTTTTTCAGTGTTTCACCAAAACCTTTTCCCGAAAGCGCCAACTCCTTTTGACGGGAAAAATAAATGTAAACAGTGTCACACTCGCTTCTCAGCTGTTTGAACAAGATTTCCCAGTGACAAAATTGTGCTGTTCAGATGCTCAGTCTATTGGAATATGTATTTCTATTGTGTGAAGCACATTTCTAAATATTTCCCTAGTCTGGAGTTGTAAGTTCTGAGTGCTACACACCAAATTGTCCAGTGATTGAAGCTCATTCATTGTGAATAGCCAACATTACTACACTGTGACCTTAACCCTGTCCCTAACCCTCTAACCCAAACCCTAAACCTAGGCCACACCTGAGCCTGAACCCTACCTAGCCCAAAACCTTATCCTAACCCTAACCATGAACAGTGCCCCAATTCTCTAACCCTAATACCAGAACTAATCTCGATTACGTCATCACTCCCAGCTGGTCCCCTGGCCAAATCATTATCACCTGGGATCAATTAAGCCTGCCCACGTGGCCCCTCCCCCTTGGTGACGTCATCACATCCGGTTTAATGGCCTAACCAGGCCTCTTTCAAAATCGCCAACTCATTGTCCCGGAATAATAAATGTAACCAGTATCCAACTGTGTTCTGTGTTCTTTGAACACGATTTCCTTGTCAGGAAACAATGTGTTACAGATATTAAGGCCCATTATTCACGTATTCCTAGTGTTTGAAGCACTTTCTTAGATATTAACCTAGGTTATCATTTTGAATTGCCCGAGTTGGAGTCTCTCTCTTCCAGTGTCTCAAGCTTTTTCATTGTGAATTCTAATTTGGTAAAACAACCTTTTTTACAAATATACCAGCACTTTCAACATTATTACCACTTGACAGTCTATCCTACCTTTCACAGCGCTTTGGATACAAATTCTCAGTATTTCAAAATTCAGTAGAGATGTTCGGGATCTAAAACGTATTCCAGGAGTTCTAGAGACACTCTGCCATTCCCCTGGTCTGTTGTTTTGAGCAATGAGACTTTTCATTTTAACACGGGTGTCATACCGGCTTTTTAAAGGCACAGTAAAACATTACTTGGAACCCTAGCCTAACTAACATTTTTATTTCATAGTGTTCTCAATACTTTCATACTGTTCGATAGCTCAAGGAAAATGAGTTTTTCAGTGTTTCACCAAAACCTTTTCCCGAAAACGCCAACTCCTTTTGACGGGAAAAATAAATGTAAACAGTGTCACACTTGCTTCTCAGCTGTTTGAACGAGATTTCCCAGTGACAAAATTGTGCTGTTCAGATACTCAGTCTATTGGAATATGTATTCCTATTGTTTGAAGCACATTTCTAAAGATTTCCCTAGTCTGGAGTCATAAGTTCTGAGTGCTACCCACCAAATTGTCCAGTGTTTGAAGCTCATTCATTGTGAATAGCCAACATTACTACACTGTGACCGTAACCCTGTCCCTAACCCTCTAACCCAAACCCTAAACCTAGCCCACACCTGAGCCTGAACCCTACCTAGCCCAAAACCTTATCCTAACCCTAACCATGAACAGAGCCCCAATTCTCTAACCCTAATACCAGAACTAATCTCGATGACGTCATCACTCCCAGCTGGTCCCCTGGCCCAATCATTATCACCTGGGGTCAATTAAGCCTGCCCACGTGGCCCCTCCCCCTTGGTGACGTCATCACATCCGGTTTAATGGCCTAACCAGGCTTCTTTCAAAATCGCCAACTCATTGTCCCGGAATAATAAATGTAACCAGTATCCAACTCGGTTCTATGTTCTTTGAACACGATTTCCTTGTCAGGAAACAATGTGTTACAGATATTAAGGCCCTTTTTCAAGTATTCCTAGTGTTTGAAGCACTTTCTTAGATATTAACCTAGGTTATCAGTGTGAATTTCCCGAGTTGGAGTCTCTCTCTTCCAGTGTCTCAAGCTTTTTCATTGTAAATTCTAATTTGGTAAAACAACCTTTTTTACAAATATACCAGCACTTTCAACATTACTACCACTTGACAGTCTATCCTACCTTTCACAGCGCTTTGGATACAAATTCTCAGTATTTCAAAATTCAGTAGAGATGTTCGGGTTCTAAAACGTATTCCAGGAGTTCTAGAGACACTCTGCCATTCCCCTGGTCTGTTGTTTTGAGCAATGAGACTTTTCATTTTAACACGGGTGTCATACCGGCTTTTTAAAGGCATAGTAAAACATTACCTGGAACCCTAGCCTAACTAACATTTTTATTTCATAGTTTTCTCTATACTTTCATACTGTTCGATAGCTCTAGGAAAATGAGTTTTTCAGTGTTTCACCAAAACATTTTCCCGAAAACGCCAACTCCTTTTGATGGGAAAAATCAATGTAAACAGTGTCACACTCGCTTCTCAGCTGTTTGAACAAGATTTCCCAGTGACAAAATTGTGCTGTTCAGATATTCAGTCTATTGGAATATGTATTGCTATTGTGTGAAGCACTTTTCTAAATATTTCCCTAGTCTGGAGTCGTAAGTTCAGAGTGCTACACACCAAATTGTCCAGTGATTGAAGCTCATTCATTGTGAATAGCCAACATGACTACACTGGGACCGTAACCCTGTCCCTAACCCTCTAACCCAAACCCTAAACCTAGCCCACACCTGAGCCTGAACCCTACCTAGCCCAAAACCTTATCCTAACCCTAACCATGAATAGAGCCCCAATTCTCTAACCCTAATACCAGAACTAATCTCGAAGACGTCATCACTCCCAGCTGGTCCCCTGGCCAAATCATTATCACCTGGGATCAATTAAGCCTGCCCACTTGCCCCCTCCCCCTTGGTGACGTCATCACATCCGGTTTAATGGCCTAACCAGGCCTCTTTCAAAATCGCCAACTCATTGTCCCGGAATAATAAATGTAACCAGTATCCAACTCGGTTCTGTGTTCTTTGAACACGATTTCCTTGTCAGGAAACAATGTGTTACACATATTAAGGCCCTTTTTCAAGTATTCCTAGTGTTTGAAGCACTTTCTTAGATATTAACCTAGGTTATCATTGTGAATTTCCCGAGTTGGAGTCTCTCTCTTCCAGTGTCTCAAGCTTTTTCATTGTGAATTCTAATTTGGTAAAACAACCTTTTTTACAAATATACCAGCACTTTCAACATTATTACCACTTGACAGTCTATCCTACCTTTCACAGCGCTTTAGATACAAATTCTCAGTATTTCAAAATTCAGTAGAGTTGTTCGGGTTCTAAAACGTATTCCAGGAGTTCTAGAGACACTCTGCCATTCCCCTGGTCTGTTGTTTTGAGCAATGAGACTTTTCATTTTAACACGGGTGTCATACTGGCTTTTTAAAGGCACAGTAAAACATTACGTGGAACCCTAGCCTAACTAACATTTTTATTTTATAGTGTTCTCAATACTTTCATACTGTTCGATAGCTCTAGGAAAATGAGTTTTTCAGTGTTTCACCAAAACCTTTTCCCGAAAACGCCAACTCCTTTTGACGGGAAAAATCAATGTAAACAGTGTCACACTCGCTTCTCAGCTGTTTGAACAAGATTTCCCAGTGACAAAATTGTGCTGTTCAGATATTCAGTCTATTGGAATATGTATTCCTATTGTGTGAAGCACATTTCTAAATATTTCCCTAGTCTGGAGTCGTAAGTTCTGAGTGCTACACACCAAATTGTCCAGTGATTGAAGCTCATTCATTGTGAATAGCCAACATTACTACACTGTGACCGTAACCCTGTCCCTAACCCTCTAACCCAAACCCTAAACCTAGCCCACACCTGAGCCTGAACCCTACCTAGCCCAAAACCTTATCCTAACCCTAACCATGAACAGAGCCCCAATTCTCTAACCCTATACCAGAACTAATCTCGAAGACGTCATCACTCCCAGCTGGTCCCCTGGCCAAATCATTATCACCTGGGATCAATTAAGCCTGCCCACGTGGCCCCTCCCCCTTGGTGACGTCAACACATCCAGATTAATGGCCTAACCAGGCCTCTTTCAAAATCGCCAACTCATTGTCCCGGAATAATAAATGTAACCAGTATCCAACTCTGTTCTGTGTTCTTTGAACACGATTTCCTTGTCAGGAAACAATGTGTTACAGATATTAAGGCCCTTTATTCACGTATTCCTAGTGTTTGAAGCACTTTCTTAGATATTAACCTAGGTTATCATTGTGAATTTCCCGAGTTGGAGTCTCTCTCTTCCAGTGTCTCAAGCTTTTTCATTGTGAATTCTAATTTGGTAAAACAACCTTTTTTACAAATATACCAGCACTTTCAACATTATTACCACTTGACAGTCTATCCTACCTTTCACAGCGCTTTGGATACAAATTCTCAGTATTTCAAAATTCAATAGAGATGTTAGGGTTCTAAAACGTATTCCAGGAGTTCTAGAGACACTCTGCCATTCCCCTGGTCTGTTGTTTTGAGCAATGAGACTTTTCATTTTAACACGGGTGTCATACCGGCTTTTTAAAGGCACAGTAAAACATTACCTGGAACCCTAGCCTAACTAACATTTTTATTTCATAGTGTTCTCAATACTTTCATACTGTTCGATAGTTCTAGGAAAATGACTTTTTCAGTGTTTCAGCAAAACATTTTCCCGAAAACGCCAACTCCCTTTGACGGGAAAAATAAATGTAAACAGTGTCACACTCGCTTCTCAGCTGTTTGAACAAGATTTCCCAGTGACAAAATTGTGCTGTTCACATATTCAGTCTATTGGAATATGTATTGCTATTGTGTGAAGCACATTTCTAAATATTTCCCTAGTCTGGAGTCGTAAGTTCTGAGTGCTACACACCAAATTGTCCAGTGATTGAAGCTCATTCATTGTGAATAGCCAACATTACTACACTGTGACCGTAACCCTGTCCCTAACCCTCTAACCCAAACCCTAAACCTAGCCCACACCTGAGCCTGAACTCTACCTAGCCCAAAACCTTATCCTAACCCTAACCATGAACAGAGCCCCAATTTTCTAACCCTAATACCAGAACTAATCTCGATGACCTCATCACCCCCAGGTGGTCCCCTGGCCAAATCATTATCACCTGGGATCAATTAAGCCTGCCCACGTGGCCCCTCCCCCTTGGTGACCTCATCACATCCGGTTCAATGGCCTAACCAGGCCTGTTTCAAAATCCCCAACTCATTGTCCCGGAATAATAAATGTAACCAGTATCCAACTCGGTTCTGTGTTCTTTGAACACGATTTCCTTGTCAGGAAACAATGTGTTACAGATATTAAGGCCCTTTATTCACGTATTCCTAGTGTTTGAAGCACTTTCTTAGATATTAACCTAGGTTATCATTGTGAATTTCCCGAGTTGGAGTCTCTCTCTTCCAGTGTCTCAAGCTTTTTCATTGTGAATTCTAATTTGGTAAAACAACCTTTTTTACAAATATACCAGCACTTTCAACATTACTACCACTTGACAGTCTATCCTACCTTTCACAGCGCTTTGGATACAAATTCTCAGTATTTCAAAATTCAGTAGAGATGTTCGGGTTCTAAAACGTATTCCAGGAGTTCTAGAGACACTCTGCCATTCCCCTGGTCTGTTGTTTTGAGCAATGAGACTTTTCATTTTAACACGGGTGTCATACCGGCTTTTTAAAGGCACAGTAAAACATTACCTGGAACCCTAGCCTAACTAACATTTTTATTTCATAGTTTTCTCTATACTTTCATACTGTTCGATAGCTCTAGGAAAATGAGTTTTTCAGTGTTTCACCAAAACATTTTCGCGAAAACGCCAACTCCTTTTGATGGGAAAAATCAATGTAAACAGTGTCACACTCGCTTCTCAGCTGTTTGAACAAGATTTCCCAGTGACAAAATTGTGCTATTCAGATATTCAGTCTATTGGAATATGTATTGCTATTGTGTGAAGCACTTTTCTAAATATTTCCCTAGTCTGGAGTCGTAAGTTCTGAGTGCTACACACCAAATTGTCCAGTGATTGAAGCTCATTCATTGTGAATAGCCAACATTACTACACTGTGACCGTAACCCTGTCCCTAACCCTCTAACCCAAACCCTAAACCTAGCCCACACCTGAGCCTGAACCCTACCTAGCCCAAAACCTTATCCTAACCCTAACCATGAATAGAGCCCCAATTCTCTAACCCTAATACCAGAACTAATCTCGAAGACGTCATCACTCCCAGCTGGTCCCCTGGCCAAATCATTATCACCTGGGATCAATTAAGCCTGCCCACTTGCCCCCTCCCCCTTGGTGACGTCATCACATCCGGTTTAATGGCCTAACCAGGCCTCTTTCAAAATCGCCAACTCATTGTCCCGGAATAATAAATGTAACCAGTATCCAACTCGGTTCTGTGTTCTTTGAACACGATTTCCTTGTCAGGAAACAATGTGTTGCACATATTAAGGCCCTTTTTCAAGTATTCCTAGTGTTTGAAGCACTTTCTTAGATATTAACCTAGGTTATCATTGTGAATTTCCCGAGTTGGAGTCTCTCTCTTCCAGTGTCTCAAGCTTTTTCATTGTGAATTCTAATTTGGTAAAACAACCTTTTTTACAAATATACCAGCACTTTCAACATTATTACCACTTGACAGTCTATCCTACCTTTCACAGCGCTTTGGATACAAATTCTCAGTATTTCAAAATTCAATAGAGATGTTCGGGTTCTAAAACGTATTACAGGAGTTCTAGAGACACTCTGCCATTCCCCTGGTCTGTTGTTTTGAGCAATGAGACTTTTCATTTTAACACGGGTGTCATACCGGCTTTTTAAAGGCACAGTAAAACATTACCTGGAACCCTAGCCTAACTAACATTTTTATTTCATAGTGTTCTCAATACTTTCATACTGTTCGATAGCTCTAGGAAAATGACTTTTTCAGTGTTTCACTAAAACATTTTCCCGAAAACGCCAACTCCCTTTGACGGGAAAAATAAATGTAAACAGTGTCACACTCGCTTCTCAGCTGTTTGAACAAGATTTCCCAGTGACAAAATTGTGCTGTTCACATATTCAGTCTATTGGAATATGTATTGCTATTGTGTGAAGCACATTTCTAAATATTTCCCTAGTCTGGAGTCGTAAGTTCTGAGTGCTACACACCAAATTGTCCAGTGATTGAAGCTCATTCATTGTGAATAGCCAACATTACTACTCTGTGACCGTAACCCTGTCCCTAACCCTCTAACCCAAACCCTAAACCTAGCCCACACCTGAGCCTGAACTCTACCTAGCCCAAAACCTTATCCTAACCCTAACCATGAACAGAGCCCCAATTTTCTAACCCTAATACCAGAACTAATCTCGATGACATCATCACTCCCAGCTGGTCCCCTGGCCAAATCATTATCACCTGGGATCAATTAAGCCTGCCCACGTGGCCCCTCCCCCTTGGTGACCTCATCACATCCAGTTCAATGGCCTAACCAGGCCTGTTTCAAAATCCCCAACTCATTGTCCAGGAATAATAAATGTAACCAGTATCCAACTCGGTTCTGTGTTCTTTGAACACGATTTCCTTGTCAGGAAACAATGTGTTACAGATATTAAGGCCCTTTTTTCACGTATTCCTAGTGTTTGAAGCACTTTCTTAGATATTAACCTAGGTTATCATTGTGAATTGCCAGAGTTGGAGTCTCTCTCTTCCAGTGTCTCAAGCTTTTTCATTGTGAATTCTAATTTGGTAAAACAACCTTTTTTACAAATATACCAGCACTTTCAACATTATTACCACTTGACAGTCTATCCTACCTTTCACAGCGCTTTGGATACAAATTCTCAGTATTTCAAAATTCAGTAGAGATGTTCGGGTTCTAAAACGTATTCCAGGAGTTCTAGAGATACTCTGCCATTCCCCTGGTCTGTTGTTTTGAGCAATGAGACTTTTCATTTTAACACGGGTGTCATACCGGCTTTTTAAAGGCACAGTAAAACATTACCTGGAACCCTAGCCTAACTAACATTTTTATTTCATAGTTTTCTCTATACTTTCATACTGTTCGATAGCTCTAGGAAAATGAGTTTTTCAGTGTTTCACCAAAACATTTTCCCGAAAACGCCAACTCCTTTTGATGGGAAAAATCAATGTAAACAGTGTCACAATCGCTTCTGAGCTGTTTGAACAAGATTTCCCAGTGACAAAATTGTGCTGTTCAGATATTCAGTCTATTGGAATATGTATTGCTATTGTGTGAAGCACTTTTCTAAATATTTCCCTAGTCTGGAGTCGTAAGTTCTGAGTGCTACACACCAAATTGTCCAGTGATTGAAGCTCATTCATTGTGAATAGCCAACATTACTACACTGTGACCTTAACCCTGTCCCTAACCCTCTAACCCAAACCCTAAACCTAGCCCACACCTGAGCCTGAACCCTACCTAGCCCAAAACCTTATCCTAACCCTAACCATGAACAGAGCCCCAATTCTCTAACCCTATACCAGAACTAATCTCGAAGACGTCATCACTCCCAGCTGGTCCCCTGGCCAAATCATTATCACCTGGGATCAATTAAGCCTGCCCACTTGCCCCCTCCCCCTTGGTGACGTCATCACATCCGGTTTAATGGCCTAACCAGGCCTCTTTCAAAATCGCCAACTCATTGTCCCGGAATAATAAATGTAACCAGTATCCAACTCGGTTCTGTGTTCTTTGAACACGATTTCCTTGTCAGGAAACAATGTGTTACAGATATTAAGGCCCTTTTTCACGTATTCCTAGTGTTTGAAGCACTTTCTTAGATATTAACCTAGGTTATCATTGTGAATTGCCCGAGTTGGAGTCTCTCTCTTCCAGTGTCTCAAGCTTTTTCATTGTGAATTCTAATTTGGTAAAACAACCTTTTTTACAAATATACCAGCACTTTCAACATTATTACCACTTGACAGTCTATCCTACCTTTCACAGCGCTTTGGATACAAATTCTCAGTATTTCAAAATTCAATAGAGATGTTCGGGTTCTAAAACGTATTCCAGGAGTTCTAGAGACACTCTGCCATTCCCCTGGTCTGTTGTTTTGAGCAATGAGAAGTTTCATTTTAACACGGGTGTCATAGCGGCTTTTTAAAGGCACAGTAAAACATTACCTGGAACCCTAGCCTAACTAACATTTTTATTTCATAGTGTTCTCAATACTTTCATACTGTTCGATAGCTCTAGGAAAATGACTTTTTCAGTGTTTCACCAAAACATTTTCCCGAAAACGCCAACTCCCTTTGACGGGAAAAATAAATGTAAACAGTGTCACACTCGCTTCTCAGCTGTTTGAACAAGATTTCCCAGTGACAAAATTGTGCTGTTCACATATTCAGTCTATTGGAATATGTATTGCTATTGTGTGAAGCACATTTCTAAATATTTCCCTAGTCTGGAGTCGTAAGTTCTGAGTGCTACACACCAAATTGTCCAGTGATTGAAGCTCATTCATTGTGAATAGCCAACATTACTACACTGTGACCGTAACCCTGTCCCTAACCCTCTAACCCAAACCCTAAACCTAGCCCACACCTGAGCCTGAACTCTACCTAGCCCAAAACCTTATCCTAACCCTAACCATGAACAGAGCCCCAATTTTCTAACCCTAATACCAGAACTAATCTCGATGACATCATCACTCCCAGCTGGTCCCCTGGCCAAATCATTATCACCTGGGATCAATTAAGCCTGCCCACGTGGCCCCTCCCCCTTGGTGACCTCATCACATCCGGTTCAATGGCCTAACCAGGCCTGTTTCAAAATCCCCAACTCATTGTCCCGGAATAATAAATGTAACCAGTATCCAACTCGGTTCTGTGTTCTTTGAACACGATTTCCTTGTCAGGAAACAATGTGTTACAGATATTCAGGCCCTTTATTCACGTATTCCTAGTGTTTGAAGCACTTTCTTAGATATTAACCTAGGTTATCATTGTGAATTGCCCGAGTTGGAGTCTCTCTCTTCCAGTGTCTCAAGCTTTTTCATTGTGAATTCTAATTTGGTAAAACAACCTTTTTTACAAATATACCAGCACTTTCAACATTATTACCACTTGACAGTCTATCCTACCTTTCACAGCGCTTTGGATACAAATTCTCAGTATTTCAAAATTCAGTAGAGATGTTCGGGTTCTAAAACGTATTCCAGGAGTTCTAGAGACACTCTGCCATTCCCCTGGTCTGTTGTTTTGAGCAATGAGACTTTTCATTTTAACACGGGTGTCATAGCGGCTTTTTAAAGGCACAGTAAAACATTACCTGGAACCCTAGCCTAACTAACATTTTTATTTCATAGTGTTCTCTATACTTTCATACTGTTCGATAGCTCTAGGAAAATGAGTTTTTCAGTGTTTCACCAAAACATTTTCCCGAAAACGCCAACTCCTTTTGACGGGAAAAATAAATGTAAACAGTGTCACACTCGCTTCTCAGCTGTTTGAACAAGATTTCCCAGTGACAAAATTGTGCTGTTCAGATACTCAGTCTATTGGAATATGTATTCCTATTGTGTGAAGCACATTTCTAAATATTTCCCTAGTCTGGAGTCGTAAGTTCTGAGTGCTACACACCAAATTGTCCAGTGATTGAAGCTCATTCATTGTGAATAGCATACATTACTACACTGTGACCGTAACCCTGTCCCTAACCCTCTAACCCAAACTCTAAACCTAGCCCACACCTGAGCCTGAACCCTACCTAGCCCAAAACCTTATCCTAACCCTAACCATGAATAGAGCCTCAATTCTCTAACCCTAATACCAGAACTAATCTCGAAGACGTCATCACTCCCAGCTGGTCCCCTGGCCAAATCATTATCACCTGGGATCAATTAAGCCTGCCCCTCGTGCCCCCTCCCCCTTGGTGACCTCATCACATCCGGTTCAATGGCCTAACCAGCTCTCTTTCAAAATCGCCAACTCATTGTCCCAGAATAATAAATGTAACCAGTATCCAACTCTGTTCTGTGTTCTTTGAACACGATTTCCTTGTCAGGAAACAATGTGTTACAGATATTAAGGCCCTTTATTCACGTATTCCTAGTGTTTGAAGCACTTTCTTAGATATTAACCTAGGTTATCATTGTGAATTGCCCGAGTTGGAGTCTCTCTCTTCCAGTGTCTCAAGCTTTTTCATTGTGAATTCTAATTTGGTAAAACAAACTTTTTTACAAATATACCAGCACTTTCAACATTATTACCACTTGACAGTCTATCCTACCTTTCACAGCGCTTTGGATACAAATTCTCAGTATTTCAAAATTCAGTAGAGATGTTCGGGTTCTAAAACGTATTCCAGGAGTTCTAGAGACACTCTGCCATTCCCCTGGTCTGTTGTTTTGAGCAATGAGACTTTTCATTTTAACACGGGTGTCATACCGGCTTTTTAAAGGCACAGTAAAATATTACTTGGAACCCAGCCTAACTAACATTTTTATATCATAGTGTTCTCAATACTTTCATACTGTTCGATAGCTCTAGGAAAATGAGTTTTTCAGTGTTTCACCAAAACCTTTTCCCGAAAGCACCAAGTCCTTTTGACGGGAAAAATAAATGTAAACAGTGTCACACTCGCTTCTCAGCTGTTTGAACAAGATTTCCCAGTGACAAAATTGTGCTGTTCAGATACTCAGTCTAATGGAATATGTATTCCTATTGTGTGAAGCACATTTCTAAATATTTCCCTAGTCTGGAGTCGTAAGTTCTGAGTGCTACACACCAAATTGTCCAGTGATTGAAGCTCATTCATTGTGAATAGCCAACATTACTACACTGTGACCTAAACCCTGTCCCTAACCCTCTAACCCAAACCCTAAACCTAGCCCACACCTGAGCCTGAACCCTACCTAGCCCAAAACCTTATCCTAACCCTAACCATGAAAAGAGCCCCAATTCTCTAACCCAAATACCAGAACTAATCTCGATGACCTCATCACTCCCAGCTGGTCCCCTGGCCAAATCATTATCACCTGGGATCAATTAAGCCTGCCCACGTGGCCCCTCCCCCTTGGTGACGTCATCACATCCGGTTTAATGGCCTAACCAGGCCTCTTTCAAAATCGCCAACTCATTGTCCCGGAATAATAAATGTAACCAGTATCCAACTCTGTTCTGTGTTCTTTGAACACGATTTCCTTGTCAGGAAACAATGTGTTACAGATATTAAGGCCCTTTATTCACGTATTCCTAGTGTTTGAAGCACTTTCTTAGATATTAACCTAGGTTATCATTGTGAATAGCCCGAGTTGGAGTCTCTCTCTTCCAGTGTCTCAAGCTTTTTCATTGTGAATTCTAATTTGGTAAAACAACCTTTTTTACAAATATACCAGCACTTTCAACATTACTACCACTTGACAGTCTATCCTACCTTTCACAGCGCTTTGGATACAAATTCTCAGTATTTCAAAATTCAGTAGAGATGTTCGGGTTCTAAAACGTATTCCAGGAGTTCTAGAGACACTCTGCCATTCCCCTGGTCTGTTGTTTTGAGCAATGAGACTTTTCATTTTAACACGGGTGTCATACCGGCTTTTTAAAGGCACAGTAAAACATTACTTGGAACCCTAGCCTGACTAACATTTTTATTTCATAGTGTTCTCAATACTTTCATACTGTTCGATAGCTCTAAGAAAATGAGTTTTTCAGTGTTTCACCAAAACCTTTTCCCGAAAACGCCAACTCCTTTTGACGGGAAAAATAAATGTAAACAGTGTCACACTCGCTTCTCAGCTGTTTGAACAAGATTTCCCACTGACAAAATTGTGCTGTTCAGATACTCAGTCTATTGGAATATGTATTCCTATTGTGTGAAGCACATTTCTAAAGATTTCCCTAGTCTGGAGTCATAAGTTCTGAGTGCTACACACCAAATTGTCCAGTGATTGAAGCTCATTCATTGTGAATAGCCAACATTACTACACTGTGACCATAACCCTGTCCCTAACCCTCTAACCCAAACCCTACACATAGCCCACACCTGAGCCTGAACCCTACCTAGCCCAAAACCTTATCCTAACCCTAACCATGAACAGAGCCCCAATTCTCTAACCCTAATACCAGAACTAATCTCGATGACGTCATCACTCCCAGCTGGTCCCCTGGCCAAATCATTATCACCTGAGATCAATTAAGCCTGCCCACGTGGCCCCTCCCCCTTGGTGACGTCATCACATCCGGTTTAATGGCCTAACCAGGCCTCTTTCAAAATCGCCAACTCATTGTCCCGGAATAATAAATGTAACCAGTATCCAACTCGGTTCTATGTTCTTTGAACACGATTTCCTTGTCAGGAAACAATGTGTTACAGACATTAAGGCCCTTTATTCACGTATTCCTAGTGTTTGAAGCACTTTCTTAGATATTAACCTAGGTTATCATTTTGAATTTCCCGAGTTGGAGTCTCTCTCTTCCAGGGTCTCAAGCTTTTTCATTGTGAATTCTAATTTGGTAAAACAACCTTCTTTACAAATATACCAGCACTTTCAACATTATTACCACTTCACAGTCTATCCTACCTTTCACAGCGCTTTGGATACAAATTCTCAGTATTTCAAAATTCAGTAGAGATGTTCGGGTTCTAAAACGTATTCCAGGACTTCTAGAGAAACTCTGCCATTCCCCTTGTCTGTTGTTTTGAGCAATGAGACTTTTCATTTTAACACGGGTGTCATACCGGCTTTTTAAAGGCACAGTAAAACATTACTTGGAACCCTAGCCTAAGTAACATTTTTATTTCATAGTGTTGTCAATACTTTCATACTGTTCGATAGCTCTAGGAAAATGAGTTTTTCAGTGTTTCACCAAAAACTTTTCCCGAAAACGCCAACTCTTTTTGTCGGGAAAAATAAATGTAAACAGTGTCACACTCGCTTCTCAGCTGTTTGAACAAGATTTCCCAGTGACAAAATTGTGCTGTTCAGATACTCAGTCTAATGGAATATGTATTCCTATTGTGTGAAGCACATTTCTAAATATTTCCCTAGTCTGGAGTCGTAAGTTCTGAGTGCTACACACCAAATTGTCCAGTGATTGAAGCTCATTCATTGTGAATAGTCAACATTACTACACTGTGACCTTAACCCTGTCCCTAACCCTCTAACCCAAACCCTAAACCTAGCCCACACCTGAGCCTGAACCCTACCTAGCCCAAAACCTTATCCTAACCCTAACCATGAAAAGAGCCCCAATTCTCTAACCCAAATACCAGAACTAATCTTGATGACCTCATCACTCCCAGCTGGTCCCCTGGCCAAATCATTATCACCTGGGATCAATTAAGCCTGCCCACGTGGCCCCTCCCCCTTGGTGACGTCATCACATCCGGTTTAATGGCCTAACCAGGCCTCTTTCAAAATCACCAACTCATTGTCCCGGAATAATAAATGTAACCAGTATCCAACTCTGTTCTGTGTTCTTTGAACACGATTTCCTTGTCAGGAAACAATGTGTTACAGATATTAAGGCCCTTTATTCACGTATTCCTAGTGTTTGAAACACTTTCTTAGATATTAACCTAGGTTATCATTGTGAATTGCCCGAGTTGGAGTCTCTCTCTTCCAGTGTCTCAAGCTTTTTCATTGTGAATTCTAATTTGGTAAAACAACCTTTTTTACAAATATACCAGCACTTTCAACATTATTACCACTTGACAGTCTATCCTACCTTTCACAGCGCTTTGGATACAAATTCTCAGTATTTCAAAATTCAGTAGAGATGTTCTGGTTCTAAAACGTATTCCAGGAGTTCTAGAGACACTCTGCCATTCCCCTGGTCTGTTGTTTTGAGCAATGAGACTTTTCATTTTAACACGGGTGTCATACCGGCTTTTTAAAGGCACAGTAAAATATTACTTGGAACCCAGCCTAACTAACATTTTTATATCATAGTGTTCTCAATACTTTCATACTGTTAGATAGCTCTAGGGAAATGAGTTTTTCAGTGTTTCACCAAAACCTTTTCCCGAAAGCGCCAACTCCTTTTGACGGGAAAAATAAATGTAAACAGTGTCACACTCGCTTCACAGCTGTTTGAACAAGATTTCCCAGTGACAAAATTGTGCTGTTCAGATGCTCAGTCTATTGGAATATGTATTTCTATTGTGTGAAGCACATTTCTAAATATTTCCCTAGTCTGGAGTTGTAAGTTCTGAGTGCTACACACCAAATTGTCCAGTGATTGAAGCTCATTCATTGTGAATAGCCAACATTACTACACTGTGACCTTAACCCTGTCCCTAACCCTCTAACCCAAACCCTAAACCTAGGCCACACCTGAGCCTGAACCCTACCTAGCCCAAAACCTTATCCTAACCCTAACCATGAACAGAGCCCCAATTCTCTAACCCTAATAACAGAACTAATATCGATGACCTCATCACTCCCAGCTGGTCCCCTGGCCAAATCATTATCACCTGGGATCAATTAAGCCTGCCCACGTGGCCCCTCCCCCTTGGTGACGTCATCACATCCGGTTTAATGGCCTAACCAGGCCTCTTTCAAAATCGCCAACTCATTGTCCCGGAATAATAAATGTAACCAGTATCCAACTCTGTTCTGTGTTCTTTGAACACGATTTCCTTGTCAGGAAACAATGTGTTACAGATATTAAGGCCCTTTATTCACGTATTCCTAGTGTTTGAAGCACTTTCTTAGATATTAACCTAGGTTATCATTGTGAATTGCCCGAGTTGGAGTCTCTCTCTTCCAGTGTCTCAAGCTTTTTCATTGTGAATTCTAATTTGGTAAAACAACCTTTTTTACAAATATACCAGCACTTTCAACATTATTACCACTTGACAGTCTATCCTACCTTTCACAGCGCTTTGGATACAAATTCTCAGTATTTCAAAATTCAGTAGAGATGTTCGGGTTCTAAAACGTATTCCAGGAGTTCTAGAGACACTCTGCCATTCCCCTGGTCTGTTGTTTTGAGCAATGAGACTTTTCATTTTAACACGGGTGTCATACCGGCTTTTTAAAGGCACAGTAAAACATTACTTGGAACCCTAGCCTAACTAACATTTTTATTTCATAGTGTTCTCAATACTTTCATACTGTTCGATAGCTCTAGGAAAATGAGTTTTTCAGTGTTTCACCAAAATCTTTTCCCGAAAACGCCAACTCCTTTTGACGGGAAAAATAAATGTAAACAGTGTCACACTCGCTTCTCAGCTGTTTGAACAAGATTTCCCAGTGACAAAATTGTGCTGTTCAGATACTCAGTCTAATGGAATATGTATTCCTATTGTGTGAAGCACATTTCTAAATATTTCCCTAGTCTGGAGTCGTAAGTTCTGAGTTCTACACAACAAATTGTCCAGTGATTGAAGCTCATTCATTGTGAATAGCCAACATTACTACACTGTGACCTTAACCCTGTCCCTAACCCTCTAACACAAACCCTAAACCTAGGCCACACCTGAGCCTGAACCCTACCTAGCCCAAAACCTTATCCTAACCCTAACCATGAACAGAGCCCCAATTCTCTAACCCTAATACCAGAACTAATCTCGATGACGTCATCACTCCCAGCTGGTCCCCTGGCCAAATCATTATCACCTGGGATCAATTAAGCCTGCCCACGTGGCCCCTCCCCCTTGGTGACGTCATCACATCCGGTTTAATGGCCTAACCAGGCCTCTTTCAAAATCGCCAACTCATTGTCCCGGAATAATAAATGTAACCAGTATCCAACTCTGTTCTGTGTTCTTTGAACACGATTTCCTTGTCAGGAAACAATGTGTTACAGATATTAAGGCCCTTTATTCACGTATTCCTAGTGTTTGAAGCACTTTCTTAGATATTAACCTAGGTTATCATTGTGAATTGCCCGAGTTGGAGTCTCTCTCTTCCAGTGTCTCAAGCTTTTTCATTGTGAATTCTAATTTGGTAAAACAACCTTTTTTACAAATATACCAGCACTTTCAACATTATTACCACTTGACAGTCTATCCTACCTTTCACAGCGGTTTGGATACAAATTCTCAGTATTTCAAAATTCAGTAGAGATGTTCGGGTTCTAAAACGTATTCCAGGAGTTCTAGAGACACTCTGCCATTCCCCTGGTCTGTTGTTTTGAGCAATGAGACTTTTCATTTTAACACGGGTGTCATACCGGCTTTTTAAAGGCACAGTAAAACATTACTTGGAACCCTAGCCTAACTAACATTTTTATTTCATAGTGTTCTCAATACTTTCATACTGTTCGATAGCTCTAGGAAAATGAGTTTTTCAGTGTTTCACCAAAACCTTTTCCCAAAAACGCCAACTCCTTTTGACGGGAAAAATAAATGTAAACAGTGTCACACTCGCTTCTCAGCTGTTTGAACAAGATTTCCCAGTGACAAAATTGTGCTGTTCAGATACTCAGTCTAATGGAATATGTATTCCTATTGTGTGAAGCACATTTCTAAATATTTCCCTAGTCTGGAGTCGTAAGTTCTGAGTTCTACACAACAAATTGTCCAGTGATTGAAGCTCATTCATTGTGAATAGCCAACATTACTACACTGTGACCTTAACCCTGTCCCTAACCCTCTAACACAAACCCTAAACCTAGGCCACACCTGAGCCTGAACCCTACCTAGCCCAAAACCTTATCCTAACCCTAACCATGAACAGAGCCCCAATTCTCTAACCCTAATACCAGAACTAATCTCGATGACGTCATCACTCCCAGCTGGTCCCCTGGCCAAATCATTATCACCTGGGATCAATTAAGCCTGCCCACGTGGCCCCTCCCCCTTGGTGACGTCATCACATCCGGTTTAATGGCCTAACCAGGCCTCTTTCAAAATCGCCAACTCATTGTCCCGGAATAATAAATGTAACCAGTATCCAACTCTGTTCTGTGTTCTTTGAACACGATTTCCTTGTCAGGAAACAATGTGTTACAGATATTAAGGCCCTTTATTCACGTATTCCTAGTGTTTGAAGCACTTTCTTAGATATTAACCTAGGTTATCATTGTGAATTGCCCGAGTTGGAGTCTCTCTCTTCCAGTGTCTCAAGCTTTTTCATTGTGAATTCTAATTTGGTAAAACAACCTTTTTTACAAATATACCAGCACTTTCAACATTACTACCACTTGACAGTCTATCCTACCTTTCACAGCGCTTTGGATACAAATTCTCAGTATTTCAAAATTCAGTAGAGATGTTCGGGTTCTAAAACGTATTCCAGGAGATCTAGAGACACTCTGCCATTCCCCTGGTCTGTTGTTTTGAGCAATGAGACTTTTCATTTTAACACGGGTGTCATACCGGCTTTTTAAAGGCACAGTAAAACATTACTTGGAACCCTAGCCTGACTAACATTTTTATTTCATAGTGTTCTCAATACTTTCATACTGTTCGATAGCTCTAAGAAAATGAGTTTTTCAGTGTTTCACCAAAACCTTTTCCCGAAAACGCCAACTCCTTTTGACGGGAAAAATAAATGTAAACAGTGTCACACTCGCTTCTCAGCTGTTTGAACAAGATTTCCCACTGACAAAATTGTGCTGTTCAGATACTCAGTCTATTGGAATATGTATTCCTATTGTGTGAAGCACATTTCTAAAGATTTCCCTAGTCTGGAGTCATAAGTTCTGAGTGCTACACACCAAATTGTCCAGTGATTGAAGCTCATTCATTGTGAATAGCCAACATTACTACACTGTGACCATAACCCTGTCCCTAACCCTCTAACCCAAACCCTACACATAGCCCACACCTGAGCCTGAACCCTACCTAGCCCAAAACCTTATCCTAACCCTAACCATGAACAGAGCCCCAATTCTCTAACCCTAATACCAGAACTAATCTCGATGACGTCATCACTCCCAGCTGGTCCCCTGGCCAAATCATTATCACCTGAGATCAATTAAGCCTGCCCACGTGGCCCCTCCCCCTTGGTGATGTCATCACATCCGGTTTAATGGCCTAACCAGGCCTCTTTCAAAATCGCCAACTCATTGTCCCGGAATAATAAATGTAACCAGTATCCAACTCGGTTCTATGTTCTTTGAACACGATTTCCTTGTCAGGAAACAATGTGTTACAGACATTAAGGCCCTTTATTCACGTATTCCTAGTGTTTGAAGCACTTTCTTAGATATTAACCTAGGTTATCATTTTGAATTTCCCGAGTTGGAGTCTCTCTCTTCCAGGGTCTCAAGCTTTTTCATTGTGAATTCTAATTTGGTAAAACAACCTTCTTTACAAATATACCAGCACTTTCAACATTATTACCACTTCACAGTCTATCCTACCTTTCACAGCGCTTTGGATACAAATTCTCAGTATTTCAAAATTCAGTAGAGATGTTCTGGTTCTAAAACGTATTCCAGGACTTCTAGAGAAACTCTGCCATTCCCCTTGTCTGTTGTTTTGAGCAATGAGACTTTTCATTTTAACACGGGTGTCATACCGGCTTTTTAAAGGCACAGTAAAACATTACTTGGAACCCTAGCCTAACTAACATTTTTATTTCATAGTGTTGTCAATACTTTCATACTGTTCGATAGCTCTAGGAAAATGAGTTTTTCAGTGTTTCACCAAAAACTTTTCCCGAAAACGCCAACTCCTTTTGTCGGGAAAAATAAATGTAAACAGTGTCACACTCGCTTCTCAGCTGTTTGAACAAGATTTCCCAGTGACAAAATTGTGCTGTTCAGATACTCAGTCTAATGGAATATGTATTCCTATTGTGTGAAGCACATTTCTAAATATTTCCCTAGTCTGGAGTCGTAAGTTCTGAGTGCTACACACCAAATTGTCCAGTGATTGAAGCTCATTCATTGTGAATAGCCAACATTACTACACTGTGACCTTAACCCTGTCCCTAACCCTCTAACCCAAACCCTAAACCTAGCCCACACCTGAGCCTGAACCCTACCTAGCCCAAAACCTTATCCTAACCCTAACCATGAAAAGAGCCCCAATTCTCTAACCCAAATACCAGAACTAATCTCGATGACCTCATCACTCCCAGCTGGTCCCCTGGCCAAATCATTATCACCTGGGATCAATTAAGCCTGCCCACGTGGCCCCTCCCCCTTGGTGACGTCATCACATCTGGTTTAATGGCCTAACCAGGCCTCTTTCAAAATCACCAACTCATTGTCCCGGAATAATAAATGTAACCAGTATCCAACTCTGTTCTGTGTTCTTTGAACACGATTTCCTTGTCAGGAAACAATGTGTTACAGATATTAAGGCCCTTTATTCACGTATTCCTAGTGTTTGAAACACTTTCTTAGATATTAACCTAGGTTATCATTGTGAATTGCCCGAGTTGGAGTCTCTCTCTTCCAGTGTCTCAAGCTTTTTCATTGTGAATTCTAATTTGGTAAAACAACCTTTTTTACAAATATACCAGCACTTTCAACATTATTACCACTTGACAGTCTATCCTACCTTTCACAGCGCTTTGGATACAAATTCTCAGTATTTCAAAATTCAGTAGAGATGTTCTGGTTCTAAAACGTATTCCAGGAGTTCTAGAGACACTCTGCCATTCCCCTGGTCTGTTGTTTTGAGCAATGAGACTTTTCATTTTAACACGGGTGTCATACCGGCTTTTTAAAGGCACAGTAAAATATTACTTGGAACCCAGCCTAACTAACATTTTTATATCATAGTGTTCTCAATACTTTCATACTGTTAGATAGCTCTAGGGAAATGAGTTTTTCAGTGTTTCACCAAAACCTTTTCCCGAAAGCGCCAACTCCTTTTGACGGGAAAAATAAATGTAAACAGTGTCACACTCGCTTCACAGCTGTTTGAACAAGATTTCCCAGTGACAAAATTGTGCTGTTCAGATGCTCAGTCTATTGGAATATGTATTTCTATTGTGTGAAGCACATTTCTAAATATTTCCCTAGTCTGGAGTTGTAAGTTCTGAGTGCTACACACCAAATTGTCCAGTGATTGAAGCTCATTCATTGTGAATAGCCAACATTACTACACTGTGACCTTAACCCTGTCCCTAACCCTCTAACCCAAACCCTAAACCTAGGCCACACCTGAGCCTGAACCCTACCTAGCCCAAAACCTTATCCTAACCCTAACCATGAACAGAGCCCCAATTCTCTAACCCTAATACCAGAACTAATCTCGATGACGTCATCACTCCCAGCTGGTCCCCTGGCCAAATCATTATCACCTGGGATCAATTAAGCCTGCCCACGTGGCCCCTCCCCCTTGGTGACGTCATCACATCCGGTTTAATGGCCTAACCAGGCCTCTTTCAAAATCGCCAACTCATTGTCCCGGAATAATAAATGTAACCAGTATCCAACTCTGTTCTGTGTTCTTTGAACACGATTTCCTTGTCAGGAAACAATGTGTTACAGATATTAAGGCCCTTTATTCACGTATTCCTAGTGTTTGAAGCACTTTCTTAGATATTAACCTAGGTTATCATTGTGAATTGCCCGAGTTGGAGTCTCTCTCTTCCAGTGTCTCAAGCTTTTTCATTGTGAATTCTAATTTGGTAAAACAACCTTTTTTACAAATATACCAGCACTTTCAACATTATTACCACTTGACAGTCTATCCTACCTTTCACAGCGCTTTGGATACAAATTCTCAGTATTTCAAAATTCAGTAGAGATGTTCGGGTTCTAAAACGTATTCCAGGAGTTCTAGAGACACTCTGCCATTCCCCTGGTCTGTTGTTTTGAGCAATGAGACTTTTCATTTTAACACGGGTGTCATACCGGCTTTTTAAAGGCACAGTAAAACATTACTTGGAACCCTAGCCTAACTAACATTTTTATTTCATAGTGTTCTCAATACTTTCATACTGTTCGATAGCTCTAGGAAAATGAGTTTTTCAGTGTTTCACCAAAACCTTTTCCCGAAAACGCCAACTCCTTTTGACGGGAAAAATAAATGTAAACAGTGTCACACTTGCTTCTCAGCTGTTTGAAGAAGATTTCCCAGTGACAAAATTGTGCTGTTCAGATACTCAGTCTAATGGAATATGTATTCCTATTGTGTGAAGCACATTTCTAAATATTTCCCTAGTCTGGAGTCGTAAGTTCTGAGTGCTACACACCAAATTGTCCAGTGATTGAAGCTCATTCATTGTGAATAGCCAACATTACTACACTGTGACCTTAACCCTGTCCCTAACCCTGTAACCCAAACCCTAAACCTAGCCCACACCTGAGCCTGAACCCTACCTAGCCCAAAACCTTATCCTAACCCTAACCATGAAAAGAGCCCCAATTCTCTAACCCAAATACCAGAACTAATCTCGATGACCTCATCACTCCCAGCTGGTCCCCTGGCCAAATCATTATCACCTGGGATCAATTAAGCGGGCCCACGTGGCCCCTCCTTCTTAGTGACGTCATCACATCCAGTTTAATGGCCTAACCAGGCCTCTTTCAAAATCGCCAACTCATTGTCCCGGAATAATAAATGTAACCAGTATCCAACTCTGTTCTGTGTTCTTTGAACACGATTTCCTTGTCAGGAAACAATGTGTTACAGATATTAAGGCCCTTTATTCACGTATTCCTAGTGTTTGAAGCACTTTCTTAGATATTAACCTAGGTTATCATTGTGAATTGCCCGAGTTGGAGTCTCTCTCTTCCAGTGTCTCAAGCTTTTTCATTGTGAATTCTAATTTGGTAAAACAACCTTTTTTACAAATATACCAGCACTTTCAACATTATTACCACTTGACAGTCTATCCTACCTTTCACAGCGCTTTGGATACAAATTCTCAGTATTTCAAAATTCAGTAGAGATGTTCTGGTTCTAAAACGTATTCCAGGAGTTCTAGAGACACTCTGCCATTCCCCTGGTCTGTTGTTTTGAGCAATGAGACTTTTCATTTTAACACGGGTGTCATACCGGCTTTTTAAAGGCACAGTAAAATATTACTTGGAACCCAGCCTAACTAACATTTTTATATCATAGTGTTCTCAATACTTTCATACTGTTAGATAGCTCTAGGGAAATGAGTTTTTCAGTGTTTCACCAAAACCTTTTCCCGAAAGCGCCAACTCCTTTTGACGGGAAAAATAAATGTAAACAGTGTCACACTCGCTTCACAGCTGTTTGAACAAGATTTCCCAGTGACAAAATTGTGCTGTTCAGATGCTCAGTCTATTGGAATATGTATTTCTATTGTGTGAAGCACATTTCTAAATATTTCCCTAGTCTGGAGTTGTAAGTTCTGAGTGCTACACACCAAATTGTCCAGTGATTGAAGCTCATTCATTGTGAATAGCCAACATTACTACACTGTGACCTTAACCCTGTCCCTAACCCTCTAACCCAAACCCTAAACCTAGGCCACACCTGAGCCTGAACCCTACCTAGCCCAAAACCTTATCCTAACCCTAACCATGAACAGAGCCCCAATTCTCTAACCCTAATAACAGAACTAATCTCGATGACCTCATCACTCCCAGCTGGTCCCCTGGCCAAATCATTATCACCTGGGATCAATTAAGCCTGCCCACGTGGCCCCTCCCCCTTGGTGACGTCATCACATCCGGTTTAATGGCCTAACCAGGCCTCTTTCAAAATCGCCAACTCATTGTCCCGGAATAATAAATGTAACCAGTATCCAACTCTGTTCTGTGTTCTTTGAACACGATTTCCTTGTCAGGAAACAATGTGTTACAGATATTAAGGCCCTTTATTCACGTATTCCTAGTGTTTGAAGCACTTTCTTAGATATTAACCTAGGTTATCATTGTAAATTGCCCGAGTTGGAGTCTCTCTCTTCCAGTGTCTCAAGCTTTTTCATTGTGAATTCTAATTTGGTAAAACAACCTTTTTTACAAATATACCAGCACTTTCAACATTATTACCACTTGACAGTCTATCCTACCTTTCACAGCGCTTTGGATACAAATTCTCAGTATTTCAAAATTCAGTAGAGATGTTCGGGTTCTAAAACGTGTTCCAGGAGTTCTAGAGACACTCTGCCATTCCCCTGGTCTGTTGTTTTGAGCAATGAGACTTTTCATTTTAACACGGGTGTCATACCGGCTTTTTAAAGGCACAGTAAAACATTACTTGGAACCCTAGCCTAACTAACATTTTTATTTCATAGTGTTCTCAATACTTTCATACTGTTCGATAGCTCTAGGAAAATGAGTTTTTCAGTGTTTCACCAAAACCTTTTCCCGAAAACGCCAACTCCTTTTGACGGGAAAAATAAATGTAAACAGTGTCACACTCGCTTCTCAGCTGTTTGAACAAGATTTCCCAGTGACAAAATTGTGCTGTTCAGATGCTCAGTCTAATGGAATATGTATTCCTATTGTGTGAAGCACATTTCTAAATATTTCCCTAGTCTGGAGTCGTAAGTTCTGAGTCCTACACAACAAATTGTCCAGTGATTGAAGCTCATTCATTGTGAATAGCCAACATTACTACACTGTGACCTTAACCCTGTCCCTAACCCTCTAACACAAACCCTAAACCTAGGCCACACCTGAGCCTGAACCCTACCTAGCCCAAAACCTTATCCTAACCCTAACCATGAACAGTGCCCCAATTCTCTAACCCTAATACCAGAACTAATCTCGATGACGTCATCACTCCCAGCTGGTCCCCTGGCCAAATCATTATCACCTGGGATCAATTAAGCCTGCCCACGTGGCCCCTCCCCCTTGGTGACGTCATCACATCCGGTTTAATGGCCTAACCAGGCCTCTTTCAAAATCGCCAACTCATTGTCCCGGAATAATAAATGTAACCAGTATCCAACTGTGTTCTGTGTTCTTTGAACACGATTTCCTTGTCAGGAAACAATGTGTTACAGATATTAAGGCCCATTATTCACGTATTCCTAGTGTTTGAAGCACTTTCTTAGATATTAACCTAGGTTATCATTGTGAATTGCCCGAGTTGGAGTCTCTCTCTTCCAGTGTCTCAAGCTTTTTCATTGTGAATTCTAATTTGGTAAAACAACCTTTTTTACAAATATACCAGCACTTTCAACATTATTACCACTTGACAGTCTATCCTACCTTTCACAGCGCTTTGGATACAAATTCTCAGTATTTCAAAATTCAGTAGAGATGTTCGGGATCTAAAACGTATTCCAGGAGTTCTAGAGACACTCTGCCATTCCCCTGGTCTGTTGTTTTGAGCAATGAGACTTTTCATTTTAACACGGGTGTCATACCGGCTTTTTAAAGGCACAGTAAAACATTACTTGGAACCCTAGCCTAACTAACATTTTTATTTCATAGTGTTCTCAATACTTTCATACTGTTCGATAGCTCTAGGAAAATGAGTTTTTCAGTGTTTCACCAAAACCTTTTCCCGAAAACGCCAACTCCTTTTGACGGGAAAAATAAATGTAAACAGTGTCACACTTGCTTCTCAGCTGTTTGAAGAAGATTTCCCAGTGACAAAATTGTGCTGTTCAGATACTCAGTCTAATGGAATATGTATTCCTATTGTGTGAAGCACATTTCTAAATATTTCCCTAGTCTGGAGTCGTAAGTTCTGAGTGCTACACACCAAATTGTCCAGTGATTGAAGCTCATTCATTGTGAATAGCCAACATTACTACACTGTGACCTTAACCCTGTCCCTAACCCTGTAACCCAAACCCTAAACCTAGCCCACACCTGAGCCTGAACCCTACCTAGCCCAAAACCTTATCCTAACCCTAACCATGAAAAGAGCCCCAATTCTCTAACCCAAATACCAGAACTAATCTCGATGACCTCATCACTCCCAGCTGGTCCCCTGGCCAAATCATTATCACCTGGGATCAATTAAGCGGGCCCACGTGGCCCCTCCTTCTTAGTGACGTCATCACATCCAGTTTAATGGCCTAACCAGGCCTCTTTCAAAATCGCCAACTCATTGTCCCGGAATAATAAATGTAACCAGTATCCAACTCTGTTCTGTGTTCTTTGAACACGATTTCCTTGTCAGGAAACAATGTGTTACAGATATTAAGGCCCTTTATTCACGTATTCCTAGTGTTTGAAGCACTTTCTTAGATATTAACCTAGGTTATCATTGTGAATTGCCCGAGTTGGAGTCTCTCTCTTCCAGTGTCTCAAGCTTTTTCATTGTGAATTCTAATTTGGTAAAACAACCTTTTTTACAAATATACCAGCACTTTCAACATTATTACCACTTGACAGTCTATCCTACCTTTCACAGCGCTTTGGATACAAATTCTCAGTATTTCAAAATTCAGTAGAGATGTTCTGGTTCTAAAACGTATTCCAGGAGTTCTAGAGACACTCTGCCATTCCCCTGGTCTGTTGTTTTGAGCAATGAGACTTTTCATTTTAACACGGGTGTCATACCGGCTTTTTAAAGGCACAGTAAAATATTACTTGGAACCCAGCCTAACTAACATTTTTATATCATAGTGTTCTCAATACTTTCATACTGTTAGATAGCTCTAGGGAAATGAGTTTTTCAGTGTTTCACCAAAACCTTTTCCCGAAAGCGCCAACTCCTTTTGACGGGAAAAATAAATGTAAACAGTGTCACACTCGCTTCACAGCTGTTTGAACAAGATTTCCCAGTGACAAAATTGTGCTGTTCAGATGCTCAGTCTATTGGAATATGTATTTCTATTGTGTGAAGCACATTTCTAAATATTTCCCTAGTCTGGAGTTGTAAGTTCTGAGTGCTACACACCAAATTGTCCAGTGATTGAAGCTCATTCATTGTGAATAGCCAACATTACTACACTGTGACCTTAACCCTGTCCCTAACCCTCTAACCCAAACCCTAAACCTAGGCCACACCTGAGCCTGAACCCTACCTAGCCCAAAACCTTATCCTAACCCTAACCATGAACAGAGCCCCAATTCTCTAACCCTAATAACAGAACTAATCTCGATGACCTCATCACTCCCAGCTGGTCCCCTGGCCAAATCATTATCACCTGGGATCAATTAAGCCTGCCCACGTGGCCCCTCCCCCTTGGTGACGTCATCACATCCGGTTTAATGGCCTAACCAGGCCTCTTTCAAAATCGCCAACTCATTGTCCCGGAATAATAAATGTAACCAGTATCCAACTCTGTTCTGTGTTCTTTGAACACGATTTCCTTGTCAGGAAACAATGTGTTACAGATATTAAGGCCCTTTATTCACGTATTCCTAGTGTTTGAAGCACTTTCTTAGATATTAACCTAGGTTATCATTGTAAATTGCCCGAGTTGGAGTCTCTCTCTTCCAGTGTCTCAAGCTTTTTCATTGTGAATTCTAATTTGGTAAAACAACCTTTTTTACAAATATACCAGCACTTTCAACATTATTACCACTTGACAGTCTATCCTACCTTTCACAGCGCTTTGGATACAAATTCTCAGTATTTCAAAATTCAGTAGAGATGTTCGGGTTCTAAAACGTGTTCCAGGAGTTCTAGAGACACTCTGCCATTCCCCTGGTCTGTTGTTTTGAGCAATGAGACTTTTCATTTTAACACGGGTGTCATACCGGCTTTTTAAAGGCACAGTAAAACATTACTTGGAACCCTAGCCTAACTAACATTTTTATTTCATAGTGTTCTCAATACTTTCATACTGTTCGATAGCTCTAGGAAAATGAGTTTTTCAGTGTTTCACCAAAACCTTTTCCCGAAAACGCCAACTCCTTTTGACGGGAAAAATAAATGTAAACAGTGTCACACTCGCTTCTCAGCTGTTTGAACAAGATTTCCCAGTGACAAAATTGTGCTGTTCAGATGCTCAGTCTAATGGAATATGTATTCCTATTGTGTGAAGCACATTTCTAAATATTTCCCTAGTCTGGAGTCGTAAGTTCTGAGTCCTACACAACAAATTGTCCAGTGATTGAAGCTCATTCATTGTGAATAGCCAACATTACTACACTGTGACCTTAACCCTGTCCCTAACCCTCTAACACAAACCCTAAACCTAGGCCACACCTGAGCCTGAACCCTACCTAGCCCAAAACCTTATCCTAACCCTAACCATGAACAGTGCCCCAATTCTCTAACCCTAATACCAGAACTAATCTCGATGACGTCATCACTCCCAGCTGGTCCCCTGGCCAAATCATTATCACCTGGGATCAATTAAGCCTGCCCACGTGGCCCCTCCCCCTTGGTGACGTCATCACATCCGGTTTAATGGCCTAACCAGGCCTCTTTCAAAATCGCCAACTCATTGTCCCGGAATAATAAATGTAACCAGTATCCAACTGTGTTCTGTGTTCTTTGAACACGATTTCCTTGTCAGGAAACAATGTGTTACAGATATTAAGGCCCATTATTCACGTATTCCTAGTGTTTGAAGCACTTTCTTAGATATTAACCTAGGTTATCATTGTGAATTGCCCGAGTTGGAGTCTCTCTCTTCCAGTGTCTCAAGCTTTTTCATTGTGAATTCTAATTTGGTAAAACAACCTTTTTTACAAATATACCAGCACTTTCAACATTATTACCACTTGACAGTCTATCCTACCTTTCACAGCGCTTTGGATACAAATTCTCAGTATTTCAAAATTCAGTAGAGATGTTCGGGATCTAAAACGTATTCCAGGAGTTCTAGAGACACTCTGCCATTCCCCTGGTCTGTTGTTTTGAGCAATGAGACTTTTCATTTTAACACGGGTGTCATACCGGCTTTTTAAAGGCACAGTAAAACATTACTTGGAACCCTAGCCTAACTAACATTTTTATTTCATAGTGTTCTCAATACTTTCATACTGTTCGATAGCTCAAGGAAAATGAGTTTTTCAGTGTTTCACCAAAACCTTTTCCCGAAAACGCCAACTCCTTTTGACGGGAAAAATAAATGTAAACAGTGTCACACTTGCTTCTCAGCTGTTTGAACGAGATTTCCCAGTGACAAAATTGTGCTGTTCAGATACTCAGTCTATTGGAATATGTATTCCTATTGTTTGAAGCACATTTCTAAAGATTTCCCTAGTCTGGAGTCATAAGTTCTGAGTGCTACCCACCAAATTGTCCAGTGTTTGAAGCTCATTCATTGTGAATAGCCAACATTACTACACTGTGACCTTAACCCTGTCCCTAACCCTCTAACCCAAACCCTAAACCTAGCCCACACCTGAGCCTGAACCCTACCTAGCCCAAAACCTTATCCTAACCCTAACCATGAACAGAGCCCCAATTCTCTAACCCTAATACCAGAACTAATCTCGATGACGTCATCACTCCCAGCTGGTCCCCTGGCCCAATCATTATCACCTGGGGTCAATTAAGCCTGCCCACGTGGCCCCTCCCCCTTGGTGACGTCATCACATCCGGTTTAATGGCCTAACCAGGCCTCTTTCAAAATCGCCAACTCATTGTCCCGGAATAATAAATGTAACCAGTATCCAACTCGGTTCTATGTTCTTTGAACACGATTTCCTTGTCAGGAAACAATGTGTTACAGATATTAAGGCCCTTTATTCACGTATTCCTAGTGTTTGAAGCACTTTCTTAGATATTAACCTAGGTTATCATTGTGAATTTCCCGAGTTGGAGTCTCTCTCTTCCAGTGTCTCAAGCTTTTTCATTGTGAATTCTCATTTGGTAAAACAACCTTTTTTACAAATGTACCAGCACTTTCAACATTATTACCACTTCACAGTCTATCCTACCTTTCACAGCGCTTTGGATACAAATTCTCAGTATTTCAAAATTCAGTAGAGATGTTCGGGTTCTAAAACGTATTCCAGGAGTTCTAGAGACACTCTGCCATTCCCCTGGTCTGTTGTTTTGAGCAATGAGACTTTTCATTTTAACACGGGTGTCATACCGGCTTTTTACAGGCACAGTAAAACATTACTTGGAACCCTAGCCTGACTAACATTTTTATTTCATAGTGTTATCAATACTTTCATACTGTTCGATAGCTCAAGGAAAATGAGTTTTTCAGTGTTTCACCAAAACCTTTTCCCGAAAACACCAACTCCTTTTGACGGGAAAAATAAATGTAAACAGTGTCACACTTGCTTCTCAGCTGTTTCAACAAGATTTCCCAGTGTCAAAATTGTGCTGTTCAGATACTCAGTCTATTGGAATATGTATTCCTATTGTGTGAAGCACATTTCTGAAAATTTCCCTAGTCTGGAGTCGTAAGTTCTGAGTGCTACACACCAAATTGTCCAGTGATTGAAGCTCATTCATTGTGAATAGCCAACATTACTACACTGTGACCGTAACCCTGTCCCTAAACCTCTAACCCAAACCCTAAACCTAGCCCACACCTGAGCCTGAACCCTACCTAGCCCAAAACCTTATCCTAACCCTAACCATGAACAGAGTCACAATTCTCTAACCCTAATACCAGAACTAATCTCGATGATGTCATCACTCCCAGCTGGTCCCCTGGCCAAATCATTATCACCTGGGATCAATTAAGCCTGCACTCGTGGCCCCTCCCCATTGGTGACGTCATCACATCCGGTTTAATGGCCTAACCAGGCCTCTTTCAAAATCGCCAACTCATTGTCCCGGAATAATAAATGTAACCAGTATCCAACTCGGTTCTATGTTCTTTGAACACGATTTCCTTGTCAGGAAACAATGTGTTACGGATATTAAGGCCCTTTATTCACGTATTCCTAGTGTTTGAAGCACTTTCTTAGATATTAACCTAGGTTATCATTGTGAATTGCCCGAGTTGGAGTCTCTCTCTTCCAGTGTCTCAAGCTTTTTCATTGTGAATTCTAATTTGGTAAAACAACCTTTTTTACAAATATACCAGCACTTTCAACATTATTACCACCTGACAGTCTATCCTACCTTTATCAGCGCTTTGGATACAAATTCTCAGTATTTAAAAATTCAGTAGAGATGTTCGGGTTTTAAAACATATTCCAGGAGTTCTAGAGACACTCTGCCATTCCCCTGGTCTGTTGTTTTGAGCAATGAGACTTTTTATTTTAACACGGGTGTCATACTGGCTTTTTAAAGGCACAGTAAAACCTTACTTGGAACCATAGCCTGACTAACATTTTTATTTCATAGAGTTCTCAATACTTTCATACTGTTCTATAGCTCTAGGAAAATGAGTTTTTCAGTTTTTAACCAAAACCTTTTCCCGAAAACGCCAACTCCTTTTGATGGGAAAAATAAATGTAAACAGTGTCACACACGTTTCTCAGCTGTTTGAACAAGATTTCCCAGTGACAAAATTGTGCTGTTCAGATATTCAGTCTATTGGAATATGTATTCCTATTGTGTGAATCACATTTCTAAATATTTCCCTAGTCTGGAGTCCTAACTTCTGAGTGCTACACACCAAATTGTCCAGTGATTGAAGCTCATTCATTGTGAAAGCCAACATTACTACACTGTGACCTTAACCCTGTCCCTAACCCTCTAACCCAAACCCTAAACCTAGCCCACACCTGAGCCTGAACCCTACCTAGCCCAAAACCTTATCCTAACCCTAACCAAGAACAGAGCCACAATTCTCTAACCCCAATACCAGAACTAATCTCGATGACGTCATCACTCCCAGCTGGTCCCCTGGCCAAATCATTATCACCTGGGATCAATTAAGCCTGCCAACGTGGCCCCTCCTCCTTGGTGACGTCATCACATTCGGTTTAATGGCCTAACCAGGCTTCTTTCAAAATCGCCAACTCATTGTCCCGGAATAATAAATGTAACCAGTATCCAACTCGGTTCTATGTTCTTTGAACACGATTTCCTTTTCAGGAAACAATGTGTTACAGATATTAAGGCCCTTTATTCACGTATTCCTAGTGTTTGAAGCACTTTCTTAGATACTAACTGAGGTTATCATTGTGAATTTCCCGAGTTGGAGTCTCTCTCTTCCAGTGTCTCAAGCTTTTTCATTGTGAATTCTAATTTGGTAAAACAACCTTTTTTACAAATATACCAGCACTTTCAACATTATTACCACTTGACCGTCTATCCTACCTTTCACAGCACTTTTGATACAAATTCTCAGTATTTCAAAATTCAGTAGAGATGTTCGGGTTCTAAAACGTATTCCAGGAGTTCTAGAGACACTCTGCCATTCCCCTGGTCTGTTGTTTGGAGCAATGAGACTTTTCATTTTAACACGGGTGTCATACCGGCTTTTTAAAGGCACAGTAAAACATTACTTGGAACCCTAGCCTGACTAACATTTTTATTTCATAGTGTTCTCAATACTTTCATACTGTTCGATAGGTCTAGGAAAATAAGTTTTTCCGTGTTTCACCAAAACCTTTTCCCGAAAACGCCAACTCCTTTTGACGGGAAAAATAAATGTAAACAGTGTCACACACGTTTCTCAGCTGTTTGAACTAGATTTCCCAGTGACAAAATTGTGCTGTTCAGATACTCAGTCTATTGGAATATGTATTCCTATTGTGTGAAGCACATTTCTGAATATTTCCCTAGTCTGGAGTCGTAAGTTCTGAGTGCTACACACCAAATTGTCCAGTGATTGAAGCTCATTCATTGTGAATAGCCAACATTACTACACTGTGACCGTAACCCTGTCCCTAACCCTCTAACCCAAACCCTAAACCTAGCCCACACCTGAGCCTGAACCCTACCTAGCCCAAAACCTTATCCTAACCCTAACCATGAACAGAGCCCCAATTCTCTAACCCTAATAACAAACTAATCTCGATGACGTCATCACTCCCAGCTGGTCCCCTGGCCAAATCATTATCACCTGGGGTCAATTAAGCCTGCCCACGTGGCCCCTCCCCATTGGTGACGTCATCACATCCGGTTTAATGGCCTAACCAGGCCTCTTTCAAAATCGCCAACTCATTGTCCCGGAATAATAAATGTAACCAGTATCCAACTCGGTTCTATGTTCTTTGAACACGATTTCCTTGTCAGGAAACAGTGTGTTACAGATATTAAGGCCCTTTATTCACGTATTCCTAGTGTTTGAAGCACTTTCTTAGATATTAACCTAGGTTATCATTGTGAATTTCCCGAGTTGGAGTCTCTCTCTTCCAGTGTCTCAAGCTTTTTCATTGTGAATTCTAATTTGGTAAAACAACCTTTTTTACAAATATACCAGCACTTTCAACATTATTACCACCTGACAGTCTATCCTACCTTTATCAGCGCTTTGGATACAAATTCTCAGTATTTAAAAATTCAGTAGAGATGTTCGGGTTTTAAAACATATTCCAGGAGTTCTAGAGACACTCTGCCATTCCCCTGGTCTGTTGTTTTGAGCAATGAGACTTTTTATTTTAACACGGGTGTCATACTGGCTTTTTAAAGGCACAGTAAAACCTTACTTGGAACCATAGCCTGACTAACATTTTTATTTCATAGAGTTCTCAATACTTTCATACTGTTCTATAGTTCTAGGAAAATGAGTTTTTCAGTGTTTAACCAAAACCTTTTCCCGAAAACGCCAACTCCTTTTGACGGGAAAAATAAATGTAAACAGTGTCACACACGTTTCTCAGCTGTTTGAACAAGATTTCCCAGTAACAAAATTGTGCTGTTCAGATATTCAGTCTATTGGAATATGTATTCCTATTGTGTGAAGCACATTTCTAAATATTTCGCTAGTCTGGAGTACTAAGTTCTGAGTGCTACACACCAAATTGTCCAGTGATTGAAGCTCATTCATTGTGAAAGCCAACATTACTACACTGTGACCTTAACCCTGTCCCTAACCCTCTAACCCAAACCCTAAATCTAGCCCACACCTGAGCCTGAACCCTACCTAGCCCAAAACCTTATCCTAACCCTAACCATGAACAGAGCCCCAATTCTCTAACCCTAATACCAGAACTAATCCTGATGACGTCAATACTCCCAGCTGGTCCCCTGGCCAAATCATTATCACCTGGGATCAATTAAGCCTGCCCTCGTGGCCCCTCCCCCTTGGTGACGTCATCACATCCGGTTTAATGGCCTAACCAGGCCTCTTTCAAAATCGCCAACTCATTGTCCCGGAATAATAAATGTAACCAGTATCCAACTCGGTTCTATGTTCTTTGAACACGATTTCCTTGTCAGGAAACAATGTGTTACGGATATTAAGGCCCTTTATTCACGTATTCCTAGTGTTTGAAGCACTTTCTTAGATATTAACCTAGGTTATCATTGTGAATTTCCCGAGTTGGAGTCTCTCTCTTCCAGTGTCTCAAGCTTTTTCATTGTGAATTCTAATTTGGTAAAACAACCTTTTTTACAAATATACCAGCACTTTCAACATTATTACCACCTGACAGTCTATCCTACCTTTATCAGCGCTTTGGATACAAATTCTCAGTATTTAAAAATTCAGTAGAGATGTTCGGGTTTTAAAACATATTCCAGGAGTTCTAGAGACACTCTGCCATTCCCCTGGTCTGTTGTTTTGAGCAATGAGACTTTTTATTTTAACACGGGTGTCATACTGGCTTTTTAAAGGCACAGTAAAACCTTACTTGGAACCATAGCCTGACTAACATTTTTATTTCATAGAGTTCTCAATACTTTCATACTGTTCTATAGCTCTAGGAAAATGAGTTTTTCAGTTTTTAACCAAAACCTTTTCCCGAAAACGCCAACTCCTTTTGATGGGAAAAATAAATGTAAACAGTGTCACACACGTTTCTCAGCTGTTTGAACAAGATTTCCCAGTGACAAAATTGTGCTGTTCAGATATTCAGTCTATTGGAACATGTATTCCTATTGTGTGAATCACATTTCTAAATATTTCCCTAGTCTGGAGTCCTAACTTCTGAGTGCTACACACCAAATTGTCCAGTGATTGAAGCTCATTCATTGTGAAAGCCAACATTACTACACTGTGACCTTAACCCTGTCCCTAACCCTCTAACCCAAACCCTAAACCTAGCCCACACCTGAGCCTGAACCCTACCTAGCCCAAAACCTTATCCTAACCCTAACCAAGAACAGAGCCACAATTCTCTAACCCCAATACCATAACTAATCTCGATGATGTCATCACTCCCAGCTGGTCCCCTGGCCAAATCATTATCACCTGGGATCAATTAAGCCTGCCAACGTGGCCCCTCCTCCTTGGTGACGTCATCACATTCGGTTTAATGGCCTAACCAGGCTTCTTTCAAAATCGCCAACTCATTGTCCCGGAATAATAAATGTAACCAGTATCCAACTCGGTTCTATGTTCTTTGAACACGATTTCCTTTTCAGGAAACAATGTGTTACAGATATTAAGGCCCTTTATTCACGTATTCCTAGTGTTTGAAGCACTTTCTTAGATACTAACCGAGGTTATCATTGTGAATTTCCCGAGTTGGAGTCTCTCTCTTCCAGTGTCTCAAGCTTTTTCATTGTGAATTCTAATTTGGTAAAACAACCTTTTTTACAAATATACCAGCACTTTCAACATTATTACCACTTGACAGTCTATCCTACCTTTCACAGCACTTTTGATACAAATTCTCAGTATTTCAAAATTCAGTAGAGATGTTCGGGTTCTAAAACGTATTCCAGGAGTTCTAGAGACACTCTGCCATTCCCCTGGTCTGTTGTTTTGAGCAATGAGACTTTTCATTTTAACACGGGTGTCATACCGGCTTTTTAAAGGCACAGTAAAACATTACTTGGAACCCTAGCCTGACTAACATTTTTATTTCATAGTGTTCTCAATACTTTCATACTGTTCGATAGGTCTATGAAAATAAGTTTTTCCGTGTTTCACCAAAACCTTTTCCCGAAAACGCCAACTCCTTTTGACGGGAAAAATAAATGTAAACAGTGTCACACACGTTTCTCAGCTGTTTGAACTAGATTTCCCAGTGACAAAATTGTGCTGTTCAGATACTCAGTCTATTGGAATATGTATTCCTATTGTGTGAAGCACATTTCTGAATATTTCCCTAGTCTGGAGTCGTAAGTTCTGAGTGCTACACACCAAATTGTCCAGTGATTGAAGCTCATTCATTGTGAATAGCCAACATTACTACACTCTGACCGTAACCCTGTCCCTAACCCTCTAACCCAAACCCTAAACCTAGCCCACACCTGAGCCTGAACCCTACCTAGCCCAAAACCTTATCCTAACCCTAACCATGAACAGAGCCCCAATTCTCTAACCCTAATAACAAACTAATCTCGATGACGTCATCACTCCCAGCTGGTCCCCTGGCCAAATCATTATCACCTGGGGTCAATTAAGCCTGCCCACGTGGCCCCTCCCCATTGGTGACGTCATCACATCCGGTTTAATGGCCTAACCAGGCCTCTTTCAAAATCGCCAACTCATTGTCCCGGAATAATAAATGTAACCAGTATCCAACTCGGTTCTATGTTCTTTGAACACGATTTCCTTGTCAGGAAACAATGTGTTACAGATATTAAGGCCCTTTATTCACGTATTCCTAGTGTTTGAAGCACTTTCTTAGATATTAACCTAGGTTATCATTGTGAATTTCCCGAGTTGGAGTCTCTCTCTTCCAGTGTCTCAAGCTTTTTCATTGTGAATTCTAATTTGGTAAAACAACCTTTTTTACAAATATACCAGCACTTTCAACATTATTACCACCTGACAGTCTATCCTACCTTTATCAGCGCTTTGGATACAAATTCTCAGTATTTAAAAATTCAGTAGAGATGTTCGGGTTTTAAAACATATTCCAGGAGTTCTAGAGACACTCTGCCATTCCCCTGTTCTGTTGTTTTGAGCAATGAGACTTTTTATTTTAACACGGGTGTCATACTGGCTTTTTAAAGGCACAGTAAAACCTTACTTGGAACCATAGCCTGACTAACATTTTTATTTCATAGAGTTCTCAATACTTTCATACTGTTCTATAGTTCTAGGAAAATGAGTTTTTCAGTGTTTTACCAAAACCTTTTCCCGAAAACGCCAACTCCTTTTGACGGGAAAAATAAATGTAAACAGTGTCACACACGTTTCTCAGCTGTTTGAACAAGATTTCCCAGTAACAAAATTGTGCTGTTCAGATATTCAGTCTATTGGAATATGTATTCCTATTGTGTGAAGCACATTTCTAAATATTTCGCTAGTCTGGAGTACTAAGTTCTGAGTGCTACACACCAAATTGTCCAGTGATTGAAGCTCATTCATTGTGAAAGCCAACATTACTACACTGTGACCTTAACCCTGTCCCTAACCCTCTAACCCAAACCCTAAATCTAGCCCACACCTGAGCCTGAACCCTACCTAGCCCAAAACCTTATCCTAACCCTAACCATGAACAGAGCCCCAATTCTCTAACCCTAATACCAGAACTAATCTCGATGACGTCAATACTCCCAGCTGGTCCCCTGGCCAAATCATTATCACCTGGGATCAATTAAGCCTGCCCTCGTGGCCCCTCCCCCTTGGTGACGTCATCACATCCGGTTTAATGGCCTAACCAGGCCTCTTTCAAAATCGCCAACTCATTGTCCCGGAATAATAAATGTAACCAGTATCCAACTCTGTTCTGTGTTCTTTGAACACGATTTCCTTGTCAGGAAACAATGTGTTACAGATATTAAGGCCCTTTATTCACGTATTCCTAGTGTTTGAAGCACTTTCTTAGATATTAACCTAGGTTATCATTGTGAATTGCCCGAGTTGGAGTCTCTCTCTTCCAGTGTCTCAAGCTTTTTCATTGTGAATTCTAATTTGGTAAAACAACCTTTTTTACAAATATACCAGCACTTTCAACATTATTACCACCTGACAGTCTATCCTACCTTTCACAGCGCTTTGGATACAAATTCTCAGTATTTAAAAATTCAGTAGAGATGTTCGGGTTTTAAAACATATTCCAGGAGTTCTAGAGACACTCTGCCATTCCCCTGGTCTGTTGTTTTGAGCAATGAGACTTTTTATTTTAACACGGGTGTCCTACTGGTTTTTTAAAGGCACAGTAAAACCTTACTTGGAACCATAGCCTGACTAACATTTTTATTTCATAGAGTTCTCAATACTTTCATACTGTTCTATAGCTCTAGGAAAATGAGTTTTTCAGTTTTTAACCAAAACCTTTTCCCGAAAACGCCAACTCCTTTTGACGGGAAAAATAAATGTAAACAGTGTCACACTCACTTCTCAGCTGTTTGAACAAGATTTCCCAGTGACAAAATTGTGCTGTTCAGATATTCAGTCTATTGGAATATGTATTCCTATTGTGTGAAGCACATTTCTGAATATTTCCCTAGTCTGGAGTCGTAAGTTCTGAGTGCTACACACCAAATTGTCCAGTGATTGAAGCTCATTCTTTATGAATAGCCAACATTACTACACTGTGACCGTAACCCTGTCCCTAAACCTCTAACCCAAACCCTAAACTTAGCCCACACCTGAGCCTGAACCCTACCTAGCCCAAAACCTTATCCTAACCCTAACCATGAACAGAGCCCCAATTCTCTAACCCTAATACCAGAACTAATCTCTATGACGTCATCACTCCCAGCTGGTCCCCTGGCCAAATCATTATCACCTGGGATCAATTAAGCCTGCCCTCGTGGCCCCTCCCCCTTGGTGACGTCATCACATCCGGTTTAATGGCCTAACCAGGCCTCTTTCAAAATTGCCAACTCATTGTCCCGGAATAATAAATGTAACCAGTATCCAACTCGGTTCTATGTTCTTTGAACACGATTTCCTTGTCAGGAAACAATGTGTTACAGATAGTAAGGCCCTTTATTCACGTATTCCTAGTGTTTGAAGCACTTTCTTAGATATTAACCTAGGTTATCATTGTGAATTTCCCGAGTTGGAGTCTCTCTCTTCCAGTGTCTCAAGCTTTTTCATTGTGAATTCTAATTTGGTAAAACAACCTTTTTTACAAATATACCAGCACTTTCAACATTATTACCACCTGACAGTCTATCCTACCTTTATCAGCGCTTTGGATACAAATTCTCAGTATTTAAAAATTCAGTAGAGATGTTCGGGTTTTAAAACATATTCCAGGAGTTCTAGAGACACTCTGCCATTCCCCTGGTCTGTTGTTTTGAGCAATGAGACTTTTTATTTTAACACGGGTGTCATACTGGCTTTTTAAAGGCACAGTAAAACCTTACTTGGAACCATAGCCTGACTAACATTTTTATTTCATAGAGTTCTCAATACTTTCATACTGTTCTATAGCTCTAGGGAATTTAGTTTTTCAGTGTTTAACCAAAACCTTTTCCCGAAAACGCCAACTCCTTTTGACGGGAAAAATAAATGTAAACAGTGTCACACACGTTTATCAGCTGTTTGAACAAGATTTCCCAGTGACAAAATTGTGCTGTTCAGATATTCAGTCTATTGGAATATGTATTCCTATTGTGTGAAGCACATTTCTAAATATTTCCCTAGTCTGGAGTCGTAAGTTCTGAGTGCTACACACCAAATTGTCCAGTGATTGAAGCTCATTCATTGTGAAAGCCAACATTACTACACTGTGACCTTAACCCTGTCCCTAACCCTCTAACCCAAACCCTAAACCTAGCCCACACCTGAGCCTGAACCCTACCTAGCCCAAAACCTTATCCTAACCCTAACCAAGAACAGAGCCACAATTCTCTAACCCCAATACCAGAACTAATCTCGATGACGTCGTCACTCCCAGCTGGTCCCCTGGCCAAATCATTATCACCTGGGGTCAATTAAGCCTGTCCATGTGGCCCCTCCCCCTTGGTGACGTCATCACATCCGGTTTAATGGCCTAACCAGGCCTCTTTCAAAATCGCCAACTCATTGTCCCGGAATAATAAATGTAACCAGTATCCAACTCGGTTCTATGTTCTTTGAACACGATTTCCTTGTCAGGAAACAATGTGTTACAGATATTAAAGCCCTTTATTCACGTATTCCTAGTGTTTGAAGCACTTTCTTAGATATTAACCTAGGTTATCAGTGTGAATTTCCCGAGTTGGAGTCTCTCTCTTCCAGTGTCTCAAGCTTTTTCATTGTGAATTCTAATTTGGTAAAACAACCTTTTTTACAAATATACCAGCACTTTCAACATTATTACCACTTCACAGTCTATCCTACCTTACACAGCGCTTTGGATACAAATTCTCAGTATTTCAAAATTCAGTAGAGATGTTCGGGTTCTAAAACGTATTGCAGGAGTTCTAAAGACACTATGCCATTCCCCTGGTCTGTTGTTTTGAGCAATGAGACTTTTCATTTTAACACGGGTGTCATACTGGCTTTTTACAGGCACAGTAAAACATTACTTGGAACCCTAGCCTGACTAACATTTTTATTTCATAGTGTTCTCAATACTTTCATACTGTTCGATAGCTCAAGGAAAATGAGTTTTTCAGTGTTTCACAAAAACCTTTTCCCGAAAACACCAACTCCTTTTGACGGGAAAAATAAATGTAAACAGTGTCACACACGTTTCTCAGCTGTTTGAACAAGATTTCCCAGTGACAAAATTGTGCTGTTCAGATATTCAGTCTATTGGAATATGTATTCCTATTGTGTGAAGCACATTTCTGAATATTTCCCTAGTCTGGAGTCGTAAGTTCTGAGTGCGACACACCAAATTGTCCAGTGATTGAAGCTCATTCTTTATGAATAGCCAACATTACTACACTGTGACCGTAACCCTGTCCCTAAACCTCTAACCCAAACCCTAAACTTAGCCCACACCTGAGCCTGAACCCTACCTAGCCCAAAACCTTATCCTAACCCTAACCATGAACAGAGCCCCAATTCTCTAACCCTAATACCAGAACTAATCTCTATGACGTCATCACTCCCAGCTGGTCCCCTGGCCAAATCATTATCACCTGGGATCAATTAAGCCTGCCCTCGTGGCCCCTCCCCCTTGGTTACGTCATCACATCCGGTTTAATGGCCTAACCAGGCCTCTTTCAAAATTGCCAACTCATTGTCCCGGAATAATAAATGTAACCAGTATCCAACTCGGTTCTATGTTCTTTGAACACGATTTCCTTGTCAGGAAACAATGTGTTACAGATAGTAAGGCCCTTTATTCACGTATTCCTAGTGTTTGAAGCACTTTCTTAGATATTAACCTAGGTTATCATTGTGAATTTCCCGAGTTGGAGTCTCTCTCTTCCAGTGTCTCAAGCTTTTTCATTGTGAATTCTAATTTGGTAAAACAACCTTTTTTACAAATATACCAGCACTTTCAACATTATTACCACTTGACAGTCTATCCTACCTTTCACAGAGCTTTGGATACAAATTCTCAGTATTTCAAAATTCAGTAGAGATGTTCGGGTTCTAAAACGTATTCCAGGAGTTCTAGAGACACTCTGCCATTCCCCTGGTCTGTTGTTTTGAGCAATGAGACTTTTCATTTTAACACGGGTGTCATACCGGCTTTTTAAAGGCACAGTAAAACATTACTTGGAACCCTAGCCTGACTGACATTTTTATTTCATAGTGTTCTCAATACTTAAAAACTGTTCGATAGCTCAAGGAAAATGAGTTTTTCAGTGTTTCACCAAAACCTTTTCCCGAAAACGCCAACTCCTTTTGACGGGAAAAATAAATGTAAACAGTGTCACACACGTTTCTCAGCTGTTTGAACTAGATTTCCCAGTGACAAAATTGTGCTGTTCAGATACTCAGTCTATTGGAATATGTATTCCTATTGTGTGAAGCACATTTCTGAATATTTCCCTAGTCTGGAGTCGTAAGTTCAGAGTGCTACACACCAAATTGTCCAGTGATTGAAGCTCATTCATTGTGAATAGCCAACATTACTACACTGTGACCATAACCCTGTCCCTAACCCTCTAACCCAAACCCTAATCCTAGCCCACACCTGAGCCTGAACCCTACCTAGCCCAAAACCTTATCCTAACCCTAACCATGAACAGAGCCACAATTCTCTAACCCTAATACAGGAACTAATCTCGATGACGTCATCACTCCCAGCTGGTCCCCTGCTCAAATCATTATCACCTGGGATCAATTAAGCCTGCCCTCGTGGCCCCTCCCCCTTGGTGACGTCATCACATCCGGTTTAATGGCCTAACCAGGCTTCTTTCAAAATCGCCAACTCATTGTCCCGGAATAATAAATGTAACCAGTATCCAACTCGGTTCTATGTTCTTTGAACACGATTTCCTTGTCAGGAAACAATGTGTTACAGATATTAAGGCCCTTTATTCACGTATTCCTAGTGTTTGAAGCACTTTCTTAGATATTAACCTAGGTTATCATTGTGAATTTCCCGAGTTGGAGTCTCTCTCTTCCACTGTCTCAAGCTTTATCATTGTGAATTCTAATTTGGTAAAACCACCTTTTTTACAAATATACCAGCACTTTCAACATTATTACCACCTGACAGTCTATCCTACCTTTATCAGCGCTTTGGATACAAATTCTCAGTATTTCAAAATTCAGTAGAGATGTTCGGGTTTTAAAAAATATTCCAGGAGTTCTAGAGACACTCTGCCATTCCCCCGGTCTGTTGTTTTGAGCAATGAGACTTTTTATTTTAACACGGGTGTCATACTGGCTTTTTAAAGGCACAGTAAAACCTTACTTGGAACCCTAGCCTGACTAACATTTTTATTTCATAGAGTTCTCAATACTTTCATACTGTTCTATAGCTCTAGGAAAATGAGTTTTTCAGTGTTTAACCAAAACCTTTTCCCGAAAACGCCAACTCCTTTTGACGGGAAAAATAAATGTAAACAGTGTCACACACGTTTCTCAGCTGTTTGAACTAGATTTCCCAGTGACAAAATTGTGCTGTTCAGATACTCAGTCTATTGGAATATGTATTCCTATTGTGTGAAGCACATTTCTAAATATTTCCCTAGTCTGGAGTCGTAAGTTCTGAGTGCTACACACCAAATTGTCCAGTGATTGAAGCTCATTCATTGTGAAAGCCAACATTACTACACTGTGACCTTAACCCTGTCCCTAACCCTCTAACCCAAACCCTAAACCTACCCAACACCTGAGCCTGAACCCTACCTAGCCCAAAACCTTATCCTAACCCTAACCAAAAACAAAGCCACAATTCTCTAACCCCAATACCAGAACTAATCTCGATGACGTCATCACTCCCAGCTGGTCCCCTGGCCAAATCATTATCACCTGGGATCAATTAAGCCTGCCAACGTGGCCCCTCCCCCTTGGTGACGTCATCACATCCGGTTTAATGGCCTAACCAGGCTTCTTTCAAAATCGCCAACTCATTGTCCCAGAATAATAAATGTAACCAGTATCCAACTCGGTTCTATGTTCTTTGAACACGATTTCCTTTTCAGGAAACAATGTGTTACAGATATTAAGGCCCTTTATTCACGTATTCCTAGTGTTTGAAGCACTTTCTTAGATATTAACCGAGGTTATCATTGTGAATTTCCCGAGTTGGAGTCTCTCTCTTCCAGTGTCTCAAGCTTTTTCATTGTGAATTCTAATTTGGTAAAACAACCTTTTTTACAAATACACCAGCACTTTCAACATTATTACCACTTCACAGTCTATCCTACCTTTCACAGCGCTTTGGATACAAATTCTCAGTATTTCAAAATTCAGTAGAGATGTTCGGGTTCTAAAACGTATTCCAGGAGTTCTAAGACACTATGCCATTCCCCTGGTCTGTTGTTTTGAGCAATGAGACTTTTCATTTTAACACGGGTGTCATACCGGCTTTTTACGGGCACAGTAAAACATTACTTGGAACCCTAGCCTGACTAACATTTTTATTTCATAGAGTTCTCAATACTTTCATACTGTTCTATAGCTCAAGGAAAATGAGTTTTTCAGTGTTTCACCAAAACATTTTCCCGAAAACGCCAACTCCTTTTGACGGGAAAAATAAATGTAAACAGTGTCACACTCGCTTCTCAGCTGTTTGAACAAGATTTCCCAGTGACAAAATTGTGCTGTTCAGATACTCAGTCTATTGGAATATGTATTCCAATTGTGTGAAGCACATTTCTGAATATTTCCCTAGTCTGGAGTCGTAAGTTCTGAGTGCTACACACCAAATTGTCCAGTGATTGAAGCTCATTCATTGTGAAAGCCAACATTACTACACTGTGACCTTAACCCTGTCCCTAACCCTCTAACCCAAACCCTTACCTAGCCCACACCTGAGCCTGAACCCTACCTAGCCCAAAACCTTATCCTAACCCTAACCATGAACAGAGCCACAATTCTCTAACCCTAATACCAGAACTAATCTCGAGGATGTCATCACTCCCAGCTGGTCCCCTGGCCAAATCATTATCACCTGGGATCAATTAAGCCTGCCCTCGTGGCCCCTCCCCCTTGGTTATGTCATCACATCCGGTTTAATGGCCTAACCAGGCCTCTTTCAAAATCGCCAACTCATTGTCCCGGAATAATAAATGTAACCAGTATCCAACTCGGTTCTATGTTCTTTGAACACGATTTCCTTTTCAGGAAACAATGTGTTACAGATAGTAAGGCCCTTTATTCACGTATTCCTAGTGTTTGAAGCACTTTGTTAGATATTAACCTAGGTTATCTTTGTGAATTTCCCGAGTTGGAGTCTCTCTCTTCCAGTGTCTCAAGCTTTTTCATTGTGAATTCTAATTTGGTAAAACAACCTTTTTTACAAATATACCAGCACTTTCAACATTATTACCACCTGACAGTCTATCCTACCTTTCACAGAGCTTTGGATACAAATTCTCAGTATTTCAAAATTCAGTAGAGATGTTCGGGTTCTAAAACGTATTCCAGGAGTTCTAGAGACACTCTGCCATTCCCCTGGTCTGTTGTTTTGAGCAATGAGACTTTTCATTTTAACACGGTTGTCATACCGGCTTTTTAAAGGCACAGTAAAACATTACTTGGAACCCTAGCCTGACTGACATTTTTATTTCATAGTGTTCTCAATACTTTCAAACTGTTCGATAGCTCAAGGAAAATGAGTTTTTCAGTGTTTCACCAAAACCTTTTCCCGAAAACGCCAACTCCTTTTGACGGGAAAAATAAATGTAAACAGTGTCACACACGTTTCTCAGCTGTTTGAACTAGATTTCCCAGTGACAAAATTGTGCTGTTCAGATACTCAGTCTATTGGAATATGTATTCCTATTGTGTGAAGCACATTTCTGAATATTTCCCTAGTCTGGAGTCGTAAGTTCAGAGTGCTACACACCAAATTGTCCAGTGATTGAAGCTCATTCATTGTGAATAGCCAACATGACTACACTGTGACCATAACCCTGTCCCTAACCCTCTAACCCAAACCCTAAACCTAGCCCACACCTGAGCCTGAACCCTACCTAGCCCAAAACCTTATCCTAACCCTAACCATGAACAGAGCCTCAATTCTCTAACCCTAATACCAGAACTAATCTCCATGACGTCATCACTCCCAGCTGGTCCCCTGGCCAAATCATTATCACCTGGGATCAATTAAGCCTGACCTCGTGGCCCCTCCCCCTTGGTGACATCATCACATCCGGTTTAATGGCCTAACCAGGCTTCTTTCAAAATCGCCAACTCATTGTCCCGGAATAATAAATGTAACCAGTATCCAACTCGGTTCTATGTTCTTTGAACACGATTTCCTTGTCAGGAAACAATGTGTTACAGATATTAAGGCCCTTTATTCACGTATTCCTAGTGTTTGAAGCACTTTCTTAGATATTAACCTAGGTTATCATTGTGAATTTCCCGAGTTGGAGTCTCTCTCTTCCAGTTTCTCAAGCTTTTTCATTGTGAATTCTAATTTGGTAAAACAACCTTTTTTACAAATATACCAGCACTTTCAACATTATTACCACCTGACAGTCTATCCTACCTTTATCAGCGCTTTGGATACAAATTCTCAGTATTTCAAAATTCAGTAGAGATGTTCGGGTTCTAAAACGTATTCCAGGAGTTCTAGAGACACTCTGCCATTCCCCTGGTCTGTTGTTTTGAGCAATGAGACTTTTCATTTTAACACGGTTGTCATACCGGCTTTTTAAAGGCACAGTAAAACATTACTTGGAACCCTAGCCTGACTGACATTTTTATTTCATAGTGTTCTCAATACTTAAAAACTGTTCGATAGCTCAAGGAAAATGAGTTTTTCAGTGTTTCACCAAAACCTTTTCCCGAAAACGCCAACTCCTTTTGACGGGAAAAATAAATGTAAACAGTGTCACACATGTTTCTCAGCTGTTTGAACTAGATTTCCCAGTGACAAAATTGTGCTGTTCAGATACTCAGTCTATTGGAATATGTATTCCTATTGTGTGAAGCACATTTCTGAATATTTCCCTAGTCTGGAGTCGTAAGTTCAGAGTGCTACACACCAAATTGTCCAGTGATTGAAGCTCATTCATTGTGAATAGCCAACATTACTACACTGTGACCGAAACTCTGTCCCTAACCCTCTAAGCCAAACCCTAAACCTAGCCCACACCTGAGCCTGAACCCTACCTAGCCCAAAACCTTATCCTAACCCTAACCATGAACAGAGCCCCAATTCTCTAACCCTAATACCAGAACTAATCTCGATGACGTCATCACTCCCAGCTGGTCCCCTGGCCAAATCATTATCACCTGGGATCAATTAAGCCTGCCCACGTGGCCCCTCCCCCTTGGTGACGTCATCACATCCGGTTTAATGGCCTAACCAGGCCTCTTTCAAAATCGCCAACTCATTGTCCCGGAATAATAAATGTAACCAGTATACAACTCGGTTCTATGTTCTTTGAAAACGATTTCCTTGTCAGGAAACAATGTGTTACAGATATTAAGGCCCTTTATTCACGTATTCCTAGTGTTTGAAGCACTTTCTTTGATATTAATCTAGGTTATCATTGTGAATTTCCCGAGTTGGAGTCTCTCTCTTCCAGTGTCTCAAGCTTTTTCATTGTGAATTCTAATTTGGTAAAACAACCTTTTTTACAAATATAACAGCACTTTAAACATTATTACCACTTGACAGTCTATCCTACCTTTCACAGAGCTTTGGATACAAATTCTCAGTGTTTCAAAATTTAGTAGAGATGTTCGGGTTCTAAAACGTATTCCAGGAGTTCTAGAGACACTCTGCCATTCCCCTGGTCTGTTGTTTTGAGCAATGAGACTTTTCATTTTAACACGGGTGTCATACCGGCTTTTTAAAGGCACAGTAAAACATTACTTGGAACCGTAGCCTGACTAACATTTTTATTTCACAGTGTTCTCAATACTTTCATACTGTTCGATAGCTCTAGGAAAATGAGTTTTTCAGTGTTTCACCAAAACCTTTTCCCGAAAACGCCAACTCCTTTTGACGGGAAAAATGAATGTAAACAGTGTCACACTCGCTTCTCAGCTGTTTGAACAAGATTTCCCAGTGACAAAATTGTGCTGTTCAGATACTCAGTCTATTGGAATATGTATTCCTATTGTGTGAAGCACATTTCTAAATATTTCCCTAGTCTGGAGTCGTAAGTTCTGAGTGCTACACACCAAATTGTCCAGTGATTGAAGCTCATTCATTGTGAATAGCCAACATTACTACACTGTGACCGAAACTCTGTCCCTAACCCTCTAACCCAAACCCTTACCTAGCCCACACCTGAGCCTGAACCCTACCTAGCCCAAAACCTTATCCTAACCCTAACCATGAATAGAGCCCCAATTCTCTAACCCTAATACCAGAACTAATCTCGTTGACATCATCACTCCCAGCTGGTCCCCTGGCCAAATCATTATCACCTGGGATCAATTAAGCCTGCCCACGTGGCCCCTCCCCCTTGGTGACGTCATCACATCCGGTTTAATGGCCTAACCAGGCCTGTTTCAAAATCGCCAACTCATTGTCCCGGAATAATAAATGTAACCAGTATCCAACTGGGTTCTATATTCTTTGAACACGATTTCCTTGTCAGGAAACAATGTGTTACAGATATTAAGGCCCTTTATTCACGTATTCCTAGTGTTGGAAGCACTTTCTTAGATATTAACCTAGGTTATCATTGTGAATTTCCCGAGTTGGAGTCTCTCTCTTCCAGTGTCTCAAGCTTTTTCATTGTGAATTCTAATTTGGTAAAACAAACTTTTTTACAAATATACCAGCACTTTCAACATTATTACCACTTGACAGTCTATCCTACCTTTCACAGCGCTTTTGATACAAATTCTCAGTATTTCAAAATTCAGTAGAGATGTTCGGGTTCTAAATCGTATTCCAGGAGTTCTAGAGACACTCTGCCATTCCCCTCGTCTGTTGTTTTGAGCAATGAGACTTTTCATTTTAACACGGGTGTCATACCGGCTTTTTAAAGGCACAGTAAAACATTACTTGGAATCGTAGCCTGACCAACATTTTTATTTCATAGTGTTCTCAATACTTTCATACTGTTTGATAGCTCTAGGAAAATGAGTTTTTCAGTGTTTAACCAAAACCTTTTCCCGAAAACGCCAACTCCTTTTGACGGGAAAAATAAATGTAAACAGTGTCACACACGTTTCTCAGCTGTTTGAACAAGATTTCCCAGTGACAAAATTGTGCTGTTCAGATACTCAGTCTATTGGAATATGTATTCCTATTGTGTGAAGCACATTTCTAAATATTTCCCTAGTCTGGAGTCGTAAGTTCTGAGTGCTACACACCAAATTGTCCAGTGATTGAAGCTCATTCATTGTGAATAGCCAACGTTACTACACTGTGACCTTAACCATGTCCCTAACCCTCTAACCCAAACCCTAAACCTAGCCAACACCTGAGCCTGAACCCTACCTAGCCCAAAACCTTATCCTAACCCTAACCATGAACAGAGCCCCAATTCTCTAACCCTAATACCAGAACTAATCTCGAGGATGTCATCACTCCCAGCTGGTCCCCTGGCCAAATCATTATCACCTGGGATCAATTAAGCCTGCCCACGTGGCCCCTCCCCCTTGGTGACGTCATCACATCCGGTTTAATGGCCTAACCAGGCCTAGTTCAAAATCGCCAACTCATTGTCCTGGAATAATAAATGTAACCAGTATCCAACTCTGTTCTATGTTCTTTGAACACGATTTCCTTGTCAGGAAACAATGTGTTACAGATATTAAGGCCCTTTATTCACGTATTGCTAGTGTTTGAAGCACTTTCTTAGATATTAACCTAGGTTATCATTGTGAATTTCCCGAGTTGGAGTATCTCTCTTCCAGTGTCTCAAGCTTTTTCATTGTGAATTCTAATTTGGTAAAACAACCTTTTTTACAAATATACCAGCACTTTCAACATTATTACCACTTGACAGTCGATCCTACCTTTCACAGAGCTTTGGATACAAATTCTCAGTATTTCAAAATTTAGTAGAGATGTTCGGGTTCTAAAACGTATTCCAGGAGTTCTAGAGACACTCTGCCATTCCCCTGGTCTGTTGTTTTGAGCAATGAGACTTTTCATTTTAACACGGGTGTCATACCGGCTTTTTAAAGGCACAGTAAAACATTACTTGGAACCGTAGCCTGACTAACATTTTTATTTCATAGTGTTCTCAATACTTTCATACTGCTCGATAGCTCTAGGAAAATGAGTTTTTCAGTGTTTCACCAAAACCTATTCCCGAAAACGCCAACTCCTTTTGACGGGAAAAATAAATGTAAACAGTGTCACACTCGCTTCTCAGCTGTTTGAACAAGATTTCCCAGTGACAAAATTGTGCTGTTCAGATACTCAGTCTATTGGAATATGTATTCCTATTGTGTGAAGCACATTTCTAAATATTTCCCTAGTCTGGAGTCGTAAGTTCTGAGTGCTGCACACCAAATAGTCCAGTGATTGAAGCTCATTCATTGTGAATAGCCAACATTACTACACTGTGACCTTAACCCTGTCCCTAACCCTCTAACCCAAACCCTAAACCTAGCCCACACCTGAGCCTGAACCCTACCTAGCCCAAAACCTTATCCTAACCCTAACCATGAACAGAGCCCCAATTCTCTAACCCTAATACCAGAACTAATCTCGATGACATCATCACTCCCAGCTGGTCCCCTGGCCAAATCATTATCACCTGGGATCAATTAAGCCTGCCCACGTGGCCCCTCCCCCTTGGTGACGTCATCACATCCGGTTTAATGGCCTAACCAGGCCTAGTTCAAAATCGCCAACTCATTGTCCCGGAATAATAAATGTAACCAGTATCCAACTCGGTTCTATGTTCTTTGAACACGATTTCCTTGTCAGGAAACAATGTGTTACAGATATTAAGGCCCTTTATTCACGTATTCCTAGTGTTTGAAGCACTTTCTTAGATATTAACCTAGGTTATCATTGTGAATTTCCCGAGTTGGAGTCTCTCACTTCCAGTGTCTCAAGCTTTTTCATTGTGAATTCTAATTTGGTAAAACAACCTTTTTTACAAATATACCAGCACTTTCAACATTATTACCACTTGACAGTCTATCCTACCTTTCACAGCGCTTTGGATACAAATTCTCAGTATTTCAAAATTCAGTAGAGATGTTCGGGTTTTAAAACGTATTCCAGGAGTTCTAGAGACACTCTGCCATTCCCCTGGCTGTTGTTTTGAGCAATGAGACTTTTCATTTTAACACGGGTGTCATACCGGCTTTTTAAAGGCACAGTAAAACATTACTTGGAACCGTAGCCTGACTAACATTTTTATTTTATAGTGTTCTCAATACTTTCATACTGTTCGATAGCTCTGGGAAAATGAGTTTTTCAGTGTTTCACCAAAACCTATTCCCGAAAACGCCAACTCCTTTTGACGGGAAAAATAAATGTAAACAGTGTCACACTCGCTTCTCAGCTGTTTGAAGAAGATTTCCCAGTGACAAAATTGTGCTGTTCAGATACTCAGTCTATTGGAATATGTATTCCTATTGTGTGAAGCACATTTCTAAATATTTCCCTAGTCTGGAGTTGTAAGTTCTGAGTGCTGCACACCAAATTGTCCAGTGATTGAAGCTCATTCATTGTGAATAGCCAACATTACTACACTGTGACCGAAACTCTGTCCCTAACCCTCTAACCCAAACCCTAAACCTAGCCCACACCTGAGCCTGAACCCTACCTAGCCCAAAACCTTATCCTAACCCTAACCATGAATAGAGCCCCAAATCTCTAACCCTAATACCAGAACTAATCTCAATGACGTCATCACTCCCAGCTGGTCCCCTGGCCAAATCATTATCACCTGGGATCAATTAAGCCTGCCCACGTGGCCCCTCCCCCTTGGTGACGTCATCACATCCGGTTTAATGGCCTAACCAGGCCTCTTTCAAAATCGCCAATTCATTGTCTCTTAATTATAAATGTAAACAGCATCCAAATCGGTTCTATGTTCTTTGAACACGATTTGCTTGGCAGGAAACAATGTGTGACAGATATTAAGGCCCTTTATTCACGTATTTCTAGTGTTTGAAACACTTTCTTAGATATTAACCTAGGTTTTCATTGTGAATTGCCCGAGTTGGAGTCTCTCTCTTCCAGTGTCTCAAGCTCCTTCATTGTGAATTCCAATTTGGTGAAATAGCGTTTTTTACAAATATACCATACTTTAACCATTATTACCACTTGAAAGTCTACCCTACTTTTCACAGCGCTTTGGATACAAATTCTCAGTATTTCAAAATTCAGTAGAGATGTTCATGTTCTAAAACGTATTCCAAGAGTTCTAGAGACACTCTGAGACATCCCCCTTTTTTGTTGTTTTGAGCTCTGAGAGTTTTCATTGTAACACGGGTGTCATAACACCTTTTTAAAGGTACTTTAAAACACTACTTGGAACCCTAGCCTAACTAACATTTTTATTTCATAGTGTTCTCAATATTTTCATACTATTCTTTACCTCTAGGAAAATGGATTTTTCAGTGTTTCACCAACTCCTTTTCCCGAAAACGTCAACTCCTTTTGACGGGAAAAATAAATGTAAACAGTGTCACACTGGGTTCTCAGCTGTTTGAACAAGATTTTCAAATGACAAAATTGTGCTGTTCAGATTTTCCGTCTATTGGAATATGTATTCTGAGAGTGTGAAGCACATTTCTAAATATTTCCCTAGTCTGGAGTTGTAAATTCTCAGTGCTACACTCCAATTTGTCCAGTGGTTGAAGCTCATTCATCGTGAATAGCGAACCTTACTACACTGTGACCATAACCCTGTCCCTAACCCTCTAACCCTAACCCTAAACCTTGCCCTAACCTGAGCCTGAACCCTACCTAGCCCGAACCCTTATCCTAACCCTAACCCTAGCCAGAACCCCAATTCTCTAACCCTAACACCAGAACTATCTTCAATGTCGTCATCACACCCAGCTGGGCCCCCGGCTAAATCATTATCTCCTGGTATCAAGTAAACCTGCCCTCGTGGCCCCTCCCCCGTGGTGACGTCATCACTTCCTGTTTAATGTCCTAACAGGGCCTCTTTCAAAAACGCCAACTCATTGTCTCTTAATTGTAAATGTAAACAGCCTCCAACTCGGTTCTATGTTCTTTGAACAGGATTTGCTTGTCAGGAAACAATGTGTGACAGATATTAAGGCCCTTTTTTCACGTATTTCTAGTGTTTGAAACACTTTCTTAGATATTAACCTAGGTTAAACTGAATCCTGGGTCTGGGCGAGGCCCTGTGCCCCTGGATCCGGGTGAGCCTGGGTCCCGCGTCCGGGTGAAGCCGTGGGCCCCTGCATCCGGGTGAGCCTGGGTCCCAGGTCCGCGTGAGGCCATGGGACCATGGATCCGGGTGAGGCCACGCGACCCTGGGTCTGGGAGAGGCCACGCGCCCCTGGGTCCGGGGGAAGCTAGATCCCGGGTCCAGGCGAGGCCATGTGCCCCTGGATCCGGGTGAGGCTGGGTCCCGGGCCGGGGAGAAGCCACGCGCCCCTGGGTCCGGGTGAGGCCATGCGCCCCTGGGTCCGGGTGAAACTGAATCCTGGGTCTGGACGAGGCCGTGTGCACCTGGATCCGGGTGAGACTGGGTCCCGGGTCCAGGTGAGGCCCTGGGCCCCTGGATCCGGGTGAAGCCGTGCCCCTGGGTCCAGCCGAGACCAAACCAGAGGGAGTCGGACCTGCATTACCACCATTTCTCCACCATCCAGAGCTGAGGGGTCAGTGCCGACATGTACTCAAAAGGAACTGGTGGACATTGATATTGGGTCTCAAAAGAACTATTGGTCCAGAAAGAAACTCACTACAGACTGATTCATTTGCCTGTCAGCATAACTATTATTGCTCGTCTCACATTCAATTCTTATAAGTATATCTCTAGTGACACATGATTTCGCTCATCTAGGGGAAATGATGAACAACATAGACTGATGAACAAGAACAGAACCAGAAACAAGGAGGCATCGATCGGACTATCGGGCCTCAGAGGTAGGATATGGGAGGGTGGGGGGAGGGGGGAGAGATCAACCAAAGGTCTTGTGTGCACGCATATGAGCCTAACCAAAGGTTAAGTTCAACAGGGGTTTGGGGCATCCATGGGGAGGGGTGTGGGATGGGAACGGGGGGATGAGGACAAATATGTGACACCTTAATCAATAAAGAAATAAAAAAAAGAAAGCAGTATTAATTCAGAGCAAATACTAATGAGTATCACAGAATTGTGTGAGAACAAGTGGAAAACCATCAAAATGTAAGTGTCTAATCTAGAAGGGATGTTATACACTGCAGAAATCCTGGAAATAGAGTTAGTTCACATTAAACCAGTGTTTAAAAACCACCAGAAGTCACAGAAAAGTAGTTTTCAACTGTAAAACAGTTGAAAGACAAGTCTATATAGCTTCTCAAGTTCAGAGAAGAGTGTATAATGTTGTTTGCACTTGTGGAGAAGTCCCACAAGTACAGCAGAAGGCCCATTATACTACACAGCTAGAAATTAGCAGTAATTGAGAGGAAATACTAATGAATAAAATTGAATTTTGTGAGAACAAGTGGAAAACCATCAAAATGTAAGTGTCTAGTTCATAAAGGATGTTGTACACTGCAGAAATCCTTGAAATAGAGTTAGTTCACATTAAACCAGTGTTTGAAAACAACAGAATTCAATGAAAAGTAGTATTCTACTGTAAAACAGTTGAAAGACAAGTGTGTATAGATTCTCAAGCTCAGAGAAGAGTGTATGAAGTTGTTTTTACATGTGGTGAAGTCCCACAAGTAGAAAAGAAGGCCCATTATAGGTAACAGCTAGAAATCAGTAGTAATTCAAAGCAAATACTAATGAATATCATATAATTGTGTGACAACAAGTGGAAAACCATCAAAATGTAAGTGTCTAGTCTAGAAGGGATGTTGTACACTGCGGAAATCCTTGAAATAGAGTTAGTTCACATGAAACCAGTGTTTGAAACCACCAGAAGTGACTGAAAAGTAGTTTTCAACTGTAAAACAGTTGAAAGACAAGTATATATAGCTTCTCAAGTTCAGAGAAAAGTGTATGAAGTTGTTTCTACATGTGGTGAAGTCCCACAAGTAGAGCAGAAGAGCTATTATAGGACACTCCAAGAAAGCAGTAGTAATTCAGAGCAAATACTAATGAGTATCACAGAATTGTGAGAGACCAAGTGGAAAAGACATCAAAATGTAAGTGTCTAGTCTAGAAAGGATGTTGTACACTGCGGAAATCCTTGAAATAGAGTTAGTTTACATGAAACCAGTGTTTGAAACCCCTAAAATACAATGAAATTTAGCATTGAACTGTAAAACTGTTGAAAGACAAGTATATATAGCTTCTCATGTTCTTAGAAGAGTGTATGAAGTTGTTTTTACATGTGGTGAAGCCCCACAAGTAGAGCTAGGGCCCATTACAGGACACAGCTCGAAATCTGTAGTAATTCAGAGCAAATATTAATGAATAGCATGGAATTGTGTGAGAACAAGTAGAAAACCATCAAAATGTAAGTGACTAGTCTAGAAAGGATGTTGTACACTGCGGAAATCCTTGAAATAGAGTTAGTTCACATGAAACCAGTTTTTGAAACCACCAGAATTAACTGAAAATTAGCATTCAACGGTAAAACTATTGAAAGACAAGAGTATATAGCTTCTCAAGTTCAGAGAAGGGTGTATAAAATTGTTTTTACATGTGGTGAAGTCCCACAAATAGAGCAGCAGGCCCAGTAGAAGACACAGCTAGAAATCAGTAGTATTTCAGAGCCTATACTAATGAATATCATAGAATTGTGTGAGAACAAGTGGAAAACCATCAATATATAAGTGTATAGTCTAAAAAGGATGTTGTACACTGCAGAAATCCTTGAAATAGAGTTAGTTCACAAGAAACCAGTGTTTCAACCCACTAGAATTCACTGAAAACTAGCATTCAACAGTACAACAGTTGAGAGACAAGTGTATATAGCTTCTCAAATTCAGAGAAGAGTGTATGAAGTTGTTTTTACATGTGGTGAAGTCCCACAAGTAGAGCAGAAGGGCCACTATAGGACACAGCTAGAAATCTGTAGTAACTCAAAGCAAATATTAATGAATATCACAGAATTGTGAGAGACCAAGTGGAAAAGACATCAAAATGTAAGTGTCTAGTCTAGAAAGGATGTTGTACACTGCAGAAATCCTGGAAATAGAGTTAGTTCACATGAAACCAGTGTTTGAAACCACCAGAAGTCACTGAAAAGTAGTTTTCAACTGTAAAACAGTTGAAAGACAATGGTATATAGCTTCTCAAGTTCAGAGAAGAGTGTATGAAGTTGTTTCTACATGTGTTGAAGTCCCACAAGTAGAGCAGAAGAGCTATTATAGGACACTGCAAGAAAGCAGTAGTAATTCAGAGCAAATACTAATGAGTATCACAGAATTGTGAGAGACCAAGTGGAAAAGACATCAAAATGTAAGTGCCTAGTCTAGAAAGGATGTTGTACACTGCAGAAATCCTGGAAATAGAGTTAGTTCACATAAAACCAGTGTTTGAAACCTCTAGAAGTCACTGAAAAGTAGTTTTCAACTGTAAAACAGTTGAAAGACAAGTGTATATAGCTTCTCAAGTTCAGAGAAGAGTGTATGAAGTTGTTTTTACATGTGGTGAAGTCCCACAAGTAGAGCAGAAGGGCTATTATAGGACACTGCTAGAAATCTGTAGTAAGTCAGAGCAAATATTAATGAATAGCATGGAATTGTGTGAGAATAAGTAGAAAACCATCAAAATGTAAGTGTCTAGTCTAGAAAAGATGTTATACACTACAGAAATCCTTGAAATAGAGTTACTTCACAAGAAAACAGTGTTTCAACCCACTAGAATTCACTGAAAAGTAGTATTCAACTGTAAAACAGTTGAAAGACAACTGTATATAGCTTCTCAAGTTCAGAGAAGAGTGTATAAAGTTGTTTCTACATATGGTGAAGTCCCACAAGTAGAGCAGAAGGCCCCTTATGGGAAACAGCTAGAAATCAGTAGTCATTCAGAGCAAATACTAATGAATATCACAAAATAGTGAGAGAAAAAGTGTAAAAGACATCTAAATGTAAGTCTCTAGTCTAGAAAGGATGTTGTACACTGCAGAAATCCTTGAAATAGAGTTAGGTCACATGAAACCAGTGTTTGAAACCACCAGAAGTCACTGAAAAGTAGTATTCAACTGTAAAACAGTTGAAAGACAAGTTTATATAGCTTCACAAGTTCAGAGAAGAGTGTATAGTTGTTTCTACATGTGGTGAAGTCCCACAAGTATACCAGAAGGCCCATTATAGGACACTGCAAGAAAGCATTAGTAATTCAGAGCAAATACTAATGAATATCACAAAATAGTGAGAGAACAAGTGTAAAACACATCAAAATGAAAGTGTCTACTCTAGAAAGGATGTTGTACACTGCAGAAATCCTTGAAATAGAGTTAGTTCACATGAAACCACTGTTTCAAACCACCAGAATGCACTGAAAAGTAGTATTTAACTGTAAAACAGTTGAAAGACAAGTTTATATAGCTTCGCAAGTCCACAGAAGACTGTATAAAGTTGTTTCTACATGTGGTGAAGTCCCACAAGTAGAGCAGAAGGCCCATTATAGGAAACAGCTAGAAATCAGTAGTAATTCAGAGGAAATACTAATGAATATCATAGAATTGTGTGAGAACAAGTGTAAAAGACATAAAAATGTAAGTTTCTAGTCTAGAAATGATGTTATACACTACAGAAATCCTTGAAATAGAGTTACTTCACAAGAAAACAGTGTTTCAACCCACTAGAATTCACTGAAAAGTAGTATTCAACTGTAAAACATTTGAAAGACAAGTGTATATAGCTTGTCAAGTTCAGAGAAGAGTGTATAAAGTTGTTTCTACATGTGGTGAAGTCCCACAAGTAGAAAATAAGGCCCATTATTGGAAACAGCTAGAAATCAGTAGTAATTCAGAGGAAATACTAATGAATATCATAGAATTGTGTGAGAACAAGTGTAAAACACATCAAAATGTAAGTTTCTAGTCTAGAAGTGATGTTATACACTACAGAAATCCTTGAAATACAGTTACTTCACAAGAAAACAGTGTTTCAACCCACTAGAATTCACTGAAAAGTAGTATTCAACTGTAAAACAGTTGAAAGACAAGTGTATATAGCTTCTCAAGTTAAGGGAAGAGTGTGTAAAGTTGTTTCTATATGTGGTGAAGTCCCACAAGTAGAAAAGAAGGCCCATTATAGGAAACAGCTAGAAATCAGTAGTCATTCAGAGCAAATACTAATGAATATCAGAGAATAGAGAGAGAGCAAGTGTAAAAGACATCAAAATGTAAGTCTCTAGTCTAGAAAGGATGTTATACACTGCAGAAATCCTTGAAATAGAGTTAGGTCACATGAAACCAGTGTTTGAAACCACCAGATTTCACTGAAAAGTAGTATTCAACTGTAAAACAGTTGAAAGACAAGTTTATATAGCTTCACAAGTTCAGAGAAGAGTGTATAAAGTTGTTTTTACATGTGGTGAAGTCCCACAAGTATACCAGAAGGCCCATTATAGGACACTGCAAGAAAGCATTAGTAATTCAGAGCAAATACTAATGAATATCACAGAATAGTGAGAGAACAAGTGTAAAACACATCAAAATGAAAGTGTCTAGTCTAGAAAAGATGTTGTACACTGCAGAAATCCTTGAAATAGAGTTAGTTCACATGAAACCAGTGTTTCCAACCACCAGAATGCACTGAAAAGTACTATTTAACTGTAAAACAGATGAAAGACAAGTTTATATAGCTTCGCAAGTCCACAGAAGACTGTATAAAGTTGTTTCTACATGTGGTGAAGTCCCACAAGTAGAGCAGAAGGCCCATTATAGGAAACAGCTAGAAATCAGTAGTCATTCAGAGCAAATACTAATGAATATCACAGAATAGAGAGAGAACAAGTGTAAAAGACATCAAAATGTAAGTCTCTAGTCTAGAAAGGATGTTGTACACTGCAGAAATCCTTGAAATAGAGTTAGTTCACATGAAACCAGTGTTTCAACCCACTAGAATTCACAGAAAAGTAGTATTCAACTGTAAAACAGTTGAAAGACAAGTGTATATAGCTTCTCAAGTTAAGGGAAGAGTGTGTAAAGTTGTTTCTATATGTGGTGAAGTCCCACAAGTAGAAAAGAAGGCCCATTATAGGAAACAGCTAGAAATCAGTAGTCATTCACAGCAAATACTAATGAATATCAGAGAATAGAGAGAGAACAAGTGTAAAAGACATCAAAATGTAAGTCTCTAGTCTAGAAAGGATGTTGTACACTGCAGAAATCCTTGAAATAGAGTTAGTTCACATGAAACCAGTGTTTCAAACCACCAGAATGCACTGAAAAGTAGTATTTAACTGTAAAACAGTTGAAAGACAAGTTTATATAGCTTCACAAGTTCAGAGAAGAGTGTATAGTTGTTTCTACATGTGGTGAAGTCCCACAAGTATACCAGAAGGCCCATTATAGGACACTGCAAGAAAGCATTAGTAATTCAGAGCAAATACTAATGAATATCACAGAATAGTGAGAGAACAAGTGTAAAACACATCAAAATGAAAGTGTCTACTCTAGAAAGGATGTTGTACACTGCAGAAATCCTTGAAATAGAGTTAGTTCACATGAAACCACTGTTTCAAACCACCAGAATGCACTGAAAAGTAGTATTTATCTGTAAAATAGTTGAAAGACAAGTTTATATAGCTTCGCAAGTCCACAGAAGACTGTATAAAGTTGTTTCTACATGTGGTGAAGTCCCACAAGTAGAAAATAAGGCCCATTATTGGAAACAGCTAGAAATCAGTAGTAATTCAGAGGAAATACTAATGAATATCATAGAATTGTGTGAGAACAAGTGTAAAACACATCAAAATGTAAGTTTCTAGTCTAGAAATGATGTTATACACTACAGAAATCCTTGAAATAGAGTTACTTCACAAGAAAACAGTGTTTCAACCCACTAGAATTCACTGAAAAGTAGTATTCAACTGTAAAACAGTTGAAAGACAAGTGTATATAGCTTCTCAAGTTCAGGGAAGAGTGTATAAAGTTGTTTCTACATGTGGTGAATTCCCACAAGTAGAAAATAAGGCCCATTATAGGAAACAGCTAGAAATCAGTAGTCATTCAGAGCAAATACTAATGAATATCAGAGAATAGAGAGAGAGCAAGTGTAAAAGACATCAAAATGTAAGTCTCTAGTCTAGAAAGGATGTTATACACTGCAGAAATCCTTGAAATAGAGTTAGGTCACATGAAACCAGTGTTTGAAACCACCAGATTTCACTGAAAAGTAGTATTCAACTGTAAAACAGTTGAAAGACAAGTTTATATAGCTTCACAGGTTCAGAGAAGAGTGTATAAAGTTGTTTTTACATGTGGTGAAGTCCCACAAGTATACCAGAAGGCCCATTATAGGACACTGCAAGAAAGCTTTAGTAATTCAGAGCAAATACTAATGAATATCGCAGAATAGTGAGAGAACAAGTGTAAAACACATCAAAATGAAAGTGTCTAGTCTAGAAAGGATGTTGTACACTGCAGAAATCCTTGAAATAGAGTTAGTTCACATGAAACCAGTGTTTCCAACCACCAGAATGCACTGAAAAGTACTATTTAACTGTAAAACAGATGAAAGACAAGTTTATATAGCTTCGCAAGTCCACAGAAGACTGTATAAAGTTGTTTCTACATGTGGTGAAGTCCCACAAGTAGAGCAGAAGGCCCATTATAGGAAACAGCTAGAAATCAGTAGTAATTCAGAGGAAATACTAATGAATATCATAGAATTGTGTGAGAACAAGTGTAAAACACATCAAAATGTAAGTTTCTAGTCTAGAAAGGATGTTATACACGACAGAAATCCTTGAAATAGAGTTACTTCACAAGAAAACAGTGTTTCAACCCACTAGAATTCACTGAAAAGTAGTATTCAACTGTAAAACAGTTGAAAGACAAGTGTATATAGCTTCTCAAGTTAAGGGAAGAGTGTGTAAAGTTGTTTCTACATGTGGTGAAGTCCCACAAGTAGAAAAGAAGGCCCATTATAGGAAACAGCTAGAAATCAGTAGTCATTCAGAGCAAATACTAATGAATATCAGAGAATAGAGAGAGAACAAGTGTAAAAGACATCAAAATGTAAGTCTCTAGTCTAGAAAGGATGTTGTACACTGCAGAAATCCTTGAAATAGAGTTAGTTCACATGAAACCAGTGTTTCAAACCACCAGAATGCACTGAAAAGTAGTATTTAACTGTAAAACAGTTGAAAGACAAGTTTATATAGCTTCGCAAGTCCACAGAAGACTGTATAAAGTTGTTTCTACATGTGGTGAAGTCCCACAAGTAGAGCAGAAGGCCCATTATAGGAAACAGCTAGAAATCAGTAGTAATTCAGAGGAAATACTAATGAATATCATAGAATTGTGTGAGAACAAGTGTAAAAGACATAAAAATGTAAGTTTCTAGTCTAGAAATGATGTTATACACGACAGAAATCCTTGAAATAGAGTTCCTTCACAAGAAAACAGTGTTTCAACCCACCAGAATTCACTGAAAAGTAGTATTCAACTGTAAAACAGTTGAAAGACAAGTGTATATAGCTTGTCAAGTTCAGAGAAGAGTGTATAAAGTTGTTTCTACATGTGATGAAGTCCCACAAGTAGAAAATAAGGCCCATTATAGGAAACAGCTAGAAATCAGTAGTAATTAAGAGGAAATACTAATGAATATCATAGAATTGTGTGAGAACAAGTGTAAAACACATAAAAATATAAGTTTCTAGTCTACAAATGATGTTATACACTACAGAAATCCTTGAAATAGAGTTACTTCACAAGAAAACAGTGTTTCAACCCACTAGAATTCACTGAAAAGTAGTATTCAACTGAAAAACAGTTGAAATACAAGTGTATATAGCTTCTCAAGTTAAGGGAAGAGTGTGTAAAGTTGTTTCTATATGTGGTGAAGTCCCACAAGTAGAAAAGAAGGCCCATTATAGGAAACAGCTAGAAATCAGTAGTCATTCACAGCAAATACTAATGAATATCAGAGAATAGAGAGAGAACAAGTGTAAAAGACATCAAAATGTAAGTCTCTAGTCTAGAAAGGATGTTGTACACTGCAGAAATCCTTGAAATAGAGTTAGTTCACATGAAACCAGTGTTTCAAACCACCAGAATGCACTGAAAAGTAGTATTTAACTGTAAAACAGTTGAAAGACAAGTTTATATAGCTTCGAAAGTCCACAGAAGACTGTATAAAGATGTTTCTACATGTGGTGAAGTCCCACAAGTAGAGCAGAAGGCCCATTATACGAAACAGCTAGAAATCAGTAGTCATTCAGAGCAAATACTAATGAATATCACAGAATAGAGAGAGAAGAAGTGTAAAAGGCATCAAAATGTAAGTCTCTAGTCTAGAAAGGATGTTGTACACTGCAGAAATCCTTGAAATAGAGTTACTTCACAAGAAAACAGTGTTTCAACCCACCAGAATTCACTGAAAAGTAGTATTCAACTGTAAAACAGTTGAAAGACAAGTGTATATAGCTTCTCAAGTTCAGGGAAGAGTATATAAAGTTGTTTCTACATGTGGTAAAGTCCCACAAGTAGAACAGAAGGCCCATTATAGGAAACAGCTAGAAATCAGTAGTCATTCAGAGCAAATACTAATGAATATCACAGACTTATGAGAGAACAAGTGGAGAAGACATCAAAATGTAAGTTTCTAGTCTAGAAAGGATGTTATACACTACAGAAATCCTTGAAATATAGTTACTTCACCAGAAACAAGTGTTTCAACCCACTAGAATTTACTGAAAAGTAGTATTCAACTGTAAAACAGTTGAAAGACAAGTGTATATAGCTTCTCAATTTCAGAGAAGAGTGTATAAATTTGATTCTACATGTGGTGAAGTCCCACAAGTAGAGCAGAAGGCCCATTATAGGAAACAGCTAGAAATCAGTAGTCATTCAGAGCAAATACTAATGAATATCAGAGAATAGAGAGAGAACAAGTGTAAAAGACATCAAAATGTAAGTCTCTAGTCTAGAAAGGATGTTGGACACTGCAGAAATCCTTGAAATAGAGTTAGTTCACATGAAACCAGTGTTTCCAACCACCAGAATGCACTGAAAAGTAGTATTCAACTGTAAAACTGTTGAAAGACAAGTTTATATAGCTTCACCAGTTCAGAGAAGAGTGTATAAAGTTGTTTCTACATGTGGTGAAGTCCGACAAGTATACCAGAAGGCCCATTATAGGACACTGCAAGAAAGCATTAGTAATTCAGAGCAAATACTAATGAATATCACAGAATAGTGAGAGAACAAGTGTAAAATCATCAAAATGAAAGTGTCTAGTCTAGAAAGGATGTTGTACACTGCAGAAATCCTTGAAATAGAGTTAGTTCACATGAAACCAGTGTTTCAAACCACCAGAATGCACTGAAAAGTAGTATTTAACTGTAAAACAGTTGAAAGACAAGTTTATATAGCTTCGCAAGTCCACAGAAGACTGTATAAAGTTGTTTCTACATGTGGTGAAGTCCCACAAGAGGAGCAGAAGGCCCATTATAGGAAACAGCTAGAAATCAGTAGTAATTCAGATGAAATACTAATGAATATCATAGAATTGTGTGAGAACAAGTGTAAAACACATCAAAATGTAAGTTTCTAGTCTAGAAATGATGTTATACACTACAGAAATCCTTGAAATAGAGTTACTTCACAAGAAAACAGTGTTTCAACCCACTAGAATTCACTGAAAAGTAGTATTCAACTGTAAAACAGTTGAAAGACAAGTGTATATAGCTTCTCAAGTTCAGGGAAGAGTGTATAAAGTTGTTTCTACATGTGGTGAATTCCCACAAGTAGAAAATAAGGCCCATTATAGGAAACAGCTAGAAATCAGTAGTCATTCAGAGCAAATACTAATGAATATCAGAGAATAGAGAGAGAGCAAGTGTAAAAGACATCAAAATGTAAGTCTCTAGTCTAGAAAGGATGTTATACACTGCAGAAATCCTTGAAATAGAGTTAGGTCACATGAAACCAGTGTTTGAAACCACCAGATTTCACTGAAAAGTAGTATTCAACTGTAAAACAGTTGAAAGACAAGTTTATATAGCTTCACAAGTTCAGAGAAGAGTGTATAAAGTTGTTTTTACATGTGGTGAAGTCCCACAAGTATACCAGAAGGCCCATTATAGGACACTGCAAGAAAGCATTAGTAATTCAGAGCAAATACTAATGAATATCACAGAATAGTGAGAGAACAAGTGTAAAACACATCAAAATGAAAGTGTCTAGTCTAGAAAGGATGTTGTACACTGCAGAAATCCTTGAAATAGAGTTAGTTCACATGAAACCAGTGTTTCCAACCACCAGAATGCACTGAAAAGTACTATTTAACTGTAAAACAGATGAAAGACAAGTTTATATAGCTTCGCAAGTCCACAGAAGACTGTATAAAGTTGTTTCTACATGTGGTGAAGTCCCACAAGTAGAGCAGAAGGCCCATTATAGGAAACAGCTAGAAATCAGTAGTAATTCAGAGGAAATACTAATGAATATCATAGAATTGTGTGAGAACAAGTGTAAAACACATCAAAATGTAAGTTTCTAGTCTAGAAAGGATGTTATACACGACAGAAATCCTTGAAATAGAGTTACTTCACAAGAAAACAGTGTTTCAACCCACTAGAATTCACTGAAAAGTAGTATTCAACTGTAAAACAGTTGAAAGACAAGTGTATATAGCTTCTCAAGTTAAGGGAAGAGTGTGTAAAGTTGTTTCTACATGTGGTGAAGTCCCACAAGTAGAGCAGAAGGCCCATTATAGGAAACAGCTAGAAATCAGTAGTCATTCAGAGCAAATACTAATGAATATCAGAGAATAGAGAGAGAACAAGTGTAAAAGACATCAAAATGTAAGTCTCTAGTCTAGAAAGGATGTTGTACACTGCAGAAATCCTTGAAATAGAGTTAGTTCACATGAAACCAGTGTTTCAAACCACCAGAATGCACTGAAAAGTAGTATTTAACTGTAAAACAGTTGAAAGACAAGTTTATATAGCTTCGCAAGTCCACAGAAGACTGTATAAAGTTGTTTCTACATGTGGTGAAGTCCCACAAGTAGAGCAGAAGGCCCATTATAGGAAACAGCTAGAAATCAGTAGTAATTCAGAGGAAATACTAATGAATATCATAGAATTGTGTGAGAACAAGTGTAAAAGACATAAAAATGTAAGTTTCTAGTCTAGAAATGATGTTATACACGACAGAAATCCTTGAAATAGAGTTACTTCACAAGAAAACAGTGTTTCAACCCACTAGAATTCACTGAAAAGTAGTATTCAACTGTAAAACATTTGAAAGACAAGTGTATATAGCTTGTCAAGTTCAGAGAAGAGTGTATAAAGTTGTTTCTACATGTGGTGAAGTCCCACAAGTAGAAAATAAGGCCCATTATAGGAAACAGCTAGAAATCAGTAGTAATTAAGAGGAAATACTAATGAATATCATAGAATTGTGTGAGAACAAGTGTAAAACACATAAAAATATAAGTTTCTAGTCTACAAATGATGTTATACACTACAGAAATCCTTGAAATAGAGTTACTTCACAAGAAAACAGTGTTTCAACCCACTAGAATTCACTGAAAAGTAGTATTCAACTGAAAAACAGTTGAAATACAAGTGTATACAGCTTCTCAAGTTAAGGGAAGAGTGTGTAAAGTTGTTTCTATATGTGGTGAAGTCCCACAAGTAGAAAAGAAGGCCCATTATAGGAAACAGCTAGAAATCAGTAGTCATTCACAGCAAATACTAATGAATATCAGAGAATAGAGAGAGAACAAGTGTAAAAGACATCAAAATGTAAGTCTCTAGTCTAGAAAGGATGTTGTACACTGCAGAAATCCTTGAAATAGAGTTAGTTCACATGAAACCAGTGTTTCAAACCACCAGAATGCACTGAAAAGTAGTATTTAACTGTAAAACAGTTGAAAGACAAGTTTATATAGCTTCGAAAGTCCACAGAAGACTGTATAAAGATGTTTCTACATGTGGTGAAGTCCCACAAGTAGAGCAGAAGGCCCATTATACGAAACAGCTAGAAATCAGTAGTCATTCAGAGCAAATACTAATGAATATCACAGAATAGAGAGAGAAGAAGTGTAAAAGGCATCAAAATGTAAGTCTCTAGTCTAGAAAGGATGTTGTACACTGCAGAAATCCTTGAAATAGAGTTACTTCACAAGAAAACAGTGTTTCAACCCACCAGAATTCACTGAAAAGTAGTATTCAACTGTAAAACAGTTGAAAGACAAGTGTATATAGCTTCTCAAGTTCAGGGAAGAGTATATAAAGTTGTTTCTACATGTGGTAAAGTCCCACAAGTAGAACAGAAGGCCCATTATAGGAAACAGCTAGAAATCAGTAGTCATTCAGAGCAAATACTAATGAATATCACAGACTTATGAGAGAACAAGTGGAGAAGACATCAAAATGTAAGTTTCTAGTCTAGAAAGGATGTTATACACTACAGAAATCCTTGAAATATAGTTACTTCACCAGAAACAAGTGTTTCAACCCACTAGAATTTACTGAAAAGTAGTATTCAACTGTAAAACAGTAGAAAGACAAGTGTATATAGCTTCTCAATTTCAGAGAAGAGTGTATAAATTTGATTCTACATGTGGTGAAGTCCCACAAGTAGAGCAGAAGGCCCATTATAGGAAACAGCTAGAAATCAGTAGTCATTCAGAGCAAATACTAATGAATATCAGAGAATAGAGAGAGAACAAGTGTAAAAGACATCAAAATGTAAGTCTCTAGTCTAGAAAGGATGTTGGACACTGCAGAAATCCTTGAAATAGAGTTAGTTCACATGAAACCAGTGTTTCCAACCACCAGAATGCACTGAAAAGTAGTATTCAACTGTAAAACTGTTGAAAGACAAGTTTATATAGCTTCACCAGTTCAGAGAAGAGTGTATAAAGTTGTTTCTACATGTGGTGAAGTCCGACAAGTATACCAGAAGGCCCATTATAGGACACTGCAAGAAAGCATTAGTAATTCAGAGCAAATACTAATGAATATCACAGAATAGTGAGAGAACAAGTGTAAAATCATCAAAATGAAAGTGTCTAGTCTAGAAAGGATGTTGTACACTGCAGAAATCCTTGAAATAGAGTTAGTTCACATGAAACCAGTGTTTCAAACCACCACAATGCACTGAAAAGTAGTATTTAACTGTAAAACAGTTGAAAGACAAGTTTATATAGCTTCGCAAGTCCACAGAAGACTGTATAAAGTTGTTTCTACATGTGGTGAAGTCCCACAAGAGGAGCAGAAGGCCCATTATAGGAAACAGCTAGAAATCAGTAGTAATTCAGATGAAATACTAATGAATATCATAGAATTGTGTGAGAACAAGTGTAAAAGACATCAAAATGTAAGTCTCTAGTCTAGAAAGGATGTTGTACACTGCAGAAATCCTTGAAATAGAGTTAGGTCACATGAAACCAGTGTTTCAACCCACTAGAATTCACTGAAAAGTAGTATTCAACTGTAAAACAGTTGAAAGACAAGTGTATATAGCTTCTCAAGTTAAGGGAAGAGTGTGTAAAGTTGTTTCTACATGTGGTGAAGTCCCACAAGTAGAAAAGAAGGCCCATTATAGGAAACAGCTAGAAATCAGTAGTCATTCAGAGCAAATACTAATGAATATCAGAGAATAGAGAGAGAACAAGTGTAAAAGACATCAAAATGTAAGTCTCTAGTCTAGAAAGGATGTTGTACACTGCAGAAATCCTTGAAATAGAGTTAGTTCACATGAAACCAGTGTTTCAAACCACCAGAATGCACTGAAAAGTAGTATTCAACTGTAAAACATTTGAAAGACAAGTGTATATAGCTTGTCAAGTTCAGAGAAGAGTGTATAAAGTTGTTTCTACATGTGGTGAAGTCCCACAAGTAGAAAATAAGGCCCATTATAGGAAACAGCTAGAAATCAGTAGTAATTAAGAGGAAATACTAATGAATATCATAGAATTGTGTGAGAACAAGTGTAAAACACATAAAAATATAAGTTTCTAGTCTACAAATGATGTTATACACTACAGAAATCCTTGAAATAGAGTTACTTCACAAGAAAACAGTGTTTCAACCCACTAGAATTCACTGAAAAGTAGTATTCAACTGTAAAACAGTTGAAAGACAAGTGTATATAGCTTCTCAAGTTAAGGGAAAAGTGTGTAAAGTTGTTTCTATATGTGGTGAAGTCCCACAAGTAGAAAAGAAGGCCCATTATAGGAAACAGCTAGAAATCAGTAGTCATTCACAGCAAATACTAATGAATATCAGAGAATAGAGAGAGAACAAGTGTAAAAGACATCAAAATGTAAGTCTCTAGTCTAGAAAGGATGTTGTACACTGCAGAAATCCTTGAAATAGAGTTAGTTCACATGAAACCAGTGTTTCAAACCACCAGAATGCACTGAAAAGTAGTATTTAACTGTAAAACAGTTGAAAGACAAGTTTATATAGCTTCACAAGTTCAGAGAAGAGTGTATAGTTGTTTCTACATGTGGTGAAGTCCCACAAGTATACCAGAAGGCCCATTATAGGACACTGCAAGAAAGCATTAGTAATTCAGAGCAAATACTAATGAATATCACAGAATAGTGAGAGAACAAGTGTAAAACACATCAAAATGAAAGTGTCTACTCTAGAAAGGATGTTGTACACTGCAGAAATCCTTGAAATAGAGTTAGTTCACATGAAACCACTGTTTCAAACCACCAGAATGCACTGAAAAGTAGTATTTATCTGTAAAACAGTTGAAAGACAAGTTTATATAGCTTCGCAAGTCCACAGAAGACTGTATAAAGTTGTTTCTACATGTGGTGAAGTCCCACAAGTAGAGCAGAAGGCCCATTATAGGAAACAGCTAGAAATCAGTAATAATTCAGAGGAAATACTAATGAATATCACAGAATAGAGAGAGAAGAAGTGTAAAAGGCATCAAAATGTAAGTCTCTAGTCTAGAAAGGATGTTGTACACTGCAGAAATCCTTGAAATAGAGTTACTTCACAAGAAAACAGTGTTTCAACCCACCAGAATTCACTGAAAAGTAGTATTCAACTGTAAAACAGTTGAAAGACAAGTGTATATAGCTTCTCAAGTTCAGGGAAGAGTATATAAAGTTGTTTCTACATGTGGTAAAGTCCCACAAGTAGAACAGAAGGCCCATTATAGGAAACAGCTAGAAATCAGTAGTCATTCAGAGCAAATACTAATGAATATCACAGACTTATGAGAGAACAAGTGGAGAAGACATCAAAATGTAAGTTTCTAGTATAGAAAGGATGTTATACACTACAGAAATCCTTGAAATATAGTTACTTCACCAGAAACAAGTGTTTCAACCCACTAGAATTTACTGAAAAGTAGTATTCAACTGTAAAACAGTTGAAAGACAAGTGTATATAGCTTCTCAATTTCAGAGAAGAGTGTATAAATTTGATTCTACATGTGGTGAAGTCCCACAAGTAGAGCAGAAGGCCCATTATAGGAAACAGCTAGAAATCAGTAGTCATTCAGAGCAAATACTAATGAATATCAGAGAATAGAGAGAGAACAAGTGTAAAAGACATCAAAATGTAAGTCTCTAGTCTAGAAAGGATGTTGGACACTGCAGAAATCCTTGAAATAGAGTTAGTTCACATGAAACCAGTGTTTCCAACCACCAGAATGCACTGAAAAGTAGTATTCAACTGTAAAACTGTTGAAAGACAAGTTTATATAGCTTCACCAGTTCAGAGAAGAGTGTATAAAGTTGTTTCTACATGTGGTGAAGTCCGACAAGTATACCAGAAGGCCCATTATAGGACACTGCAAGAAAGCATTAGTAATTCAGAGCAAATACTAATGAATATCACAGAATAGTGAGAGAACAAGTGTAAAATCATCAAAATGAAAGTGTCTAGTCTAGAAAGGATGTTGTACACTGCAGAAATCCTTGAAATAGAGTTAGTTCACATGAAACCAGTGTTTCAAACCACCACAATGCACTGAAAAGTAGTATTTAACTGTAAAACAGTTGAAAGACAAGTTTATATAGCTTCGCAAGTCCACAGAAGACTGTATAAAGTTGTTTCTACATGTGGTGAAGTCCCACAAGAGGAGCAGAAGGCCCATTATAGGAAACAGCTAGAAATCAGTAGTAATTCAGATGAAATACTAATGAATATCATAGAATTGTGTGAGAACAAGTGTAAAAGACATCAAAATGTAAGTCTCTAGTCTAGAAAGGATGTTGTACACTGCAGAAATCCTTGAAATAGAGTTAGGTCACATGAAACCAGTGTTTCAACCCACTAGAATTCACTGAAAAGTAGTATTCAACTGTAAAACAGTTGAAAGACAAGTGTATATAGCTTCTCAAGTTAAGGGAAGAGTGTGTAAAGTTGTTTCTACATGTGGTGAAGTCCCACAAGTAGAAAAGAAGGCCCATTATAGGAAACAGCTAGAAATCAGTAGTCATTCAGAGCAAATACTAATGAATATCAGAGAATAGAGAGAGAACAAGTGTAAAAGACATCAAAATGTAAGTCTCTAGTCTAGAAAGGATGTTGTACACTGCAGAAATCCTTGAAATAGAGTTAGTTCACATGAAACCAGTGTTTCAAACCACCAGAATGCACTGAAAAGTAGTATTCAACTGTAAAACATTTGAAAGACAAGTGTATATAGCTTGTCAAGTTCAGAGAAGAGTGTATAAAGTTGTTTCTACATGTGGTGAAGTCCCACAAGTAGAAAATAAGGCCCATTATAGGAAACAGCTAGAAATCAGTAGTAATTAAGAGGAAATACTAATGAATATCATAGAATTGTGTGAGAACAAGTGTAAAACACATAAAAATATAAGTTTCTAGTCTACAAATGATGTTATACACTACAGAAATCCTTGAAATAGAGTTACTTCACAAGAAAACAGTGTTTCAACCCACTAGAATTCACTGAAAAGTAGTATTCAACTGTAAAACAGTTGAAAGACAAGTGTATATAGCTTCTCAAGTTAAGGGAAGAGTGTGTAAAGTTGTTTCTATATGTGGTGAAGTCCCACAAGTAGAAAAGAAGGCCCATTATAGGAAACACCTAGAAATCAGTAGTCATTCACAGCAAATACTAATGAATATCAGAGAATAGAGAGAGAACAAGTGTAAAAGACATCAAAATGTAAGTCTCTAGTCTAGAAAGGATGTTGTACACTGCAGAAATCCTTGAAATAGAGTTAGTTCACATGAAACCAGTGTTTCAAACCACCAGAATGCACTGAAAAGTAGTATTTAACTGTAAAACAGTTGAAAGACAAGTTTATATAGCTTCACAAGTTCAGAGAAGAGTGTATAGTTGTTTCTACATGTGGTGAAGTCCCACAAGTATACCAGAAGGCCCATTATAGGACACTGCAAGAAAGCATTAGTAATTCAGAGCAAATACTAATGAATATCACAGAATAGTGAGAGAACAAGTGTAAAACACATCAAAATGAAAGTGTCTACTCTAGAAAGGATGTTGTACACTGCAGAAATCCTTGAAATAGAGTTAGTTCACATGAAACCACTGTTTCAAACCACCAGAATGCACTGAAAAGTAGTATTTATCTGTAAAACAGTTGAAAGACAAGTTTATATAGCTTCGCAAGTCCACAGAAGACTGTATAAAGTTGTTTCTACATGTGGTGAAGTCCCACAAGTAGAGCAGAAGGCCCATTATAGGAAACAGCTAGAAATCAGTAATAATTCAGAGGAAATACTAATGAATATCATAGAATTGTGTGAGAACAAGTGTAAAAGACATAAAAATGTAAGTTTCTAGTCTAGAAATGATGTTATACACTACAGAAATCCTTGAAATAGAGTTACTTCACAAGAAAACAGTGTTTCAACCCACTAGAATTCACTAAAAAGTAGTATTCAACTGTAAAACATTTGAAAGAAAAGTGTATATAGCTTGTCAAGTTCAGAGAAGAGTGTATAAAGTTGTTTCTACATGTGGTGAAGTCCCACAAGTAGAAAATAAGGCCCATTATTGGAAACAGCTAGAAATCAGTAGTAATTCAGAGGAAATACTAATGAATATCATAGAATTGTGTGAGAACAAGTGTAAAACACATCAAAATGTAAGTTTCTAGTCTAGAAATGATGTTATACACTACAGAAATCCTTGAAATAGAGTTACTTCACAAGAAAACAGTGTTTCAACCCACTAGAATTCACTGAAAAGTAGTATTCAACTGTAAAACAGTTGAAAGACAAGTGTATATAGCTTCTCAAGTTCAGGGAAGAGTGTATAAAGTTGTTTCTACATGTGGTGAATTCCCACAAGTAGAAAATAAGGCCCATTATAGGAAACAGCTAGAAATCAGTAGTCATTCAGAGCAAATACTAATGAATATCCGAGAATAGAGAGAGAGCAAGTGTAAAAGACATCAAAATGTAAGTCTCTAGTCTAGAAAGGATGTTATACACTGCAGAAATCCTTGAAATAGAGTTTGGTCACATGAAACCAGTGTTTGAAACCACCAGATTTCACTGAAAAGTAGTATTCAACTGTAAAACAGTTGAAAGACAAGTTTATATAGCTTCACAAGTTCAGAGAAGAGTGTATAAAGTTGTTTTTACATGTGGTGAAGTCCCACAAGTATACCAGAAGGCCCATTATAGGACACTGCAAGAAAGCATTAGTAATTCAGAGCAAATACTAATGAATATCACAGAATAGTGAGAGAACAAGTGTAAAACACATCAAAATGAAAGTGTCTAGTCTAGAAAGGATGTTGTACACTGCAGAAATCCTTGAAATAGAGTTAGTTCACATGAAACCAGTGTTTCCAACCACCAGAATGCACTGAAAAGTACTATTTAACTGTAAAACAGTTGAAAGACAAGTATATATAGCTTCGCAAGTCCACAGAAGACTGTATAAAGTTGTTTCTACATGTGGTGAAGTCCCACAAGTAGAGCAGAAGGCCCATTATAGGAAACAGCTAGAAATCAGTAGTAATTCAGAGGAAATACTAATGAATATCATAGAATTGTGTGAGAACAAGTGTAAAAGACATCAAAATGTAAGTTTCTAGTCTAGAAAGGATGTTATACACGACAGAAATCCTTGAAATAGAGTTACTTCACAAGAAAACAGTGTTTCAACCCACTAGAATTCACTGAAAAGTAGTATTCAACTGTAAAACAGTTGAAAGACAAGTGTATATAGCTTCTCAAGTTCAGGGAAGAGTGTATAAAGTTGTTTCTACATGTGGTGAAGTCCTACATGTAGAAAAGAAGGCCCATTATAGGAAACAGCTAGAAATCAGTAGTCATTCAGAGCAAATACTAATGAATATCACAGAATAGAGAGAGAACAAGTGTAAAAGACATCAAAATGTAAGTCTCTAGTCTAGAAAGGATGTTGGACACTGCAGAAATCCTTGAAATACAGTGTGTTCACATGAAACCAGTGTTTGCAACCACCAGAATGCACTGAAAAGTAGTATTAAACTGTTAAACTGTTGAAAGACAAGTTTATATAGCTTCACAAGTTCAGAGAAGAGTGTATAAAGTTGTTTCTACATGTGGTAAAGTCCCACATGTAGAGCAGAAGGCCCATTATAGGAAACAGCTAGAAATCAGTAGTAATTCAGAGGAAATACTAATGAATATCATAGAATTGTGTGAGAACAAGTGTAAAAGACATCAAAATGTAAGTTTCTAGTCTAGAAAGGATGTTATACACGACAGAAATCCTTGAAATAGAGTTACTTCACAAGAAAACAGTGTTTCAACCCACTAGAATTCACTGAAAAGTAGTATTCAACTGTAAAACAGTTGAAAGACAAGTGTATATATCTTCTCAAGTTCAGGGAAGAGTGTATAAAGTTGTTTCTACATGTGGTAAAGTCCCACAAGTAGAAAAGAAGGTCCATTATAGGAAATAGCTAGAAATCAGTAGTCATTCAGAGCAAATACTAATGAATATCACAGAATAGAGAGAGAACAAGTGTAAAAGACATCAAAATGTAAGTTTCTAGTCTAGAAAGGATGTTATACACGACAGTAATCCTTGAAATAGAGTTAGTTCACATGAAACCAGCGTTTCAAACCACCAGAATGCACTGAAAAGTAGTATTTAACTGTAAAACAGTTTAAAGACAAGTTTATATAGCTTCGTAAGTCCACAGCAGACTGTATAAAGTTGTTTCTACATGTGGTGAAGTACCACAAGTAGAGCAGAAGGCGCATTATAGGAAACAGCTAGAAATCAGAAGTAATTCAGAGGAAATACTAATGAATATCATAGAATTGTGTGAGAACAAGTGTAAAAGACATCACAATGTAAGTTTCTAGTCTAGAAAGGATGTTATACACGACAGAAATCCTTGAAATAGAGTTACTTCACAAGAAAACAGTGTTTCAACCCACTAGAATTCACTGAAAAGTAGTATTCAACTGTAAAACAGTTGCAAGACAAGTGTATATAGCTTGTCAAGTTCAGAGAAGAGTGTATAAAGTTGTTTCTACATGTGGTGAAGTCCCACAAGTAGAAAATAAGGCCCATTATAGGAAACAGCTACAAACAGTAGTAATTCAGAGGAAATACTAATGAATATCATAGAATTGTGTGAGAACAAGTGTAAAAGACATCAAAATGTAAGTTTCTAGTCTAGAAAGAATGTTATACACTACAGAAATCCTTCAAATAGAGTTACTTCACAAGAAAACAGTGTTTCAACCCACTAGAATTCACGGAAAAGTAGTATTCAACTGTAAAACAGTTGAAAGACAAGTGTATATAGCTTGTCAAGTTCAGAGAAGTGTGTATAAAGTTGTTTCTACATGTGTTGAAGTCCCACATGTAGAAAATAAGGCCCATTATAGGAAACAGCTAGAAATCAGTAGTCATTCAGAGCAAATACTAATGAATATCACAGAATAGAGAGAGAACAAGTGTAAAAGACATCAAAATGTAAGTTTCTAGTCTAGAAAGGATGTTATACACTACAGAAATCCTTGAAATAGAGTTACTTCACAAGAAAACAGTGTTTCAACCCACTAGAATTCACTGAAAAGTAGTATTCAACTGTAAAACAGTTGAAAGACAAGTGTATATAGCTTCTCAAGTTCAGGGAATAGTGTATAAAGTTGTTTCTACATGTGGTAAAGTCCCACAAGTAGAAAAGAAGGCCCATTATAGGAAATAGCTAGAAATCAGTAGTCATTCAGAGCAAATACTAATGAATATCACAGAATAGAGAGAGAACAAGTGTAAAAGACATCAAAATATAAGTCTCTAGTCTAGAAAGGATGTTGTACACTGCAGAATTCCTTGAAATAGAGTTAGTTCACATGAAACCAGCGTTTCAAACCACCAGAATGCACTGAAAAGTAGTATTTAACTGTAAAACAGTTGAAAGACAAGTTTATATAGCTTCGCAAGTCCACAGAAGACTGTATAAAGTTGTTTCTACATGTGGTGAAGTCCCACAAGTAGAGCAGAAGGCCCATTATAGGAAAAAGCTAGAAATCAGTAGTAATTCAGAGGAAATACTAATGAATATCATAGAATTGTGTGAGAACAAGTGTAAAAGACATCAAAATGTAAGTTTCTAGTCTAGAAAGGATGTTATACACTACAGAAATCCTTGAAATAGAGTTACTTCACAAGAAAACAGTGTTTCAACCCACCAGAATTCACTGAAAAGTAGTATTCAACTGTAAAACAGTTGAAAGACAAGTGTATATAGCTTCTCAAGTTCAGGGAAGAGTGTATAAAGTTGTTTCTACATGTGGTAAAGTCCCACAAGTAGAAAATAAGGCCCATTATAGGAAACAGCTAGAAATCAGTAGTCATTCAGAGCAAATACTAATGAATATCACAGAATAGAGAGAGAACAAGTGTAAAAGACATCAAAATGTAAGTCTCTAGTCTAGAAAGGATGTTGTACACTGCAGAAATCCTTGAAATAGAGTTAGGTCACATGAAACCAGTGTTTCAACCCACTAGAATTCACTGAAAAGTAGTATTCAACTGTAAAACAGTTGAAAGACAAGTGTATATAGCTTCTCAAGTTAAGGGAAGAGTGTGTAAAGTTGTTTCTACATGTGGTGAAGTCCCACAAGTAGAAAAGAAGGCCCATTATAGGAAACAGCTAGAAATCAGTAGTCATTCAGAGCAAATACTAATGAATATCAGAGAATAGAGAGAGAACAAGTGTAAAAGACATCAAAATGTAAGTCTCTAGTCTAGAAAGGATGTTGTACACTGCAGAAATCCTTGAAATAGAGTTAGTTCACATGAAACCAGTGTTTCAAACCACCAGAATGCACTGAAAAGTAGTATTTAACTGTAAAACAGTTGAAAGACAAGTTTATATAGCTTCGCAAGTCCACAGAAGACTGTATAAAGTTGTTTCTACATGTGGTGAAGTCCCACAAGTAGAGCAGAAGGCCCATTATAGGAAACAGCTAGAAATCAGTAGTAATTCAGAGGAAATACTAATGAATATCATAGAATTGTGTGAGAACAAGTGTAAAAGACATAAAAATGTAAGTTTCTAGTCTAGAAATGATGTTATACACGACAGAAATCCTTGAAATAGAGTTACTTCACAAGAAAACAGTGTTTCAACCCACTAGAATTCACTGAAAAGTAGTATTCAACTGCAAAACATTTGAAAGACAAGTGTATATAGCTTGTCAAGTTCAGAGAAGAGTGTATAAAGTTGTTTCTACATGTGGTGAAGTCCCACAAGTAGAAAATAAGGCCCATTATAGGAAACAGCTAGAAATCAGTAGTAATTAAGAGGAAATACTAATGAATATCATAGAATTGTGTGAGAACAAGTGTAAAACACATAAAAATATAAGTTTCTAGTCTACAAATGATGTTATACACTACAGAAATCCTTGAAATAGAGTTACTTCACAAGAAAACAGTGTTTCAACCCACCAGAATTCACTGAAAAGTAGTATTCAACTGTAAAACAGTTGAAAGACAAGTGTATATAGCTTCTCAAGTTAAGGGAAGAGTGTGTAAAGTTGTTTCTATATGTGGTGAAGTCCCACAAGTAGAAAAGAAGGCCCATTATAGGAAACAGCTAGAAATCAGTAGTCATTCACAGCAAATACTAATGAATATCAGAGAATAGAGAGAGAACAAGTGTAAAAGACATCAAAATGTAAGTCTCTAGTCTAGAAAGGATGTTGTACACTGCAGAAATCCTTGAAATAGAGTTAGTTCACATGAAACCAGTGTTTCAAACCACCAGAATGCACTGAAAAGTAGTATTTAACTGTAAAACAGTTGAAAGACAAGTTTATATAGCTTCACAAGTTCAGAGAAGAGTGTATAGTTGTTTCTACATGTGGTGAAGTCCCACAAGTATACCAGAAGGCCCATTATAGGACACTGCAAGAAAGCATTAGTAATTCAGAGCAAATACTAATGAATATCACAGAATAGTGAGAGAACAAGTGTAAAACACATCAAAATGAAAGTGTCTACTCTAGAAAGGATGTTGTACACTGCAGAAATCCTTGAAATAGAGTTAGTTCACATGAAACCACTGTTTCAAACCACCAGAATGCACTGAAAAGTAGTATTTATCTGTAAAATAGTTGAAAGACAAGTTTATATAGCTTCGCAAGTCCACAGAAGACTGTATAAAGTTGTTTCTACATGTGGTGAAGTCCCACAAGTAGAGCAGAAGGCCCATTATAGGAAACAGCTAGAAATCAGTAGTAATTCAGAGGAAATACTAATGAATATCATAGAATTGTGTGAGAACAAGTGTAAAAGACATAAAAATGTAAGTTTCTAGTCTAGAAATGATGTTATACACTACAGAAATCCTTGAAATAGAGTTACTTCACAAGAAAACAGTGTTTCAACCCACTAGAATTCACTGAAAAGTAGTATTCAACTGTAAAACATTTGAAAGACAAGTGTATATAGCTTGTCAAGTTCAGAGAAGAGTGTATAAAGTTGTTTCTACATGTGGTGAAGTCCCACAAGTAGAAAATAAGGCCCATTATTGGAAACAGCTAGAAATCAGTAGTAATTCAGAGGAAATACTAATGAATATCATAGAATTGTGTGAGAACAAGCGTAAAACACATCAAAATGTAAGTTTCTAGTCTAGAAATGATGTTATACACTACAGAAATCCTTGAAATAGAGTTACTTCACAAGAAAACAGTGTTTCAACCCACTAGAATTCACAGAAAAGTAGTATTCAACTGTAAAACAGTTGAAAGACAAGTGTATATAGCTTCTCAAGTTCAGGGAAGAGTGTATAAAGTTGTTTCTACATGTGGTGAATTCCCACAAGTAGAAAATAAGGCCCATTATAGGAAACAGCTAGAAATCAGTAGTCATTCAGAGCAAATACTAATGAATATCAGAGAATAGAGAGAGAGCAAGTGTAAAAGACATCAAAATGTAAGTCTCTAGTCTAGAAAGGATGTTATACACTGCAGAAATCCTTGAAATAGAGTTAGGTCACATGAAACCAGTGTTTGAAACCACCAGATTTCACTGAAAAGTAGTATTCAACTGTAAAACAGTTGAAAGACAAGTTTATATAGCTTCACAAGTTCAGAGAAGAGTGTATAAAGTTGTTTTTACATGTGGTGAAGTCCCACAAGTATACCAGAAGGCCCATTATAGGACACTGCAAGAAAGCATTAGTAATTCAGAGCAAATACTAATGAATATCACAGAATAGTGAGAGAACAAGTGTAAAACACATCAAAATGAAAGTGTCTAGTCTAGAAAGGATGTTGTACACTGCAGAAATCCTTGAAATAGAGTTAGTTCACATGAAACCAGTGTTTCCAACCACCAGAATGCACTGAAAAGTACTATTTAACTGTAAAACAGATGAAAGACAAGTTTATATAGCTTCGCAAGTCCACAGAAGACTGTATAAAGTTGTTTCTACATGTGGTGAAGTCCCACAAGTAGAGCAGAAGGCCCATTATAGGAAACAGCTAGAAATCAGTAGTAATTCAGAGGAAATACTAATGAATATCATAGAATTGTGTGAGAACAAGTGTAAAACACATCAAAATGTAAGTTTCTAGTCTAGAAAGGATGTTATACACGACAGAAATCCTTGAAATAGAGTTACTTCACAAGAAAACAGTGTTTCAACCCACTAGAATTCACTGAAAAGTAGTATTCAACTGTAAAACAGTTGAAAGACAAGTGTATATAGCTTCTCAAGTTCAGAGAAGTGTGTATAAAGTTGTTTCTACATGTGTTGAAGTCCCACATGTAGAAAATAAGGCCCATTATAGGAAACAGCTAGAAATCAGTAGTCATTCAGAGCAAATACTAATGAATATCACAGAATAGAGAGAGAACAAGTGTAAAAGACATCAAAATGTAAGTTTCTAGTCTAGAAAGGATGTTATACACTACAGAAATCCTTGAAATAGAGTTACTTCACAAGAAAACAGTGTTTCAACCCACTAGAATTCACTGAAAAGTAGTATTCAACTGTAAAACAGTTGAAAGACAAGTGTATATAGCTTCTCAAGTTCAGGGAATAGTGTATAAAGTTGTTTCTACATGTGGTAAAGTCCCACAAGTAGAAAAGAAGGCCCATTATAGGAAATAGCTAGAAATCAGTAGTCATTCAGAGCAAATACTAATGAATATCACAGAATAGAGAGAGAACAAGTGTAAAAGACATCAAAATATAAGTCTCTAGTCTAGAAAGGATGTTGTACACTGCAGAATTCCTTGAAATAGAGTTAGTTCACATGAAACCAGCGTTTCAAACCACCAGAATGCACTGAAAAGTAGTATTTAACTGTAAAACAGTTGAAAGACAAGTTTATATAGCTTCGCAAGTCCACAGAAGACTGTATAAAGTTGTTTCTACATGTGGTGAAGTCCCACAAGTAGAGCAGAAGGCCCATTATAGGAAAAAGCTAGAAATCAGTAGTAATTCAGAGGAAATACTAATGAATATCATAGAATTGTGTGAGAACAAGTGTAAAAGACATCAAAATGTAAGTTTCTAGTCTAGAAAGGATGTTATACACTACAGAAATCCTTGAAATAGAGTTACTTCACAAGAAAACAGTGTTTCAACCCACCAGAATTCACTGAAAAGTAGTATTCAACTGTAAAACAGTTGAAAGACAAGTGTATATAGCTTCTCAAGTTCAGGGAAGAGTGTATAAAGTTGTTTCTACATGTGGTAAAGTCCCACAAGTAGAAAATAAGGCCCATTATAGGAAACAGCTAGAAATCAGTAGTCATTCAGAGCAAATACTAATGAATATCACAGAATAGAGAGAGAACAAGTGTAAAAGACATCAAAATGTAAGTCTCTAGTCTAGAAAGGATGTTGTACACTGCAGAAATCCTTGAAATAGAGTTAGGTCACATGAAACCAGTGTTTCAACCCACTAGAATTCACTGAAAAGTAGTATTCAACTGTAAAACAGTTGAAAGACAAGTGTATATAGCTTCTCAAGTTAAGGGAAGAGTGTGTAAAGTTGTTTCTACATGTGGTGAAGTCCCACAAGTAGAAAAGAAGGCCCATTATAGGAAACAGCTAGAAATCAGTAGTCATTCAGAGCAAATACTAATGAATATCAGAGAATAGAGAGAGAACAAGTGTAAAAGACATCAAAATGTAAGTCTCTAGTCTAGAAAGGATGTTGTACACTGCAGAAATCCTTGAAATAGAGTTAGTTCACATGAAACCAGTGTTTCAAACCACCAGAATGCACTGAAAAGTAGTATTTAACTGTAAAACAGTTGAAAGACAAGTTTATATAGCTTCGCAAGTCCACAGAAGACTGTATAAAGTTGTTTCTACATGTGGTGAAGTCCCACAAGTAGAGCAGAAGGCCCATTATAGGAAACAGCTAGAAATCAGTAGTAATTCAGAGGAAATACTAATGAATATCATAGAATTGTGTGAGAACAAGTGTAAAAGACATAAAAATGTAAGTTTCTAGTCTAGAAATGATGTTATACACGACAGAAATCCTTGAAATAGAGTTACTTCACAAGAAAACAGTGTTTCAACCCACTAGAATTCACTGAAAAGTAGTATTCAACTGCAAAACATTTGAAAGACAAGTGTATATAGCTTGTCAAGTTCAGAGAAGAGTGTATAAAGTTGTTTCTACATGTGGTGAAGTCCCACAAGTAGAAAATAAGGCCCATTATAGGAAACAGCTAGAAATCAGTAGTAATTAAGAGGAAATACTAATGAATATCATAGAATTGTGTGAGAACAAGTGTAAAACACATAAAAATATAAGTTTCTAGTCTACAAATGATGTTATACACTACAGAAATCCTTGAAATAGAGTTACTTCACAAGAAAACAGTGTTTCAACCCACCAGAATTCACTGAAAAGTAGTATTCAACTGTAAAACAGTTGAAAGACAAGTGTATATAGCTTCTCAAGTTAAGGGAAGAGTGTGTAAAGTTGTTTCTATATGTGGTGAAGTCCCACAAGTAGAAAAGAAGGCCCATTATAGGAAACAGCTAGAAATCAGTAGTCATTCACAGCAAATACTAATGAATATCAGAGAATAGAGAGAGAACAAGTGTAAAAGACATCAAAATGTAAGTCTCTAGTCTAGAAAGGATGTTGCACACTGCAGAAATCCTTGAAATAGAGTTAGTTCACATGAAACCAGTGTTTCAAACCACCAGAATGCACTGAAAAGTAGTATTTAACTGTAAAACAGTTGAAAGACAAGTTTATATAGCTTCACAAGTTCAGAGAAGAGTGTATAGTTGTTTCTACATGTGGTGAAGTCCCACAAGTATACCAGAAGGCCCATTATAGGACACTGCAAGAAAGCATTAGTAATTCAGAGCAAATACTAATGAATATCACAGAATAGTGAGAGAACAAGTGTAAAACACATCAAAATGAAAGTGTCTACTCTAGAAAGGATGTTGTACACTGCAGAAATCCTTGAAATAGAGTTAGTTCACATGAAACCACTGTTTCAAACCACCAGAATGCACTGAAAAGTAGTATTTATCTGTAAAATAGTTGAAAGACAAGTTTATATAGCTTCGCAAGTCCACAGAAGACTGTATAAAGTTGTTTCTACATGTGGTGAAGTCCCACAAGTAGAGCAGAAGGCCCATTATAGGAAACAGCTAGAAATCAGTAGTAATTCAGAGGAAATACTAATGAATATCATAGAATTGTGTGAGAACAAGTGTAAAAGACATAAAAATGTAAGTTTCTAGTCTAGAAATGATGTTATACACTACAGAAATCCTTGAAATAGAGTTACTTCACAAGAAAACAGTGTTTCAACCCACTAGAATTCACTGAAAAGTAGTATTCAACTGTAAAACATTTGAAAGACAAGTGTATATAGCTTGTCAAGTTCAGAGAAGAGTGTATAAAGTTGTTTCTACATGTGGTGAAGTCCCACAAGTAGAAAATAAGGCCCATTATTGGAAACAGCTAGAAATCAGTAGTAATTCAGAGGAAATACTAATGAATATCATAGAATTGTGTGAGAACAAGTGTAAAACACATCAAAATGTAAGTTTCTAGTCTAGAAATGATGTTATACACTACAGAAATCCTTGAAATAGAGTTACTTCACAAGAAAACAGTGTTTCAACCCACTAGAATTCACAGAAAAGTAGTATTCAACTGTAAAACAGTTGAAAGACAAGTGTATATAGCTTCTCAAGTTCAGGGAAGAGTGTATAAAGTTGTTTCTACATGTGGTGAATTCCCACAAGTAGAAAATAAGGCCCATTATAGGAAACAGCTAGAAATCAGTAGTCATTCAGAGCAAATACTAATGAATATCAGAGAATAGAGAGAGAGCAAGTGTAAAAGACATCAAAATGTAAGTCTCTAGTCTAGAAAGGATGTTATACACTGCAGAAATCCTTGAAATAGAGTTAGGTCACATGAAACCAGTTTTGAAACCACCAGATTTCACTGAAAAGTAGTATTCAACTGTAAAACAGTTGAAAGACAAGTTTATATAGCTTCACAAGTTCAGAGAAGAGTGTATAAAGTTGTTTTTACATGTGGTGAAGTCCCACAAGTATACCAGAAGGCCCATTATAGGACACTGCAAGAAAGCATTAGTAATTCAGAGCAAATACTAATGAATATCACAGAATAGTGAGAGAACAAGTGTAAAACACATCAAAATGAAAGTGTCTAGTCTAGAAAGGATGTTGTACACTGCAGAAATCCTTGAAATAGAGTTAGTTCACATGAAACCAGTGTTTCCAACCACCAGAATGCACTGAAAAGTACTATTTAACTGTAAAACAGATGAAAGACAAGTTTATATAGCTTCGCAAGTCCACAGAAGACTGTATAAAGTTGTTTCTACATGTGGTGAAGTCCCACAAGTAGAGCAGAAGGCCCATTATAGGAAACAGCTAGAAATCAGTAGTAATTCAGAGGAAATACTAATGAATATCATAGAATTGTGTGAGAACAAGTGTAAAACACATCAAAATGTAAGTTTCTAGTCTAGAAAGGATGTTATACACGACAGAAATCCTTGAAATAGAGTTACTTCACAAGAAAACAGTGTTTCAACCCACTAGAATTCACTGAAAAGTAGTATTCAACTGTAAAACAGTTGAAAGACAAGTGTATATAGCTTCTCAAGTTAAGGGAAGAGTGTGTAAAGTTGTTTCTACATGTGGTGAAGTCCCACAAGTAGAAAAGAAGGCCCATTATAGGAAACAGCTAGAAATCAGTAGTCATTCAGAGCAAATACTAATTAATATCAGAGAATAGAGAGAGAACAAGTGTAAAAGACATCAAAATGTAAGTCTCTAGTCTAGAAAGGATGTTGTACACTGCAGAAATCCTTGAAATAGAGTTAGTTCACATGAAACGAGTGTTTCAAACCACCAGAATGCACTGAAAAGTAGTATTTAACTGTAAAACAGTTGAAAGACAAGTTTATATAGCTTCGCAAGTCCACAGAAGACTGTATAAAGTTGTTTCTACATGTGGTGAAGTCCCACAAGTAGAGCAGAAGGCCCATTATAGGAAACAGCTAGAAATCAGTAGTAATTCAGAGGAAATACTAATGAATATCATAGAATTGTGTGAGAACAAGTGTAAAAGACATAAAAATGTAAGTTTCTAGTCTAGAAATGATGTTATACACGACAGAAATCCTTGAAATAGAGTTACTTCACAAGAAAACAGTGTTTCAACCCACTAGAATTCACTGAAAAGTAGTATTCAACTGTAAAACATTTGAAAGACAAGTGTATATAGCTTGTCAAGTTCAGAGAAGAGTGTATAAAGTTGTTTCTACATGTGGTGAAGTCCCACAAGTAGAAAATAAGGCCCATTATAGGAAACAGCTAGAAATCAGTAGTAATTAAGAGGAAATACTAATGAATATCATAGAATTGTGTGAGAACAAGTGTAAAACACATAAAAATATAAGTTTCTAGTCTACAAATGATGTTATACACTACAGAAATCCTTGAAATAGAGTTACTTCACAAGAAAACAGTGTTTCAACCCACTAGAATTCACTGAAAAGTAGTATTCAACTGAAAAACAGTTGAAATACAAGTGTATACAGCTTCTCAAGTTAAGGGAAGAGTGTGTAAAGTTGTTTCTATATGTGGTGAAGTCCCACAAGTAGAAAAGAAGGCCCATTATAGGAAACAGCTAGAAATCAGTAGTCATTCACAGCAAATACTAATGAATATCAGAGAATAGAGAGAGAACAAGTGTAAAAGACATCAAAATGTAAGTCTCTAGTCTAGAAAGGATGTTGTACACTGCAGAAATCCTTGAAATAGAGTTAGTTCACATGAAACCAGTGTTTCAAACCACCAGAATGCACTGAAAAGTAGTATTTAACTGTAAAACAGTTGAAAGACAAGTTTATATAGCTTCGAAAGTCCACAGAAGACTGTATAAAGATGTTTCTACATGTGGTGAAGTCCCACAAGTAGAGCAGAAGGCCCATTATACGAAACAGCTAGAAATCAGTAGTCATTCAGAGCAAATACTAATGAATATCACAGAATAGAGAGAGAAGAAGTGTAAAAGGCATCAAAATGTAAGTCTCTAGTCTAGAAAGGATGTTGTACACTGCAGAAATCCTTGAAATAGAGTTACTTCACAAGAAAACAGTGTTTCAACCCACCAGAATTCACTGAAAAGTAGTATTCAACTGTAAAACAGTTGAAAGACAAGTGTATATAGCTTCTCAAGTTCAGGGAAGAGTATATAAAGTTGTTTCTACATGTGGTAAAGTCCCACAAGTAGAACAGAAGGCCCATTATAGGAAACAGCTAGAAATCAGTAGTCATTCAGAGCAAATACTAATGAATATCACAGACTTATGAGAGAACAAGTGGAGAAGACATCAAAATGTAAGTTTCTAGTATAGAAAGGATGTTATACACTACAGAAATCCTTGAAATATAGTTACTTCACCAGAAACAAGTGTTTCAACCCACTAGAATTTACTGAAAAGTAGTATTCAACTGTAAAACAGTTGAAAGACAAGTGTATATAGCTTCTCAATTTCAGAGAAGAGTGTATAAATTTGATTCTACATGTGGTGAAGTCCCACAAGTAGAGCAGAAGGCCCATTATAGGAAACAGCTAGAAATCAGTAGTCATTCAGAGCAAATACTAATGAATATCAGAGAATAGAGAGAGAACAAGTGTAAAAGACATCAAAATGTAAGTCTCTAGTCTAGAAAGGATGTTGGACACTGCAGAAATCCTTGAAATAGAGTTAGTTCACATGAAACCAGTGTTTCCAACCACCAGAATGCACTGAAAAGTAGTATTCAACTGTAAAACTGTTGAAAGACAAGTTTATATAGCTTCACCAGTTCAGAGAAGAGTGTATAAAGTTGTTTCTACATGTGGTGAAGTCCGACAAGTATACCAGAAGGCCCATTATAGGACACTGCAAGAAAGCATTAGTAATTCAGAGCAAATACTAATGAATATCACAGAATAGTGAGAGAACAAGTGTAAAATCATCAAAATGAAAGTGTCTAGTCTAGAAAGGATGTTGTACACTGCAGAAATCCTTGAAATAGAGTTAGTTCACATGAAACCAGTGTTTCAAACCACCACAATGCACTGAAAAGTAGTATTTAACTGTAAAACAGTTGAAAGACAAGTTTATATAGCTTCGCAAGTCCACAGAAGACTGTATAAAGTTGTTTCTACATGTGGTGAAGTCCCACAAGAGGAGCAGAAGGCCCATTATAGGAAACAGCTAGAAATCAGTAGTAATTCAGATGAAATACTAATGAATATCATAGAATTGTGTGAGAACAAGTGTAAAAGACATCAAAATGTAAGTCTCTAGTCTAGAAAGGATGTTGTACACTGCAGAAATCCTTGAAATAGAGTTAGGTCACATGAAACCAGTGTTTCAACCCACTAGAATTCACTGAAAAGTAGTATTCAACTGTAAAACAGTTGAAAGACAAGTGTATATAGCTTCTCAAGTTAAGGGAAGAGTGTGTAAAGTTGTTTCTACATGTGGTGAAGTCCCACAAGTAGAAAAGAAGGCCCATTATAGGAAACAGCTAGAAATCAGTAGTCATTCAGAGCAAATACTAATGAATATCAGAGAATAGAGAGAGAACAAGTGTAAAAGACATCAAAATGTAAGTCTCTAGTCTAGAAAGGATGTTGTACACTGCAGAAATCCTTGAAATAGAGTTAGTTCACATGAAACCAGTGTTTCAAACCACCAGAATGCACTGAAAAGTAGTATTCAACTGTAAAACATTTGAAAGACAAGTGTATATAGCTTGTCAAGTTCAGAGAAGAGTGTATAAAGTTGTTTCTACATGTGGTGAAGTCCCACAAGTAGAAAATAAGGCCCATTATAGGAAACAGCTAGAAATCAGTAGTAATTAAGAGGAAATACTAATGAATATCATAGAATTGTGTGAGAACAAGTGTAAAACACATAAAAATATAAGTTTCTAGTCTACAAATGATGTTATACACTACAGAAATCCTTGAAATAGAGTTACTTCACAAGAAAACAGTGTTTCAACCCACTAGAATTCACTGAAAAGTAGTATTCAACTGTAAAACAGTTGAAAGACAAGTGTATATAGCTTCTCAAGTTAAGGGAAGAGTGTGTAAAGTTGTTTCTATATGTGGTGAAGTCCCACAAGTAGAAAAGAAGGCCCATTATAGGAAACAGCTAGAAATCAGTAGTCATTCACAGCAAATACTAATGAATATCAGAGAATAGAGAGAGAACAAGTGTAAAAGACATCAAAATGTAAGTCTCTAGTCTAGAAAGGATGTTGTACACTGCAGAAATCCTTGAAATAGAGTTAGTTCACATGAAACCAGTGTTTCAAACCACCAGAATGCACTGAAAAGTAGTATTTAACTGTAAAACAGTTGAAAGACAAGTTTATATAGCTTCACAAGTTCAGAGAAGAGTGTATAGTTGTTTCTACATGTGGTGAAGTCCCACAAGTATACCAGAAGGCCCATTATAGGACACTGCAAGAAAGCATTAGTAATTCAGAGCAAATACTAATGAATATCACAGAATAGTGAGAGAACAAGTGTAAAACACATCAAAATGAAAGTGTCTACTCTAGAAAGGATGTTGTACACTGCAGAAATCCTTGAAATAGAGTTAGTTCACATGAAACCACTGTTTCAAACCACCAGAATGCACTGAAAAGTAGTATTTATCTGTAAAACAGTTGAAAGACAAGTTTATATAGCTTCGCAAGTCCACAGAAGACTGTATAAAGTTGTTTCTACATGTGGTGAAGTCCCACAAGTAGAGCAGAAGGCCCATTATAGGAAACAGCTAGAAATCAGTAGTAATTCAGAGGAAATACTAATGAATATCATAGAATTGTGTGAGAACAAGTGTAAAAGACATAAAAATGTAAGTTTCTAGTCTAGAAATGATGTTATACACTACAGAAATCCTTGAAATAGAGTTACTTCACAAGAAAACAGTGTTTCAACCCACTAGAATTCACTAAAAAGTAGTATTCAACTGTAAAACATTTGAAAGACAAGTGTATATAGCTTGTCAAGTTCAGAGAAGAGTGTATAAAGTTGTTTCTACATGTGGTGAAGTCCCACAAGTAGAAAATAAGGCCCATTATTGGAAACAGCTAGAAATCAGTAGTAATTCAGAGGAAATACTAATGAATATCATAGAATTGTGTGAGAACAAGTGTAAAACACATCAAAATGTAAGTTTCTAGTCTAGAAATGATGTTATACACTACAGAAATCCTTGAAATAGAGTTACTTCACAAGAAAACAGTGTTTCAACCCACTAGAATTCACTGAAAAGTAGTATTCAACTGTAAAACAGTTGAAAGACAAGTGTATATAGCTTCTCAAGTTCAGGGAAGAGTGTATAAAGTTGTTTCTACATGTGGTGAATTCCCACAAGTAGAAAATAAGGCCCATTATAGGAAACAGCTAGAAATCAGTAGTCATTCAGAGCAAATACTAATGAATATCAGAGAATAGAGAGAGAGCAAGTGTAAAAGACATCAAAATGTAAGTCTCTAGTCTAGAAAGGATGTTATACACTGCAGAAATCCTTGAAATAGAGTTTGGTCACATGAAACCAGTGTTTGAAACCACCAGATTTCACTGAAAAGTAGTATTCAACTGTAAAACAGTTGAAAGACAAGTTTATATAGCTTCACAAGTTCAGAGAAGAGTGTATAAAGTTGTTTTTACATGTGGTGAAGTCCCACAAGTATACCAGAAGGCCCATTATAGGACACTGCAAGAAAGCATTAGTAATTCAGAGCAAATACTAATGAATATCACAGAATAGTGAGAGAACAAGTGTAAAACACATCAAAATGAAAGTGTCTAGTCTAGAAAGGATGTTGTACACTGCAGAAATCCTTGAAATAGAGTTAGTTCACATGAAACCAGTGTTTCCAACCACCAGAATGCACTGAAAAGTACTATTTAACTGTAAAACAGTTGAAAGACAAGTATATATAGCTTCGCAAGTCCACAGAAGACTGTATAAAGTTGTTTCTACATGTGGTGAAGTCCCACAAGTAGAGCAGAAGGCCCATTATAGGAAACAGCTAGAAATCAGTAGTAATTCAGAGGAAATACTAATGAATATCATAGAATTGTGTGAGAACAAGTGTAAAAGACATCAAAATGTAAGTTTCTAGTCTAGAAAGGATGTTATACACGACAGAAATCCTTGAAATAGAGTTACTTCACAAGAAAACAGTGTTTCAACCCACTAGAATTCACTGAAAAGTAGTATTCAACTGTAAAACAGTTGAAAGACAAGTGTATATAGCTTCTCAAGTTCAGGGAAGAGTGTATAAAGTTGTTTCTACATGTGGTGAAGTCCTACATGTAGAAAAGAAGGCCCATTATAGGAAACAGCTAGAAATCAGTAGTCATTCAGAGCAAATACTAATGAATATCACAGAATAGAGAGAGAACAAGTGTAAAAGACATCAAAATGTAAGTCTCTAGTCTAGAAAGGATGTTGGACACTGCAGAAATCCTTGAAATACAGTGTGTTCACATGAAACCAGTGTTTGCAACCACCAGAATGCACTGAAAAGTAGTATTAAACTGTTAAACTGTTGAAAGACAAGTTTATATAGCTTCACAAGTTCAGAGAAGAGTGTATAAAGTTGTTTCTACATGTGGTAAAGTCCCACATGTAGAGCAGAAGGCCCATTATAGGAAACAGCTAGAAATCAGTAGTAATTCAGAGGAAATACTAATGAATATCATAGAATTGTGTGAGAACAAGTGTAAAAGACATCAAAATGTAAGTTTCTAGTCTAGAAAGGATGTTATACACGACAGAAATCCTTGAAATAGAGTTACTTCACAAGAAAACAGTGTTTCAACCCACTAGAATTCACTGAAAAGTAGTATTCAACTGTAAAACAGTTGAAAGACAAGTGTATATATCTTCTCAAGTTCAGGGAAGAGTGTATAAAGTTGTTTCTACATGTGGTAAAGTCCCACAAGTAGAAAAGAAGGTCCATTATAGGAAATAGCTAGAAATCAGTAGTCATTCAGAGCAAATACTAATGAATATCACAGAATAGAGAGAGAACAAGTGTAAAAGACATCAAAATGTAAGTTTCTAGTCTAGAAAGGATGTTATACACGACAGTAATCCTTGAAATAGAGTTAGTTCACATGAAACCAGCGTTTCAAACCACCAGAATGCACTGAAAAGTAGTATTTAACTGTAAAACAGTTTAAAGACAAGTTTATATAGCTTCGTAAGTCCACAGCAGACTGTATAAAGTTGTTTCTACATGTGGTGAAGTACCACAAGTAGAGCAGAAGGCGCATTATAGGAAACAGCTAGAAATCAGAAGTAATTCAGAGGAAATACTAATGAATATCATAGAATTGTGTGAGAACAAGTGTAAAAGACATCACAATGTAAGTTTCTAGTCTAGAAAGGATGTTATACACGACAGAAATCCTTGAAATAGAGTTACTTCACAAGAAAACAGTGTTTCAACCCACTAGAATTCACTGAAAAGTAGTATTCAACTGTAAAACAGTTGCAAGACAAGTGTATATAGCTTGTCAAGTTCAGAGAAGAGTGTATAAAGTTGTTTCTACATGTGGTGAAGTCCCACAAGTAGAAAATAAGGCCCATTATAGGAAACAGCTACAAACAGTAGTAATTCAGAGGAAATACTAATGAATATCATAGAATTGTGTGAGAACAAGTGTAAAAGACATCAAAATGTAAGTTTCTAGTCTAGAAAGAATGTTATACACTACAGAAATCCTTCAAATAGAGTTACTTCACAAGAAAACAGTGTTTCAACCCACTAGAATTCACGGAAAAGTAGTATTCAACTGTAAAACAGTTGAAAGACAAGTGTATATAGCTTGTCAAGTTCAGAGAAGTGTGTATAAAGTTGTTTCTACATGTGTTGAAGTCCCACATGTAGAAAATAAGGCCCATTATAGGAAACAGCTAGAAATCAGTAGTCATTCAGAGCAAATACTAATGAATATCACAGAATAGAGAGAGAACAAGTGTAAAAGACATCAAAATGTAAGTTTCTAGTCTAGAAAGGATGTTATACACTACAGAAATCCTTGAAATAGAGTTACTTCACAAGAAAACAGTGTTTCAACCCACTAGAATTCACTGAAAAGTAGTATTCAACTGTAAAACAGTTGAAAGACAAGTGTATATAGCTTCTCAAGTTCAGGGAATAGTGTATAAAGTTGTTTCTACATGTGGTAAAGTCCCACAAGTAGAAAAGAAGGCCCATTATAGGAAATAGCTAGAAATCAGTAGTCATTCAGAGCAAATACTAATGAATATCACAGAATAGAGAGAGAACAAGTGTAAAAGACATCAAAATATAAGTCTCTAGTCTAGAAAGGATGTTGTACACTGCAGAATTCCTTGAAATAGAGTTAGTTCACATGAAACCAGCGTTTCAAACCACCAGAATGCACTGAAAAGTAGTATTTAACTGTAAAACAGTTGAAAGACAAGTTTATATAGCTTCGCAAGTCCACAGAAGACTGTATAAAGTTGTTTCTACATGTGGTGAAGTCCCACAAGTAGAGCAGAAGGCCCATTATAGGAAAAAGCTAGAAATCAGTAGTAATTCAGAGGAAATACTAATGAATATCATAGAATTGTGTGAGAACAAGTGTAAAAGACATCAAAATGTAAGTTTCTAGTCTAGAAAGGATGTTATACACTACAGAAATCCTTGAAATAGAGTTACTTCACAAGAAAACAGTGTTTCAACCCACCAGAATTCACTGAAAAGTAGTATTCAACTGTAAAACAGTTGAAAGACAAGTGTATATAGCTTCTCAAGTTCAGGGAAGAGTGTATAAAGTTGTTTCTACATGTGGTAAAGTCCCACAAGTAGAAAATAAGGCCCATTATAGGAAACAGCTAGAAATCAGTAGTCATTCAGAGCAAATACTAATGAATATCACAGAATAGAGAGAGAACAAGTGTAAAAGACATCAAAATGTAAGTCTCTAGTCTAGAAAGGATGTTGTACACTGCAGAAATCCTTGAAATAGAGTTAGTTAACATGAAACCAGTGTTTGAAACCACCAGATTTCACTGAAAAGTAGTATTCAACTGTAAAACAGTTGAAAGACAAGTTTATATAGCTTCGCAAGTCCACAGAAGACTGTATAAAGTTGTTTCTACATGTGGTGAAGTCCCACAAGTAGAGCAGAAGGCCCATTGTAGGAAACAGCTAGAAATCAGTAGTAATTCAGACGAAATACCAATGAATATAATAGAATTTTGTGAGAACAAGTGTAAAAGACATAAAAATGTAAGTTTCTAGTCTAGAAATGATGTTATACACTACAGAAATCCTTGAAATAGAGTTACTTCACAAGAAAACAGTGTTTCAACCCACTAGAATTCACTAAAAAGTAGTATTCAACTGTAAAACATTTGAAAGACAAGTGTATATAGCTTGTCAAGTTCAGAGAAGAGTGTATAAAGTTGTTTCTACATGTGGTGAAGTCCCACAAGTAGAAAATAAGGCCCATTATTGGAAACAGCTAGAAATCAGTAGTAATTCAGAGGAAATACTAATGAATATCATAGAATTGTGTGAGAACAAGTGTAAAACACATCAAAATGTAAGTTTCTAGTCTAGAAATGATGTTATACACTACAGAAATCCTTGAAATAGAGTTACTTCACAAGAAAACAGTGTTTCAACCCACTAGAATTCACTGAAAAGTAGTATTCAACTGTAAAACAGTTGAAAGACAAGTGTATATAGCTTCTCAAGTTCAGGGAAGAGTGTATAAAGTTGTTTCTACATGTGGTGAATTCCCACAAGTAGAAAATAAGGCCCATTATAGGAAACAGCTAGAAATCAGTAGTCATTCAGAGCAAATACTAATGAATATCAGAGAATAGAGAGAGAGCAAGTGTAAAAGACATCAAAATGTAAGTCTCTAGTCTAGAAAGGATGTTATACACTGCAGAAATCCTTGAAATAGAGTTTGGTCACATGAAACCAGTGTTTGAAACCACCAGATTTCACTGAAAAGTAGTATTCAACTGTAAAACAGTTGAAAGACAAGTTTATATAGCTTCACAAGTTCAGAGAAGAGTGTATAAAGTTGTTTTTACATGTGGTGAAGTCCCACAAGTATACCAGAAGGCCCATTATAGGACACTGCAAGAAAGCATTAGTAATTCAGAGCAAATACTAATGAATATCACAGAATAGTGAGAGAACAAGTGTAAAACACATCAAAATGAAAGTGTCTAGTCTAGAAAGGATGTTGTACACTGCAGAAATCCTTGAAATAGAGTTAGTTCACATGAAACCAGTGTTTCCAACCACCAGAATGCACTGAAAAGTACTATTTAACTGTAAAACAGTTGAAAGACAAGTATATATAGCTTCGCAAGTCCACAGAAGACTGTATAAAGTTGTTTCTACATGTGGTGAAGTCCCACAAGTAGAGCAGAAGGCCCATTATAGGAAACAGCTAGAAATCAGTAGTAATTCAGAGGAAATACTAATGAATATCATAGAATTGTGTGAGAACAAGTGTAAAAGACATCAAAATGTAAGTTTCTAGTCTAGAAAGGATGTTATACACGACAGAAATCCTTGAAATAGAGTTACTTCACAAGAAAACAGTGTTTCAACCCACTAGAATTCACTGAAAAGTAGTATTCAACTGTAAAACAGTTGAAAGACAAGTGTATATAGCTTCTCAAGTTCAGGGAAGAGTGTATAAAGTTGTTTCTACATGTGGTGAAGTCCTACATGTAGAAAAGAAGGCCCATTATAGGAAACAGCTAGAAATCAGTAGTCATTCAGAGCAAATACTAATGAATATCACAGAATAGAGAGAGAACAAGTGTAAAAGACATCAAAATGTAAGTCTCTAGTCTAGAAAGGATGTTGGACACTGCAGAAATCCTTGAAATACAGTGTGTTCACATGAAACCAGTGTTTGCAACCACCAGAATGCACTGAAAAGTAGTATTAAACTGTTAAACTGTTGAAAGACAAGTTTATATAGCTTCACAAGTTCAGAGAAGAGTGTATAAAGTTGTTTCTACATGTGGTAAAGTCCCACATGTAGAGCAGAAGGCCCATTATAGGAAACAGCTAGAAATCAGTAGTAATTCAGAGGAAATACTAATGAATATCATAGAATTGTGTGAGAACAAGTGTAAAAGACATCAAAATGTAAGTTTCTAGTCTAGAAAGGATGTTATACACGACAGAAATCCTTGAAATAGAGTTACTTCACAAGAAAACAGTGTTTCAACCCACTAGAATTCACTGAAAAGTAGTATTCAACTGTAAAACAGTTGAAAGACAAGTGTATATATCTTCTCAAGTTCAGGGAAGAGTGTATAAAGTTGTTTCTACATGTGGTAAAGTCCCACAAGTAGAAAAGAAGGTCCATTATAGGAAATAGCTAGAAATCAGTAGTCATTCAGAGCAAATACTAATGAATATCACAGAATAGAGAGAGAACAAGTGTAAAAGACATCAAAATGTAAGTTTCTAGTCTAGAAAGGATGTTATACACGACAGTAATCCTTGAAATAGAGTTAGTTCACATGAAACCAGCGTTTCAAACCACCAGAATGCACTGAAAAGTAGTATTTAACTGTAAAACAGTTTAAAGACAAGTTTATATAGCTTCGTAAGTCCACAGCAGACTGTATAAAGTTGTTTCTACATGTGGTGAAGTACCACAAGTAGAGCAGAAGGCGCATTATAGGAAACAGCTAGAAATCAGAAGTAATTCAGAGGAAATACTAATGAATATCATAGAATTGTGTGAGAACAAGTGTAAAAGACATCACAATGTAAGTTTCTAGTCTAGAAAGGATGTTATACACGACAGAAATCCTTGAAATAGAGTTACTTCACAAGAAAACAGTGTTTCAACCCACTAGAATTCACTGAAAAGTAGTATTCAACTGTAAAACAGTTGCAAGACAAGTGTATATAGCTTGTCAAGTTCAGAGAAGAGTGTATAAAGTTGTTTCTACATGTGGTGAAGTCCCACAAGTAGAAAATAAGGCCCATTATAGGAAACAGCTACAAACAGTAGTAATTCAGAGGAAATACTAATGAATATCATAGAATTGTGTGAGAACAAGTGTAAAAGACATCAAAATGTAAGTTTCTAGTCTAGAAAGAATGTTATACACTACAGAAATCCTTCAAATAGAGTTACTTCACAAGAAAACAGTGTTTCAACCCACTAGAATTCACGGAAAAGTAGTATTCAACTGTAAAACAGTTGAAAGACAAGTGTATATAGCTTGTCAAGTTCAGAGAAGTGTGTATAAAGTTGTTTCTACATGTGTTGAAGTCCCACATGTAGAAAATAAGGCCCATTATAGGAAACAGCTAGAAATCAGTAGTCATTCAGAGCAAATACTAATGAATATCACAGAATAGAGAGAGAACAAGTGTAAAAGACATCAAAATGTAAGTTTCTAGTCTAGAAAGGATGTTATACACTACAGAAATCCTTGAAATAGAGTTACTTCACAAGAAAACAGTGTTTCAACCCACTAGAATTCACTGAAAAGTAGTATTCAACTGTAAAACAGTTGAAAGACAAGTGTATATAGCTTCTCAAGTTCAGGGAATAGTGTATAAAGTTGTTTCTACATGTGGTAAAGTCCCACAAGTAGAAAAGAAGGCCCATTATAGGAAATAGCTAGAAATCAGTAGTCATTCAGAGCAAATACTAATGAATATCACAGAATAGAGAGAGAACAAGTGTAAAAGACATCAAAATATAAGTCTCTAGTCTAGAAAGGATGTTGTACACTGCAGAATTCCTTGAAATAGAGTTAGTTCACATGAAACCAGCGTTTCAAACCACCAGAATGCACTGAAAAGTAGTATTTAACTGTAAAACAGTTGAAAGACAAGTTTATATAGCTTCGCAAGTCCACAGAAGACTGTATAAAGTTGTTTCTACATGTGGTGAAGTCCCACAAGTAGAGCAGAAGGCCCATTATAGGAAAAAGCTAGAAATCAGTAGTAATTCAGAGGAAATACTAATGAATATCATAGAATTGTGTGAGAACAAGTGTAAAAGACATCAAAATGTAAGTTTCTAGTCTAGAAAGGATGTTATACACTACAGAAATCCTTGAAATAGAGTTACTTCACAAGAAAACAGTGTTTCAACCCACCAGAATTCACTGAAAAGTAGTATTCAACTGTAAAACAGTTGAAAGACAAGTGTATATAGCTTCTCAAGTTCAGGGAAGAGTGTATAAAGTTGTTTCTACATGTGGTAAAGTCCCACAAGTAGAAAATAAGGCCCATTATAGGAAACAGCTAGAAATCAGTAGTCATTCAGAGCAAATACTAATGAATATCACAGAATAGAGAGAGAACAAGTGTAAAAGACATCAAAATGTAAGTCTCTAGTCTAGAAAGGATGTTGTACACTGCAGAAATCCTTGAAATAGAGTTAGTTAACATGAAACCAGTGTTTGAAACCACCAGATTTCACTGAAAAGTAGTATTCAACTGTAAAACAGTTGAAAGACAAGTTTATATAGCTTCGCAAGTCCACAGAAGACTGTATAAAGTTGTTTCTACATGTGGTGAAGTCCCACAAGTAGAGCAGAAGGCCCATTGTAGGAAACAGCTAGAAATCAGTAGTAATTCAGACGAAATACCAATGAATATAATAGAATTTTGTGAGAACAAGTGTAAAAGACATCAAAATGTAAGTCTCTAGTCAAGAAAGGATGTTGTACACTGCAGAAATCCTTGAAATAGAGTTACTTCACAAGAAAACAGTGTTTCAACCCACTAGAATTCACTGAAAAGTAGTATTCAACTGTAAAACATTTGAAAGACAAGTGTATATAGCTTGTCAAGTTCAGAGAAGAGTGTATAAAGTTGTTTCTACATGTGGTGAAGTCCCACAAGTAGAAAATAAGGCCCATTATAGGAAACAGCTAGAAATCAGTAGTAATTCAGAGGAAATACTAATGAATATCATAGAATTGTGTGAGAACAAGTGTAAAACACATAAAAATATAAGTTTCTAGTCTACAAATGATGTTATACACTACAGAAATCCTTGAAATAGAGTTACTTCACAAGAAAACAGTGTTTCAACCCACTAGAATTCACTGAAAAGTAGTATTCAACTGTAAAACAGTTGAAAGACAAGTGTATATAGCTTCTCAAGTTAAGGGAAGAGTGTGTAAAGTTGTTTCTATATGTGGTGAAGTCCCACAAGTAGAAAAGAAGGCCCATTATAGGAAACAGCTAGAAATCAGTAGTCATTCACAGCAAATACTAATGAATATCACAGACTTATGAGAGAACAAGTGGAGAAGACATCAAAATGTAAGTTTCTAGTCTAGAAAGGATGTTGTACACTGCAGAAATCCTTGAAATAGAGTTAGTTCACATGAAACCAGTGTTTCAAACCACCAGAATGCACTGAAAAGTAGTATTTAACTGTAAAACAGTTGAAAGACAAGTTTATATAGCTTCGAAAGTCCACAGAAGACTGTATAAAGATGTTTCTACATGTGGTGAACTCCCACAAGTAGAGCAGAAGGCCCATTATACGAAACAGCTAGAAATCAGTAGTCATTCAGAGCAAATACTAATGAATATCACAGAATAGAGAGAGAAGAAGTGTAAAAGGCATCAAAATGTAAGTCTCTAGTCTAGAAAGGATGTTGTACACTGCAGAAATCCTTGAAATAGTGTTACTTCACAAGAAAACAGTGTTTCAACCCACTAGAATTCACTGAAAAGTAGTATTCAACTGTAAAACAGTTGAAAGACAAGTGTATATAGCTTCTCAAGTTCAGGGAAGAGTATATAAAGTTGTTTCTACATGTGGTAAAGTCCCACAAGTAGAAAAGAAGGCCCATTATAGGAAACAGCTAGAAATCAGTAGTCATTCAGAGCAAATACTAATGAATATCACAGACTTATGAGAGAACAAGTGGAGAAGACATCAAAATGTAAGTTTCTAGTCTAGAAAGGATGTTATACACTACAGAAATCCTTGAAATATAGTTACTTCACCAGAAACAAGTGTTTCGCCGAAACCGGTTTGGCTCAGTGGATAGAGCGTCGGCCTGCGGACTCAAGGGTCCCAGGTTCGATTCCGGTCAAGGGCATGTACCTTGGTTGCGGACACATCCCCATTAGGGGGTGTGCAAGAGGCAGCTGATCGATGTTTCTCTCTCATCGATGTTTCTAACTCTCTATCCCTCTCTCTTCCTCTCTGTAAAAAATCAATAAAACATATTAAAAAAAAAAAAAGAAAGAAACAAGTGTTTCAACCCACTAGAATTTACTGAAAAGTAGTATTCAACTGTAAAACAGTTGAAAGACAAGTGTATATAGCTTCTCAATTTCAGAGAAGAGTGTATAAATTTGATTCTACATGTGGTGAAGTCCCACAAGTAGAGGAGAAGGCCCATTATAGGAAACAGCTAGAAATCAGTAGTCATTCAGAGCAAATACTAATGAATATCAGAGAATAGAGAGAGAACAAGTGTAAAAGACATCAAAATGTAAGTCTCTAGTCTAGAAAGGATGTTGGACACTGCAGAAATCCTTGAAATAGAGTTAGTTCACATGAAACCAGTGTTTCCAACCACCAGAATGCACTGAAAAGTAGTATTCAACTGTAAAACTGTTGAAAGACAAGTTTATATAGCTTCACCAGTTCAGAGAAGAGTGTATAAAGTTGTTTCTACATGTGGTGAAGTCCGACAAGTATACCAGAAGGCCCATTATAGGACACTGCAAGAAAGCATTAGTAATTCAGAGCAAATACTAATGAATATCACAGAATAGTGAGAGAACAAGTGTAAAATCATCAAAATGAAAGTGTCTAGTCTAGAAAGGATGTTGTACACTGCAGAAATCCTTGAAATAGAGTTAGTTCACATGAAACCAGTGTTTCAAACCACCAGAATGCACTGAAAAGTAGTATTTAACTGTAAAACAGTTGAAAGACAAGTTTATATAGCTTCGCAAGTCCACAGAAGACTGTATAAAGTTGTTTCTACATGTGGTGAAGTCCCACAAGAGGAGCAGAAGGCCCATTATAGGAAACAGCTAGAAATCAGTAGTAATTCAGATGAAATACTAATGAATATCATAGAATTGTGTGAGAACAAGTGTAAAAGACATCAAAATGTAAGTCTCTAGTCTAGAAAGGATGTTGTACACTGCAGAAATCCTTGAAATAGAGTTAGGTCACATGAAACCAGTGTTTGAAACCACCAGAATTCACTGAAAAGTAGTATTCAACTGTAAAACAGTTGAAAGACAAGTGTATATAGCTTGTCAAGTTCAGAGAAGAGTGTATAAAGTTGTTTCTACATGTGGTGAAGTCCCACAAGTAGAAAATAAGGCCCATTATAGGAAACAGCTAGAAATCAGTAGTAATTCAGAGGAAATACTAATGAATATCATAGAATTGTGTGAGAACAAGTGTAAAACACATCCAAATGTAAGTTTCTAGTCTAGAAATGACGTTATACACTACAGAAATCCTTGAAATAGAGTTACTTCACAAGAAAACAGTGTTTCAACCCACTAGAATACACTGAAAAGTAGTATTCAACTGTAAAACAGTTGAAAGACAAGTGTATATAGCTTCGCAAGTTCAGGGAAGAGTGTATAAAGTTGTTTCTACATGTGGTGAAGTCCCACAAGTAGAAAAGAAGGCCCATTATAGGAAACAGCTAGAAATCAGTAGTCATTCAGAGCAAATACTAATGAATATCAGAGAATAGAGAGAGAACAAGTGTAAAAGACATCAAAATGTAAGTCTCTAGTCTAGAAAGGATGTTGTACACAGCAGAAATCCTTGAAATAGAGTTAGGTCACATGAAACCAGTGTTTGAAACCACCAGATTTCACTGAAAAGTAGTATTCAACTGTAAAACAGTTTAAAGACAAGTTTATATAGCTTCGCAAGTCCACAGAAGACTGTATAAAGTTGTTTCTACATGTGGTGAAGTCCCACAAGAGGAGCAGAAGGCCCATTATAGGAAACAGCTAGAAATCAGAAGTAATTCAGAGGAAATACTAATGAATATCATAGAATTGTGTGAGAACAAGTGTAAAAGACATCAAAATGTAAGTTTCTAGTCTAGAAAGGATGTTATACACGACAGAAATCCTTGAAATAGAGTTACTTCACAAGAAAACAGTGTTTCAACCCACTAGAATTCACTGAAAAGTAGTATTCAACTGTAAAACAATTGCAAGACAAGTGTATATAGCTTGTCAAGTTCAGAGAAGAGTGTATAAAGTTGTTTCTACATGTGGTAAAGTCCCACAAGTAGAAAAGAAGGCCCATTATAGGAAACAGCTAGAAATCAGTAGTCATTCAGAGCAAATACTAATGAATATCACAGAATAGAGAGAGAACAAGTGTAAAAGACATCAAAATGTAAGTCTCTAGTCTAGAAAGGATGTTGTACACTGCAGAAATCCTTGAAATAGAGTTAGTTCACATGAAACCAGTGTATCAAACCATCAGAAGTCACTGAAAAGTAGTTTTCAACAGTAAAACAGTTGAAAGACAAGTGTATATACCTTCTCAAGTACAGAGAAGTGTGTATGAAGTTGTTTCTACATGTGGTGAAGTCCCACAAGTAGAGCAGAAGAGCTAATATAGGACACTGCAAGAAAGCAGTAGTAATTCAGAGCAAATACTAAAGAGTATCACAGAATTGTGAGAGACAAAGTGGAAAAGACATCAAAATGTAAGTGCCTAGTCTAGAAAGGATGTTGTACACTGCAGAACTCCTGGAAATAGAGTTAGTTCACATGAAACCAGTGTTTGAAACCCCTAGAATACAATGAAAATTAGCATTCAACTGTAAAACTGTTGAAAGACAAGTGTATATAGCTTCTCAAGTTCAGAGAAGAATGGATGAAGTTGTTTTTACATGTGGTGAAGTCCCACAAATAGAGCATAAGGCCTATTATAAGATACAGCTAGAAATCTGTAGTATTTCAGAGCAAATATTAATGAATATCATAGAATTGTGTGAGAACAAGTGGAAAACCATCAAAATGTAAGTGTCTAGTCTAGAAAGCATGTTGTACACTGCAGAAATCCTGGAAATAGAGTTAGATCACATGAAAGCAGTGTTTGAAACTAACAGAATTCACTGAAAAATAGTATTCAACTGTAAAACAGTTGAAAGACAGGTGTATATAGCTTCTAAAGTTCAGAGAAGAGTGTATAAAGTTGTTTCTACATGTGGTGAAGTCCCACAAGTAGAGCAGAAGGCCCATTAGAGGACACAGCTAGAAATCAGTAGTAATTCAGAGCAAATACTAATGAATATCATAGAATTGTGTGAGAACAAGTGGAAAAACATCAAAATGTAAGTGTCTAGTCTAGAAGGGATGTTGTACACTGCAGAAATCCTGGAAATAGAGTTAGTTAACATGAAACCAGTGTTTCAAAAAATCAGAATTTACTGAAAAGTAGTATTCAACTGTAAAACAGTTGAAAGACAAGTGTATATAGCTTCTCTAATTCAGAGAAGAATGTATAAAGTTGTGTCTAGAAGTGGTGAAATCCCACAAATAGAGCAGAAGGCCCATGAGAGGACACTGCAAGAAAGCAGTATTAATTCAGAACAAATACTAATAAATATCATAGAATTGTGTTAGAACAACTGGAAAACCATCAAAATGTAAGTGTCTAGAATAGAAAGGATGTTGTACACTGCAGAAATCCTTGAAATAGAGTTAGTTCACATGAAACCAGTGTTTGAATCCACCATAAGTCACTGAAAAGTAGTACTCGACTGTAAAACAGTTGAAAGACAAGTTTATATAGCTTCTCAAGTTCAGAGAAGAGAGTATAAAGTTGTTTCTACATGTGGTGAAGTCCCACAAATAGAGCAGATGGCCAATTATAAGACACAGATAGAAATCATTAGTGATTGAATCTCATTCATTGAGAATAGCCAACGTTACTACATGGTGACCCTAACCCTGTCCCTAACCCTCCAACCCAAACCCTAAACCTAGCCCTAACCTGAGCCTGAACCCTACCTAGCCCAAAACTTTATCCTAACCCTAACCCTGAACAGAGCCCCCATTCTCTAACCCTAATACCAGAACTAATCTCGATGACATCATCACTCGCAACTGGTCCCCTGGCCAAATCATTATCACCTGGGATCAATTAACCCTGCCCACGTAGCCTCTCCCCCTTGGTGAAGTCATCACTTCCGGTTTAATGGCCTAACCCGGCTTCTTTCAAAATCGCCAACTTATTGTCCCGGAATAATAAATGTAACCAGTATCCTACTTGGTTCTATGTTCTTTGAACACGATTTCCTTGTCAGGAAAAAATGTGTTACAGATATTAAGGCCCTTTATTCACGTATTCCTAGTGTTTGAAGCACTGTCTTGGATATTAACCTAGGTTATCATTGTGAATTTCCCGAGTTGGAGTCTCTCTCTTCCAGTGTCTCAAGCTTTTTCATTGTGAATTCTAATTTGGTAAAACAACCTTTTTTAAAAATATACCAGCACTTTCAACATTATTAACACTTGAAAGTCTATCCTACCTTTCAAAGCGCTTTGGATACAAATTCTCAGTATTTCAAAATTCAGTAGAGATGTTCGGGTTATAAAACGTATTCCAGGAGTTCTAGAGGCACTCTGACATTCCCCTGGTCTGTTGTTTTGAGCTATGAGAATTTTCATTTTGACATAGGTGTCATACCGGCTTTTTAAAGGCATATTAACACATTACTTGGAACCCTAGCCTAAGTAACATTTTTATTTCATAGTGTTCTCAATACTTTCATACTATTCTATAGCTCTAGGAAAATGAGTTTTTCAGTGTTTCACCAACATCTTTTCCCGAAAACGCCAACTCCTTTTCACGGGAAAAATAAATGTAAACATTGTCACACTGGGTTCTCAGCTGTTTGAACAAGATTTCCCAGTGACAAAATTGTGCTGCTCAGATATTCAGTCTATTGGAATATGTATTCCTAGTGTGTGAAGCACATTTCTAAATATTTCCCTAGTCTGGAGTCATAAGTTCTGAGTGCTACACACCAAATTGTACAGTGATTGAAGCTCATTCATTGTGAATAGCCAACATTACTACACTGTGACCGTAACCCTGTCCCTAACCCTCTAACCCAAACACTAAACCTAGCCCACACCTGAGCCTGAACCCTACCTAGCGCAAAACCTTATCCTAACCCTAACCATGAACAGAGCCCCAATTCTCTAACCCTAATACCAGAACTAATCTCGATGACGTCATCACTCCCAGCTGGTCCCCTGGCCAAATCATTATCACCTGGGATCAATTAAGCCTGCCCACGTGGCCCCTCCCCCTTGGTGACGTCATCACATCTGGTTTAATGGCCTAACCAGGCTTCTTTCAAAATTGCCAACTCATTGTCCCGGAATAATAAATGTAACCAGTATCCAACTCGGTTCTATGTTCTTTGAACAGGATTTCCTTGTCAGGAAACAATGTGTTACAGATATTCAGGCCCTTTATTCACGTATTCCTAGTGTTTGAAGCACTTTCTTAGATATTAACCTAGGCTATCATTGTGAATTTCCCGAGATGGAGTCTCTCTCTTCCAGTATCTCAAGCTTTTTCCTTGTGAATTCTAATTTGGTAAAACAACCTTTTTTACCAATATACCAGCACTTTCAACATTATTACCACTTTACAGTCTATCCTACCTTTCACAGCGCTTTGGATACAAATTCTCAGTATTTCAAAATTCAGTAGAGATGTTCGGGTTCTAAAACGTATTCCAGGAGTTCTAGAGACACTCTGCCATTCCCCTGGTCTGTTGTTTTGAGCAATGAGACTTTTCATTTTAACACGGGTGTCATACCGGCTTTTTAAAGGCACAGTAAAACATTACTTGGAACCCTAGCCTAACTAACATTTTTATTTCATAGTGTTCTCAATACTTTCATACTGTGCGATAGCTCTAGGAAAATGAGTTTTTCAGTGTTTCACCAAAACCTTTTCCCGAAAACGCCAACTCCTTTTGACGGGAAAAATAAATGTAAACAATATCACACTCGCTTCTCAGCTGTTTGAACAAGATTTCCCAGTGACAAAATTGTGCTGTTCAGATACTCAGTCTATTGGAATATGTATTCCTATTGTGTGAAGCACATTTCTAAATATTTCCCTAGTCTGGAGTCGTAAGTTCTGAGTGCTACACACCAAATTGTCCAGTAATTGAAGCTCATTCATTGTGAATAGCCAACATTACTACACTGTGACCATAACCCGGTCCCTAACCCTCTAACCCAAACCCTAAACCTAGCCCACACCTGAGCCTGAACCCTACATACCCCGAAACCTTATCCTAACCCTAACCATGAACAGAGCAGCAATTCTCTAACCCTAATACCAGAACTAATCTCGATGAAGTCATCACTCCCAGCAGGTCCCCTGGCCAAATCATTATCACCTGGGATCAATTAAGCATGCCAATGTGGCCCCTCCCCCTTGGTGACATCATCACATCCGGTTTAATGGCCTAACCAGGCTTCTTTCAAAATCGCCAACTCATTGTCCTGGAATAATAAACGTAACCAGTATCCAACTCGGTTCTATGTTCTTTGAACACGATTTCCTTGTCAGGAAACAATGTGTTACAGATATTCAGGCCCTTTATTCACGTATTCCTAGTGTTTGAAGCACTTTCTTAGATATTAACCTAGGTTATCATTGTGAATTTCCCGAAATGGAATCTCTCCCTTCCAGTGTCTCAATCTTTTTCATTGTGAATTCTAATTTGGTAAAACGACGTTTTTTACAAATATACCAGCACTTTCAACATTATTACCACTTGACAGTCTATCCTACCGTTCACAGCGCTTTGGATACAAATTCTCAGTATTTCAAAATTCAGTAGAGATGTTCGGGTTCTAAAACGTATTCCAGGAGTTCCAGAGACACTCTGCCATTCCCCTGGTCTGTTGTTTTGAGCAATGAGACTTTTCATTTTAACACGGGTGTCATACCGGCTTTTTAAAGGCACAGTAAAACATTACTTGGAACCCTAGCCTGACTAACATTTTTATTTCATAGTGTTCTCAATACTTTCATACTGTTCGATATCTCTAGGAAAATGAGTTTTTCAGTGTTTCACCAAAACCTTTTCCCGAAAACGCCAACTCCTTTTGACAGGAAAAATAAATGTAAACAGTGTCACACTCGCTTCTCAGCTGTTTGAACAAAATTTCCCAGTGACAAAATTGTGCTGTTCAGATATTCAGTCTATTAAAATATATATTCCTGTTGTGTGAAGCACATTTCTAAATATTTCCCTAGTCTGGAGTCATAAGTTCTGAGTGCTACACACCAAATTGTCCAGTGATTGAAGCTCATTCACTGTGAATAGCCAACATTACTACACTGTGACCATAACCCTGTCCCTAACCCTCTCACCCAAACCCTAAACCTAGCCCACACCTGAGCCTGAACCCTACCTAGCCCAAAACCTTATCCTAACCCTAACCATGAACAGAGCCCCAATTCTCTAACCCTAATACCAGAACTAATCTCGATGACGTCATCACTCCCAGCTGGTCCCCTGGCCAAATCATTATCACCTGGGATCAATTAAGCCTCCCCACGTGACCCTCCCCCTTGGTGACATCATCACATCCGGTTTAATGGCCTAACCAGGCTTCTTTCAAAATTGTCAACTCATTGTCCTGGAATAATAAATGTAACCAGTATCCAACTCGGTTCTATGTTCTTTGAACACGATTTCCTAATCAGGAAACAATGTGTTACAGATATTAAGGCCCTTTATTCACATATTCCTAGTGTTTGAAGCACTTTCTTAGATATTAACCTAGGCTATCATTTTGACTTGCCCGAGTTGGAGTCTCTCTCTTCCAGTGTCTCAAGCTTTTTCATTTTGAATTCTAATTTGTTAAAACAACCTTTTTTTACCAATATACCAGCACTTTCAACATTATTACCACTTGACAGTCTATCCTACCTTTCACAGTGCTTTGGATACAGATTCTCAGTATTTCAAAATTCAGTAGAGATGTTCGGGTTCTAAAACGTATTCCAGGAGTGCTAGAGACACTCTGCCATTCCCCTGGTCTGTTGTTTTGAGCAATGAGACTTTTCATTTTAACACGGGTGTCATACCGGCTTTTTAAAGGCACAGTAAAACATTACTTGGAACCCTAGCCTGACTAACATTTTTATTTCATAGTGTTCTCAATACTTTCATACTGTTCGATATCTCTAGGAAAATGAGTTTTTCACTGTTTCACCAAAACCTTTTCCCGAAAACGCCAACTCCTTTTGACGGGAAAAATAAATGTAAACAGTGTCAAACTCGCTTCTCAGCTGTTTGAACAAGATTTCCCAGTGACAAAATTGTGCTGATCAGATACTCAGTCTATTGGAATATGTATTCCTATTGTGGGAAGCACGTTTCTAAATATTTCCCTAGTCTGGAGTCTTAAGTTCTGAGTGCTACACACCAAATTGTCCAGTGATTGAAGCTCATTCATTGTGAATAGCCAACATTACTACACTGTGACCGTAACCCTGTCCCTAACCCTCTCACCCAAACCCTAAACCTAGCCCACACCTGATCCTGAACCCTACGTAGCCCAAAACCTTATCCTAACCCTAACCATGAACAGAGCCCCAATTCTCTAACCCTAATACCAGAACTAATCTCGATGACGTCATCACTCCCAGCTGGTCCCCTGGCCAAATCATTATCACCTGGAATGAATTAAGCCTGCCCACGTGGCCCCTCCCTCTTGGTGACGTCATCACATCCGGTTTAATGGCCGAACCAGGCTTCTTTCCAAATTTCCAACTCATTGTCCCGGAATAATAAATGTAACCAGTATCCAACTCGGTTCTATGTTCTTTGAACACGATTTCCTTGTCAGGAAACAATGTGTTACAGATATTAAGGCCCTTTATTCACGTATTCCTAGTGTTTGAAGCACTTTCTTAGATATTAACCTAGGCTATCATTGTGAATTGCCCGAGTTGGAGTCTCTCTCTTCCAGTGTCTCAAGCTTTTTCATTGTGAATTCTAATTTGTTAAAACAACCTTTTTTCCAAATATACCAGCACTTTCAACATTATTACCACTTGACAGTATATCCTACCTTTCACAGCGCTTTGGATACAAATTCTCAGTATTTCAAAATTCAGTAGAGATGTTCGGGTTCTAAAACGTATTCCAGGAGTTCTAGAGACACTCTGCCATTCCCCTGGTCTGTTGTTTTGAGCAATGAGACTTTTCATTTTAACACGGGTGTCATACCGGCTTTTTAAAGGCACAGTAAAACATTACTTGGAACCCTAGCCTGACTAACATTTTTATTTCATAGTGTTCTCAATACTTTCATACTGTTCGATATCTCTAGGAAAATGAGTTTTTCAGTGTTTCACCAAAACCTTTTATCGAAAAAGCCAACTCCTTTTGACAGGAAAAATAAATGTAAACAGTGTCACACTCGCTTCTCAGCTGTTTGAACAAAATTTCCCAGTGACAAAATTGTGCTGTTCAGATATTCAGTCTATTAAAATATATATTCCTGTTGTGTGAAGCACATTTCTAAATATTTCCCTAGTCTGGAGTCATAAGTTCTGAGTGCTACACACCAAATTGTCCAGTGATTGAAGCTCATTCATTGTGAATAGCCAACATTACTACACTGTGACCATAACCCTGTCCCTAACCCTCTCACCCAAACCCTAAACCTAGCCCACACCTGAGCCTGAACCCTACCTAGCCCAAAACCTTATCCTAACCCTCACCATGAACAGAGCCCCAATTCTCTAACCCTAATACCAGAACTAATCTCGATGACGTCATCACTCCCAGCTGGTCCCCTGGCCAAATCATTATCACCTGGGATCAATTAAGCCTCCCCACGTGACCCTCCCCCTTGGTGACATCATCACATCCGGTTTAATGGCCTAACCAGGCTTCTTTCAAAATTGTCAACTCATTGTCTTGGAATAATAAATGTAACCAGTATCCAACTCGGTTCTATGTTCTTTGAACACGATTTCCTTCTCAGGAAACAATGTGTTACAGATATTAAGGCCCTTTATTCACATATTCCTAGTGTTTGAAGAGCTTTCTTAGATATTAACCTAGGCTATCATTGTGACTTGCCCGAGTTGGAGTCTCTCTCTTCCAGTGTCTCAAGCTTTTTCATTTTGAATTCTAATTTGTTAAAACAACCTTTTTTACCAATATACCAGCACTTTCAACATTATTACCACTTGACAGTCTATCCTACCTTTCACAGTGCTTTGGATACAGATTCTCAGTATTTCAAAATTCAGTAGAGATGTTCGGGTTCTAAAACGTATTCCAGGAGTTCTAGAGACACTCTGCCATTCCCCTGGTCTGTTGTTTTGAGCAATGGGACTTTTCATTTTAACACGGGTGTCATACCGGCTTTTTAAAGGCACAGTAAAACATTACTTGGAACCCTAGCCTGACTAACATTTTTATTTCATAGTGTTCTCAATACTTTCATACTGTTCGATAGCTCTAGGAAAATGCGTTTTTCAGTGTTTCACCAAAACCTTTTCCCGAAAACGCCAACTCCTTTTGACGGGAAAAATAAATGTAAACAGTGTCAAACTCGCTTCTCAGCTGTTTGAACAAGATTTCACAGTGACAAAATTGTGCTGTTCAGATACTCAGTCTATTGGAATATGTATTCCTATTGTGGGAAGCACGTTTCTAAATATTTCCCTAGTCTGGAGTCGTAAGTTCTGAGTGCTACACACCAAATTGTCCAGTGATTGAAGCTCATTCATTGTGAATAGCCAACGTTACTACACTGTGACCGTAACCCTGTCCCTAACCCTCTCACCCAAACCCTAAACCTAGCCCACACCTGAGCCTGAACCCTACCTAGCCCAAAACCTTATCCTAACCCTAACCATGAACAGAGCCCCAATTCTCTAACCCTAATACCAGAACTAATCTCGATGACGTCATCACTCCCAGCTGGTCCCCTGGCCAAATCATTATCACCTGGGATCAATTAAGCCTGCCCACGTGGCCCCTCCCCCTTGGTGACGTCATCACATCCGGTTTAATGGCCTAACCAGGCTTCTTTCAAAATTGCCAACTCATTGTCCCGGAATAATAAATGTAACCAGTATCCAACTCGGTTCTATGTTCTTTGAACACGATTTCCTTGTCAGGAAACAATGTGTTACAGATATTAAGGCCCTTTATTCACGTATTCCTAGTGTTTGAAGCACTTTCTTAGATATTAACCTCGGTTATCATTGTGAATTGCCCGAGTTGGAGTCTCTCTCTTCCAGTGTCTCAAGCTTTTTCATTGTGAATTCTAATTTGGTAAAACAACCTTTTTTACAAATACACCAGCACTTTCAACATTATTACCACTTGACAGTCTATCCTACCTTTCACAGCGCTTTGGATACAAATTCTCAGTATTTCAAAATTCAGTAGAGATGTTCGGGTTCTAAAACGTATTCCAGGAGTTCTAGAGACACTCTGCCATTCCCCTAGTCTGTTGTTTTGAGCAATGAGACTTTTCATTTTAACACGGGTGTCATACCGGCTTTTTAAAGGCACAGTAAAACATTACTTGGAACCCTAGCCTGACTAACATTTTTATTTCATAGTGTTCTCAATACTTTCATACTGTTCGATAGCTCTAAGAAAATGAGTTTTTCAGTGTTTCACCAAAACCTTTTCCCGAAAACGCCAACTCCTTTTGACGGGAAAAATAAATGTAAACAGTGTCACACTCACTTCTCAGCTGTTTGAACAAGATTTCCCAGTGACAAAATTGTGCTGTTCAGATCCTCAGTCTATTGGAATATGTATTCCTATTGTGGGAAGCACATTTCTAAATATTTCCCTAGTCTGGAGTCGTAAGTTCTGAGTGCTACACACCAAATTGTTCAGTGATTGAAGCTCATTCATTGTGAATAGCCAACATTACTACACTGTGACCGTAACCCTGTCCCTAACCCTCTAACCCAAACCCTAAACCTAGCCCACACCTGAGCCTGAACCCTACCTACCCAAAACGTAATCCAAACCCTAACCATGAACAGAGCCCCAATTCTCTAACCCTAATACCAGAACTAATCTCGATGACGTCATCACTCCCAGCTGGTCCCCTGGCTAAATCATTATCACCTGGGATCAATTAAGCCTGCCCACGTGGCCCCTCCCCCTTGGTGACGTCATCACATCCGGTTTAATGGCCTAACCAGGCTTCTTTCAAAATTGCCAACTCATTGTCACGGAATAATAAATGTAACCAGTATCCAACTCGGTTCTATGTTCTTTGAACACGATTTCCTTGTCAGGAAACAATGTGTTACAGATATTAAGGCCCTTTATTCACGTATTCCTAGTGTTTGAAGCACTTTCTTAGATATTAACCTAGGTTATCATTGTGAATTGCCCGAGTTGGAGTCTCTTTCTTGCAGTGTCTCAAGCTTTTTCATTGTGAATTCTAATTTGGTAAAACAACCTTTTTTACAAATACACCAGCACTTTCAACATTATTACCACTTGACAGTCTATCCTACCTTTCACAGCGCTTTGGATACAAATTCTCAGTATTTCAAAATTCAGTAGAGATGTTCGGGTTCTAAAACGTATTCCAGGAGTTCTAGAGACACTCTGCCATTCCCCTGGTCTGTTGTTTTGAGCAATGAGACTTTTCATTTTAACACGGGTGTCATACCGGCTTTTTAAAGGCACAGTAAAACATTACTTGGAACCCTAGCCTGACTAACATTTTTATTTCATAGTGTTCTCAACACTTTCATACTATTCGATAGCTCTAGGAAAATGAGTTTTTCAGTGTTTCACCAAAACCTTTTCCCGAAAACGCCAATACTTTTGACGGGAAAAATTAATGTAAACAGTGTCACAATCACTTCTCAGCTGTTTGCACAAGATTTCCCAGTGACAAAATTGTGCTGTTCAGATACTCAGTCTATTGGAATATGTATTCCTATTGTGGGAAGCACATTTCTAAATATTTCCCTAGTCTGGAGTCGTAAGTTCTGAGTGCTACACACCAAATTGTCCAGTGATTGAAGCTCATTCATTGTGAATAGCCAACATTACTACACTGTGACCGTAACCCTGTCCCTAACCCTCTAACCCAAACCCTAAACCTAGCCCACACCTGAGCCTGAACCCTACCTACCCAAAACGTAATCCTAACCCTAACCATGAACAGAGCCCCAATTCTCTAACCCTAATACCAGAACTAATCTCGATGACGTCATCACTCCCAGCTGGTCCCCTGGCCAAATCATTATCACCTGGGATCAATTAAGCCTGCCCACGTGGCCCCTCCCCCTTGGTGACGTCATCACATCCGGTTTAATGGCCTAACCATGCTTCTTTCAAAATTGACAACTCATTGTCCCGGAATAATAAATGTAACCAGTATCCAACTCGGTTCTATGTTCTTTGAACACGATTTCCTTGTCAGGAAACAATGTGTTACAGATATTCAGGCCCTTTATTCACGTATTCCTAGTGTTTGAAGCACTTTCTTAGATATTAACCTAGGTTATCATTGTGAATTTCCCGAGTTGGAGTCTCTCTCTTCCAGTGTCTCAAGCTTTTTCATTGTGAATTCTAATTTAGTAAAACAACCTTTTTTACAAATATACCAGCACTTTCAACATTATTACCACTTGACAGTCTATCCTACCTTTCACAGCGCTTTGGATACAAATTCTCAGTATTTCAAAATTCAGTAGAGATGTTCGGGTTCTAAAACATATTCCAGGAGTTCTAGAGACACTCTGCCATTCCCCTGGTCTGTTGTTTTGAGCAATGAGACTTTTCATTTTAACACGGGTGTCATACCGGCTTTTTAAAGGCACAGTAAAACATTACTTGGAACCCTAGCCTGACTAACATTTTTATTTCATAGTGTTCTCAACACTTTCATACTATTCGATAGCTCTAGGAAAATGAGTTTTTCAGTGTTTCACCAAAACCTTTTCCCGAAAACGCCAACTACTTTTGAAGGGAAAAATAAATGTAAACAGTGTCACAATCGCTTCTCAGCTGTTTGAACAAGATTTCCCAGTGACAAAATTGTGCTGTTCAGATACTCAGTCTATTGGAATATGTATTCCTATTGTGGGAAGCACATTTCTAAATATTTCCCTAGTCTGGAGTCGTAAGTTCTGAGTGCTACACACCAAATTGTCCAGTGATTGAAGCTCATTCATTGTGAATAGCCAACATTACTACACTGTGACCGTAACCCTGTCCCTAACCCTCTAACCCAAACCCTAAACCTAGCCCACACCTGAGCCTGAACCCTAAATACCCAAAACGTAATCCTAACCCTAACCATGAACAGAGCCCCAATTCTCTAACCCTAATACCAGAACTAATCTCGATGACGTCATCACTCCCAGCTGGTCCCCTGGCCAAATCATTATCACCTGGGATCAATTAAGCCTGCCCACGTGGCCCCTCCCCCTTGGTGACGTCATCACATCCGGTTTAATGGCCTAACCATGCTTCTTTCAAAATTGACAACTCATTGTCCCGGAATAATAAATGTAACCAGTATCCAACTCGGTTCTATGTTCTTTGAACACGATTTCCTTGTCAGGAAACAATGTGTTACAGATATTCAGGCCCTTTATTCACGTATTCCTAGTGTTTGAAGCACTTTCTTAGATATTAACCTAGGTTATCATTGTGAATTTCCCGAGTTGGAGTCTCTCTCTTCCAGTGTCTCAAGCTTTTTCATTGTGAATTCTAATTTAGTAAAACAACCTTTTTTACAAATATACCAGCACTTTCAACATTATTACCACTTGACAGTCTATCCTACCTTTCACAGCGCTTTGGATACAAATTCTCAGTATTTCAAAATTCAGTAGAGATGTTCGGGTTCTAAAACATATTCCAGGAGTTCTAGAGACACTCTGCCATTCCCCTGGTCTGTTGTTTTGAGCAATGAGACTTTTCATTTTAACACGGGTGTCATACCGGCTTTTTAAAGGCACAGTAAAACATTACTTGGAACCCTAGCCTGACTAACATTTTTATTTCATAGTGTTCTCAACACTTTCATACTATTCGATAGCTCTAGGAAAATGAGTTTTTCAGTGTTTCACCAAAACCTTTTCCCGAAAACGCCAATACTTTTGACGGGAAAAATTAATGTAAACAGTGTCACAATCACTTCTCAGCTGTTTGCACAAGATTTCCCAGTGACAAAATTGTGCTGTTCAGATACTCAGTCTATTGGAATATGTATTCCTATTGTGGGAAGCACATTTCTAAATATTTCCCTAGTCTGGAGTCGTAAGTTCTGAGTGCTACACACCAAATTGTCCAGTGATTGAAGCTCATTCATTGTGAATAGCCAACATTACTACACTGTGACCGTAACCCTGTCCCTAACCCTCTAACCCAAACCCTAAACCTAGCCCACACCTGAGCCTGAACCCTACCTACCCAAAACGTAATCCTAACCCTAACCATGAACAGAGCCCCAATTCTCTAACCCTAATACCAGAACTAATCTCGATGACGTCATCACTCCCAGCTGGTCCCCTGGCCAAATCATTATCACCTGGGATCAATTAAGCCTGCCCACGTGGCCCCTCCCCCTTGGTGACGTCATCACATCCGGTTTAATGGCCTAACCATGCTTCTTTCAAAATTGACAACTCATTGTCCCGGAATAATAAATGTAACCAGTATCCAACTCGGTTCTATGTTCTTTGAACACGATTTCCTTGTCAGGAAACAATGTGTTACAGATATTCAGGCCCTTTATTCACGTATTCCTAGTGTTTGAAGCACTTTCTTAGATATTAACCTAGGTTATCATTGTGAATTTCCCGAGTTGGAGTCTCTCTCTTCCAGTGTCTCAAGCTTTTTCATTGTGAATTCTAATTTAGTAAAACAACCTTTTTTACAAATATACCAGCACTTTCAACATTATTACCACTTGACAGTCTATCCTACCTTTCACAGCGCTTTGGATACAAATTCTCAGTATTTCAAAATTCAGTAGAGATGTTCGGGTTCTAAAACATATTCCAGGAGTTCTAGAGACACTCTGCCATTCCCCTGGTCTGTTGTTTTGAGCAATGAGACTTTTCATTTTAACACGGGTGTCATACCGGCTTTTTAAAGGCACAGTAAAACATTACTTGGAACCCTAGCCTGACTAACATTTTTATTTCATAGTGTTCTCAACACTTTCATACTATTCGATAGCTCTAGGAAAATGAGTTTTTCAGTGTTTCACCAAAACCTTTTCCCGAAAACGCCAACTACTTTTGAAGGGAAAAATAAATGTAAACAGTGTCACAATCGCTTCTCAGCTGTTTGAACAAGATTTCCCAGTGACAAAATTGTGCTGTTCGGATACTCAGTCTATTGGAATATGTATTCCTATTGTGGGAAGCACATTTCTAAATATTTCCCTAGTCTGGAGTCGTAAGTTCTGAGTGCTACACACCAAATTGTCCAGTGATTGAAGCTCATTCATTGTGAATAGCCAACATTACTACACTGTGACCGTAACCCTGTCCCTAACCCTCTAACCCAAACCCTAAACCTAGCCCACACCTGAGCCTGAACCCTACCTAGCCCAAAACCTTATCCTAACCCTAACCATGAACAGAGCCCCAATTCTCTAACCCTAATACCAGAACTAATCTCGATGACGTCATCACTCCCAGCTGGTCCCCTGGCCAAATCATTATCACCTGGGATCAATTAAGCCTGCCCACGTGGCCCCTCCCCCTTGGTGACGTCATCACATCCGGTTTAATAGCCTAACCAGGCTTCTTTCAAAATTGCCAACTCATTGTCACGGAATAATAAATGTAACCAGTATCCAACTCGGTTCTATGTTCTTTGAACAGGATTTCCTTGTCAGGAAACAATGTGTTACAGATATTAAGGCCCTTTATTCACGTATTCCTAGTGTTTGAAGCACTTTCTTAGATATTAACCTAGGTTATCATTGTGAATTGCCCGAGTTGGAGTCTCTCTCTTCCAGTGTCTCAAGCTTTTTCATTGTGAATTCTAATTTGGTAAAACAACCTTTTTTACAAATACACCAGCACTTTCAACATTATTACCACTTGACAGTCTATCCTACCTTTCACAGCGCTTTGGATACAAATTCTCAGTATTTCAAAATTCAGTAGAGATGTTCGGGTTCTAAAACGTATTCCAGGAGTTCTAGAGACACTCTGCCATTCCCCTGGTCTGTTGTTTTGAGCAATGAGACTTTTCATTTTAACACGGGTGTCATACCGGCTTTTTAAAGGCACAGTAAAACATTACTTGGAACCCTAGCCTGACTAACATTTTTATTTCATAGTGTTCTCAATACTTTCATACTGTTCGATAGCTCTAAGAAAATGAGTTTTTCAGTGTTTCACCAAAACCTTTTCCCGAAAACGCCAACTCCTTTTGACTGGAAAAATAAATGTAAACAGTGTCACACTCGCTTCTCAGCTGTTTGAACAAGATTTCCCAGTGACAAAATTGTGCTGTTCAGATACTCAGTCTATTGGAATATGTATTCCTATTGTGGGAAGCACATTTCTAAATATTTCCCTAGTCTGGAGTCGTAAGTTCTGAGTGCTACAAACCAAATTGTCCAGTGATTGAAGCTCATTCACTGTGAATAGCCAACATTACTACACTGTGACCATAACCCTGTCCCTAACCCTCTCACCCAAACCCTAAACCTAGCCCACACCTGAGCCTGAACCCTACCTAGCCCAAAACCTTATCCTAACCCTAACCATGAACAGAGCCCCAATTCTCTAACCCTAATACCAGAACTAATCTCGATGACGTCATCACTCCCAGCTGGTCCCCTGGCCAAATCATTATCACCTGGGATCAATTAAGCCTCCCCACGTGACCCTCCCCCTTGGTGACATCATCACATCCGGTTTAATGGCCTAACCAGGCTTCTTTCAAAATTGTCAACTCATTGTCCTGGAATAATAAATGTAACCAGTATCCAACTCGGTTCTATGTTCTTTGAACACGATTTCCTAATCAGGAAACAATGTGTTACAGATATTAAGGCCCTTTATTCACATATTCCTAGTGTTTGAAGCACTTTCTTAGATATTAACCTAGGCTATCATTTTGACTTGCCCGAGTTGGAGTCTCTCTCTTCCAGTGTCTCAAGCTTTTTCATTTTGAATTCTAATTTGTTAAAACAACCTTTTTTTACCAATATACCAGCACTTTCAACATTATTACCACTTGACAGTCTATCCTACCTTTCACAGTGCTTTGGATACAGATTCTCAGTATTTCAAAATTCAGTAGAGATGTTCGGGTTCTAAAACGTATTCCAGGAGTGCTAGAGACACTCTGCCATTCCCCTGGTCTGTTGTTTTGAGCAATGAGACTTTTCATTTTAACACGGGTGTCATACCGGCTTTTTAAAGGCACAGTAAAACATTACTTGGAACCCTAGCCTGACTAACATTTTTATTTCATAGTGTTCTCAATACTTTCATACTGTTCGATATCTCTAGGAAAATGAGTTTTTCACTGTTTCACCAAAACCTTTTCCCGAAAACGCCAACTCCTTTTGACGGGAAAAATAAATGTAAACAGTGTCAAACTCGCTTCTCAGCTGTTTGAACAAGATTTCCCAGTGACAAAATTGTGCTGATCAGATACTCAGTCTATTGGAATATGTATTCCTATTGTGGGAAGCACGTTTCTAAATATTTCCCTAGTCTGGAGTCTTAAGTTCTGAGTGCTACACACCAAATTGTCCAGTGATTGAAGCTCATTCATTGTGAATAGCCAACATTACTACACTGTGACCGTAACCCTGTCCCTAACCCTCTCACCCAAACCCTAAACCTAGCCCACACCTGATCCTGAACCCTACGTAGCCCAAAACCTTATCCTAACCCTAACCATGAACAGAGCCCCAATTCTCTAACCCTAATACCAGAACTAATCTCGATGACGTCATCACTCCCAGCTGGTCCCCTGGCCAAATCATTATCACCTGGAATGAATTAAGCCTGCCCACGTGGCCCCTCCCTCTTGGTGACGTCATCACATCCGGTTTAATGGCCGAACCAGGCTTCTTTCCAAATTTCCAACTCATTGTCCCGGAATAATAAATGTAACCAGTATCCAACTCGGTTCTATGTTCTTTGAACACGATTTCCTTGTCAGGAAACAATGTGTTACAGATATTAAGGCCCTTTATTCACGTATTCCTAGTGTTTGAAGCACTTTCTTAGATATTAACCTAGGCTATCATTGTGAATTGCCCGAGTTGGAGTCTCTCTCTTCCAGTGTCTCAAGCTTTTTCATTGTGAATTCTAATTTGTTAAAACAACCTTTTTTCCAAATATACCAGCACTTTCAACATTATTACCACTTGACAGTATATCCTACCTTTCACAGCGCTTTGGATACAAATTCTCAGTATTTCAAAATTCAGTAGAGATGTTCGGGTTCTAAAACGTATTCCAGGAGTTCTAGAGACACTCTGCCATTCCCCTGGTCTGTTGTTTTGAGCAATGAGACTTTTCATTTTAACACGGGTGTCATACCGGCTTTTTAAAGGCACAGTAAAACATTACTTGGAACCCTAGCCTGACTAACATTTTTATTTCATAGTGTTCTCAATACTTTCATACTGTTCGATATCTCTAGGAAAATGAGTTTTTCAGTGTTTCACCAAAACCTTTTATCGAAAAAGCCAACTCCTTTTGACAGGAAAAATAAATGTAAACAGTGTCACACTCGCTTCTCAGCTGTTTGAACAAAATTTCCCAGTGACAAAATTGTGCTGTTCAGATATTCAGTCTATTAAAATATATATTCCTGTTGTGTGAAGCACATTTCTAAATATTTCCCTAGTCTGGAGTCATAAGTTCTGAGTGCTACACACCAAATTGTCCAGTGATTGAAGCTCATTCATTGTGAATAGCCAACATTACTACACTGTGACCATAACCCTGTCCCTAACCCTCTCACCCAAACCCTAAACCTAGCCCACACCTGAGCCTGAACCCTACCTAGCCCAAAACCTTATCCTAACCCTCACCATGAACAGAGCCCCAATTCTCTAACCCTAATACCAGAACTAATCTCGATGACGTCATCACTCCCAGCTGGTCCCCTGGCCAAATCATTATCACCTGGGATCAATTAAGCCTCCCCACGTGACCCTCCCCCTTGGTGACATCATCACATCCGGTTTAATGGCCTAACCAGGCTTCTTTCAAAATTGTCAACTCATTGTCTTGGAATAATAAATGTAACCAGTATCCAACTCGGTTCTATGTTCTTTGAACACGATTTCCTTCTCAGGAAACAATGTGTTACAGATATTAAGGCCCTTTATTCACATATTCCTAGTGTTTGAAGAGCTTTCTTAGATATTAACCTAGGCTATCATTGTGACTTGCCCGAGTTGGAGTCTCTCTCTTCCAGTGTCTCAAGCTTTTTCATTTTGAATTCTAATTTGTTAAAACAACCTTTTTTACCAATATACCAGCACTTTCAACATTATTACCACTTGACAGTCTATCCTACCTTTCACAGTGCTTTGGATACAGATTCTCAGTATTTCAAAATTCAGTAGAGATGTTCGGGTTCTAAAACGTATTCCAGGAGTTCTAGAGACACTCTGCCATTCCCCTGGTCTGTTGTTTTGAGCAATGGGACTTTTCATTTAAACACGGGTGTCATACCGGCTTTTTAAAGGCACAGTAAAACATTACTTGGAACCCTAGCCTGACTAACATTTTTATTTCATAGTGTTCTCAATACTTTCATACTGTTCGATAGCTCTAGGAAAATGCGTTTTTCAGTGTTTCACCAAAACCTTTTCCCGAAAACGCCAACTCCTTTTGACGGGAAAAATAAATGTAAACAGTGTCAAACTCGCTTCTCAGCTGTTTGAACAAGATTTCACAGTGACAAAATTGTGCTGTTCAGATACTCAGTCTATTGGAATATGTATTCCTATTGTGGGAAGCACGTTTCTAAATATTTCCCTAGTCTGGAGTCGTAAGTTCTGAGTGCTACACACCAAATTGTCCAGTGATTGAAGCTCATTCATTGTGAATAGCCAACGTTACTACACTGTGACCGTAACCCTGTCCCTAACCCTCTCACCCAAACCCTAAACCTAGCCCACACCTGAGCCTGAACCCTACCTAGCCCAAAACCTTATCCTAACCCTAACCATGAACAGAGCCCCAATTCTCTAACCCTAATACCAGAACTAATCTCGATGACGTCATCACTCCCAGCTGGTCCCCTGGCCAAATCATTATCACCTGGAATGAATTAAGCCTGCCCACGTGGCCCCTCCCTCTTGGTGACGTCATCACATCCGGTTTAATGGCCGAACCAGGCTTCTTTCCAAATTTCCAACTCATTGTCCCGGAATAATAAATGTAACCAGTATCCAACTCGGTTCTATGTTCTTTGAACACGATTTCCTTGTCAGGAAACAATGTGTTACAGATATTAAGGCCCTTTATTCACGTATTCCTAGTGTTTGAAGCACTTTCTTAGATATTAACCTAGGCTATCATTGTGAATTGCCCGAGTTGGAGTCTCTCTCTTCCAGTGTCTCAAGCTTTTTCATTGTGAATTCTAATTTGTTAAAACAACCTTTTTTACAAATATACCAGCACTTTCAACATTATTACCACTTGACAGTCTATCCTACCTTTCACAGCGCTTTGGATAAAAATTCTCAGTATTTCAAAATTCAGTAGAGATGTTCGGGTTCTAAAACGTATTCCAGGAGTTCTAGAGACACTCTGCCATTCCCCTGGTCTGTTGTTTTGAGCAATGAGACTTTTCATTTTAACACGGGTGTCATACCGGCTTTTTACAGGCACAGTAAAACATTACTTGGAACCCTAGCCTGACTAACATTTTTATTTCATAGTGTTCTCAATACTTTCATACTGTTCGATATCTCTAGGAAAATGAGTTTTTCAGTGTTTCACCAAAACCTTTTCCCGAAAACGCCAACTCCTTTTGAAGGGAAAAATAAATGTAAACAGTGTCACACTTGCTTCTCAGCTGTTTGAACAAGATTTCCCAGTGACAAAATTGTGCTGTTCAGATACTCAGTCTATTGGAATATGTATTCCTATTGTGGGAAGCACATTTCTAAATATTTCCCTAGTCTGGACTCGTAAGTTCTGAGTGCTACACACCAAATTGTCCAGTGATTGAAGCTCATTCATTGTGAATAGCCAACATTACTACACTGTGACCGTAACCCTGTCCCTATCCCTCTAACCCAAACCCTAAACCTAGCCCACACCTGAGCCTGAACCCTACCTAGCCCAAAACCTTATCCTAACCCTAACCATGAACAGAGCCCCAATTCTCTAACCCTAATACCAGAACTAATCTCGATGACGTCATCACTCCCAGCTGGTCCCCTGGCCAAATCATTATCACCTGGGATCAATTAAGCCTGCCCACGTGGCCCCTCCCCCTTGGTGACGTCATCACATCCGGTTTAATGGCCTAACCAGGCTTCTTTCAAAATTGCCAACTCATTGTCCCGGAATAATAAATGTAACCAGTATCCAACTCGGTTCTATGTTCTTTGAACACGATTTCCTTGTCAGGAAACAATGTGTTACAGATATTAAGGCCCTTTATTCACGTATTCCTAGTGTTTGAAGCACTTTCTTAGATATTAACCTCGGTTATCATTGTGAATTGCCCGAGTTGGAGTCTCTCTCTTCCAGTGTCTCAAGCTTTTTCATTGTGAATTCTAATTTGGTAAAACAACCTTTTTTACAAATACACCAGCACTTTCAACATTATTACCACTTGACAGTCTATCCTACCTTTCACAGCGCTTTGGATACAAATTCTCAGTATTTCAAAATTCAGTAGAGATGTTCGGGTTCTAAAACGTATTCCAGGAGTTCTAGAGACACTCTGCCATTCCCCTAGTCTGTTGTTTTGAGCAATGAGACTTTTCATTTTAACACGGGTGTCATACCGGCTTTTTAAAGGCACAGTAAAACATTACTTGGAACCCTAGCCTGACTAACATTTTTATTTCATAGTGTTCTCAATACTTTCATACTGTTCGATAGCTCTAAGAAAATGAGTTTTTCAGTGTTTCACCAAAACCTTTTCCCGAAAACGCCAACTCCTTTTGACGGGAAAAATAAATGTAAACAGTGTCACACTCACTTCTCAGCTGTTTGAACAAGATTTCCCAGTGACAAAATTGTGCTGTTCAGATCCTCAGTCTATTGGAATATGTATTCCTATTGTGGGAAGCACATTTCTAAATATTTCCCTAGTCTGGAGTCGTAAGTTCTGAGTGCTACACACCAAATTGTTCAGTGATTGAAGCTCATTCATTGTGAATAGCCAACATTACTACACTGTGACCGTAACCCTGTCCCTAACCCTCTAACCCAAACCCTAAACCTAGCCCACACCTGAGCCTGAACCCTACCTACCCAAAACGTAATCCAAACCCTAACCATGAACAGAGCCCCAATTCTCTAACCCTAATACCAGAACTAATCTCGATGACGTCATCACTCCCAGCTGGTCCCCTGGCTAAATCATTATCACCTGGGATCAATTAAGCCTGCCCACGTGGCCCCTCCCCCTTGGTGACGTCATCACATCCGGTTTAATGGCCTAACCAGGCTTCTTTCAAAATTGCCAACTCATTGTCACGGAATAATAAATGTAACCAGTATCCAACTCGGTTCTATGTTCTTTGAACACGATTTCCTTGTCAGGAAACAATGTGTTACAGATATTAAGGCCCTTTATTCACGTATTCCTAGTGTTTGAAGCACTTTCTTAGATATTAACCTAGGTTATCATTGTGAATTGCCCGAGTTGGAGTCTCTTTCTTCCAGTGTCTCAAGCTTTTTCATTGTGAATTCTAATTTGGTAAAACAACCTTTTTTACAAATACACCAGCACTTTCAACATTATTACCACTTGACAGTCTATCCTACCTTTCACAGCGCTTTGGATACAAATTCTCAGTATTTCAAAATTCAGTAGAGATGTTCGGGTTCTAAAACGTATTCCAGGAGTTCTAGAGACACTCTGCCATTCCCCTGGTCTGTTGTTTTGAGCAATGAGACTTTTCATTTTAACACGGGTGTCATACCGGCTTTTTAAAGGCACAGTAAAACATTACTTGGAACCCTAGCCTGACTAACATTTTTATTTCATAGTGTTCTCAACACTTTCATACTATTCGATAGCTCTAGGAAAATGAGTTTTTCAGTGTTTCACCAAAACCTTTTCCCGAAAACGCCAATACTTTTGACGGGAAAAATTAATGTAAACAGTGTCACAATCACTTCTCAGCTGTTTGCACAAGATTTCCCAGTGACAAAATTGTGCTGTTCAGATACTCAGTCTATTGGAATATGTATTCCTATTGTGGGAAGCACATTTCTAAATATTTCCCTAGTCTGGAGTCGTAAGTTCTGAGTGCTACACACCAAATTGTCCAGTGATTGAAGCTCATTCATTGTGAATAGCCAACATTACTACACTGTGACCGTAACCCTGTCCCTAACCCTCTAACCCAAACCCTAAACCTAGCCCACACCTGAGCCTGAACCCTACCTAGCCCAAAACCTTATCCTAACCCTAACCATGAACAGAGCCCCAATTCTCTAACCCTAATACCAGAACTAATCTCGATGACGTCATCACTCCCAGCTGGTCCCCTGGCCAAATCATTATCACCTGGGATCAATTAAGCCTGCCCACGTGGCCCCTCCCCCTTGGTGACGTCATCACATCCGGTTTAATGGCCTAACCATGCTTCTTTCAAAATTGACAACTCATTGTCCCGGAATAATAAATGTAACCAGTATCCAACTCGGTTCTATGTTCTTTGAACACGATTTCCTTGTCAGGAAACAATGTGTTACAGATATTCAGGCCCTTTATTCACGTATTCCTAGTGTTTGAAGCACTTTCTTAGATATTAACCTAGGTTATCATTGTGAATTTCCCGAGTTGGAGTCTCTCTCTTCCAGTGTCTCAAGCTTTTTCATTGTGAATTCTAATTTAGTAAAACAACCTTTTTTACAAATATACCAGCACTTTCAACATTATTACCACTTGACAGTCTATCCTACCTTTCACAGCGCTTTGGATACAAATTCTCAGTATTTCAAAATTCAGTAGAGATGTTCGGGTTCTAAAACATATTCCAGGAGTTCTAGAGACACTCTGCCATTCCCCTGGTCTGTTGTTTTGAGCAATGAGACTTTTCATTTTAACACGGGTGTCATACCGGCTTTTTAAAGGCACAGTAAAACATTACTTGGAACCCTAGCCTGACTAACATTTTTATTTCATAGTGTTCTCAACACTTTCATACTATTCGATAGCTCTAGGAAAATGAGTTTTTCAGTGTTTCACCAAAACCTTTTCCCGAAAACGCCAACTACTTTTGAAGGGAAAAATAAATGTAAACAGTGTCACAATCGCTTCTCAGCTGTTTGAACAAGATTTCCCAGTGACAAAATTGTGCTGTTCAGATACTCAGTCTATTGGAATATGTATTCCTATTGTGGGAAGCACATTTCTAAATATTTCCCTAGTCTGGAGTCGTAAGTTCTGAGTGCTACACACCAAATTGTCCAGTGATTGAAGCTCATTCATTGTGAATAGCCAACATTACTACACTGTGACCGTAACCCTGTCCCTAACCCTCTAACCCAAACCCTAAACCTAGCCCACACCTGAGCCTGAACCCTAAATACCCAAAACGTAATCCTAACCCTAACCATGAACAGAGCCCCAATTCTCTAACCCTAATACCAGAACTAATCTCGATGACGTCATCACTCCCAGCTGGTCCCCTGGCCAAATCATTATCACCTGGGATCAATTAAGCCTGCCCACGTGGCCCCTCCCCCTTGGTGACGTCATCACATCCGGTTTAATGGCCTAACCATGCTTCTTTCAAAATTGACAACTCATTGTCCCGGAATAATAAATGTAACCAGTATCCAACTCGGTTCTATGTTCTTTGAACACGATTTCCTTGTCAGGAAACAATGTGTTACAGATATTCAGGCCCTTTATTCACGTATTCCTAGTGTTTGAAGCACTTTCTTAGATATTAACCTAGGTTATCATTGTGAATTTCCCGAGTTGGAGTCTCTCTCTTCCAGTGTCTCAAGCTTTTTCATTGTGAATTCTAATTTAGTAAAACAACCTTTTTTACAAATATACCAGCACTTTCAACATTATTACCACTTGACAGTCTATCCTACCTTTCACAGCGCTTTGGATACAAATTCTCAGTATTTCAAAATTCAGTAGAGATGTTCGGGTTCTAAAACATATTCCAGGAGTTCTAGAGACACTCTGCCATTCCCCTGGTCTGTTGTTTTGAGCAATGAGACTTTTCATTTTAACACGGGTGTCATACCGGCTTTTTAAAGGCACAGTAAAACATTACTTGGAACCCTAGCCTGACTAACATTTTTATTTCATAGTGTTCTCAACACTTTCATACTATTCGATAGCTCTAGGAAAATGAGTTTTTCAGTGTTTCACCAAAACCTTTTCCCGAAAACGCCAATACTTTTGACGGGAAAAATTAATGTAAACAGTGTCACAATCACTTCTCAGCTGTTTGCACAAGATTTCCCAGTGACAAAATTGTGCTGTTCAGATACTCAGTCTATTGGAATATGTATTCCTATTGTGGGAAGCACATTTCTAAATATTTCCCTAGTCTGGAGTCGTAAGTTCTGAGTGCTACACACCAAATTGTCCAGTGATTGAAGCTCATTCATTGTGAATAGCCAACATTACTACACTGTGACCGTAACCCTGTCCCTAACCCTCTAACCCAAACCCTAAACCTAGCCCACACCTGAGCCTGAACCCTACCTACCCAAAACGTAATCCTAACCCTAACCATGAACAGAGCCCCAATTCTCTAACCCTAATACCAGAACTAATCTCGATGACGTCATCACTCCCAGCTGGTCCCCTGGCCAAATCATTATCACCTGGGATCAATTAAGCCTGCCCACGTGGCCCCTCCCCCTTGGTGACGTCATCACATCCGGTTTAATGGCCTAACCATGCTTCTTTCAAAATTGACAACTCATTGTCCCGGAATAATAAATGTAACCAGTATCCAACTCGGTTCTATGTTCTTTGAACACGATTTCCTTGTCAGGAAACAATGTGTTACAGATATTCAGGCCCTTTATTCACGTATTCCTAGTGTTTGAAGCACTTTCTTAGATATTAACCTAGGTTATCATTGTGAATTTCCCGAGTTGGAGTCTCTCTCTTCCAGTGTCTCAAGCTTTTTCATTGTGAATTCTAATTTAGTAAAACAACCTTTTTTACAAATATACCAGCACTTTCAACATTATTACCACTTGACAGTCTATCCTACCTTTCACAGCGCTTTGGATACAAATTCTCAGTATTTCAAAATTCAGTAGAGATGTTCGGGTTCTAAAACATATTCCAGGAGTTCTAGAGACACTCTGCCATTCCCCTGGTCTGTTGTTTTGAGCAATGAGACTTTTCATTTTAACACGGGTGTCATACCGGCTTTTTAAAGGCACAGTAAAACATTACTTGGAACCCTAGCCTGACTAACATTTTTATTTCATAGTGTTCTCAACACTTTCATACTATTCGATAGCTCTAGGAAAATGAGTTTTTCAGTGTTTCACCAAAACCTTTTCCCGAAAACGCCAACTACTTTTGAAGGGAAAAATAAATGTAAACAGTGTCACAATCGCTTCTCAGCTGTTTGAACAAGATTTCCCAGTGACAAAATTGTGCTGTTCAGATACTCAGTCTATTGGAATATGTATTCCTATTGTGGGAAGCACATTTCTAAATATTTCCCTAGTCTGGAGTCGTAAGTTCTGAGTGCTACACACCAAATTGTCCAGTGATTGAAGCTCATTCATTGTGAATAGCCAACATTACTACACTGTGACCGTAACCCTGTCCCTAACCCTCTAACCCAAACCCTAAACCTAGCCCACACCTGAGCCTGAACCCTACCTAGCCCAAAACCTTATCCTAACCCTAACCATGAACAGAGCCCCAATTCTCTAACCCTAATACCAGAACTAATCTCGATGACGTCATCACTCCCAGCTGGTCCCCTGGCCAAATCATTATCACCTGGGATCAATTAAGCCTGCCCACGTGGCCCCTCCCCCTTGGTGACGTCATCACATCCGGTTTAATAGCCTAACCAGGCTTCTTTCAAAATTGCCAACTCATTGTCACGGAATAATAAATGTAACCAGTATCCAACTCGGTTCTATGTTCTTTGAACAGGATTTCCTTGTCAGGAAACAATGTGTTACAGATATTAAGGCCCTTTATTCACGTATTCCTAGTGTTTGAAGCACTTTCTTAGATATTAACCTAGGTTATCATTGTGAATTGCCCGAGTTGGAGTCTCTCTCTTCCAGTGTCTCAAGCTTTTTCATTGTGAATTCTAATTTGGTAAAACAACCTTTTTTACAAATACACCAGCACTTTCAACATTATTACCACTTGACAGTCTATCCTACCTTTCACAGCGCTTTGGATACAAATTCTCAGTATTTCAAAATTCAGTAGAGATGTTCGGGTTCTAAAACGTATTCCAGGAGTTCTAGAGACACTCTGCCATTCCCCTGGTCTGTTGTTTTGAGCAATGAGACTTTTCATTTTAACACGGGTGTCATACCGGCTTTTTAAAGGCACAGTAAAACATTACTTGGAACCCTAGCCTGACTAACATTTTTATTTCATAGTGTTCTCAATACTTTCATACTGTTCGATAGCTCTAAGAAAATGAGTTTTTCAGTGTTTCACCAAAACCTTTTCCCGAAAACGCCAACTCCTTTTGACTGGAAAAATAAATGTAAACAGTGTCACACTCGCTTCTCAGCTGTTTGAACAAGATTTCCCAGTGACAAAATTGTGCTGTTCAGATACTCAGTCTATTGGAATATGTATTCCTATTGTGGGAAGCACATTTCTAAATATTTCCCTAGTCTGGAGTCGTAAGTTCTGAGTGCTACACACCAAATTGTCCAGTGATTGAAGCTCATTCATTGTGAATAGCCAACATTACTACACTGTGACCGTAACCCTGTCCCTAACCCTCTCACCCAAACCCTAAACCTAGCCCCCACCTGAGCCTGAACCCTACCTAGCCCAAAACCTTATCCTAACCCTAACCATGAACAGAGCCCCAATTCTCTAACCCTAATACCAGAACTAATCTCGATGACGTCATCACTCCCAGCTGGTCCCCTGGCCAAATCATTATCACCTGGAATGAATTAAGCCTGCCCACGTGGCCCCTCCCTCTTGGTGACGTCATCACATCCGGTTTAATGGCCGAACCAGGCTTCTTTCCAAATTTCCAACTCATTGTCCCGGAATAATAAATGTAACCAGTATCCAACTCGGTTCTATGTTCTTTGAACACGATTTCCTTGTCAGGAAACAATGTGTTACAGATATTAAGGCCCTTTATTCACGTATTCCTAGTGTTTGAAGCACTTTCTTAGATATTAACCTAGGTTATCATTGTGAATTGTCCGAGTTGGAGTCTCTCTCTTCCAGTGTCTCAAGCTTTTTCATTGTGAATTCTAATTTGTTAAAACAACCTTTTTTACAAATATACCAGCACTTTCAACATTATTACCACTTGACAGTCTATCCTACCTTTCACAGCGCTTTGGATAAAAATTCTCAGTATTTCAAAATTCAGTAGAGATGTTCGGGTTCTAAAACGTATTCCAGGAGTTCTAGAGACACTCTGCCATTCCCCTGGTCTGTTGTTTTGAGCAATGAGACTTTTCATTTTAACACGTGGGTCATACCGGCTTTTTACAGGCACAGTAAAACATTACTTGGAACCCTAGCCTGACTAACATTTTTATTTCATAGTGTTCTCAATACTTTCATACTGTTCGATAGCTCTAGGAAAATGAGTTTTTCAGTGTTTCACCAAAACCTTTTCCCGAAAACGCCAACTCCTTTTGAAGGGAAAAATAAATGTAAACAGTGTCACACTTGCTTCTCAGCTGTTTGAACAAGATTTCCCAGTGACAAAATTGTGCTGTTCAGATACTCAGTCTATTGGAATATGTATTCTATTGTGGGAAGCACATTTCTAAATATTTCCCTAGTCTGGACTCGTAAGTTCTGAGTGCTACACACCAAATTGTCCAGTGATTGAAGCTCATTCATTGTGAATAGCCAACATTACTACACTGTGACCGTAACCCTGTCCCTATCCCTCTAACCCAAACCCTAAACCTAGCCCACACCTGAGCCTGAACCCTACCTAGCCCAAAACCTTATCCTAACCCTAACCATGAACAGAGCCCCAATTCTCTAACCCTAATACCAGAACTAATCTCGATGACGTCATCACTCCCAGCTGGTCCCCTGGCCAAATCATTATCACCTGGGATCAATTAAGCCTGCCCACGTGGCCCCTCCCCCTTGGTGACGTCATCACATCCGGTTTAATGGCCTAACCAGGCTTCTTTCAAAATTGCCAACTCATTGTCCCGGAATAATAAATGTAACCAGTATCCAACTCGGTTCTATGTTCTTTGAACACGATTTCCTTGTCAGGAAACAATGTGTTACAGATATTAAGGCCCTTTATTCACGTATTCCTAGTGTTTGAAGCACTTTCTTAGATATTAACCTCGGTTATCATTGTGAATTGCCCGAGTTGGAGTCTCTCTCTTCCAGTGTCTCAAGCTTTTTCATTGTGAATTCTAATTTGGTAAAACAACCTTTTTTACAAATACACCAGCACTTTCAACATTATTACCACTTGACAGTCTATCCTACCTTTCACAGCGCTTTGGATACAAATTCTCAGTATTTCAAAATTCAGTAGAGATGTTCGGGTTCTAAAACGTATTCCAGGAGTTCTAGAGACACTCTGCCATTCCCCTGGTCTGTTGTTTTGAGCAATGAGACTTTTCATTTTAACACGGGTGTCATACCGGCTTTTTAAAGGCACAGTAAAACATTACTTGGAACCCTAGCCTGACTAACATTTTTATTTCATAGTGTTCTCAATACTTTCATACTGTTCGATAGCTCTAAGAAAATGAGTTTTTCAGTGTTTCACCAAAACCTTTTCCCGAAAACGCCAACTCCTTTTGACGGGAAAAATAAATGTAAACAGTGTCACACTCACTTCTCAGCTGTTTGAACAAGATTTCCCAGTGACAAAATTGTGCATTTCAGATCCTCAGTCTATTGGAATATGTATTCCTATTGTGGGAAGCACATTTCTAAATATTTCCCTAGTCTGGAGTCGTAAGTTCTGAGTGCTACACACCAAATTGTTCAGTGATTGAAGCTCATTCATTGTGAATAGCCAACATTACTACACTGTGACCGTAACCCTGTCCCTAACCCTCTAACCCAAACCCTAAACCTAGCCCACACCTGAGCCTGAACCCTACCTACCCAAAACGTAATCCAAACCCTAACCATGAACAGAGCCCCAATTCTCTAACCCTAATACCAGAACTAATCTCGATGACGTCATCACTCCCAGCTGGTCCCCTGGCTAAATCATTATCACCTGGGATCAATTAAGCCTGCCCACGTGGCCCCTCCCCCTTGGTGACGTCATCACATCCGGTTTAATGGCCTAACCAGGCTTCTTTCAAAATTGCCAACTCATTGTCACGGAATAATAAATGTAACCAGTATCCAACTCGGTTCTATGTTCTTTGAACACGATTTCCTTGTCAGGAAACAATGTGTTACAGATATTAAGGCCCTTTATTCACGTATTCCTAGTGTTTGAAGCACTTTCTTAGATATTAACCTAGGTTATCATTGTGAATTGCCCGAGTTGGAGTCTCTCTCTTCCAGTGTCTCAAGCTTTTTCATTGTGAATTCTAATTTGGTAAAACAACCTTTTTTACAAATACACCAGCACTTTCAACATTATTACCACTTGACAGTCTATCCTACCTTTCACAGCGCTTTGGATACAAATTCTCAGTAATTCAAAATTCAGTAGAGATGTTCGGGTTCTAAAACGTATTCCAGGAGTTCTAGAGACACTCTGCCATTCCCCTGGTCTGTTGTTTTGAGCAATGAGACTTTTCATTTTAACACGGGTGTCATACCGGCTTTTTAAAGGCACAGTAAAACATTACTTGGAACCCTAGCCTGACTAACATTTTTATTTCATAGTGTTCTCAACACTTTCATACTATTCGATAGCTCTAGGAAAATGAGTTTTTCAGTGTTTCACCAAAACCTTTTCCCGAAAACGCCAATACTTTTGACGGGAAAAATAAATGTAAACAGTGTCACAATCACTTCTCAGCTGTTTGCACAAGATTTCCCAGTGACAAAATTGTGCTGTTCAGATACTCAGTCTATTGGAATATGTATTCCTATTGTGGGAAGCACATTTCTAAATATTTCCCTAGTCTGGAGTCGTAAGTTCTGAGTGCTACACACCAAATTGTCCAGTGATTGAAGCTCATTCATTGTGAATAGCCAACATTACTACACTGTGACCATAACCCTGTCCCTAACCCTCTAACCCAAACCCTAAACCTAGCCCACACCTGAGCCTGAACCCTACCTAGCCCAAAACCTTATCCTAACCCTAACCATGAACAGAGCCCCAATTCTCTAACCCTAATACCAGAACTAATCTCAATGACGTCATCACTCCCAGCTGGTCCCCTGGCCAAATCATTATCACCTGGGATCAATTAAGCCTGCCCACGTGGCCCCTCCCCCTTGGTGACGTCATCACATCCGGTTTAATAGCCTAACCAGGCTTCTTTCAAAATTGCCAACTCATTGTCACGGAATAATAAATGTAACCAGTATCCAACTCGGTTCTATGTTCTTTGAACACGATTTCCTTGTCAGGAAACAATGTGTTACAGATATTCAGGCCCTTTATTCACGTATTCCTAGTGTTTGAAGCAGTTTCTTAGATATTAACCTAGGTTATCATTGTGAATTTCCCGAGTTGGAGTCTCTCTCTTCCAGTGTCTCAAGCTTTTTCATTGTGAATTCTAATTTAGTAAAACAACCTTTTTTACAAATATACCAGCACTTTCAACATTATTACCACTTGACAGTCTATCCTACCTTTCACAGCGCTTTGGATACAAATTCTCAGTATTTCAAAATTCAGTAGAGATGTTCGGGTTCTAAAACATATTCCAGGAGTTCTAGAGACACTCTGCCATTCCCCTGGTCTGTTGTTTTGAGCAATGAGACTTTTCATTTTAACACGGGTGTCATACCGGCTTTTTAAAGGCACAGTAAAACATTACTTGGAACCCTAGCCTGACTAACATTTTTATTTCATAGTGTTCTCAACACTTTCATACTATTCGATAGCTCTAGGAAAATGAGTTTTTCAGTGTTTCACCAAAACCTTTTCCCGAAAACGCCAACTACTTTTGAAGGGAAAAATAAATGTAAACAGTGTCACAATCGCTTCTCAGCTGTTTGAACAAGATTTCCCAGTGACAAAATTGTGCTGTTCAGATACTCAGTCTATTGGAATATGTATTCCTATTGTGGGAAGCACATTTCTAAATATTTCCCTAGTCTGGAGTCGTAAGTTCTGAGTGCTACACACCAAATTGTCCAGTGATTGAAGCTCATTCATTGTGAATAGCCAACATTACTACACTGTGACCATAACCCTGTCCCTAACCCTCTAACCCAAACCCTAAACCTAGCCCACACCTGAGCCTGAACCCTACCTAGCCCAAAACCTTATCCTAACCCTAACCATGAACAGAGCCCCAATTCTGTAACCCTAATACCAGAACTAATCTCGATGACGTCATCACTCCCAGCTGGTCCCCTGGCCAAATCATTATCACCTGGGATCAATTAAGCCTGCCCACGTGGCCCCTCCCCCTTGGTGACGTCATCACATCCGGTTTAATAGCCTAACCAGGCTTCTTTCAAAATTGCCAACTCATTGTCACGGAATAATAAATGTAACCAGTATCCAACTCGGTTCTATGTTCTTTGAACAGGATTTCCTTGTCAGGAAACAATGTGTTACAGATATTAAGGCCCTTTATTCACGTATTCCTAGTGTTTGAAGCACTTTCTTAGATATTAACCTAGGTTATCATTGTGAATTGCCCGAGTTGGAGTCTCTCTCTTCCAGTGTCTCAAGCTTTTTCATTGTGAATTCTAATTTGGTAAAACAACCTTTTTTACAAATACACCAGCACTTTCAACATTATTACCACTTGACAGTCTATCCTACCTTTCACAGCGCTTTGGATACAAATTCTCAGTATTTCAAAATTCAGTAGAGATGTTCGGGTTCTAAAACGTATTCCAGGAGTTCTAGAGACACTCTGCCATTCCCCTGGTCTGTTGTTTTGAGCAATGAGACTTTTCATTTTAACACGGGTGTCATACCGGCTTTTTAAAGGCACAGTAAAACATTACTTGGAACCCTAGCCTGACTAACATTTTTATTTCATAGTGTTCTCAATACTTTCATACTGTTCGATAGCTCTAAGAAAATGAGTTTTTCAGTGTTTCACCAAAACCTTTTCCCGAAAACGCCAACTCCTTTTGACTGGAAAAATAAATGTAAACAGTGTCACACTCGCTTCTCAGCTGTTTGAACAAGATTTCCCAGTGACAAAATTGTGCTGTTCAGATACTCAGTCTATTGGAATATGTATTCCTATTGTGGGAAGCACATTTCTAAATATTTCCCTAGTCTGGAGTCGTAAGTTCTGAGTGCTACACACCAAATTGTCCAGTGATTGAAGCTCATTCATTGTGAATAGCCAACATTACTACACTGTGACCGTAACCCTGTCCCTAACCCTCTAACCCAAACCCTAAACCTAGCCCACACCTGAGCCTGAACCCTACCTACCCAAAACGTAATCCTAACCCTAACCATGAACAGAGCCCCAATTCTCTAACCCTAATACCAGAACTAATCTCGATGACGTTATCACTCCCAGCTGGTCCCCTGGCCAAATCATTATCACCTGGGATCAATTAAGCCTGCCCACGTGGCCCCTCCCCCTTGGTGACGTCATCACATCCGGTTTAATGGCCTAACCATGCTTCTTTCAAAATTGACAACTCATTGTCCCGGAATAATAAATGTAACCAGTATCCAACTCGGTTCTATGTTCTTTGAACACGATTTCCTTGTCAGGAAACAATGTGTTACAGATATTCAGGCCCTTTATTCATGTATTCCTAGTGTTTGAAGCACTTTCTTAGATATTAACCTAGGTTATCATTGTGAATTTCCTGAGTTGGAGTCTCTCTCTTCCAGTGTCTCAAGCTTTTTCATTGTGAATTCTAATTTAGTAAAACAACCTTTTTTACAAATATACCAGCACTTTCAACATTATTACCACTTGACAGTCTATCCTACCTTTCACAGCGCTTTGGATACAAATTCTCAGTATTTCAAAATTCAGTAGAGATGTTCGGGTTCTAAAACGTATTCCAGGAGTTCTAGAGACACTCTGCCATTCCCCTGGTCTGTTGTTTTGAGCAATGAGACTTTTCATTTTAACACGGGTGTCATACCGGATTTTAAAGGCACAGTAAAACATTACTTGGAACCCTAGCCTGACTAACATTTTTATTTCATAGTGTTCTCAATACTTTCATACTGTTCGATAGCTCTAGGAAAATGAGTTTTTCAGTGTTTCACCAAAACCTTTTCCCGAAAACGCCAACTCTTTTTTGACGGGAAAAATAAATGTAAACAGTGTCACACTCGCTTCTCAGCTGTTTGAACAAGATTTCCCAGTGACAAAATTGTGCTGATCAGATACTCAGTCTATTGGAATATGTATTCCTATTGTGGGAAGCACATTTCTAAATATTTCCCTAGTCTGGAGTCGTAAGTTCTGAGTGCTACACACCAAATTGTCCAGTGATTGAAGCTCATTCATTGTGAATAGCCAACATTACTACACTGTGAACATAACCCTGTCCCTAACACTCTAACCCAAACCCTAAACCTAGCCCACACCTGAGCCTGAACCCTACCTAGCCCAAAACCTTATCCTAACCCTAACCATGAACAGAGCCCCAATTCTCTAACCCTAATACCAGAACTAATCTCGATGACGTCATCACTCCCAGCTGGTCCCCTGGCCAAATCATTATCACCTGGGATCAATTTAGCCTGCCCACGTGGCCCCTCCCCCTTGGTGACGTCATCACATCCGGTTTAATGGCCTAACCAGGCTTCTTTCAAAATTGCCAACTCATTGTCCCGGAATAATAAATGTAACCAGTATCCAACTCGGTTCTATATTCTTTGAACACGATTTCCTTGTCAGGAAACAATGTGTTACAGATATTAAGGCCCTTTATTCACGTATTCCTAGTGTTTGAAGCACTTTCTTAGATATTAACCTAGGTTATCATTGTGAATTTCCCGAGTTGGAGTCTCTCTCTTCCAGTGTCTCAAGCTTTTTCATTGTGAATTCTAATTTGGTAAAACAACCTTTTTTATAAATACACCAGCACTTTCAACATTATTACCACTTGACAGTCTATCCTACCTTTCACAGCGCTTTGGATACAAATTCTCAGTATTTCAAAATTCAGTAGAGATGTTCGGGTTCTAAAACGTATTCCAGGAGTTCTAGAGACACTCTGCCATTCCCCTGGTCTGTTGTTTTGAGCAATGAGACTTTTCATTTTAACACGGGTGTCATACCGGCTTTTTAAAGGCACAGTAAAACATTACTTGGAACCCTAGCCTGACTAACATTTTTATTTCATAGTGCTCTCAATACTTTCATACTGTTCGATAGCTCTAGGAAAATGAGTTTTTCAGTGTTTCACCAAAACCTTTTCCCGAAAACGCCAACTCCTTTTGAAGGGAAAAATAAATGTAAACAGTGTCACACTCGCTTCTCAGCTGTTTGAACAAGATTTCCCAGTGACAAAATTGTGCTGTTCAGATATTCAGTCTATTAAAATATGTATTCCTGTTGTGTGAAGCACATTTCTAAATATTTCCCTAGTCTGGAGTCATAAGTTCTGAGTGCTACACACCAAATTGTCCAGTGATTGAAGCTCATTCATTGTGAATAGCCAACATTACTACACTGTGACCATAACCCTGTCCCTAACCCTCTCACCCAAACCCTAAACCTAGCCCACACCTGAGCCTGAACCCTACCTACGCAAAACGTATTCCTAACCCTAACCATGAACAGAGCCCCAATTCTCTAACCCTAATACCAGAACTAATCTCGATGACGTCATCACTCCCAGCTGGTCCCCTGGCCAAATCATTATCACCTGGGATCAATTAAGCCTGCCCACGTGGCCCCTGCCCCTCGGTGACGTCATCACATCCGTTTTAATGGCCTAACCAGGTGTCTTTCAAAATTGCCAACTCATTGTCCCGGAATAATAAATGTAACCAGTATCCAACTCGGTTCTATGTTCTTTGAACACGATTTCCTTGTCAGGAAACAATGTGTTACAGATATTAAGGCCCTTTATTCACGTATTCCTAGTGTTTGAAGCACTTTCTTAGATATTGACCTAGGTTATCATTGTGAATTTCCCGAGTTGGAGTCTCTCTCTTCCAGTGTCTCAAGCTTTTTCATTGTGAATTCTAATTTGGTAAAACAACCTTTTTTACAAATACACCAGCACTTTCAACATTATTACCACTTGACAGTCTATCCTACCTTTCACAGCGCTTTGGATACAAATTCTCAGTATTTCAAAATTCAGTAGAGATGTTCGGGTTCTAAAACGTATTCCAGGAGTTCTAGAGACACTCTGCCATTCCCCTGGTCTGTTGTTTTGAGCAATGAGACTTTTCATTTTAACACGGGTGTCATACCGGCTTTTTAAAGGCACAGTAAAACATTACTTGGAACCCTAGCCTGACTAACATTTTTATTTCATAGTGTTCTCAATACTTTCATACTGTTCGATAGCTCTAGGAAAATGAGTTTTTCAGTGTTTCACCAAAACCTTTTCCCGAAAACGCCAACTCCTTTTGACGGGAAAAATAAATGTAAACAGTGTCACACTTGCTTCTCAGCTGTTTGAACAAGATTTCCCAGTGACAAAATTGTGCTGTTCAGATACTCAGTCTATTGGAATATGTATTCGTATTGTGGGAAGCACATTTCTAAATATTTCCCTAGTCTGGAGTCGTAAGTTCTGAGTGCTACACACCAAATTGTCCAGTGATTGAAGCTCATTCATTGTGAATAGCCAACATTACTACACTGTGACCGTAACCCTGTCCCTATCCCTCTAACCCAAACCCTAAACCTAGCCCACACCTGAGCCTGAACCCTACCTAGCCCAAAACCTTATCCTAACCCTAACCATGAACAGAGCCCCAATTCTCTAACCCTAATACCAGAACTAATCTCGATGACGTCATCACATCCAGCTGGTCCCCTGGCCAAATCATTATCACCTGGGATCAATTAAGCCTGCCCACGTGGCCCCTCCCCCTTGGTGACGTCATCACATCCGGTTTAATGGCCTAACCAGGCTTCTTTCAAAATTGACAACTCATTGTCCCGGAATAATAAATGTAACCACTATCCAACTCGGTTCTATGTTCTTTGAACACGATTTCCTTGTCAGGAAACAATGTGTTACAGATATTCAGGCCCTTTATTCACGTATTCCTAGTGTTTGAAGCATTTTCTTAGATATTAACCTAGGTTATCATTGTGAATTTCCCGAGTTGGAGTCTCTCTCTTCCAGTGTCTCAAGCTTTTTCATTGTGAATTCTAATTTAGTAAAACAACCTTTTTTACAAATATACCAGCACTTTCAACATTATTACCACTTGACAGTCTATCCTACCTTTCACAGCGCTTTGGATACAAATTCTCAGTATTTCAAAATTCAGTAGAGATGTTCGGGTTCTAAAACGTATTCCAGGAGTTCTAGAGACACTCTGCCATTCCCCTGGTCTGTTGTTTTGAGCAATGAGACTTTTCATTTTAACACGGGTGTCATATCGGCTTTTTAAAGGCACAGTAAAACATTACTTGGAACCCTAGCCTGACTAACATTTTTATTTCATAGTGTTCTCAACACTTTCATACTATTCGATAGCTCTAGGAAAATGAGTTTTTCAGTGTTTCACCAAAACCTTTTCCCGAAAACGCCAACTACTTTTGAAGGGAAAAATAAATGTAAACAGTGTCACAATCGCTTCTCAGCTGTTTGAACAAGATTTCCCAGTGACAAAATTGTGCTGTTCAGATACTCAGTCTATTGGAATATGTATTCCTATTGTGGGAAGCACATTTCTAAATATTTCCCTAGTCTGGAGTCGTAAGTTCTGAGTGCTACACACCAAATTGTCCAGTGATTGAAGCTCATTCATTGTGAATAGCCAACATTACTACACTGTGACCTTAACCCTGTCCCTAACCCTCTAACCCAAACCCTAAACCTAGCCCACACCTGAGCCTGAACCCTACCTAGCCCAAAACCTTATCCTAACCCTAACCATGAACAGAGCCCCAATTCTCTAACCCTAATACCAGAACTAATCTCGATGACGTCATCACTCCCAGCTGGTCCCCTGGCCAAATCATTATCACCTGGGATCAATTAAGCCTGCCCACGTGGCCCCTCCCCCTTGGTGACGTCATCACATCCGGTTTAATGGCCTAACCAGGCTTCTTTCAAAATTGCCAACTCATTGTCACGGAATAATAAATGTAACCAGTATCCAACTCGGTTCTATGTTCTTTGAACACGATTTCCTTGTCAGGAAACAATGTGTTACAGATATTAAGGCCCTTTATTCACGTATTCCTAGTGTTTGAAGCACTTTCTTAGATATTAACCTAGGTTATCATTGTGAATTGCCCGAGTTGGAGTCTCTCTCTTCCAGTGTCTCAAGCTTTTTCATTGTGAATTCTAATTTGGTAAAACAACCTTTTTTACAAATACACCAGCACTTTCAACATTATTACCACTTGACAGTCTATCCTACCTTTCACAGCGCTTTGGATACAAATTCTCAGTATTTCAAAATTCAGTAGAGATGTTCGGGTTCTAAAACGTATTCCAGGAGTTCTAGAGACACTCTGCCATTCCCCTGGTCTGTTGTTTTGAGCAATGAGACTTTTCATTTTAACACGGGTGTCATACCGGCTTTTTAAAGGCACAGTAAAACATTACTTGGAAACCTAGCCTGACTAACATTTTTATTTCATAGTGTTCTCAATACTTTCATACTGTTCGATAGCTCTAAGAAAATGAGTTTTTCAGTGTTTCACCAAAACCTTTTCCCGAAAACGCCAACTTCTTTTGACTGGAAAAATAAATGTAAACAGTGTCACACTCGCTTCTCAGCTGTTTGAACAAGATTTCCCAGTGACAAAATTGTGCTGTTCAGATACTCAGTCTATTGGAATATGTATTCCTATTGTGGGAAGCACATTTCTAAATATTTCCCTTGTCTGGAGTCATAAGTTCTGAGTGCTACACACCAAATTGTCCAGTGATTGAAGCTCATTCATTGTGAATAGCCAACATTACTACACTGTGACCGTAACCCTGTCCCTAACCCTCTAACCCAAACCCTAAACCTAGCCCACACCTGAGCCTGAACCCTACCTACCCAAAACGTAATCCTAACCCTAACCATGAACAGAGCCCCAATTCTCTAACCCTAATACCAGAACTAATCTCGATGACGTCATCACTCCCAGCTGGTCCCTTGGCCAAATCATTATCACCTGGGATCAATTAAGCCTGCCCACGTGGCCCCTCCCCCTTGGTGACGTCATCACATCCGGTTTAATGGCCTAACCATGCTTCTTTCAAAATTGACAACTCATTGTCCCGGAATAATAAATGTAACCAGTATCCAACTCGGTTCTATGTTCTTTGAACACGATTTCCTTGTCAGGAAACAATGTGTTACAGATATTCAGGCCCTTTATTCACGTATTCCTAGTGTTTGAAGCACTTTCTTAGATATTAACCTAGGTTATCATTGTGAATTTCCCGAGTTGGAGTCTCTCTCTTCCAGTGTCTCAAGCTTTTTCATTGTGAATTCTAATTTAGTAAAACAACCTTTTTTACAAATATACCAGCACTTTCAACATTATTACCACTTGACAGTCTATCCTACCTTTCACAGCGCTTTGGATACAAATTCTCAGTATTTCAAAATTCAGTAGAGATGTTCGGGTTCTAAAACGTATTCCAGGAGTTCTAGAGACACTCTGCCATTCCCCTGGTCTGTTGTTTTGAGCAATGAGACTTTTCATTTTAACACGGGTGTCATACCGGCTTTTTAAAGGCACAGTAAAACATTACTTGGAACCCTAGCCTGACTAACATTTTTATTTCATAGTGTTCTCAACACTTTCATAGTATTCGATAGCTCTAGGAAAATGAGTTTTTCAGTGTTTCACCAAAACCTTTTCCCGAAAACGCCAACTCCTTTTGAAGGGAAAAATAAATGTAAACAGTGTCACAATCGCTTCTCAGCTGTTTGAACAAGATTTCCCAGTGACAAAATTGTGCTGTTCAGATACTCAGTCTATTGGAATATGTATTCCTATTGTGGGAAGCACATTTCTAAATATTTCCCTAGTCTGGAGTCGTAAGTTCTGAGTGCTACACACCAAATTGTCCAGTGATTGAAGCTCATTCATTGTGAATAGCCAACATTACTACACTGTGACCATAACCCTGTCCCTAACCCTCTAACCCATACCCTAAACCTAGCCCACACCTGAGCCTGAACCCTACCTAGCCCAAAACCTTATCCTAACCCTAACCATGAACAGAGCCCCAATTCTCTAACCCTAATACCAGAACTAATCTCGATGACGTCATCACTCCCAGCTGGTCCCCTGGCCAAATCATTATCACATGGGATCAATTAAGCCTGCCCACGTGGCCCCTCCCCCTTGGTGACGTCATCACATCCGGTTTAATGGCCTAACCAGGCTTCTTTCAAAATTGCCAACTCATTGTCACGGAATAATAAATGTAACCAGTATCCAACTCGGTTCTATGTTCTTTGAACACGATTTCCTTGTCAGGAAACAATGTGTTACAGATATTAAGGCCCTTTATTCACGTATTCCTAGTGTTTGAAGCACATTCTTAGATATTAACCTAGGTTATCATTGTGAATTTCCCGAGTTGGAGTCTCTCTCTTCCAGTGTCTCAAGCTTTTTCATTGTGAATTCTAATTTGGTAAAACAAACTTTTTTACAAATATACCAGCACTTTCAACATTATTACCACTTGACAGTCTATCCTACCTTTCACAGCGCTTTGGATACAAATTCTCAGTATTTAAAAATTCAGTAGAGATGTTCGGGTTCTAAAACGTATTCCAGGAGTTCTAGAGACACTCTGCCATTCCCCTGGTCTGTTGTTTTGAGCAATGAGACTTTTCATTTTAACACGGGTGTCATACCGGCTTTTTAAAGGCACAGTAAAACATTACTTGGAACCCTAGCCTGACTAACATTTTTATTTCATAGTGTTCTCAACACTTTCACACTATTCGATAGCTCTAGGAAAATGAGTTTTTCAGTGTTTCACCAAAACCTTTTCCCGAAAACGCCAACCCCTTTTCACGGGAAAAATTAATGTAAACAGTGTCACAATCACTTCTCAGCTGTTTGCACAAGATTTCCCAGTGACAAAATTGTGCTGTTCAGATACTCAGTCTATTGGAATATGTATTCCTATTGTGGGAAGCACATTTCTAAATATTTCCCTAGTCTGGAGTCGTAAGTTCTGAGTGCTACACACCAAATTGTCCAGTGATTGAAGCTCATTCATTGTGAATAGCCAACATTACTACACTGTGACCGTAACCCTGTCCCTAACCCTCTAACCCAAACCCTAAACCTAGCCCACACCTGAGCCTGAACCCTACCTAGCCCAAAACCTTATCCTAACCCTAACCATGAACAGAGCCCCAATTCTCTAACCCTAATACCAGAACTAATCTCGATGACGTCATCACTCCCAGCTGGTCCCCTGGCCAAATCATTATCACCTGGGATCAATTAAGCCTGCCCACGTGGCCCCTCCCCCTTGGTGACGTCATCACATCCAGTTTAATATCCTAACCAGGCTTCTTTCAAAATTGCCAACTCATTGTCACGGAATAATAAATGTAACCAGTATCCAACTCGGTTCTATGTTCTTTGAACAGGATTTCCTTGTCAGGAAACAATGTGTTACAGATATTAAGGCCCTTTATTCACGTATTCCTAGTGTTTGAAGCACTTTCTTAGATATTAACCTAGGTTATCATTGTGAATTGCCCGAGTTGGAGTCTCTCTCTTCCAGTGTCTCAAGCTTTTTCATTGTGAATTCTAATTTGGTAAAACAACCTTTTTTACAAATACACCAGCACTTTCAACATTATTACCACTTGACAGTCTATCCTACCTTTCACAGCGCTTTGGATACAAATTCTCAGTATTTCAAAATTCAGTAGAGATGTTCGGGTTCTAAAACGTATTCCAGGAGTTCTAGAGACACTCTGCCATTCCCCTGGTCTGTTGTTTTGAGCAATGAGACTTTTCATTTTAACACGGGTGTCATACCGGCTTTTTAAAGGCACAGTAAAACATTACCTGGAACCCTAGCCTGACTAACATTTTTATTTCATAGTGTTCTCAATACTTTCATACTGTTCGATAGCTCTAAGAAAATGAATTTTTCAGTGTTTCACCAAAACCTTTTCCCGAAAACGCCAACTCCTTTTGACGGGAAAAATAAATGTAAACAGTGTCACAATCGCTTCTCAGCTGTTTGAACAAGATTTCCCAGTGACAAAATTGTGCTGTTCAGATACTCAGTCTATTGGAATATGTATTCCTATTGTGGGAAGCACATTTCTAAATATTTCCCTAGTCTGGAGTCGTAAGTTCTGAGTGCTACACACCAAATTGTCCAGTGATTGAAGCTCATTCATTGTGAATAGCCAACATTACTACACTGTGACCGTAACCCTGTCCCTAACCCTCTAACCCAAACCCTAAACCTAGCCCACACCTGAGCCTGAACCCTACCTACCCAAAACGTAATCCTAACCCTAACCATGAACAGAGCCCCAATTCTCTAACCCTAATACCAGAACTAATCTCGATGACGTCATCACTCCCAGCTGGTCCCCTGGCCAAATCATTATCACCTGGGATCAATTAAGCCTGCCCACGTGGCCCCTCCCCCTTGGTGACGTCATCACATCCGGTTTAATGGCCTAACCATGCTTCTTTCAAAATTGACAACTCATTGTCCCGGAATAATAAATGTAACCAGTATCCAACTCGGTTCTATGTTCTTTGAACACGATTTCCTTGTCAGGAAACAATGTGTTACAGATATTCAGGCCCTTTATTCACGTATTCCTAGTGTTTGAAGCACTTTCTTAGATATTAACCTAGGTTATCATTGTGAATTTCCCGAGTTGGAGTCTCTCTCTTCCAGTGTCTCAAGCTTTTTCATTGTGAATTCTAATTTAGTAAAACAACCTTTTTTACAAATATACCAGCACTTTCAATATTATTACCACTTGACAGTCTATCCTACCTTTCACAGCGCTTTGGATACAAATTCTCAGTATTTCAAAATTCAGTAGAGATGTTCGGGTTCTAAAACGTATTCCAGGAGTTCTAGAGACACTCTGCCATTCCCCTGGTCTGTTGTTTTGAGCAATGAGACTTTTCATTTTAACACGGGTGTCATACCGGCTTTTTAAAGGCACAGTAAAACATTACTTGGAACCCTAGCCTGACTAACATTTTTATTTCATAGTGTTCTCAACACTTTCATACTATTCGATAGCTCTAGGAAAATGAGTTTTTCAGTGTTTCACCAAAACCTTTTCCCGAAAACGCCAACTCCTTTTGAAGGGAAAAATAAATGTAAACAGTGTCACAATCGCTTCTCAGCTGTTTGAACAAGATTTCCCAGTGACAAAATTGTGCTGTTCAGATACTCAGTCTATTGGAATATGTATTCCTATTGTGGGAAGCACATTTCTAAATATTTCCCTAGTCTGGAGTCGTAAGTTCTGAGTGCTACACACCAAATTGTCCAGTGATTGAAGCTCATTCATTGTGAATAGCCAACATTACTACACTGTGACCATAACCCTGTCCCTAACCCTCTAACCCAAACCCTAAACCTAGCCCACACCTGAGCCTGAACCCTACCTAGCCCAAAACCTTATCCTAACCCTAACCATGAACAGAGCCCCAATTCTCTAACCCTAATACGAGAACTAATCTCGATGACGTCATCACTCCCAGGTGGTCCCCTGGCCAAATCATTATCACCTGGGATCAATTAAGCCTCCCCACGTGGCCCCTCCCCCTTGGTGACGTCATCACATCCGGTTTAATGGCCTAACCAGGCTTCTTTCAAAATTGCCAACTCATTGTCACGGAATAATAAATGTAACCAGTATCCAACTCGGTTCTATGTTCTTTGAACACGATTTCCTTGTCAGGAAACAATGTGTTACAGATATTAAGGCCCTTTATTCACGTATTCCTAGTGTTTGAAGCACTTTCTTAGATATTAACCTAGGTTATCATTGTGAATTTCCCGAGTTGGAGTCTCTCTCTTCCAGTGTCTCAAGCTTTTTCATTGTGAATTCTAATTTGGTAAAACAACCTTTTTTACAAATATACCAGCACTTTCAACATTATTACCACTTGACAGTCTATCCTACCTTTCACAGCGCTTTGGATACAAATTCTCAGTATTTCAAAATTCAGTAGAGATGTTCGGGTTCTAAAACGTATTCCAGGAGTTCTAGAGACACTCTGCCATTCCCCTGGTCTGTTGTTTTGAGCAATGAGACTTTTCATTTTAACACGGGTGTCATACCGGCTTTTTAAAGGCACAGTAAAACATTACTTGGAACCCTAGCCTGACTAACATTTTTATTTCATAGTGTTCTCAACACATTCATACTATTCGATAGCTCTAGGAAAATGAGTTTTTCAGTGTTTCACCAAAACCTTTTCCCGAAAACGCCAACCCCTTTTGACGGGAAAAATTAATGTAAACAGTGTCACAATCACTTCTCAGCTGTTTGCACAAGATTTCCCAGTGACAAAATTGTGCTGTTCAGATACTCAGTCTATTGGAATATGTATTCCTATTGTGGGAAGCACATTTCTAAATATTTCCCTAGTCTGGAGTCGTAAGTTCTGAGTGCTACACACCAAATTGTCCAGTGATTGAAGCTCATTCATTGTGAATAGCCAACATTACTACACTGTGACCGTAACCCTGTCCCTAACCCTCTAACCCAAACCCTAAACCTAGCCCACACCTGAGCCTGAACCCTACCTAGCCCAAAACCTTATCCTAACCCTAACCATGAACAGAGCCCCAATTCTCTAACCCTAATACCAGAACTAATCTCGATGACGTCATCACTCCCAGCTGGTCCCCTGGCCAAATCATTATCACCTGGGATCAATTAAGCCTGCCCACGTGGCCCCTCCCCCTTGGTGACGTCATCACATCCAGTTTAATATCCTAACCAGGCTTCTTTCAAAATTGCCAACTCATTGTCACGGAATAATAAATGTAACCAGTATCCAACTCGGTTCTATGTTCTTTGAACAGGATTTCCTTGTCAGGAAACAATGTGTTACAGATATTAAGGCCCTTTATTCACGTATTCCTAGTGTTTGAAGCACTTTCTTAGATATTAACCTAGGTTATCATTGTGAATTGCCCGAGTTGGAGTCTCTCTCTTCCAGTGTCTCAAGCTTTTTCATTGTGAATTCTAATTTGGTAAAACAACCTTTTTTACAAATACACCAGCACTTTCAACATTATTACCACTTGACAGTCTATCCTACCTTTCACAGCGCTTTGGATACAAATTCTCAGTATTTCAAAATTCAGTAGAGATGTTCGGGTTCTAAAACGTATTCCAGGAGTTCTAGAGACACTCTGCCATTCCCCTGGTCTGTTGTTTTGAGCAATGAGACTTTTCATTTTAACACGGGTGTCATACCGGCTTTTTAAAGGCACAGTAAAACATTACTTGGAACCCTAGCCTGACTAACATTTTTATTTCATAGTGTTCTCAATACTTTCATACTGTTCGATAGCTCTAAGAAAATGAGTTTTTCAGTGTTTCACCAAAACCTTTTCCCGAAAACGCCAACTCCTTTTGACGGGAAAAATAAATGTAAACAGTGTCACAATCGCTTCTCAGCTGTTTGAACAAGATTTCCCAGTGACAAAATTGTGCTGTTCAGATACTCAGTCTATTGGAATATGTATTCCTATTGTGGGAAGCACATTTCTAAATATTTCCCTAGTCTGGAGTCGTAAGTTCTGAGTGCTACACACCAAATTGTCCAGTGATTGAAGCTCATTCATTGTGAATAGCCAACATTACTACACTGTGACCATAACCCTGTCCCTAACCCTCTAACCCAAACCCTAAACCTAGCCCACACCTGAGCCTGAACCCTACCTAGCCCAAAACCTTATCCTAACCCTAACCATGAGCAGAGCCCCAATTCTCTAACCCTAATACCAGAACTAATCTCGATGACGTCATCACTCCCAGGTGGTCCCCTGGCCAAATCATTATCACCTGGGATCAATTAAGCCTCCCCACGTGGCCCCTCCCCCTTGGTGACGTCATCACATCCGGTTTAATGGCCTAACCAGGCTTCTTTCAAAATTGCCAACTCATTGTCACGGAATAATAAATGTAACCAGTATCCAACTCGGTTCTATGTTCTTTGAACACGATTTCCTTGTCAGGAAACAATGTGTTACAGATATTAAGGCCCTTTATTCACGTATTCCTAGTGTTTGAAGCACTTTCTTAGATATTAACCTAGGTTATCATTGTGAATTTCCCGAGTTGGAGTCTCTCTCTTCCAGTGTCTCAAGCTTTTTCATTGTGAATTCTAATTTGGTAAAACAACCTTTTTTACAAATATACCAGCACTTTCAACATTATTACCACTTGACAGTCTATCCTACCTTTCACAGCGCTTTGGATACAAATTCTCAGTATTTCAAAATTCAGTAGAGATGTTCGGGTTCTAAAACGTATTCCAGGAGTTCTAGAGACACTCTGCCATTCCCCTGGTCTGTTGTTTTGAGCAATGAGACTTTTCATTTTAACACGGGTGTCATACCGGCTTTTTAAAGGCACAGTAAAACATTACTTGGAACCCTAGCCTGACTAACATTTTTATTTCATAGTGTTCTCAACACATTCATACTATTCGATAGCTCTAGGAAAATGAGTTTTTCAGTGTTTCACCAAAACCTTTTCCCGAAAACGCCAACCCCTTTTGACTGGAAAAATTAATGTAAACAGTGTCACAATCACTTCTCAGCTGTTTGCACAAGATTTCCCAGTGACAAAATTGTGCTGTTCAGATACTCAGTCTATTGGAATATGTATTCCTATTGTGGGAAGCACATTTCTAAATATTTCCCTAGTCTGGAGTCGTAAGTTCTGAGTGCTACACACCAAATTGTCCAGTGATTGAAGCTCATTCATTGTGAATAGCCAACATTACTACACTGTGACCGTAACCCTGTCCCTAACCCTCTAACCCAAACCCTAAACCTAGCCCACACCTGAGCCTGAACCCTACCTAGCCCAAAACCTTATCCTAACCCTAACCATGAACAGAGCCCCAATTCTCTAACCCTAATACCAGAACTAATCTCGATGACGTCATCACTCCCAGCTGGTCCCCTGGCCAAATCATTATCACCTGGGATCAATTAAGCCTGCCCACGTGGCCCCTCCCCCTTGGTGACGTCATCACATCCAGTTTAATATCCTAACCAGGCTTCTTTCAAAATTGCCAACTCATTGTCACGGAATAATAAATGTAACCAGTATCCAACTCGGTTCTATGTTCTTTGAACAGGATTTCCTTGTCAGGAAACAATGTGTTACAGATATTAAGGCCCTTTATTCACGTATTCCTAGTGTTTGAAGCACTTTCTTAGATATTAACCTAGGTTATCATTGTGAATTGCCCGAGTTGGAGTCTCTCTCTTCCAGTGTCTCAAGCTTTTTCATTGTGAATTCTAATTTGGTAAAACAACCTTTTTTACAAATACACCAGCACTTTCAACATTATTACCACTTGACAGTCTATCCTACCTTTCACAGCGCTTTGGATACAAATTCTCAGTATTTCAAAATTCAGTAGAGATGTTCGGGTTCTAAAACGTATTCCAGGAGTTCTAGAGACACTCTGCCATTCCCCTGGTCTGTTGTTTTGAGCAATGAGACTTTTCATTTTAACACGGGTGTCATACCGGCTTTTTAAAGGCACAGTAAAACATTACTTGGAACCCTAGCCTGACTAACATTTTTATTTCATAGTGTTCTCAATACTTTCATACTGTTCGATAGCTCTAAGAAAATGAGTTTTTCAGTGTTTCACCAAAACCTTTTCCCGAAAACGCCAACTCCTTTTGACGGGAAAAATAAATGTAAACAGTGTCACACTCGCTTCTCAGCTGTTTGAACAAGATTTCCCAGTGACAAAATTGTGCTGTTCAGATACTCAGTCTATTGGAATATGTATTCCTATTGTGGGAAGCACATTTCTAAATATTTCCCTAGTCTGGAGTCGTAAGTTCTGAGTGCTACACACCAAATTGTCCAGTGATTGAAGCTCATTCATTGTGAATAGCCAACATTACTACACTGTGACCGTAACCCTGTCCCTAACCCTCTAACCCAAACCCTAAACCTAGCCCACACCTGAGCCTGAACCCTACCTACCCAAAACGTAATCCTAACCCTAACCATGAACAGAGCCCCAATTCTCTAACCCTAATACCAGAACTAATCTCGATGACGTCATCACTCCCAGCTGGTCCCCTGGCCAAATCATTATCACCTGGGATCAATTAAGCCTGCCCACGTGGCCCCTCCCCCTTGGTGACGTCATCACATCCGGTTTAATGGCCTAACCATGCTTCTTTCAAAATTGACAACTCATTGTCCCGGAATAATAAATGTAACCAGTATCCAACTCGGTTCTATGTTCTTTGAACACGATTTCCTTGTCAGGAAACAATGTGTTACAGATATTCAGGCCCTTTATTCACGTATTCCTAGTGTTTGAAGCACTTGCTTAGATATTAACCTAGGTTATCATTGTGAATTTCCCGAGTTGGAGTCTCTCTCTTCCAGTGTCTCAAGCTTTTTCATTGTGAATTCTAATTTAGTAAAACAACCTTTTTTACAAATATACCAGCACTTTCAATATTATTACCACTTGACAGTCTATCCTACCTTTCACAGCGCTTTGGATACAAATTCTCAGTATTTCAAAATTCAGTAGAGATGTTCGGGTTCTAAAACGTATTCCAGGAGTTCTAGAGACACTCTGCCATTCCCCTGGTCTGTTGTTTTGAGCAATGAGACTTTTCATTTTAACACGGGTGTCATACCGGCTTTTTAAAGGCACAGTAAAACATTACTTGGAACCCTAGCCTGACTAACATTTTTATTTCATAGTGTTCTCAACACTTTCATACTATTCGATAGCTCTAGGAAAATGAGTTTTTCAGTGTTTCACCAAAACCTTTTCCCGAAAACGCCAACTCCTTTTGAAGGGAAAAATAAATGTAAACAGTGTCACAATCGCTTCTCAGCTGTTTGAACAAGATTTCCCAGTGACAAAATTGTGCTGTTCAGATACTCAGTCTATTGGAATATGTATTCCTATTGTGGGAAGCACATTTCTAAATATTTCCCTAGTCTGGAGTCGTAAGTTCTGAGTGCTACACACCAAATTGTCCAGTGATTGAAGCTCATTCATTGTGAATAGCCAACATTACTACACTGTGACCATAACCCTGTCCCTAACCCTCTAACCCAAACCCTAAACCTAGCCCACACCTGAGCCTGAACCCTACCTAGCCCAAAACCTTATCCTAACCCTAACCATGAACAGAGCCCCAATTCTCTAACCCTAATACCAGAACTAATCTCGATGATGTCATCACTCCCAGCTGGTCCCCTGGCCAAATCATTATCACCTGGGATCAATTAAGCCTGCCCACGTGGCCCCTCCCCCTTGGTGACGTCATCACATCCGGTTTAATGGCCTAACCAGGCTTCTTTCAAAATTGCCAACTCATTGTCACGGAATAATAAATGTAACCAGTATCCAACTCGGTTCTATGTTCTTTGAACACGATTTCCTTGTCAGGAAACAATGTGTTACAGATATTCAGGCCCTTTATTCACGTATTCCTAGTGTTTGAAGCACTTTCTTAGATATTAACCTAGGTTATCATTGTGAATTGCCCGAGTTGGAGTCTCTCTCTTCCAGTGTCTCAAGCTTTTTCATTGTGAATTCTAATTTGGTAAAACAACCTTTTTTACAAATATACCAGCACTTTCAACATTATTACCACTTGACAGTCTATCCTACCTTTCACAGCGCTTTGGATACAAATTCTCAGTATTTCAAAATTCAGTAGAGATGTTCGGGTTCTAAAACGTATTCCAGGAGTTCTAGAGACACTCTGCCATTCCCCTGGTCTGTTGTTTTGAGCAATGAGACTTTTCATTTTAACACGGGTGTCATACCGGCTTTTTAAAGGCACAGTAAAACATTACTTGGAACCCTAGCCTGACTAACATTTTTATTTCATAGTGTTCTCAACACATTCATACTATTCGATAGCTCTAGGAAAATGAGTTTTTCAGTGTTTCACCAAAACCTTTTCCCGAAAACGCCAACCCCTTTTGACGGGAAAAATTAATGTAAACAGTGTCACAATCACTTCTCAGCTGTTTGCACAAGATTTCCCAGTGACAAAATTGTGCTGTTCAGATACTCAGTCTATTGGAATATGTATTCCTATTGTGGGAAGCACATTTCTAAATATTTCCCTAGTCTGGAGTCGTAAGTTCTGAGTGCTACACACCAAATTGTCCAGTGATTGAAGCTCATTCATTGTGAATAGCCAACATTACTACACTGTGACCGTAACCCTGTCCCTAACCCTCTAACCCAAACCCTAAACCTAGCCCACACCTGAGCCTGAACCCTACCTAGCCCAAAACCTTATCCTAACCCTAACCATGAACAGAGCCCCAATTCTCTAACCCTAATACCAGAACTAATCTCGATGACGTCATCACTCCCAGCTGGTCCCCTGGCCAAATCATTATCACCTGGGATCAATTAAGCCTGCCCACGTGGCCCCTCCCCCTTGGTGACGTCATCACATCCAGTTTAATATCCTAACCAGGCTTCTTTCAAAATTGCCAACTCATTGTCACGGAATAATAAATGTAACCAGTATCCAACTGGGTTCTATGTTCTTTGAACAGGATTTCCTTGTCAGGAAACAATGTGTTACAGATATTAAGGCCCTTTATTCACGTATTCCTAGTGTTTGAAGCACTTTCTTAGATATTAACCTAGGTTATCATTGTGAATTGCCCGAGTTGGAGTCTCTCTCTTCCAGTGTCTCAAGCTTTTTCATTGTGAATTCTAATTTGGTAAAACAACCTTTTTTACAAATACACCAGCACTTTCAACATTATTACCACTTGACAGTCTATCCTACCTTTCACAGCGCTTTGGATACAAATTCTCAGTATTTCAAAATTCAGTAGAGATGTTCGGGTTCTAAAACGTATTCCAGGAGTTCTAGAGACACTCTGCCATTCCCCTGGTCTGTTGTTTTGAGCAATGAGACTTTTCATTTTAACACGGGTGTCATACCGGCATTTTAAAGGCACAGTAAAACATTACTTGGAACCCTAGCCTGACTAACATTTTTATTTCATAGTGTTCTCAATACTTTCATACTGTTCGATAGCTCTAAGAAAATGAGTTTTTCAGTGTTTCACCAAAACCTTTTCCCGAAAACGCCAACTCCTTTTGACGGGAAAAATAAATGTAAACAGTGTCACACTCGCTTCTCAGCTGTTTGAACAAGATTTCCCAGTGACAAAATTGTGCTGTTCAGATACTCAGTCTATTGGAATATGTATTCCTATTGTGGGAAGCACATTTCTAAATATTTCCCTAGTCTGGAGTCGTAAGTTCTGAGTGCTACACACCAAATTGTCCAGTGATTGAAGCTCATTCATTGTGAATAGCCAACATTACTACACTGTGACCGTAACCCTGTCCCTAACCCTCTAACCCAAACCCTAAACCTAGCCCACACCTGAGCCTGAACCCTACCTACCCAAAACGTAATCCTAACCCTAACCATGAACAGAGCCCCAATTCTCTAACCCTAATACCAGAACTATTCTCGATGACGTCATCACTCCCAGCTGGTCCCCTGGCCAAATCATTATCACCTGGGATCAATTAAGCCTGCCCACGTGGCCCCTCCCCCTTGGTGACGTCATCACATCCGGTTTAATGGCCTAACCATGCTTCTTTCAAAATTGACAACTCATTGTCCCAGAATAATAAATGTAACCAGTATCCAACTCGGTTCTATGTTCTTTGAACACGATTTCCTTGTCAGGAAACAATGTGTTACAGATATTCAGGCCCTTTATTCACGTATTCCTAGTGTTTGAAGCACTTTCTTAGATATTAACCTAGGTTATCATTGTGAATTTCCCGAGTTGGAGTCTCTCTCTTCCAGTGTCTCAAGCTTTTTCATTGTGAATTCTAATTTAGTAAAACAACCTTTTTTACAAATATACCAGCATTTTCAACTTTATTACCACTTGACAGTCTATCCTACCTTTCACAGCGCTTTGGATACAAATTCTCAGTATTTCAAAATTCAGTAGAGATGTTCGGGTTCTAAAACGTATTCCAGGAGTTCTAGAGACACTCTGCCATTCCCCTGGTCTGTTGTTTTGAGCAATGAGACTTTTCATTTTAACACGGGTGTCATACCGGCTTTTTAAAGGCACAGTAAAACATTACTTGGAACCCTAGCCTGACTAACATTTTTATTTCATAGTGTTCTCAACACTTTCATACTATTCGATAGGTCTAGGAAAATGAGTTTTTCAGTGTTTCACCAAAACCTTTTCCCGAAAACGCCAACTCCTTTTGACGGGAAAAATAAATGTAAACAGTGTCACACTCGCTTCTCAGCTGTTTGAACAAGATTTCCCAGTGACAAAATTGTGCTGTTCAGATACTCAGTCTATTGGAATATGTATTCCTATTGTGGGAAGCACATTTCTAAATATTTCCCTAGTCTGGAGTCGTAAGTTCTGAGTGCTACACACCAAATTGTCCAGTGATTGAAGCTCATTCATTGTGAATAGCCAACATTACTACACTGTGACCATAACCCTGTCCCTAACCCTCTAACCCAAACCCTAAACCTAGCCCACACCTGAGCCTGAACCCTACCTACCCAAAACGTAATCCTAACCCTAACCATGAACAGAGCCCCAATTCTCTAACCCTAATACCAGAACTAATCTCGATGACGTCATCACTCCCAGCTGGTCCCCTGGCCAAATCATTATCACCTGGGATCAATTAAGCCTGCCCACGTGGCCCCTCCCCCTTGGTGACGTCATCACATCCGGTTTAATGGCCTAACCATGCTTCTTTCAAAATTGACAACTCATTGTCCCGGAATAATAAATGTAACCAGTATCCAACTCGGTTCTATGTTCTTTGAACACGATTTCCTTGTCAGGAAACAATGTGTTACAGATATTCAGGCCCTTTATTCACGTATTCCTAGTGTTTGAAGCACTTTCTTAGATATTAACCTAGGTTATCATTGTGAATTTCCCGAGTTGGAGTCTCTCTCTTCCAGTGTCTCAAGCTTTTTCATTGTGAATTCTAATTTAGTAAAACAACCTTTTTTACAAATATACCAGCACTTTCAACATTATTACCACTTGACAGTCTATCCTACCTTTCACAGCGCTTTGGATACAAATTCTCAGTATTTCAAAATTCAGTAGAGATGTTCGGGTTCTAAAACGTATTCCAGGAGTTCTAGAGACACTCTGCCATTCCCCTGGTCTGTTGTTTTGAGCAATGAGACTTTTCATTTTAACACGGGTGTCATACCGGCTTTTTAAAGGCACAGTAAAACATTACTTGGAACCCTAGCCTGACTAACATTTTTATTTCATAGTGTTCTCAACACTTTCATACTATTCGATAGCTCTAGGAAAATGAGTTTTTAAGTGTTTCACCAAAACCTTTTCCCGAAAACGCCAACTCCTTTTGAAGGGAAAAATAAATGTAAACAGTGTCACAATCGCTTCTCAGCTGTTTGAACAAGATTTCCCAGTGACAAAATTGTGCTGTTCAGATACTCAGTCTATTGGAATATGTATTCCTATTGTGGGAAGCACATTTCTAAATATTTCCCTAGTCTGGAGTCGTAAGTTCTGAGTGCTACACACCAAATTGTCCAGTGATTGAAGCTCATTCATTGTGAATAGCCAACATTACTACACTGTGACCATAACCCTGTCCCTAACCCTCTAACCCAAACCCTAAACCTAGCCCACACCTGAGCCTGAACCCTACCTAGCCCAAAACCTTATCCTAACCCTAACCATGAACAGAGCCCCAATTCTCTAACCCTAATACCAGAACTAATCTCGATGACGTCATCAATCCCAGCTGGTCCCCTGGCCAAATCATTATCACCTGGGATCAATTAAGCCTGCCCACGTGGCCCCTCCCCCTTGGTGACGTCATCACATCCGGTTTAATAGCCTAACCAGGCTTCTTTCAAAATTGCCAACTCATTGTCACGGAATAATAAATGTAACCAGTATCCAACTGGGTTCTATGTTCTTTGAACAGGATTTCCTTGTCAGGAAACAATGTGTTACAGATATTAAGGCCCTTTATTCACGTATTCCTAGTGTTTGAAGCACTTTCTTAGATATTAACCTAGGTTATCATTGTGAATTGCCCGAGTTGGAGTCTCTCTCTTCCAGTGTCTCAAGCTTTTTCATTGTGAATTCTAATTTGGTAAAACAACCTTTTTTACAAATACACCAGCACTTTCAACATTATTACCACTTGACAGTCTATCCTACCTTTCACAGCGCTTTGGATACAAATTCTCAGTATTTCAAAATTCAGTAGAGATGTTCGGGTTCTAAAACGTATTCCAGGAGTTCTAGAGACACTCTGCCATTCCCCTGGTCTGTTGTTTTGAGCAATGAGACTTTTCATTTTAACACGGGTGTCATACCGGCTTTTTAAAGGCACAGTAAAACATTACTTGGAACCCTAGCCTGACTAACATTTTTATTTCATAGTGTTCTCAATACTTTCATACTGTTCGATAGCTCTAAGAAAATGAGTTTTTCAGTGTTTCACCAAAACCTTTTCCCGAAAACGCCAACTCCTTTTGACGGAAAAATAAATGTAAACAGTGTCACACTCGCTTCTCAGCTGTTTGAACAAGATTTCCCAGTGACAAAATTGTGCTGTTCAGATACTCAGTCTATTGGAATATGTATTCCTATTGTGGGAAGCACATTTCTAAATATTTCCCTAGTCTGGAGTCGTAAGTTCTGAGTGCTACACACCAAATTGTCCAGTGATTGAAGCTCATTCATTGTGAATAGCCAACATTACTACACTGTGACCGTAACCCTGTCCCTAACCCTCTAACCCAAACCCTAAACCTAGCCCACACCTGAGCCTGAACCCTACCTACCCAAAACGTAATCCTAACCCTAACCATGAACAGAGCCCCAATTCTCTAACCCTAATACCAGAACTATTCTCGATGACGTCATCACTCCCAGCTGGTCCCCTGGCCAAATCATTATCACCTGGGATCAATTAAGCCTGCCCACGTGGCCCCTCCCCCTTGGTGACGTCATCACATCCGGTTTAATGGCCTAACCATGCTTCTTTCAAAATTGACAACTCATTGTCCCAGAATAATAAATGTAACCAGTATCCAACTCGGTTCTATGTTCTTTGAACACGATTTCCTTGTCAGGAAACAATGTGTTACAGATATTCAGGCCCTTTATTCACGTATTCCTAGTGTTTGAAGCACTTTCTTAGATATTAACCTAGGTTATCATTGTGAATTTCCCGAGTTGGAGTCTCTCTCTTCCAGTGTCTCAAGCTTTTTCATTGTGAATTCTAATTTAGTAAAACAACCTTTTTTACAAATATACCAGCATTTTCAACTTTATTACCACTTGACAGTCTATCCTACCTTTCACAGCGCTTTGGATACAAATTCTCAGTATTTCAAAATTCAGTAGAGATGTTCGGGTTCTAAAACGTATTCCAGGAGTTCTAGAGACACTCTGCCATTCCCCTGGTCTGTTGTTTTGAGCAATGAGACTTTTCATTTTAACACGGGTGTCATACCGGCTTTTTAAAGGCACAGTAAAACATTACTTGGAACCCTAGCCTGACTAACATTTTTATTTCATAGTGTTCTCAACACTTTCATACTATTCGATAGGTCTAGGAAAATGAGTTTTTCAGTGTTTCACCAAAACCTTTTCCCGAAAACGCCAACTCCTTTTGACGGGAAAAATAAATGTAAACAGTGTCACACTCGCTTCTCAGCTGTTTGAACAAGATTTCCCAGTGACAAAATTGTGCTGTTCAGATACTCAGTCTATTGGAATATGTATTCCTATTGTGGGAAGCACATTTCTAAATATTTCCCTAGTCTGGAGTCGTAAGTTCTGAGTGCTACACACCAAATTGTCCAGTGATTGAAGCTCATTCATTGTGAATAGCCAACATTACTACACTGTGACCATAACCCTGTCCCTAACCCTCTAACCCAAACCCTAAACCTAGCCCACACCTGAGCCTGAACCCTACCTACCCAAAACGTAATCCTAACCCTAACCATGAACAGAGCCCCAATTCTCTAACCCTAATACCAGAACTAATCTCGATGACGTCATCACTCCCAGCTGGTCCCCTGGCCAAATCATTATCACCTGGGATCAATTAAGCCTGCCCACGTGGCCCCTCCCCCTTGGTGACGTCATCACATCCGGTTTAATGGCCTAACCATGCTTCTTTCAAAATTGACAACTCATTGTCCCGGAATAATAAATGTAACCAGTATCCAACTCGGTTCTATGTTCTTTGAACACGATTTCCTTGTCAGGAAACAATGTGTTACAGATATTCAGGCCCTTTATTCACGTATTCCTAGTGTTTGAAGCACTTTCTTAGATATTAACCTAGGTTATCATTGTGAATTTCCCGAGTTGGAGTCTCTCTCTTCCAGTGTCTCAAGCTTTTTCATTGTGAATTCTAATTTAGTAAAACAACCTTTTTTACAAATATACCAGCACTTTCAACATTATTACCACTTGACAGTCTATCCTACCTTTCACAGCGCTTTGGATACAAATTCTCAGTATTTCAAAATTCAGTAGAGATGTTCGGGTTCTAAAACGTATTCCAGGAGTTCTAGAGACACTCTGCCATTCCCCTGGTCTGTTGTTTTGAGCAATGAGACTTTTCATTTTAACACGGGTGTCATACCGGCTTTTTAAAGGCACAGTAAAACATTACTTGGAACCCTAGCCTGACTAACATTTTTATTTCATAGTGTTCTCAACACTTTCATACTATTCGATAGCTCTAGGAAAATGAGTTTTTAAGTGTTTCACCAAAACCTTTTCCCGAAAACGCCAACTCCTTTTGAAGGGAAAAATAAATGTAAACAGTGTCACAATCGCTTCTCAGCTGTTTGAACAAGATTTCCCAGTGACAAAATTGTGCTGTTCAGATACTCAGTCTATTGGAATATGTATTTCTATTGTGGGAAGCACAATTCTAAATATTTCCCTAGTCTGGAGTCGTAAGTTCTGAGTGCTACACACCAAATTGTCCAGTGATTGAAGCTCATTCATTGTGAATAGCCAACATTACTACACTGTGACCGTAACCCTGTCCCTAACCCTCTAACCCAAACCCTAAACCTAGCCCACACCTGAGCCTGAACCCTACCTACCCAAAACGTAATCCTAACCCTTACCATAAACAGAGCCCCAATTCTCTAACCCTAACACCAGAACTAATCTCGATGACGTCATCACTCCCAGCTGGTCCCCTGGCCAAATCATTATCACCTGGGATCAATTAAGCCTGCCCACGTGGCCCCTCCCCCTTGGTGACGTCATCACATCCGGTTTAATGGCCTAACCATGCTTCTTTCAAAATTGCCAACTCATTGTCCCGGAATAATAAATGTAACCAGTATCCAACTCGGTTCTATGTTCTTTGAACATTATTTCCTTGTCAGGAAACAATGTGTTACAGATATTCAGGCCCTTTATTCACGTATTCCTAGTGTTTGAAGCACTTTCTTAGATATTAACCTAGGTTATCATTGTGAATTTCCCGAGTTGGAGTCTCTCTCTTCCAGTGTCTCAAGCTTTTTCATTGTGAATTCTAATTTGGTAAAACAACCTTTTTTACAAATATACCAGCACTTTCAACATTATTACCACTTGACAGTCTATCCTACCTTTCACAGCGCTTTGGATACAAATTCTCAGTATTTCAAAATTCAGTAGAGATGTTCGGGTTCTAAAACGTATTCCAGGAGTTCTAGAGACACTCTGCCATTCCCCTGGTCTGTTGTTTTGAGCAATGAGACTTTCCATTTTAACACGGGTGTCATACCGGATTTTTAAAGGCACAGTAAAACATTACTTGGAACTCTAGCCTGACTAACATTTTTATTTCATAGTGTTCTCAACACTTTCATACTATTCGATAGCTCTAGGAAAATGAGTTTTTCAGTGTTTCACCAAAACCTTTTCCCGAAAACGCCAACTCGTTTTGACGGGAAAAATAAATGTAAACAGTGTCACACTCGCTTCTCAGCGTTTTGAAAAAGATTTCCCAGTGACAAAATTGTGCTGTTCAGATATTCAGTCTATTGGAATATGTATTCCTATTGTGTGAAGCACATTTCTAAATATTTCCCTAGTCTGGAGTCGTAAGTTCTGAGTGCTACACACCAAATTGTCCAGTGATTGAAGCTCATTCATTGTGAATAGCCAACATTACTACACTGTGACCTTAACCCTGTCCCTAACCCTCTAACCCAAACCCGAAACCTAGCCCACACCTGAGCCTGAACCCTACCTAGCCCAAAACCTTATCCTAACCCTAACCATGAACAGAGCCCCAATTCTCTAACCCTAATACCAGAACTAATCTCGATGACGTCATCACTCCCAGCGGGTCCCCTGGCCAAATCATTATCACCTGGGATCAATTAAGCCTGCCCACGTGGCCCCTCCCCCTTGGTGACGTCATCACATCCGGTTTAATGGCCTAACCAGGCCTCTTTCAAAATCGCCAACTCATTGTCCCGGAATAATAAATGTAAGCAGTATCCAACTCGGTTCTATGTTCTTTGAACAAGATTTCCTTGTCAGAAAACAATGTGTTACAGATATTAAGGCCCTTTATTCACGTATTCCTAGTGTTTGAAGCACTTTCTTAGATATTAACCTAGGTTATCATTGTGAATTTCCCGAGATGGAGTCTCTCTCTTCCAGTGTCTCAAGTTTTTCATTGTGAATTCTAATTTGGTAAAACAACCTTTTTTACAAATATACCAGCACTTTCAACATTATTACCACTTGACATTCTATCCAGCTTTCACAGCGCTTTGGATACAAATTCTCAGTATTTCAAAATTCAGTAGAGATGTTCGGGTTCTAAAACGTATTCCAGGAGTTCTAGAGACACTCTGCCATTCCCCTGGTCTGTTGTTTTGAGCAATGAGAATTTCATTTTAACACGGGTGTCATACCGGCTTTTTAAAGGCACAGTAAAACATTACTTGGAACCCTAGCCTAACTAACATTTTTATTTCGTAGTGTTCTCAATACTTTCATACTGTTCGATAGCTCTAGGAAAATGAGTTTTTCAGTGTTTACCAAAACCTTTTCCCGAAAACGCCAACTCCTTTTGACGGGAAAAATAAATGTAAACAGTGTCACACTCGCTTCTCAGCTGTTTGAACAAGATTTCCCAGTGACAAAATTGTGGTGTTCAGATATTCAGTCTATTGGAATATGTATTGCTATTGTGTGAAGCACGTTTCTAAATATTTCCCTACTCTGGAGTAGTAAGTTCTGAGTGCTACACACCAAATTGTCCAGTGATTGAAGCTCATTCATTGTGAATAGCCAACATTACTACACTGTGACCGTAACCCTGTCCCTAACCCTCTAACCCAAACCTTAAACCTAGCCCACACCTGAGCCTGAATCCTACCTAGCCCAAAACCTTATCCTAACCCTAACCATGAACAGAGCCCCACTTCTCTAACCCTAATACCAGAACTAATCTCGATGACGTCATCATTCCTAGCTGGTCCCCTGGCAAAATCATTATCACCTGGGAACAATTAAGCCTGCCCACGTGGCCCCTCCCCCTTGGTGACGTCATCACATCCGGTTTAATGGCCTAATCAGGCTTCTTTCAAAATCGCCAACTCATTGTCCTGGAATAATAAATGTAACCAGTATCCAACTCTTCTATGTTCTTTGAACACGATTTCCTTGTCAGAAAACAATGTGTTACAGATATTAAGGCCCTTTATTCACGTATTCCTAGTGTTTGAAGCACTTTCTTAGATATTAACCTAGGTTATCATTGTGAATTTCCCGAGATGGAGTCTCTCTCTTCCAGTGTCTCAAGCTTTTTCATTGTGAATTCTAATTTGGTAAAACAACCTTTTTTACAAATATACCAGCACTTTCAACATTATTACCACTTGACAGTCTATCCTACCTTTCACAGCGCTTTGGATACAAATTCTTAGTATTTCAAAATTCAGTAGAGATGTTCGGGTTCTAAAACTTATACCAGGAGTTCTAAAGACACTCTGCCATTCCCCTGGTCTGTTGTTTTGAGCAATGAGACTTTTCATTTTAAAACGGGTGTCATACCGGCTTTTTAAAGGCACAGTAAAACATTACTTGGAACCCTATCCTGACTAACATTTTTATTTCATAGTGTTCTCAATACTTTCATACTGTTCCATAGCTCTAAGAAAATGAGTTTTTCAGTGTTTCACCAAAACCTTTTCCCGAAAACGCCAACTCCTTTTGACGGGAAAAATAAATGTAAACAGTGTCACACTCGCTTCTCAGCTGTTTGAACAAGATTTCCCAGTGACAAAATTGTGCTGTTCAGATATTCAGTCTCTTGGAATATGTATTCCTATTGTGGGAAGCACATTTCTAAATATTTCCCTAGTCTGGAGTCGTAAGTTCTGAGTGCTACACACCAAATTGTCCAGTGATTGAAGCTCATTCATTGTGAATAGCCAACATTACTACACTGTGACCATAACCCTGTCCCTAACCCTCTAACCCAAACCCTAAACCTAGCCCACACCTGAGCCTGAACCCTACCTAGCCCAAAACCTTATCCTAACCCTAACCATGAACAGAGCCCCAATTCTCTAACCTAATACCAGAACTAATCTCGATGACGTCATCACTCCCAGCTGGTCCCCTGGCCAAATCATTATCACCTGGGATCAATTAAGCCTGCCCACGTGGCCCCTCCCCCTTGGTGACGTCATCACATCCGGTTTAATGGCCTAACCAGGCCTGTTTCAAAATCGCCAACTCATTGTCCGGGAATAATAAATGTAACCAGTATCCAACTCGGTTCTGTGTTCTTTGAACACGATTTCCTTGTCAGGAAACAATGTGTTACAGATATTCAGGCCCTTTATTCACGTATTCCTAGTGTTTGAAGCACTTTCTTAGATATTAACCTAGGTTATCATTGTGAATTTCCCGAGTTGGAGTCTCTCTCTTCCAGTGTCTCAAGCTTTTTCATTGTGAATTCTAATTTGGTAAAACAACCTTTTTTACAAATATACCAGCACTTTCAACATTATTACCACTTGACAGTCTATCCTACCTTTCACAGCGCTTTGGATACAAATTCTCAGTATTTCAAAATTCAGTAGAGATGTTCGGGTTCTAAAACGTATTCCAGGAGTTCTAGAGACACTCTGCCATTCCCCTGGTCTGTTGTTTTGAGCAATGAGACTTTTCATTTTAACACGGGTGTCATACCGGCTTTTTAAAGGCACAGTAAAACATTACTTGGAACCCTAGCCTGACTTACATTTTTATATCATAGTGTTCTCAACACTTTCATACTATTCGATAGCTCTAGGAAAATGAGTTTTTCAGTGTGTCACCAAAACCTTTTCCCGAAAACGCCACTCCTTTTGACGGGAAAAATAAATGTAAACAGTGTCACACTCGCTTCTCAGCTGTTTGAACAAGATTTCCCAGTGACAAAATTGTGCTGTTCAGATACTCAGTCTATTGGAATATGTATTCCTATTGTGGGAAGCACATTTCTAAATATTTCCCTAGTCTGGAGTCGTAAGTTCTGAGTGCTACACACCAAATTGTCCAGTGATTGAAGCTCATTCATTGTGAATAGCCAACATTACTACACTGTGACCGTAACCATTTCCCTAACCCTCTAACCCAAACCCTAAACCTAGCCCACACCTGAGCCTGAACCCTACCTACCCAAAACGTAATCCTAACCCTAACCATGAACAGAGCCCCAATTCTCTAACCCTAATACCAGAACTAATCTCGATGACGTCATCACTCCCAGCTGGTCCCCTGGCCAAATCATTATCACCTGGGATCAATTAAGCCTGCCCACGTGGCCCCTCCCCCTTGGTGACGTCATCACATCCGGTTTAATGGCCTAACCATGCTTCTTTCAAAATCGACAACTCATTGTCCCGGAATAATAAATGTAACCAGTATCCAACTCGGTTCTATGTTCTTTGAACATGATTTCCTTGTCAGGAAACAATGTGTTACAGATATTCAGGCCCTTTATTCACGTATTCCTAGTGTTTGAAGCACTTTCTTAGATATTAACCTAGGTTATCATTGTGAATTTCCCGAGTTGGAGTCTCTCTCTTCCAGTGTCTCAAGCTTTTTCATTGTGAATTCTAATTTGGTAAAACAACCTTTTTTACAAATATACCTGCACTTTCAACATTATTACCACTTGACAGTCTATCCTACCTTTCACAGCGCTTTGGATACAAATTCTCAGTATTTCAAAATTCAGTAGAGATGTTCGGGTTCTAAAACGTATTCCAGGAGTTCTAGAGACACTCTGCCATTCCCCTGGTCTGTTGTTTTGAGCAATGAGACTTTTCATTTTAACACGGGTGTCATACCGGATTTTTAAAGGCACAGTAAAACATTACTTGGAACCCTAGCCTGACTAACATTTTTATTTCATAGTGTTCTCAATACTTTCATACTGTTCGATAGCTCTAGGAAAATGAGTTTTTCAGTGTTTCACCAAAACCTTTTCCCGAAAACGCCAACTCCTTTTGACGGGAAAAATAAATGTAAACAGTGTCACACTCGCTTCTCAGCTGTTTGAACAAGATTTCCCAGTGACAAAATTGTGCTGTTCAGATATTCAGTCTCTTGGAATATGTATTCCTATTGTGGGAAGCACATTTCTAAATATTTCCCTAGTCTGGAGTCGTAAGTTCTGAGTGCTACACACCAAATTGTCCAGTGATTGAAGCTCATTCATTGTGAATAGCCAACATTACTACACTGTGACCGTAACCCTGTCCCTAACCCTCTAACCCAAACCCTAAACCTAGCCCACACCTGAGCCTGAACCCTACCTAGCCCAAAACCTTATCCTAACCCTAACCATGAACAGAGCCCCAATTCTCTAACCCTAATACCAGAACTAATCTCGCTGACGTCATCACTCCCAGCTGGTCCCCTGGCCAAATCATTATCACCTGGGATCAATTAAGCCTGCCCACGTGGCCCCTCCCCCTTGGTGACGTCATCACATCCGGTTTAATGGCCTAACCAGGCCTGTTTCAAAATCGCCAACTCATTGTCCGGGAATAATAAATGTAACCAGTATCCAACTCGGTTCTGTGTTCTTTGAACACGATTTCCTTGTCAGGAAACAATGTGTTACAGATATTCAGGCCCTTTATTCACGTATTCCTAGTGTTTGAAGCACTTTCTTAGATATTAACCTAGGTTATCATTGTGAATTTCCCGAGTTGGAGTCTCTCTCTTCCAGTGTCTCAAGCTTTTTCATTGTGAATTCTAATTTGGTAAAACAACCTTTTTTACAAATATACCAGCACTTTCAACATTATTACCACTTGACAGTCTATCCTACCTTTCACAGCGCTTTGGATACAAATTCTCAGTATTTCAAAATTCAGTAGAGATGTTCGGGTTCTAAAACGTATTCCAGGAGTTCTAGAGACACTCTGCCATTCCCCTGGTCTGTTGTTTTGAGCAATGAGACTTTTCATTTTAACACGGGTGTCATACCGGCTTTTTAAAGGCACAGTAAAACATTACTTGGAACCCTAGCCTGAATTACATTTTTATATCATAGTGTTCTCAACACTTTCATACTATTCGATAGCTCTAGGAAAATGAGTTTTTCAGTGTGTCACGAAAACCTTTTCCCGAAAACGCCACTCCTTTTGACGGGAAAAATAAATGTAAACAGTGTCACACTCGCTTCTCAGCTGTTTGAACAAGATTTCCCAGTGACAAAATTGTGCTGTTCAGATACTCAGTCTATTGGAATATGTATTCCTATTGTGGGAAGCACATTTCTAAATATTTCCCTAGTCTGGAGTCCTAAGTTCTGAGTGCTACACACCAAATTGTCCAGTGATTGAAGCTCATTCATTGTGAATAGCCAACATTACTACACTGTGACCGTAACCATTTCCCTAACCCTCTAACCCAAACCCTAAACCTAGCCCACACCTGAGCCTGAACCCTACCTATCCAAAACGTAATCCTAACCCTAACCATGAACAGAGCCCCAATTCTCTAACCCTAATACCAGAACTAATCTCGATGACGTCATCACTCCCAGCTGGTCCCCTGGCCAAATCATTATCACCTGGGATCAATTAAGCCTGCCCACGTGGCCCCTCCCCCTTGGTGACGTCATCACATCCGGTTTAATGGCCTAACCATGCTTCTTTCAAAATCGACAACTCATTGTCCGGGAATAATAAATGTAACCAGTATCCAACTCGGTTCTATGTTCTTTGAACATGATTTCCTTGTCAGGAAACAATGTGTTACAGATATTCAGGCCCTTTATTCACGTACTCCTAGTGTTTGAAGCACTTTCTTAGATATTAACCTAGGTTATCATTGTGAATTTCCCGAGTTGGAGTCTCTCTCTTCCAGTGTCTCAAGCTTTTTCATTGTGAATTCTAATTTGGTAAAACAACCTTTTTTACAAATATACCTGCACTTTCAACATTATTACCACTTGACAGTCTATCCTACCTTTCACAGCGCTTTGGATACAAATTCTCAGTATTTCAAAATTCAGTAGAGATGTTCGGGTTCTAAAACGTATTCCAGGAGTTCTAGAGACACTCTGCCATTCCCCTGGTCTGTTGTTTTGAGCAATGAGACTTTTCATTTTAACACGGGTGTCATACCGGCTTTTTAAAGGCACAGTAAAACATTACTTGGAACCCTAGCCTAACTAACATTTTTATTTCATAGTGTTCTCAATACTTTCATACTGTTCGATAGCTCTAGGAAAATGAGTTTTTCAGTGTTTCACCAAAACCTTTCCCGAAAACGCCAACTCCTTTTGACGGGAAAAATGAATGTAAACAGTGTCACACTCGCTTCTCAGCTGTTTGAACAAGATTTCCCAGTGACAATATTGTGCTGTTCAGATACTCAGTCTCTTGGAATATGTATTCCTATTGTGGGAAGCACATTTCTAAATATTTCCCTAGTCTGGAGTCGTAAGTTCTGAGTGCTACACACCAAATTGTCCAGTGATTGAAGCTCATTCATTGTGAATAGCCAACATTACTACACTGTGACCGTAACCCTGTCCCTAACCCTCTAACGCAAACCCTAAACCTAGCCCACACCTGAGCCTGAACCCTACCTACCCAAAACGTAATCCTAACCCTAACCATGAACAGAGCCCCAATTCTCTAACCCTAATACCAGAACTAATCTCGCTGACGTCATCACTCCCAGCTGGTCCATGGCCAAATCATTATCACCTGGGATCAATTAAGCCTGCCCACGTGGCCCCTCCCCCTTGGTGACGTCATCACATCCGGTTTAATGGCCTAACCAGGCCTGTTTCAAAATCGCCAACTCATTGTCCGGGAATAATAAATGTAACCAGTATCCAACTCGGTTCTGTGTTCTTTGAACACGATTTCCTTGTCAGGAAACAATGTGTTACAGATATTCAGGCCCTTTATTCACGTATTCCTAGTGTTTGAAGCACTTTCTTAGATATTAACCTAGGTTATCATTGTGAATTTCCCGAGTTGGAGTCTCTCTCTTCCAGTGTCTCAAGCTTTTTCATTGTGAATTCTAATTTGGTAAAACAACCTTTTTTACAAATACACCAACACTTTCAACATTATTACCACTTGACAGTCTATCCTACCTTTCACAGCGCTTTGGATACAAATTCTCAGTATTTCAAAATTCAGTAGAGATGTTCGGGTTCTAAAACGTATTCCAGGAGTTCTAGAGACACTCTGCCATTCCCCTGGTCTGTTGTTTTGAGCAATGAGACTTTTCATTTTAACACGGGTGTCATACCGGATTTTTAAAGGCACAGTAAAACATTACTTGGAACCCTAGCCTGACTAACATTTTTATTTCATAGTGTTCTCAATACTTTCATGCTGTTCGATAGCTCTAGGAAAATGAGTTTTTCAGTGTTTCACCAAAACCTTTTCCCGAAAACGCCAACTCCTTTTGACGGGAAAAATAAATGTAAACAGTGTCACACTCGATTCTCAGCTGTTTGAACAAGATATCCCAGTGACAAAATTGTGCTGATCAGATACTCAGTCTATTGGAATATGTATTCCTATTGTGGGAAGCACATTTCTAAATATTTCCCTAGTCTGGAGTCGTAAGTTCTGAGTGCTACACACCAAATTGTCCAGTGATTAAAGCTCATTCATTGTGAATAGCCAACATTACTACACTGTGACCGTATCCCTGTCCCTAACCCTCTAACCCAAACCCTAAACCAAGCCCACACCTGAGCCTGAACCCTACCTAGCCCAAAACCTTATCCTAACCCTAACCATGAACAGAGCCCCAATTCTCTAACCCTAATATCAGAACTAATCTCGATGACGACATCACTCCCAGCTGGTCCCCTGGCCAAATCATTATCACCTGGGATCAATTAAGCCTGCCCACGTGGCCCCTCCCCCTTGGTGACGTCATCACATCTGGATTAATGGCCTAACCAGGCCTGTTTCAAAATCGCCAACTCATTGTCCGGGAATAATAAATGTAACCAGTATCCAACTCGGTTCTGTGTTCTTTGAACACGATTTCCTTGTCAGGAAACAATGTGTTACAGATATTCAGGCCCTTTATTCACGTATTCCTAGTGTTTGAAGCACTTTCTTAGATATTAACCTAGGTTATCATTGTGAATTTCCCGAGTTGGAGTCTCTCTCTTCCAGTGTCTCAAGCTTTTTCATTGTGAATTCTAATTTGGTAAAACAACCTTTTTTACAAATATACCAGCACTTTCAACATTATTACCACTTGACAGTCTATCCTACCTTTCACAGCGCTTTGGATACAAATTCTCAGTATTTCAAAATTCAGTAGAGATGTTCGGGTTCTAAAACGTATTCCAGGAGTTCTAGAGACACTCTGCCATTCCCCTGGTCTGTTGTTTTGAGCAATGAGACTTTTCATTTTAACACGGGTGTCATACCGGCTTTTTAAAGGCACAGTAAAACATTACTTGGAACCCTAGCCTGAATTACATTTTTATATCATAGTGTTCTCAACACTTTCATACTATTCGATAGCTCTAGGAAAATGAGTTTTTCAGTGTGTCACCAAAACCTTTTCCCGAAAACGCCACTCCTTTTGACGGGAAAAATAAATGTAAACAGTGTCACACTCGCTTCTCAGCTGTTTGAACAAGATTTCCCAGTGACAAAATTGTGCTGCTCAGATACTCAGTCTATTGGAATATGTATTCCTATTGTGGGAAGCACATTTCTAAATATTTCCCTAGTCTGGAGTCCTAAGTTCTGAGTGCTACACACCAAATTGTCCAGTGATTGAAGCTCATTCATTGTGAATAGCCAACATTACTACACTGTGACCGTAACCATTTCCCTAACCCTCTAACCCAAACCCTAAACCTAGCCCACACCTGAGCCTGAACCCTACCTATCCAAAACGTAATCCTAACCCTAACCATGAACAGAGCCCCAATTCTCTAACCCTAATACCAGAACTAATCTCGATGACGTCATCACTCCCAGCTGGTCCCCTGGCCAAATCATTATCACCTGGGATCAATTAAGCCTGCCCACGTGGCCCCTCCCCCTTGGTGACGTCATCACATCCGGTTTAATGGCCTAACCATGCTTCTTTCAAAATCGACAACTCATTGTCCGGGAATAATAAATGTAACCAGTATCCAACTCGGTTCTATGTTCTTTGAACATGATTTCCTTGTCAGGAAACAATGTGTTACAGATATTCAGGCCCTTTATTCACGTACTCCTAGTGTTTGAAGCACTTTCTTAGATATTAACCTAGGTTATCATTGTGAATTTCCCGAGTTGGAGTCTCTCTCTTCCAGTGTCTCAAGCTTTTTCATTGTGAATTCTAATTTGGTAAAACAACCTTTTTTACAAATATACCTGCACTTTCAACATTATTACCACTTGACAGTCTATCCTACCTTTCACAGCGCTTTGGATACAAATTCTCAGTATTTCAAAATTCAGTAGAGATGTTCGGGTTCTAAAACGTATTCCAGGAGTTCTAGAGACACTCTGCCATTCCCCTGGTCTGTTGTTTTGAGCAATGAGACTTTTCATTTTAACACGGGTGTCATACCGGATTTTTAAAGGCACAGTAAAACATTACTTGGAACCCTAGCCTGACTAACATTTTTATTTCATAGTGTTCTCAATACTTTCATACTGTTCGATAGCTCTAGGAAAATGAGTTTTTCAGTGTTTCACCAAAACCTTTTCCCGAAAACGCCAACTCCTTTTGACGGGAAAAATAAATGTAAACAGTGTCACACTTGCTTCTCAGCTGTTTGAACAAGATTTCCCAGTGACAAAATTGTGCTGTTCAGATACTCAGTCTATTGGAATATGTATTCCTATTGTGGGAAGCACATTTCTAAATATTTCCCTAGTCTGGAGTCTTAAGTTCTGAGTTCTACACACCAAATTGTCCAGTGATTGAAGCTCATTCATTGTGAATAGCCAACATTACTACACTGTGACCGTAACCCTGTCCCTAACCCTCTAACCCAAACCCTAAACCTAGCCCACACCTGAGCCTGAACCCTACATACCCAAAACGTAATCCTAACCCTAACCATGAACAGAGCCCCAATTCTCTAACCCTAATACCAGAACTAATCTCGCTGACGTCATCACTCCCAGCTGGTCCATGGCCAAATCATTATCACCTGGGATCAATTAAGCCTGCCCACGTGGCCCCTCCCCCTTGGTGACGTCATCACATCCGGTTTAATGGCCTAACCAGGCCTGTTTCAAAATCGCCAACTCATTGTCCGGGAATAATAAATGTAACCAGTATCCAACTCGGTTCTGTGTTCTTTGAACACGATTTCCTTGTCAGGAAACAATGTGTTACAGATATTCAGGCCCTTTATTCACGTATTCCTAGTGTTTGAAGCACTTTCTTAGATATTAACCTAGGTTATCATTGTGAATTTCCCGAGTTGGAGTCTCTCTCTTCCAGTGTCTCAAGCTTTTTCATTGTGAATTCTAATTTGGTAAAACAACCTTTTTTACAAATACACCAACACTTTCAACATTATTACCACTTGACAGTCTATCCTACCTTTCACAGCGCTTTGGATACAAATTCTCAGTATTTCAAAATTCAGTAGAGATGTTCGGGTTCTAAAACGTATTCCAGGAGTTCTAGAGACACTCTGCCATTCCCCTGGTCTGTTGTTTTGAGCAATGAGACTTTTCATTTTAACACGGGTGTCATACCGGCTTTTTAAAGGCACAGTAAAACATTACTTGGAATCCTAGCCTAACTAACATTTTTATTTCATAGTGTTCTCAATACTTTCATACTGTTCAATAGCTCTAGGAAAATGAGTTTTTCAGTGTTTCACCAAAACCTTTTCCCGAAAACGCCAACTCCTTTTAACGGGAAAAATAAATGTAAACAGTGTCACACTCGCTTCTCAGCGTTTTGAAAAAGATTTCCCAGTGACAAAATTGTGCTGTTCAGATATTCAGTCTATTGGAATATGTATTCCTATTGTGTGAAGCACATTTCTAAATATTTCCCTAGTCTGGAGTCGTAAGTTCTGAGTGCTACACACCAAATTGTCCAGTGATTGAAGCTCATTCATTGTGAATAGCCAACATTACTACACTGTGACCATAACTCTGTCCCTAACCCTCTAACCCAAACCCTAAACCTAGCCCACACCTGAGCCTGAACCCTACCTAGCCCAAAACCTTATCCTAACCCTAACCATGAACAGAGCCCCAATTCTCTAACCCTAATACCAGAACTAATCTCGATGACGTCATCACTCCCAGCTGGTCCCCTGGCCAAATCATTATCACCTGGGATCAATTAAGCCTGGCCACGTGGCCCCTCCCCCTTGGTGACGTCATCACATCTGGTTTAATGGCCTAACCAGGCCTGTTTCAAAATCGCCAACTCATTGTCCGGGAATAATAAATGTAACCAGTATCCTACTGGGTTCTATGTTCTTTGAACACGATTTCCTTGTCAGAAAACAATGTGTTACAGATATTAAGGCCCTTTATTCACGTATTCCTAGTGTTTGAAGCACTTTCTTAGATATTAACCTAGGTTATCATTGTGAATTTCCCGAGTTGGAGTCTCTCTCTTCCAGTGTCTCAAGTTTTTCATTGTGAATTCTAATTTGGTAAAACAACCTTTTTTACAAATATACCAGCACTTTCAACATTATTACCACTTGACATTCTATCCAGCTTTCACAGCGCTTTGGATACAAATTCTCAGTATTTCAAAATTCAGTAGAGATGTTCGGGTTCTAAAACGTATTCCAGGAGTTCTAGAGACACTCTGCCATTCCCCTGGTCTGTTGTTTTGAGCAATGAGAATTTCATTTTAACACGGGTGTCATACCGGCTTTTTAAAGGCACAGTAAAACATTACTTGGAACCCTAGCCTAACTAACATTTTTATTTCGTAGTGTTCTCAATACTTTCATACTGTTCGATAGCTCTAGGAAAATGAGTTTTTCAGTGTTTACCAAAACCTTTTCCCGAAAACGCCAACTCCTTTTGACGGGAAAAATAAATGTAAACAGTGTCACACTCGCTTCTCAGCTGTTTGAACAAGATTTCCCAGTGACAAAATTGTGGTGTTCAGATATTCAGTCTATTGGAATATGTATTGCTATTGTGTGAAGCACGTTTCTAAATATTTCCCTACTCTGGAGTAGTAAGTTCTGAGTGGTACACACCAAATTGTCCAGTGATTGAAGCTCATTCATTGTGAATAGCCAACATTACTACACTGTGACCGTAACCCTGTCCCTAACCCTCTAACCCAAACCCTAAACCTAGCCCACACCTGACCCTGAATCCTACCTAGCCCAAAACCTTATCCTAACCCTAACCATGAACAGAGCCCCACTTCTCTAACCCTAATACCAGAACTAATCTCGATGACGTCATCATTCCTAGCTGGTCCCCTGGCCAAATCATTATCACCTGGGAACAATTAAGCCTGCCCACGTGGCCCCTCCCCCTTGGTGACGTCATCACATCCGGTTTAATGGCCTAATCAGGCTTCTTTCAAAATTGACAACTCATTGTCCCGGAATAATAAATGTAACCAGTATCCAACTGGGTTCTATGTTCTTTGAACACGATTTCCTTGTCAGAAAACAATGTGTTACAGATATTAAGGCCCTTTATTCCCGTATTCCTAGTGTTTGAAGCACTTTCTTAGATATTAACCTAGGTTATCATTGTGAATTTCCCGAGATGGAGTCTCTCTCTTCCAGTGTCTCAAGCTTTTTCATTGTGAATTCTAATTTGGTAAAACAACCTTTTTTACAAATATACCAGCACTTTCAACATTATTACCATTTGACAATCTATCCTACCTTTCACAGCGCTTTGGATACAAATTCTCAGTATTTCAAAATTCAGTAGAGATGTTCGGGTTCTAAAACGTATTCCAAGAGTTCTAGAGACACTCTGCCATTCCCCTGGTCTGTTGTTTTGAGCAATGAGACTTTTCATTTTAACACGGGTGTCATACCGGCTTTTTAAAGGCACAGTAAAACATTACTTGGAACCCTAGCCTGACTAACATTTTTATTTCATAGTGTTCTCAACACATTCATACTATTCGATAGCTCTAGGAAAATGAGTTTTTCAGTGTTTCACCAAAACCTTTTCCCGAAAACGCCAACTCCTTTTGACGGGAAAAATAAATGTAAACAGTGTCACACTCGCTTCTCAGCTGTTTGAACAAGATTTCCCAGTGACAAAATTGTGCTGTTCAGATACTCAGTCTATTGGAATATGTATTCCTATTGTGGGAAGCACATTTCTAAATATTTCCCTAGTCTGGAGTCGTAAGTTCTGAGTGCTCCACACCAAATTGTCCAGTGATTGAAGCTCATTCATTGTGAATAGCCAACATTACTACACTGTGACCGTAACCCTGTCCCTAACCCTCTAACCCAAACCCTAAACCTAGCCCACACCTGAGCCTGAACCCTACCTACCCAAAACGTAATCCTAACCCTAACCATGAACAGAGCCCCAATTCTCTAACCCTAATACCAGAACTAATCTAGATGACGTCATCACTCCCGGCTGGTCCCCTGGCCAAATCATTATCACCTGGGATCAATTAAGCCTGCCCACGTGGCCCCTCCCCCTTGGTGAGGTCATCACATCCGGTTTAATGGCCTAACCACGCTTCTTTCAAAATTGACAACTCATTGTCCCGGAATAATAAATGTAGCCAGTATCCAACTCGGTTCTATGTTCTTTGAACACGATTTCCTTGTCAGGAAACAATGTGTTACAGATATTAAGGCCCTTTATTCACTTATTCCTAGTGTTTGAAGCACTTTCTTAGATATTAACCTAGGTTATCATTGTGAATTTCCCTAGTTGGAGTCTCTCTCTTCCAGTGTCTCAAGCTTTTTCATTGTGAATTCTAATTTGGTAAAACAACCTTTTTTACAAATATACCAGCACTTTCAACATTATTACCACTTGACAGTCTATCCTACCTTTCACAGCGCTTTGGATACAAATTCTCAGTATTTCAAAATTCAGTAGAGATGTTCGGGTTCTAAAACTTATACCAGGAGTTCTAAAGACACTCTGTCATTCCCCTGGTCTGTTGTTTTGAGCCATGAGACTTTTCATTTTAAAACGGGTGTCATACCGGCTTTTTAAAGTCACAGTAAAACATTACTTGGAACCCTATCCTGACTAACATTTTTATTTCATAGTGTTCTCAATACTTTCATACTGTTCCATAGCTCTAAGAAAATGAGTTTTTCAGTGTTTCACCAAAACCTTTTCCCGAAAACGCCAACTCCTTTTGACGGGAAAAATAAATGTAAACAGTGTCACAATCGCTTCTCAGCTGTTTGAACAAATTTCCCAGTGACAAAATTGTGCTGTTCAGATACTCAGTCTCTTGGAATATGTATTCCTATTGTGGGAAGCACATTTCTAAATATTTCCCTAGTCTGGAGTCGTAAGTTCTGAGTGCTACACACCAAATTGTCCAGTGATTGAAGCTCATTCATTGTGAATAGCCAACATTACTACACTGTGACCATAACTCTGTCCCTAACCCTCTAACCCAAACCCTAAACCTAGCCCACACCTGAGCCTGAACCCTACCTAGCCCAAAACCTTATCCTAACCCTAACCATGAACAGAGCCCCAATTCTCTAACCCTAATACCAGAACTAATCTCGATGACGTCATCACTCCCAGCTGGTCCCCTGGCCAAATCATTATCACCTGGGATCAATTAAGCCTGGCCACGTGGCCTCTCCCCCTTGGTGACGTCATCACATCTGGTTTAATGGCCTAACCAGGCCTGTTTCAAAATCGCCAACTCATTGTCCGGGAATAATAAATGTAACCAGTATCCTACTGGGTTCTATGTTCTTTGAACACGATTTCCTTGTCAGAAAACAATGTGTTACAGATATTAAGGCCCTTTATTCACGTATTCCTAGTGTTTGAAGCACTTTCTTAGATATTAACCTAGGTTATCATTGTGAATTTCCCGAGATGGAGTCTCTCTCTTCCAGTGTCTCAAGTTTTTCATTGTGAATTCTAATTTGGTAAAACAACCTTTTTTACAAATATACCAGCACTTTCAACATTATTACCACTTGACATTCTATCCAGCTTTCACAGCGCTTTGGATACAAATTCTCAGTATTTCAAAATTCAGTAGAGATGTTCGGGTTCTAAAACGTATTCCAGGAGTTCTAGAGACACTCTGCCATTCCCCTGGTCTGTTGTTTTGAGTAATGAGAATTTCATTTTAACACGGGTGTCATACCGGCTTTTTAAAGGCACAGTAAAACATTACTTGGAACCCTAGCCTAACTAACATTTTTATTTCGTAGTGTTCTCAATACTTTCATACTGTTCGATAGCTCTAGGAAAATGAGTTTTTCAGTGTTTACCAAAACCTTTTCCCGAAAACGCCAACTCCTTTTGACGGGAAAAATAAATGTAAACAGTGTCACACTCGCTTCTCAGCTGTTTGAACAATATTTCCCAGTGACAAAATTGTGGTGTTCAGATATTCAGTCTATTGGAATATGTATTGCTATTGTGTGAAGCACGTTTCTAAATATTTCCCTACTCTGGAGTAGTAAGTTCTGAGTGCTACACACCAAATTGTCCAGTGATTGAAGCTCATTCATTGTGAATAGCCAACATTACTACACTGTGACCGTAACCCTGTCCCTAACCCTCTAACCCAAACCCTAAACCTAGCCCACACCTGAGCCTGAATCCTACCTAGCCCAAAACCTTATCCTAACCCTAACCATGAACAGAGCCCCACTTCTCTAACCCTAATACCAGAACTAATCTCGATGACGTCATCATTCCTAGCTGGTCCCCTGGCCAAATCATTATCACCTGGGAACAATTAAGCCTGCCCACGTGGCCCCTCCCCCTTGGTGACGTCATCACATGCGGTTTAATGGCCTAATCAGGCTTCTTTCAAAATCGCCAACTCATTGTCCCGGAATAATAAATGTAACCAGTATCCAACTCGGTTCTATGTTCTTTGAACACGATTTCCTTGTCAGAAAACAATGTGTTACAGATATTAAGGCCCTTTATTCACGTATTCCTAGTGTTTGAAGCACTTTCTTAGACATTAACCTCGGTTATCATTGTGAATTTCCCGACTTGGAGTCTCTCTCTTCCAGTGTCTCAAGGTTTTCATTGTGAATTCTAATTTGGTAAATCAACCTTTTTTACAAATATACCAGCACTTTCAACATTATTACCATTTGACAGTCTATCCTACCTTTCACAGCGCTTTGGATACAAATTCTCAGTATTTCAAAATTCAGTAGAGATGTTCGGGTTCTAAAACGTATTCCAGGAGTTCTAGAGACACTCTGCCATTCCCCTGGTCTGTTGTTTTGAGCAATGAGACTTTTCATTTTAACACGGGTGTCATACCGGCTTTTTAAAGGCACAGTAAAACATTACTTGGAACCCTAGCCTGACTGACATTTTTATTTCATAGTGTTCTCAACACATTCATACTATTCGATAGCTCTAGGAAAATGAGTTTTTCAGTGTTTCACCAAAACCTTTTCCCGAAAACGCCAAATCCTTTTGACGGAAAAATAAATGTAAACAGTGTCACACTCGCTTCTCAGCTGTTTGAACAAGATTTCCCAGTGACAAAATTGTGCTGTTCAGATACTCAGTCTATTGGAATATGTATTCCTACTGTGGGAAGCACATTTCTAAATATTTCCCTAGTCTGGAGTCATAAGTTCTGAGTGCTACACACCAAATTGTCCAGTGATTGAAGCTCATTCATTGTGAATAGCCAACATTACTACACTGTGACCATAACCCTGTCCCTAACCCTCTAACCCAAACATTAAACCTAGCCCACACCTGAGCCTGAACCCTACCTAGCCCAAAACCTTATCCTAACCCTAACCATGAACAGAGCCCCAATTCTCTAACCCTAATACAAGAACTAATCTCAATGACATCATCACTCCCAGCTGGTCCCCTGGCCAAATCATTATCACCTGGGATCAATTAAGCCTGCCCACGTGGCCCCTCCCCCTTGGTGACGTCATCACATCCGGTTGAATGGCCTAACCAGGCTTCTTTCAAAATCGCCAACTCATTGTCCAGGAATAATAAATGTAACCAGTATCCAATTCGGTTCTATGTTCTTTGAACACCATTTCCTTGTCAGGAAACAATGTGTTACAGATATTAAGGCCCTTTATTCACGTATTCCTAGTGTTTGAAGCACTTTCTTAGATATTAACCTAGGTTATCATTGTGAATTGCCAGAGTTGGAGTCTCTCTCTTCCAGTGTCTCAAGCTTTTTCATTGTGAATTCTAATTTGGTAAAACAACCTTTTTTACAAATATACCAGCACTTTCAACATTATTACCACTTGACAGTCTTTCCTAACTTTCACAGCGCTTTGGATACAAATTCTCAGTATTTCAAAATTCCTTAGAGATGTTCGGGTTCTAAAACGTATTCCAGGAGTTCAAGACACACTCTGCCATTCCCCTGGTCTGTTGTTTTGAGCAATGAGACTTTTCATTTTAACACGGGTGTCATACCGGCTTTTTAAAGGCACAGTAAAACATTACTTGGAACCCTAGCCTAACTAACATTTTTATTTCATAGTGTTCTCAATACTTTCATACTGTTCGATAGCTCTAGGAAAATGAGTTTTTCAGTGTTTCACCAAAACCTTTTCCCGAAAACGCCAACTCCTTTTGACGGGAAAAATAAATGTAAACAGTGTCACACTTGCTTCTCAGCTGTTTGAACAAGATTTCCCAGTGACAAAATTGTGCTGTTCAGATACTCAGTCTCTTGGAATATGTATTCCTATTGTGGGAAGCACATTTCTAAATATTTCCATAGTCTGGAGTCGTAAGTTCTGAGTGCTACACACCAAATTGTCCAGTGATTGAAGCTCATTCATTGTGAATAGCCAACATTACTACACTGTGACCATAACCCTGTCCCTAACCCTCTAACCCAAACCCTAAACCTAGCCCACACCTGAGCCTGAACCCTACCTACCCAAACGTAATCCTAACCCTAACCATGAACAGAGCCCCAATTCTCTAACCCTAATACCAGAACTAATCTCGATGACGTCATCACTCCCACCTGGTCCCCTGGCCAAATCATTATCACCTGGGATCAATTAAGCCTGCCCACGTGGCCCCTCCCCCTTGGTGAGGTCATCAAATCCGGTTTAATGGCCTAACCAGGCCTCTTTCAAAATCGCCAACTCATTGTCCTGGAATAATATGTAACCAGTATCCAACTCGGTTTTATGTTCTTTGAACACGATTTCCTTGTCAGGAAACAATGTGTTACAGATATTCAGGCCCTTTATTCACGTATTCCTAGTGTTTGAAGCACTTTCTTAGATATTAACCTAGGTTATCATTGTGAATTTCCCGAGTTGGAGTCTCTCTCTTCCAGTGTCTCAAGCTTTTTCATTGTGAATTCTAATTTGGTAAAACAACCTTTTTTACAAATACACCAGCACTTTCAACATTATTACCACTTGACAGTCTATCCTACCTTTCACAGCGCTTTGAATACAAATTCTCAGTATTTCAAAATTCAGTAGAGACGTTCGGGTTCTAAAACGTATTCCAGGAGTTCTAGAGACACTCTGCCATTCCCCTGGTCTGTTGTTTTGAGCAATGAGACTTTTCATTTTAACACGGGTGTCATACCGGATTTTTAAAGGCACAGTAAAACATTACTTGGCACCCTAGCCTGACTAACATTTTTATTTCATAGTGTTCTCAATACTTTCATACTGTTCGATAACTCTAGGAAAATGAGTTTTTCAGTGTTTCACCAAAACCTTTTCCCGAAAACACCAACTCCTTTTGACGGGAAAAATAAATGTAAACAGTGTCACACTCGATTCTCAGATGTTTGAACAAGATTTGCCAGTGACAAAATTGTGCTGATCAGATACTCAGTCTATTGGAATATGTATTCCTATTGTGGGAAGCACATTTCTAAATATTTCCCTAGTCTGGAGTCGTAAGTTCTGAGTGCTACACAACAAATTGTCCAGTGATTGAAGCTCATTCATTGTGAATAGCCAACATTACTACACTGTGACCGTAACCCTGTCCCTAACCCTCTAACCCAAACCCTAAACCTAGCCCACACCTGAGCCTGAACCCTACCTAGCCCAAAACCTTATCCTAACCCTAACAATGAACAGAGCCCCAATTCTCTAACCCTAATACCAGAAATAATCTCGATGATGTCATCACTCCCAGCTGGTCCCCTAGCCAAATCATTATCACCTGGAATCAATTAAGCCTGCCCACGTGGCAACTCCCCCTTGGTGACGTCATCACATCCGGTTTAATGGCCTAACCAGGCCTCTTTCAAAATCGCCAACTCATTGTCCCGGAATAATTAATGTAACCAGTATCCAACTCGGTTCTATGTTCTTTGAACACGATTTCCTTGTCAGGAAACAATGTGTTACAGATATTAAGGCCCTTTATTCACGTATTCCTAGTGTTTGAAGCACTTTCTTAGATATTAGCCTGGATATCATTGTGAATTTCCCGAGTTGGAGTCTCTCTCTTCCAGTGTCTCAAGCTTTTTCATTGTGAATTCTAATTTGGTAAAACAACCTTTTTTACAAATATACCAGCACTTTCAACATTATTACCACTTGACATTCTATCCAGCTTTCACAGCGCTTTGGATACAAATTCTCAGTATTTCAAAATTCAGTAGAGATGTTCGGGTTCTAAAACGTATTCCAGGAGTTCTAGAGACACTCTGCCATTCCCCTGGTCTGTTGTTTTGAGCAATGAGAATTTCATTTTAACACGGGTGTCATACCGGCTTTTTAAAGGCACAGTAAAACATTACTTGGAACCCTAGCCTAACTAACATTTTTATTTCGTAGTGTTCTCAATACTTTCATACTGTTCGATAGCTCTAGGAAAATGAGTTTTTCAGTGTTTACCAAAACCTTTTCCCGAAAACGCCAACTCCTTTTGACGGGAAAAATAAATGTAAACAGTGTCACACTCGCTTCTCAGCTGTTTGAACAAGATTTCCCAGTGACAAAATTGTGGTGTTCAGATATTCAGTCTATTGGAATATGTATTGCTATTGTGTGAAGCACGTTTCTAAATATTTCCCTACTCTGGAGTAGTAAGTTCTGAGTGGTACACACCAAATTGTCCAGTGATTGAAGCTCATTCATTGTGAATAGCCAACATTACTACACTGTGACCGTAACCCTGTCCCTAACCCTCTAACCCAAACCCTAAACCTAGCCCACACCTGACCCTGAATCCTACCTAGCCCAAAACCTTATCCTAACCCTAACCATGAACAGAGCCCCACTTCTCTAACCCTAATACCAGAACTAATCTCGATGACGTCATCATTCCTAGCTGGTCCCCTGGCCAAATCATTATCACCTGGGAACAATTAAGCCTGCCCACGTGGCCCCTCCCCCTTGGTGACGTCATCACATCCGGTTTAATGGCCTAATCAGGCTTCTTTCAAAATTGACAACTCATTGTCCCGGAATAATAAATGTAACCAGTATCCAACTGGGTTCTATGTTCTTTGAACACGATTTCCTTGTCAGAAAACAATGTGTTACAGATATTAAGGCCCTTTATTCCCGTATTCCTAGTGTTTGAAGCACTTTCTTAGATATTAACCTAGGTTATCATTGTGAATTTCCCGAGATGGAGTCTCTCTCTTCCAGTGTCTCAAGCTTTTTCATTGTGAATTCTAATTTGGTAAAACAACCTTTTTTACAAATATACCAGCACTTTCAACATTATTACCATTTGACAATCTATCCTACCTTTCACAGCGCTTTGGATACAAATTCTCAGTATTTCAAAATTCAGTAGAGATGTTCGGGTTCTAAAACGTATTCCAAGAGTTCTAGAGACACTCTGCCATTCCCCTGGTCTGTTGTTTTGAGCAATGAGACTTTTCATTTTAACACGGGTGTCATACCGGCTTTTTAAAGGCACAGTAAAACATTACTTGGAACCCTAGCCTGACTAACATTTTTATTTCATAGTGTTCTCAACACATTCATACTATTCGATAGCTCTAGGAAAATGAGTTTTTCAGTGTTTCACCAAAACCTTTTCCCGAAAACGCCAACTCCTTTTGACGGGAAAAATAAATGTAAACAGTGTCACACTCGCTTCTCAGCTGTTTGAACAAGATTTCCCAGTGACAAAATTGTGCTGTTCAGATACTCAGTCTATTGGAATATGTATTCCTATTGTGTGAAGCACATTTCTAAATATTTCCCTAGTCTGGAGTCGTAAGTTCTGAGTGCTCCACACCAAATTGTCCAGTGATTGAAGCTCATTCATTGTGAATAGCCAACATTACTACACTGTGACCGTAACCCTGTCCCTAACCCTCTAACCCAAACCCTAAACCTAGCCCACACCTGAGCCTGAACCCTACCTACCCAAAACGTAATCCTAACCCTAACCATGAACAGAGCCCCAATTCTCTAACCCTAATACCAGAACTAATCTAGATGACGTCATCACTCCCGGCTGGTCCCCTGGCCAAATCATTATCACCTGGGATCAATTAAGCCTGCCCACGTGGCCCCTCCCCCTTGGTGAGGTCATCACATCCGGTTTAATGGCCTAACCACGCTTCTTTCAAAATTGACAACTCATTGTCCCGGAATAATAAATGTAGCCAGTATCCAACTCGGTTCTATGTTCTTTGAACACGATTTCCTTGTCAGGAAACAATGTGTTACAGATATTAAGGCCCTTTATTCACTTATTCCTAGTGTTTGAAGCACTTTCTTAGATATTAACCTAGGTTATCATTGTGAATTTCCCTAGTTGGAGTCTCTCTCTTCCAGTGTCTCAAGCTTTTTCATTGTGAATTCTAATTTGGTAAAACAACCTTTTTTACAAATATACCAGCACTTTCAACATTATTACCACTTGACAGTCTATCCTACCTTTCACAGCGCTTTGGATACAAATTCTCAGTATTTCAAAATTCAGTAGAGATGTTCGGGTTCTAAAACTTATACCAGGAGTTCTAAAGACACTCTGCCATTCCCCTGGTCTGTTGTTTTGAGCCATGAGACTTTTCATTTTAAAACGGGTGTCATACCGGCTTTTTAAAGTCACAGTAAAACATTACTTGGAACCCTATCCTGACTAACATTTTTATTTCATAGTGTTCTCAATACTTTCATACTGTTCCATAGCTCTAAGAAAATGAGTTTTTCAGTGTTTCACCAAAACCTTTTCCCGAAAACGCCAACTCCTTTTGACGGGAAAAATAAATGTAAACAGTGTCACAATCGCTTCTCAGCTGTTTGAACAAATTTCCCAGTGACAAAATTGTGCTGTTCAGATACTCAGTCTCTTGGAATATGTATTCCTATTGTGGGAAGCACATTTCTAAATATTTCCCTAGTCTGGAGTCGTAAGTTCTGAGTGCTACACACCAAATTGTCCAGTGATTGAAGCTCATTCATTGTGAATAGCCAACATTACTACACTGTGACCATAACTCTGTCCCTAACCCTCTAACCCAAACCCTAAACCTAGCCCACACCTGAGCCTGAACCCTACCTAGCCCAAAACCTTATCCTAACCCTAACCATGAACAGAGCCCCAATTCTCTAACCCTAATACCAGAACTAATCTCGATGACGTCATCACTCCCAGCTGGTCCCCTGGCCAAATCATTATCACCTGGGATCAATTAAGCCTGGCCACGTGGCCTCTCCCCCTTGGTGACGTCATCACATCTGGTTTAATGGCCTAACCAGGCCTGTTTCAAAATCGCCAACTCATTGTCCGGGAATAATAAATGTAACCAGTATCCTACTGGGTTCTATGTTCTTTGAACACGATTTCCTTGTCAGAAAACAATGTGTTACAGATATTAAGGCCCTTTATTCACGTATTCCTAGTGTTTGAAGCACTTTCTTAGATATTAACCTAGGTTATCATTGTGAATTTCCCGAGATGGAGTCTCTCTCTTCCAGTGTCTCAAGTTTTTCATTGTGAATTCTAATTTGGTAAAACAACCTTTTTTACAAATATACCAGCACTTTCAACATTATTACCACTTGACATTCTATCCAGCTTTCACAGCGCTTTGGATACAAATTCTCAGTATTTCAAAATTCAGTAGAGATGTTCGGGTTCTAAAACGTATTCCAGGAGTTCTAGAGACACTCTGCCATTCCCCTGGTCTGTTGTTTTGAGTAATGAGAATTTCATTTTAACACGGGTGTCATACCGGCTTTTTAAAGGCACAGTAAAACATTACTTGGAACCCTAGCCTAACTAACATTTTTATTTCGTAGTGTTCTCAATACTTTCATACTGTTCGATAGCTCTAGGAAAATGAGTTTTTCAGTGTTTACCAAAACCTTTTCCCGAAAACGCCAACTCCTTTTGACGGGAAAAATAAATGTAAACAGTGTCACACTCGCTTCTCAGCTGTTTGAACAATATTTCCCAGTGACAAAATTGTGGTGTTCAGATATTCAGTCTATTGGAATATGTATTGCTATTGTGTGAAGCACGTTTCTAAATATTTCCCTACTCTGGAGTAGTAAGTTCTGAGTGCTACACACCAAATTGTCCAGTGATTGAAGCTCATTCATTGTGAATAGCCAACATTACTACACTGTGACCGTAACCCTGTCCCTAACCCTCTAACCCAAACCCTAAACCTAGCCCACACCTGAGCCTGAATCCTACCTAGCCCAAAACCTTATCCTAACCCTAACCATGAACAGAGCCCCACTTCTCTAACCCTAATACCAGAACTAATCTCGATGACGTCATCATTCCTAGCTGGTCCCCTGGCCAAATCATTATCACCTGGGAACAATTAAGCCTGCCCACGTGGCCCCTCCCCCTTGGTGACGTCATCACATGCGGTTTAATGGCCTAATCAGGCTTCTTTCAAAATCGCCAACTCATTGTCCCGGAATAATAAATGTAACCAGTATCCAACTCGGTTCTATGTTCTTTGAACACGATTTCCTTGTCAGAAAACAATGTGTTACAGATATTAAGGCCCTTTATTCACGTATTCCTAGTGTTTGAAGCACTTTCTTAGACATTAACCTCGGTTATCATTGTGAATTTCCCGACTTGGAGTCTCTCTCTTCCAGTGTCTCAAGCTTTTTCATTGTGAATTCTAATTTGGTAAATCAACCTTTTTTACAAATATACCAGCACTTTCAACATTATTACCATTTGACAGTCTATCCTACCTTTCACAGCGCTTTGGATACAAATTCTCAGTATTTCAAAATTCAGTAGAGATGTTCGGGTTCTAAAACGTATTCCAGGAGTTCTAGAGACACTCTGCCATTCCCCTGGTCTGTTGTTTTGAGCAATGAGACTTTTCATTTTAACACGGGTGTCATACCGGCTTTTTAAAGGCACAGTAAAACATTACTTGGAACCCTAGCCTGACTGACATTTTTATTTCATAGTGTTCTCAACACATTCATACTATTCGATAGCTCTAGGAAAATGAGTTTTTCAGTGTTTCACCAAAACCTTTTCCCGAAAACGCCAAATCCTTTTGACGGAAAAATAAATGTAAACAGTGTCACACTCGCTTCTCAGCTGTTTGAACAAGATTTCCCAGTGACAAAATTGTGCTGTTCAGATACTCAGTCTATTGGAATATGTATTCCTACTGTGGGAAGCACATTTCTAAATATTTCCCTAGTCTGGAGTCATAAGTTCTGAGTGCTACACACCAAATTGTCCAGTGATTGAAGCTCATTCATTGTGAATAGCCAACATTACTACACTGTGACCATAACCCTGTCCCTAACCCTCTAACCCAAACATTAAACCTAGCCCACACCTGAGCCTGAACCCTACCTAGCCCAAAACCTTATCCTAACCCTAACCATGAACAGAGCCCCAATTCTCTAACCCTAATACAAGAACTAATCTCAATGACATCATCACTCCCAGCTGGTCCCCTGGCCAAATCATTATCACCTGGGATCAATTAAGCCTGCCCACGTGGCCCCTCCCCCTTGGTGACGTCATCACATCCGGTTGAATGGCCTAACCAGGCTTCTTTCAAAATCGCCAACTCATTGTCCAGGAATAATAAATGTAACCAGTATCCAATTCGGTTCTATGTTCTTTGAACACCATTTCCTTGTCAGGAAACAATGTGTTACAGATATTAAGGCCCTTTATTCACGTATTCCTAGTGTTTGAAGCACTTTCTTAGATATTAACCTAGGTTATCATTGTGAATTGCCAGAGTTGGAGTCTCTCTCTTCCAGTGTCTCAAGCTTTTTCATTGTGAATTCTAATTTGGTAAAACAACCTTTTTTACAAATATACCAGCACTTTCAACATTATTACCACTTGACAGTCTTTCCTAACTTTCACAGCGCTTTGGATACAAATTCTCAGTATTTCAAAATTCCTTAGAGATGTTCGGGTTCTAAAACGTATTCCAGGAGTTCAAGACACACTCTGCCATTCCCCTGGTCTGTTGTTTTGAGCAATGAGACTTTTCATTTTAACACGGGTGTCATACCGGCTTTTTAAAGGCACAGTAAAACATTACTTGGAACCCTAGCCTAACTAACATTTTTATTTCATAGTGTTCTCAATACTTTCATACTGTTCGATAGCTCTAGGAAAATGAGTTTTTCAGTGTTTCACCAAAACCTTTTCCCGAAAACGCCAACTCCTTTTGACGGGAAAAATAAATGTAAACAGTGTCACACTTGCTTCTCAGCTGTTTGAACAAGATTTCCCAGTGACAAAATTGTGCTGTTCAGATACTCAGTCTCTTGGAATATGTATTCCTATTGTGGGAAGCACATTTCTAAATATTTCCATAGTCTGGAGTCGTAAGTTCTGAGTGCTACACACCAAATTGTCCAGTGATTGAAGCTCATTCATTGTGAATAGCCAACATTACTACACTGTGACCATAACCCTGTCCCTAACCCTCTAACCCAAACCCTAAACCTAGCCCACACCTGAGCCTGAACCCTACCTACCCAAACGTAATCCTAACCCTAACCATGAACAGATCCCCAATTCTCTAACCCTAATACCAGAACTAATCTCGATGACGTCATCACTCCCACCTGGTCCCCTGGCCAAATCATTATCACCTGGGATCAATTAAGCCTGCCCACGTGGCCCCTCCCCCTTGGTGAGGTCATCAAATCCGGTTTAATGGCCTAACCAGGCCTCTTTCAAAATCGCCAACTCATTGTCCTGGAATAATATGTAACCAGTATCCAACTCGGTTTTATGTTCTTTGAACACGATTTCCTTGTCAGGAAACAATGTGTTACAGATATTCAGGCCCTTTATTCACGTATTCCTAGTGTTTGAAGCACTTTCTTAGATATTAACCTAGGTTATCATTGTGAATTTCCCGAGTTGGAGTCTCTCTCTTCCAGTGTCTCAAGCTTTTTCATTGTGAATTCTAATTTGGTAAAACAACCTTTTTTACAAATACACCAGCACTTTCAACATTATTACCACTTGACAGTCTATCCTACCTTTCACAGCGCTTTGAATACAAATTCTCAGTATTTCAAAATTCAGTAGAGACGTTCGGGTTCTAAAACGTATTCCAGGAGTTCTAGAGACACTCTGCCATTCCCCTGGTCTGTTGTTTTGAGCAATGAGACTTTTCATTTTAACACGGGTGTCATACCGGATTTTTAAAGGCACAGTAAAACATTACTTGGCACCCTAGCCTGACTAACATTTTTATTTCATAGTGTTCTCAATACTTTCATACTGTTCGATAACTCTAGGAAAATGAGTTTTTCAGTGTTTCACCAAAACCTTTTCCCGAAAACACCAACTCCTTTTGACGGGAAAAATAAATGTAAACAGTGTCACACTCGATTCTCAGATGTTTGAACAAGATTTGCCAGTGACAAAATTGTGCTGATCAGATACTCAGTCTATTGGAATATGTATTCCTATTGTGGGAAGCACATTTCTAAATATTTCCCTAGTCTGGAGTCGTAAGTTCTGAGTGCTACACAACAAATTGTCCAGTGATTGAAGCTCATTCATTGTGAATAGCCAACATTACTACACTGTGACCGTAACCCTGTCCCTAACCCTCTAACCCAAACCCTAAACCTAGCCCACACCTGAGCCTGAACCCTACCTAGCCCAAAACCTTATCCTAACCCTAACAATGAACAGAGCCCCAATTCTCTAACCCTAATACCAGAAATAATCTCGATGATGTCATCACTCCCAGCTGGTCCCCTAGCCAAATCATTATCACCTGGAATCAATTAAGCCTGCCCACGTGGCAACTCCCCCTTGGTGACGTCATCACATCCGGTTTAATGGCCTAACCAGGCCTCTTTCAAAATCGCCAACTCATTGTCCCGGAATAATTAATGTAACCAGTATCCAACTCGGTTCTATGTTCTTTGAACACGATTTCCTTGTCAGGAAACAATGTGTTACAGATATTAAGGCCCTTTATTCACGTATTCCTAGTGTTTGAAGCACTTTCTTAGATATTAGCCTGGATATCATTGTGAATTTCCCGAGTTGGAGTCTCTCTCTTCCAGTGTCTCAAGCTTTTTCATTGTGAATTCTAATTTGGTAAAACAACCTTTTTTACAAATATACCAGCACTTTCAACATTATTACCACTTGACAGTCTATCCTACCTTTAACAGCGCTTTGGGTACAAATTCTCAGTATTTCAAAATTCAGTAGAGACGTTCGGGTTCTAAAACGTATTCCAGGAGGTCTAGAGACACTCTGCCATTCCCCTGGTCTGTTGTTTTGAACAATGAGACTTTTCATTTTAACACGGGTGTCATACCGGCTTTTTAAAGGCACAGTAAAACATTACTTGGAACCCTAGCCTAACTAACATTTTTATGTCATAGTGTTCTCAATACTTTCATACTGTTCGATAGCTCTAGGAAAATGAGTTTTTCAGTGTTTCACCAAAACCTTTTCCCGAAAACGCCAACTCCTTTTGATGGGAAAAATAAATGTAAACAGTGTCACACTCGCTTCTCAGCTGTTTGAACAAGATTTCCCAGTGACAAAATTGTGCTGTTCAGATATTCAGTCTATTGGAATATGTATTCCTATTGTGGGAAGCACATTTCTAAATATTTCCCTAGTCTAGAGTCGTAAGTTCTGAGTGCTACACACCAAATTGTCCAGTGATTGAAGCTCATTCATTGTGAATAGCCAACATTACTACACTGTGACCGTAACCCTGTCCCTAACCCTCTAACCCAAACCCTAAACCTAGCCCACACCTGAGCCTGAACCCTACCTAGCCCAAAACCTTATCCTAACCCTAACAATGAACAGAGCCCCAATTCTCTAACCCTAATACCAGAAATAATCTCGATGATGTCATCACTCCCAGCTGGTCCCCTAGCCAAATCATTATCACCTGGAATCAATTAAGCCTGCCCACGTGGCAACTCCCCCTTGGTGACGTCATCACATCCGGTTTAATGGCCTAACCAGGCCTCTTTCAAAATCGCCAACTCATTGTCCCGGAATAATTAATGTAACCAGTATCCAACTCGGTTCTATGTTCTTTGAACACGATTTCCTTGTCAGGAAACAATGTGTTACAGATATTAAGGCCCTTTATTCACGTATTCCTAGTGTTTGAAGCACTTTCTTAGATATTAGCCTGGATATCATTGTGAATTTCCCGAGTTGGAGTCTCTCTCTTCCAGTGTCTCAAGCTTTTTCATTGTGAATTCTAATTTGGTAAAACAACCTTTTTTACAAATATACCAGCACTTTCAACATTATTACCACTTGACAGTCTATCCTACCTTTAACAGCGCTTTGGGTACAAATTCTCAGTATTTCAAAATTCAGTAGAGACGTTCGGGTTCTAAAACGTATTCCAGGAGGTCTAGAGACACTCTGCCATTCCCCTGGTCTGTTGTTTTGAACAATGAGACTTTTCATTTTAACACGGGTGTCATACCGGCTTTTTAAAGGCACAGTAAAACATTACTTGGAACCCTAGCCTAACTAACATTTTTATGTCATAGTGTTCTCAATACTTTCATACTGTTCGATAGCTCTAGGAAAATGAGTTTTTCAGTGTTTCACCAAAACCTTTTCCCGAAAACGCCAACTCCTTTTGATGGGAAAAATAAATGTAAACAGTGTCACACTCGCTTCTCAGCTGTTTGAACAAGATTTCCCAGTGACAAAATTGTGCTGTTCAGATATTCAGTCTATTGGAATATGTATTCCTATTGTGGGAAGCACATTTCTAAATATTTCCCTAGTCTGGAGTCGTAAGTTCTGAGTGCTACACACCAAATTGTCCAGTGATTGAAGCTCATTCATTGTGAATAGCCAACATTACTACACTGTGACCGTAACCCTGTCCCTAACCCTCTAACCCAAACCCTAAACCTAGCCCACACCTGAGCCTGAACCCTACCTAGCCCAAAACCTTATCCTAACCCTAATCATGAACAGAGCCCCAATTCTCTAACCCTAATACCAGAACTAATCTCGATGATGTCATCACTCCCAGCTGGTCCCTTAGCCAAATCATTATCACCTGGGATCAATTAAGCCTGCCCACCTGGCCCCTCCCCCTTGGTGACGTCATCACATCCGGTTTAATGGCCTAACCAGGCCTCTTTCAAAATTGCCAACTCATTGTCCTGGAATAATAAATGTAACCAGTATCCAACTCGGTTCTATGTTCTTTGAACACGATTTCCTTGTCAGGAAACAATGTGTTACAGATATTAAGGCCCTTTATTCACATATTCCAAGTGTTTGAAGCACTTTCTTAGATATTAGCCTAGGTTATCATTGTGAATTTCCCGAGTTGGAGTCTCTCTCTTCCAGTGTCTCAAGCTTTTTCATTGTGAATTCTAATTTGGTAAAACAACCTTTTTTACAAATATACCAGCACTTTCAACATTATTACCACTTGATAGTCTATCCTACATTTCACAGCGCTTTGGATACAAATTCTCAGTATTTCAAAATTCAGTAGAGATGTTCAGGTTCTAAAACGTATTCAAGGAGGTCTAGAGACACTCTGCCATTCCACTGGTCTGTTTTTTTGAGCAATGAGACTTTTCATTTTAACACGGGTGTCATACCGGCTTTTTAAAGGCACAGTAAAACATTACTTGGAATCCTAGCCTAACTAACATTTTTATTTCATAGTGTTCTCAATACTTTCATACTGTTCGATAGCTCTAGGAAAATGAGTTTTTCAGTGTTTCACCAAAACCTTTTCCCGAAAACGCCAACTCCTTTTGACAGGAAAAATAAATGTAAAGAGTGTCACACTCGCTTCTCAGCGTTTTGAAAAAGATTTCCCAGTGACAAAATTGTGCTGTTCAGATATTCAGACTATTGGAATATGTATTCCTATTGTGTGAAGCACATTTATAAATATTTCCTTAGTCTGGAGTCGTAAGTTCTGAGTGCTACACACCAAATTGTCCAGTGATTGAAGCTCATTCATTGTCAATAGCCAACATTACTACACTGTGACCGTAACCCTGTCCCTAACCCTCTAACCCAAACCCTAAACCTAGCCCACACCTGAGCCTGAACCCTACCTAGCCCAAAACCTTATCCTAACCCTAACCATGAACAGAGCCCCAATTCTCTAACCCTAATACAAGAACTAATCTCAATGACATCATCACTCCCAGCTGGTCCCCTGGCCAAATCATTATCACCTGGGATCAATTAAGCCTGCCCACGTGGCCCCTCCCCCTTGGTGACATCATCACATCCGGTTTAATGGCCTAATCAGGCCTCTTTCAAAATCGCCAACACATTGTCCTGGAATAATAAATGTAACCAGTATCCAACTCGGTTCTATGTTCTTTGAACACGATTTCCTTGTCAGGAAACAATGTGTTACAGATATTAAGGACCTTTATTCACGTATTCCTAGTGTTTGAAGCACTTTCTTAGATATTAACCTAGGTTATCATGTTGAATTTCCCGAGTTGGAATCTCTCTCTTCCAGTGTCTCAAGCTTTTTCATTGTGAATTATAATTTGGTAAAACAACCTTTTTTACAAATATACCAGCACTTTCAACATTATTACCACTTGACAGTCTATCCTACCTTTCACAGCGCTTTGGATACAAATTCTCAGTATTTCAAAATTCAGTAGAGATGTTCGGGTTCTAAAACGTATTCCAGGAGGTCTAGAGACACTTTGCCATTCCCCTGGTCTGTTGTTTTGAGCAATGAGACTTTTCATTTTAACACGGGTGTCATATCGGCTTTTTAAAGGCACAGTAAAACATTACTTGGAACCCTAGCCTAACTAACATTTTTATTTCATAGTGTTCTCAATACTTTCATACTGTTCGATAGCTCTAGGAAAATGAGTTTTTCAGTGTTTCACCAAAACCTTTTCCCGAAAACGCCAACTCCTTTTGAAGGGAAAAATAAATGTAAACAGTGTCACACTCGCTTCTCAGCTGTTGGAACAAGATTTCCCAGTGACAAAATTGTGCTGTTCAGATATTCAGTCTATTGGAATATGTATTCCTACTGTGGGAAGCACATTTCTAAATATTTCCCTAGTCTGGAGTCATAAGTTCTGAGTGCTACACACCAAATTGTCCAGTGATTGAAGCTCATTCATTGTGAATAGCCAACATTACTACACTGTGACCATAACCCTGTCCCTAACCCTCTAACCCAAACATTAAACCTAGCCCACACCTGAGCCTGAACCCTACCTAGCCCAAAACCTTATCCTAACCCTAACCATGAACAGAGCCCCAATTCTCTAACCCTAATACAAGAACTAATCTCAATGACATCATCACTCCCAGCTGGTCCCCTGGCCAAATCATTATCACCTGGGATCAATTAAGCCTGCCCACGTGGCCCCTCCCCCTTGGTGACGTCATCACATCCGGTTGAATGGCCTAACCAGGCTTCTTTCAAAATCGCCAACTCATTGTCCAGGAATAATAAATGTAACCAGTATCCAATTCGGTTCTATGTTCTTTGAACACCATTTCCTTGTCAGGAAACAATGTGTTACAGATATTAAGGCCCTTTATTCACGTATTCCTAGTGTTTGAAGCACTTTCTTAGATATTAACCTAGGTTATCATTGTGAATTGCCAGAGTTGGAGTCTCTCTCTTCCAGTGTCTCAAGCTTTTTCATTGTGAATTCTAATTTGGTAAAACAACCTTTTTTACAAATATACCAGCACTTTCAACATTATTACCACTTGACAGTCTTTCCTAACTTTCACAGCGCTTTGGATACAAATTCTCAGTATTTCAAAATTCCTTAGAGATGTTCGGGTTCTAAAACGTATTCCAGGAGTTCAAGACACACTCTGCCATTCCCCTGGTCTGTTGTTTTGAGCAATGAGACTTTTCATTTTAACACGGGTGTCATACCGGCTTTTTAAAGGCACAGTAAAACATTACTTGGAACCCTAGCCTAACTAACATTTTTATTTCATAGTGTTCTCAATACTTTCATACTGTTCGATAGCTCTAGGAAAATGAGTTTTTCAGTGTTTCACCAAAACCTTTTCCCGAAAACGCCAACTCCTTTTGACGGGAAAAATAAATGTAAACAGTGTCACACTTGCTTCTCAGCTGTTTGAACAAGATTTCCCAGTGACAAAATTGTGCTGTTCAGATACTCAGTCTCTTGGAATATGTATTCCTATTGTGGGAAGCACATTTCTAAATATTTCCCTAGTCTGGAGTCGTAAGTTCTGAGTGCTACACACCAAATTGTCCAGTGATTGAAGCTCATTCATTGTGAATAGCCAACATTACTACACTGTGACCGTAACCCTGTCCCTAACCCTCTAACCCAAACCCTAAACCTAGCCCACACCTGAGCCTGAACCCTACCTAGCCCAAAACCTTATCCTAACCCTAACCATGAACAGAGCCCCAATTCTCTAACCCTAATACCAGAACTAATCTCGATGACGTCATCACTCCCAGCTGGTCCCCTGGCCAAATCATTATCACCTTGGATCAATTAAGCCTGCCCACGTGGTCCCTCCCCCTTGGTTATGTCATCACATCCGGTTTAATGGCCTAACCAGGCCTCTTTCAAAATCGCCAACTCATTGTCCAGGAATAATAAATGTAACCAGTATCCAACTCGGTTCTATGTTCTTGGAACACGATTTCCTTGTCAGGAAAGAATGTGTTACAGATATTAAGGCCCTTTATTCACGTATTCCTAGTGTTTGAAACACTTTCTTAGATATTAACCTAGGTTATCATTGTGAATTGCCAGAGTTGGAGTCTCTCTCTTCCAGTGTCTCAAGCTTTTTCATTGTGAATTCTAATTTGGTAAAACAACATTTTTTACAAATATACCAGCACTTTCCACATTATTACCACTTGCCAGTCTATCCTACCTTTCACAGCGCTTTGGATACAAATTCTCAGTATTTCAAAATTCCGTAGAGATGTTCGGGTTCTAAAACGTATTCCAGGAGGTCTAGAGACACTCTGCCATTCCCCTGGTCTGTTGTTTTGAGCAATGAGACTTTTCATTTTAACACGGGTGTCATACCGGCTTTTTAAAGGCACATTTAAACATTACGTGGAACCCTAGCCTAACTAACATTTTTATTTCATAGTGTTCTCAATACTTTCATACTGTTCGATAGCTCTAGGAAAATGAGTTTTTCAGTGTTTCACCAAAACCTTTTCCCGAAAACGCCAACTCCTTTTGACGGGAAAAATAAATGTAAACAGTGTCACACTCGCTTCTCAGCTATTTGAACAAGATTTCCCAGTGACAAAATTGTGCTGTTCAGATATTCAGTCTATTGGAATATGTATTCCTATGGTGTGAAGCACATTTCTAAATATTTCCCTAGTCTGGAGTCGTAAGTTCTGAGTGCTACACACCAAATTTTCCAGTGATTGAAGCTCATTCATTGTGAATAGCCAACATTACTACACTGTGACCATAACCCTGTCCCTAACCCTCTAACCCAAACCCTAAACCTAGCCCACACCTGAGCCTGAACCCTACCTAGCCCAAAACCTTATCCTAACCCTAACCATGAACAGAGCCCCAATTCTCTAACCCTAATACCAGAACTAATCTCGATGACGTCATCACTCCCAGCTGGTCCCCTGGCCAAATCATTATCACCTGGGATCAATTAAGCCTGCCCACGTGGCCCCTCCCCCTTGGTGACGTCATCACATCCGGTTTAATGGCCTAACATGGCTTCTTTCAAAATCTCCAACTCATTGTCCCGGAATAATTAATGTAACCAGTATCCAACTCGGTTCTATGTTCTTTGAACACGATTTCCTTGTCAGGAAACAATGTGTTACAGATATTAAAGCCCTTTATTCACGTATTCCTAGTGTTTGAAGCACTTTCTTAGATATTAACCTAGGTTATCATTGTGAATTTCCCGTGTTGGAGTCTCTCTCTTCCAGTGTCTCAAGCTTTTTCATTGTGAATTCTAATTTGGTAAAACAATCTTTTTTACAAATATACCAGCACTTTCAACATTGTTACCACTTGACAGTCTATCCTACCTTTCACAGCGCTTTGAATACAAATTCTCAGTATTTCAAAATTCAGTAGAGATGTTTGGGTTCTAAAACGTATTCCAGGAGTTTTAGAGACACTATGCCATTCCCCTGGTCTGTTGTTTTGAGCAATGAGACTTTTCATTTTAACACGGGTGTCATACCGGCTTTTTAAAGGCACAGGAAAATATTACTTGGAACCCCAGCCTAACTAACATTTTTATTTCATAGTGTTCTCAATACTTTCATACTGTTCCATAGCTCTAGGAAAATGAGTTTTTCAGTGTTTCACCAAAATCTTTTCCCGAAAACGCCAACTCCTTTTGACGGGAAAAATAAATGTAAACAGTGTCACACTCGCTTCTCAGCTGTTTGAACAAGATTTCCCAGTGACAAAATTGTGCTGTTCAGATATTCAGTCTATTGGAATAGGTATTCCTATTGTGTGAAGCACATTTCTAAATATTTCCCTAGTCTGGAGTCGTAAGTTCTGAGTGCTACACTCCAAATTGTCCAGTGATTGAAGCTCATTCATTGTGAATAGCCAACATTACTACACTGTGACCGTAACCCTGTCCCTAACCCTCTAACCCAAACCCTAAACCTAGCCCACACCTGAGCCTGAACCCTACCTAGCCCAAAACCTTATCCTAACCCTAACCATGAACAGAGCCCCAATTCTCTAACCTTATACCAGAACTAATCTCGATGAGGTCATCATTCCCTGCTGGTCCCCTGGCCAAATCATTATCACCTGGGATCAATTAAGCCTGCCCACGTGGCCCGTCCCCCTTGGGGACGTCATCACATCCGGTTTAATGGCCTAACCAGGCTTCTTTCAAAATCTCCAACTCATTGTCCCGGGAATGATTAATGTAACCAGTATCCAACTCGGTTCTATGTTCTTTGAACACGATTTCCATGTAGGAAACAATGTGTTACAGATATTAAGGCCCTTTATTCACGTATTCCTAGAGTTTGAAGCACTTTCTCAGATATTAACCTAGGTTATCATTGTGAATTTCCCGAGTTGGAGTCTCTCTCTTCCAGTGTCTCAAGCTTTTTCATTGTGAATTCTAATTTGGTAAAACAACATTTTTTATAAATATACCAGCTCTTTCAACATTATTACCACTTGACAGTCTATCCTTCCTTTCACAGCGCTTTGGATACAAATTCTCAGTATTTCAAAATTCAGTAGAGATGTTCGAGTTCTAAAACGTATTCCAGGAGTTTTAGAGACACTCTGCCATTCCCCTGGTCTGTTGTTTTGAGCAATGAGACTTTTCATTTTAACAGGGGTGTCATACCGGCTTTTTAAAGGCACAGTAAAACATTACTTGGAACCCTAGCCTAACTAACATTTTTATTTCATAGTGTTCTCAATACTTTCATACTGTTCGATAGCTCTAGGAAAATGAGTTTTTCAGTGTTTCACCAAAACCTTTTCCCGAAAACGCCAACTCCTTTTGACGGGAAAAATAAATGTAAACAGTGTCACACTCGCTTCTCAGCTGTTTGAACAAGATTTCCAAGTGACAAAATTGTGCTGTTCAGATATTCAGTCTATTGGAATATGTATTCCTATTGTGTGAAGCACATTTCTAAATATTTCCCTAGTCTGGAGTCGTAAGTTCTGAGTGCTACACACCAAATTGTCCAGTGATTGAAGCTCATTCATTGTGAATAGCCAACATTACTACACTGTGACCGTAACCCTGTCCCTAACCCTCTAACCCAAACCCTAAACCTAGCCCACACCTGAGCCTGAACCCTACCTAGCCCAAAACCTTATCCTAACCCTAACCATGAACAGAGCCCCAATTCTCTAACCCTTATACCAGAACTAATCTCGATGAGGTCATCACTCCCAGCTCGTACCCTGGCCAAATAATTATCACCTGGGATCAATTAAGCCTGCGCACGTGGCCCCTCCCCCTTGGTGACATCATCACATCCGGTTTAATGGCCTAACCAGGCTTCTTTCAAAATCTCCAACTCATTGTCCCGGAATAATTAATGTAACCAGTATCCAACTCGGTTCTATGTTCTTTGAACACGATTTCCTTGTCAGGAAACAATGTGTTACAGATATTAAGGCCCTTTATTCACGTATTCCTAGTGTTTGAAGCACTTTCTTAGATATTAACCTAGGTTATCATTGTGAATTTCCCGAGTTGGAGTCTCTCTCTTCCAGTGTCTCAAGCTTTTTCATTGTGAATTCGAATTTGGTAAAACAACCTTTTTTACAAATATACCAGCACTTTCAACATTATTACCACTTGACAGTCTATCCTACCTTTCACAGCGCTTTGGATACAAATTCTCAGTGTTTCAAAATTCAGTAGAGATGTTCGGGTTCTAAAACGTATTCCAGGAGTTCTAGAGACACTCTGCCATTCCCCTGGTCTGTTGTTTTGAGCAATGAGACTTTTCATTTTAACACGGGTGTCATACCGGCTTGTGAAAGGAACAGTAAAACATTACTTGGAACCCTAGCCTAACTAACATTTTTATTTCATAGTGTTCTCAATACTGTCATACTGTTCGATAGCTCTAAGAAAATGAGTTTTTCAGTGTTTCACCAAAACCTTTTCCCGAAAACGCCAACTCCTTTTGACGGGAAAAATAAATGTAAACAGTGTCACACTCGCTTCTCAGCTGTTTGAACAAGATTTCCCAGTGACAAAATTGTGCTGTTCAGATATTCAGTCTATTGGAATATGTATTCCTATTGTGTGAAGCACATTTCTAAATATTTCTCTAGTCTGGAGTCGTAAGTTCTGAGTGCTACACACCAAATTGTCCAGTGATTGAAGCTCATTCATTGTGAATAGCCAACATTACTACACTGTGACCGTAACCCTGTCCCTAACCCTCTAACCCAATCCCTAAACCTAGCCCACACCTGAGCCTGAACCCTACCTAGCCCAAAACCTTATTCTAACCCTAACCATGAACAGAGCCCCAATTCTCTAACCCTAATACCAGAACTAATCTCGATGACGTCATCACTCCCAGCTGGTCCCCTGGCCAAATCTTTATTACCTGGGATCAATTAAGCCTGCCCACGTGGCCCCTCCCCCTTGGTGACATCATCACATCCGGTTTAATGCCCTAACCAGGCTTCTTTCAAAATCGCCAACTCATTGTCCCGGAATAATAAATGTAACCAGTATCCAACTCGGTTCTATGTTCTTTGAACACGATTTCCTTGTCAGGAAACAATGTGTTACAGATATTAAGGCCCTTTATTCACGTACTAGAGGCCTGGTGCACGAAATTCGTGCACGGAGGGGAGGGGGTCCCTCAGCCCAGCCTGCACCCTCTCCAATCTGGGACCCCTCGAGGGATGTCCGACTCTCACAATCCAGGACTGCTGGCTCCCAACTGCTCGCCTGCCTGCCTTCCTGATTGCCCCTAAATCGCTTCTGTCTGCCAGCCTGATCACCCCCTAAGCACTCCCATGCCAGCCTGATTGATGTCTAACTGCTCCCCTGCCAGCCTGTTTGCCCCCAACTTCCCTCCTCTGCCAGCCTGGTCACCCCATATGCCATCCCCTGCAGGGTTGATCACCTCCAACTGCCCTCCCTTGCAGGCCTGGTGCCTCCCAACTGCCCTCCCCTGCTGGCCATCTTGTGGTGGCCATCTTGTGTCCACATGGGAGCAGGATCTTTGACCACATAGGGGCAGCTATCTTGATCTTGTGTGTTGGAGTGATGGTCAATCTGCATATTACTCTTTTATTAGATAGGATAGAGGCCTGGTGCATGGGTGGGGACCAGCTGGTTTGCCCTGAAGGGTGTCCTGGATCAGGGTGGGGTTCCCTTGGGGTGTGGAGAGGCCTGGGCGAGGGGCCTATGGTGGTTTGCAGGCCAGCCACGCCCCTGGTGACCCAAGCAGAGGCCCTGGTATCTGGAATTTATTTACCTTCTACAATTGAAACTTTGTAGCCTGGAGCAGAGCCAAGCCTCCTGCTAATCTGTGGCTGCCGCCATTTCTATAATTGAAACTTTGTATCCTTGAGTGGAGGTCTGGGCCCCTCCAAGTGTGTGGAAAGCTTGGCTTCTTCTGTTGCTGGGGAAACCCAATGGTAGCCATCTAGGCTGGGGTTAATTTGCATACTTGCCCTGATTGGCTGGTGGGCGTGACTTGGCTGGTGGGTGTGGCTTGTGTAGCGGAGTGATTGTTAATTTGCATATTACCTTTTATCAGAGAGGATGGGCGTAGCTTGGATGGTGGGTGTGGCTTGTGTGGCAGAGTGATGGTTAATTTGCATATTACCTTTTTATTAGAGAGGATTCCTAGTGTCTGAAGCACTTTCTTAGATATTAACCTAGGTTATCATTGTGAATTTCCCAAGTTGGAGTCTCTCTCTTCCAGTGTCTCATGCTTTTTCATTGTGAATTCTAATTTGGTAAAACAATCGTTTTTACAAATATACCAGCACTTTCAACATTATTACCACCTGAAAGTCTATCCTACCTTTCACAGCGCTTTGGATACAAATTCTCAGTATTTCAAAATTCAGTAGAGATGTTCGGGTTCTGAAACGTATTCCAGGAGTTCTAGAGACACTCTGCCATTCCCCTGGTCTGTTGTTTTGAGCAATGAGACTTTTCATTTTAACACTGGTGTCATACCGGCTTTTTAAAGGCACAGTAAAACATTACTTGGAACCCTAGCCTAACTAACATTTTTATTTCATACTGTTCTCAATACTTTCATACTGTTTGATAGCTCTAGGAAAATGAGTTATTCAGTGTTTCACCAAAACCTTTTCCCGAAAACGCCAACTCCTTTTGACGGGTAAAAGTAAATGTAAACAGTGTCACACTCGCTTCTCAGCTGTTTGAACAAGATTTCCCAGTGACAAAATTGTGCTGTTCAGATATTCAGTCTATTGGAATATGTATTCCTATTGTGTGAAGCACATTTCTAAATACTTCCCTAGTCTGGAGTCGTAAGTTCTGAGTGCTACACACCAAATTGTCCAGTGATTGAAGCTCATTCATTGTGAATAGCCAACATTACTACACTGTGACCGTAACCCTGTCCCTAACCCTCTATCCTAAACCCTAAACCTAGCCCACACCTGAGCCTGAACCCTACCTAGCCAAAAACCGTATCCTAACCCTAACCATGAACAGAGCCCCAATTCTCTAACCCTAATACCAGAACTCATCTTGATGACGTCATCACTCCCAGCTGGTCCCCTGGCCAAATCATTATCACCTGGGATCAATTAAGCCTGCCCACGTGGCCCCTCCCCCTTGGTGACGTCATCACATCCGGTTTAATGGCCTAACCAGGCTTCTTTCAAAATCGCCAACTCATTGTCCCGGAATAATTAATGTAACCACTATCCAACTCGGTTCTATGTTCTTTGAACACGATTTCCTTGTCAGGAAACAATGTGTTACAGATATTAAGGCCCTTTATTCACGTATTCCTAGTGTTTGAAGCACTTTCTTAGATATTAACCTAGGTTATCATTGTGAATTTCCCGAGTTGGAGTCTCTCTCTTCCAGTGTCTCAAGCTTTTTCATTGTGAATTCTAATTTGGTAAAACAATCTTTTTTACAAATATACCAGCACTTTCAACATTGTTACCACTTGACAGTCTATCCTACCTTTCACAGCGCTTTGAATACAAATTCTCAGTATTTCAAAATTCAGTAGAGATGTTTGGGTTCTAAAACGTATTCCAGGAGTTTTAGAGACACTCTGCCATTCCCCTGGTCTGTTGTTTTGAGTAATGAGACTTTTCATTTTAACACGGGTGTCATACCGGCTTTTTAAAGGCACAGTAAAACATTACTTGGAACCCAAGCCTAACTAACATTTTTATTTCATAGTTTTCTCAATACTTTCATACTGTTCCATAGCTCTAGGAAAATGAGTTTTTCAGTGTTTCACCAAAACCTTTTCCCGAAAACGCCAACTCCTTTTGATGGGAAAAATAAATGTAAACAGTGTCACACTCGCTTCTCAGCTGTTTGAAAAAGATTTCCCAGTGACAAAATTGTGCTGTTCAGATATTTAGTCTATTGGAATATGTATTCCTATTGTGTGAAGCACATTTCTAAATATTTCCCTAGTCTGGATTCATAAGTTCTGAGTGCTACACACCAAATTGTCCAGTGATTGAAGCTCATTCATTGCGAATAGCCAACATTACTACACTGTGACCTTAAGCCTGTCCCTAACCCTCTAACCCAAACCCTAAACCTAGCCCACACCTGAGCCTGAACCCTACCTAGCCCAAAACCTTATCCTAACCGTAACCATGAACAGAGCCCCAATTCTCTAACCCTTACACCAGAACTAATCTCGATGAGGTCATCACTCCCAGCTGTTCCCCTGGCCAAATCATTATCACCGGGGATCAATTAAGCCTGCCCACGTGGCCCCTCCCCTTTGGTGACGTCATCACATCCGGTTTCATGGCCTAACCAGGCTTCTTTCAAAATCGCCAACTCATTGCCCTGGAATAATAAATGTAACCAGTATCCAACTCGGTTCTATGTTCTTTGAACACGATTTCCTTGTCAGGAAACAATGTGTTACAGATATTAAGGCCCTTTATTCACGTATTCCTAGTATTTGAAGCACTTTCTTAGATATGAACCTAGGTTATCATTCTGAATTTCCCGATTTGGAGTCTCTCTCTTCCAGTGTCTCAAGCTTTTTCATTGTGAATTCTAATTTGGTAAAACAACCTTTTTTACAAATATACCAGCACTTTCAACATTATTACCATTGGACAGTCTATCCTACCTTTCACAGCGCTTTGGATACAAATTCTCAGTATTTCAAAATTCAGTAGAGATGTTCCGGTTCTAAAACGTATTCCAGGAGTTCTAGAGACACTCTGCCATTCCCCTGGTCTGTTGTTTTGAGCAATGAGACTATTCATTTTAACACGGGTGTCATACCGGCTTTGTAAAGGCACAGTAAAACATTACTTGGAAGCGTAGCCTAACTAACATTTTTATGTCATTGTGTTCTCAATACTTTCATACTGGTTGATAGCTCTAGGAAAATGAGTTTTTCAGTGTTTCACCAAAACCTTTTCCCGAAAACGCCAACTCCTTTTGACGGGAAAAATAAATGTAAACAGTGTCACACTCGCTTCTCAGCTGTTTGAACAAGATTTCCCAGTGACAAAATTGTGCTGTTCAGATATTTAGTCTATTGGAATATGTATTCCTATTGTGTGAAGCACATTTCTAAATATTTCCCTAGTCTGGAGTCGTAAGTTCTGAGTGCTACACACCAAATTGTCCAGTGATTGAAGCTCATTCATTGTGAATAGCCAACATTACTACACTGTGACCGTAACCCAGTCCCTAAACCTCTAACCCAAACCCTAAACCTAGCCCACTTCTGAGCCTGAACCCTACCTAGCCCTAAACCATATCCTAACCCTAACCATGAACAGAGCCCCAATTCTCTAACCCTAATACCAGAATTAATCTCGATGACTTCATCACTCCCAGCTGGTACCCTGGACAAATCGTTATCACCTGGGATCAATTAAGCCTGCCCACATGGCCCTTCCCCGTTGGTGACGTCATCACATCCGGTTTAATGGCCTAACCAGTCTTCTTTCAAAATTGCCAACTCATTGTCCCGGAATAATAAATGTAACCAGTATCCAACTCGGTTCTATGTTCTTTGAACATGATTTCCTTGTCAGGAAACAATGTGTGACAGATAGTAAGGCCCTTTATTCACGTATTTGTAGTGTTTGAAACACTTTCTTAGATATTAACCTAGGTTATCATTGTGAATTGCCCGAGTTGGAGTCTCTCTCTTCCAGTGTCTCAAGCTCCTTCATTGTGAATTCCAATTTGTTGAAACAGCGTTTTTTACAAATATACCATACTTTAACCATTATTACCACTTGGATGTCTATCCTATTTTTCTCAGCGTTTGGATACAAATTCTCAGTATTTCAAAATTCAGTAGAGATGTTCATGTTCTAAAAGGTATTCCCAGAGTTCTAGAGACACTCTGAAACATCCCCCTGTTCTGTTGTTTTGAGCTCTGTGAGTTTTCATTTTAACACGGGTGTCATAATAGCTTTTTAAAGGTACTTTAAAACACTACTTGGAACCCTAGCCTAACTAACATTTTGATTTGATAGTGTTCTCAATACTTTCATACTATTCTATAGCTCTAGGAAAATGAATTTTTCAGTGTTTCACCAACTCCTTTTCCCGAAAATGCCAACTCCTTTTGAGGGGAAAAATACATGTAAACAGTGTCACACTCGGTTCTCAGTGGTTTGAACAAGATTTCCCAATGACAAAATTGTGCTGTTCAGATTTTCAGTCTATTGGAATATGTATTCCTAGTGTGTGAAGCACATTTTTAAATATTTCCCTAGTCTGGAGTTGTAAATTCTCAGTGCTACACTCCAATTTGTCCAGTGGTTGAAGCTCATTCATCGTGAATACCCAACCTTACTGCACCGTGACCTTAACCCTGTCCCTAACCCTCTAACCCTAACACTAAACCTAGCCCTAACCTGAGCCTAAACCCTACCTAGCCCGAACCCTTATCCTATCCCTAAAACTAGCCAGTACCCCAATTCTCTAACCCTACCACCAGAACTAACCTCGATGACGTCATCACTCCATCTGGGCCCCTGGGTAAACATTATCTCCTGGGATCAATTAAACCTGCCCTCATGGTCCCTCCCCCTTGGTGACATCATCAGTTCCTGTTTAATGGCCTAACCAGGCCTCTTTCAAAAACGCCAACTCATTGTCTCTTAATTATAAATGTAAACAGCATTCAACTCGGTTCTATGTTCTTTGAACACGATTTGCTTGTCAGGAAACAATGTGTGACAGATAGTAAGGCCCTTTATTCACGTATTTCTAGTGTTTGAAACACTTTCTTAGAGATTAACCTAGGTTTTCATTGTGAATAGCCCGAGTTGGAGTCTCTCTCTTCCAGTATCTCAAGCTCCTTCATTGTGAATTCCAATTTGCTGAAACAGCGTTTTTTACAAATATACCATACTATAACCATTATTACCACTTGGATGTCTATCCTACTTTTCTCAGCGTTTGGATACAAATTCTCAGTATTTCAAAATTCAGTAGAGATGTTCGTGTTCTAAAACGTATTCCCAGAGTTCTAGAGACACTCTGAGACATCCCCCTGTTCTGTTGTTTTGAGCTCTGAGAGTTTTCATTTTAACACGGGTGTCATACCGGCTTTTTAAAGGTACTTTAAAACACTACTTGGAACCCTAGCCTAGCTAACATTTTGATTTTATAGTGTTCTCAATACTTTCATATTATTCTATAGCTCTAGGAAAATGAATTTTTCAGTGTTTCACCATCTTCTTTTCCCGAAAACGCCAACTCCTTTTGAGGGGAAAAATAAATGTAAACAGTGTCTCACTCAGTTCTCAGCGGTTTGAACAAGATTTCCCAATGACAAAATTGTGCTGTTCAGATATTCAGTCTGTTAGAATATGTATTCCTAGTGTGTGAAGCACATTTCTAACTATTTCCCTAGTCTGGAGTTGTAAATTCTCAGTGCTACTCTCCAATTTGTCCAGTGGTTGAAGCTCATTCATCGTGAATACCCAACCTTACTGCACGGTGACCTTAACCCTGTCCCTAACCCTCTAACCCTAACCCTAAACCTAGCCCTAACCTGAGCCTAAACCCTACCTAGCCCGAACCCTTATCCTATCCCTAACCCTAGCCAGAACCCCAATTCTCTAACCCTAACACCAGAACTAACCTCGATGACGTCATCACTCCAAGCTGGGCCCCCGAGTAATCATTATCTCCTGGGATCAATTAAACCTGCCCTCATGGTCCCTCCCCCTTGGTGACGTCATCAGTTCCTGTTTAATGGCCTAACCAGGCCTCTTTCAAAAACGCCAACTCATTGTCTCTTAATTATAAATTTAAACAGCATTCAACTCGGTTCTATGTTCTTTGAACACGATTTGCTTGTCAGGAAACAATGTGTGACAGATATTAAGGCCCTTTATTCACGTATTTCTAGTGTTTTAAACACTTTCTTAGATATTAACCTAGGTTAAACTGAATCCTGTGTCTGGGCGAGGCCGTGTGCCCCTGGATCCGGGTGAGGCTGGGTCCCGGGTCCGGGTGAAGCCGTGGGCCCCTGCATCCGGGTGAGCATGGGTCCCAGGTCCGCGTGAGGCTGTGGGCCCCTGGATCCGGGTGAGTCCACGCGACCCTGGGTCTGGGAGAGGCCACGCGCCCCTGGGTCCGTGTGAGGCCACATGCCCCTGGGTCCGGGGGAAGCTAGATCCCGGGTCCGGGCGAGGCCGTGTGCCCCTGGATCCGGTTGAGGCTTGGTCCCAGGGCCAGGAGAGGCCACGCACCCCTGGGTCCGGGTGAGGACATGTGCCCCTGAGTCCAGGTAAAGCTGAATTCTGGGCCTGGGCGAGGCCGTGTGCCCCTGGATCCGGGTGAGGCTGGGTCCCGGGTCCGGGTGAAGCCGTGGGCCCCTGCGTCCGGGTGAGCCTGGGTCCCAGGTCCGCGTGAGGCTGTGGGCCCCTGGATCCGGGTGAGGCCACGCGACCCTGGGTCTGGGAGAGGCCACGCGCCCCTGGGTCCGGGTGAGGCCACGTGCCCCTGGGTCCGGGGGAAGCTCGATCCCAGGTCCGGGCGAGGCCGTGTGCCCCTGGATCCGGGTGAGGCTGGGTCCCGGGCTGGGGAGAAGCCACGCGCCCCTGGGTCCAGGTGAGGCCATGCGCCCCTGGGTCCGGGTGAAGCTGAATCCTGGGTCTGGGCGAGGCCGTGTGCACCTGGATCCGGGTGAGACTGGGTCCCGGGTCCGGGTGAGGCCCTGGGACCCTGGATCCGGGTGAAGCCGTGCCCCTGGGTCCGGCCGAGACCAAACCAGAGGGAGTCGGACCTGCATTACCACCATTTCTCCACCCTCCAGAGCTGAGGGGTCAGTGCCTACATGTACTCATAAGGAACTGGTGGACATTGATATTGGGTCTCAAAAGAACTATTGGTCCAGAAAGAAACTCACTACAGACTGATTCATTTGCCTGTCAGCATAACTATTATTGCTCGTCTCACATTCAATTCTTATAAGTATATCTCTAGTGACACATGATTTCGCTCATCTAGGGGAAATGATGAACAACATAGACTGATGAACAAGAACAGAACCAGAAACAAGGAGGCATCGATCGGACTATCGGGCCTCAGAGGGAGGATAGGGGAGGGTGGGGGGAGGGGGGAGAGATCAACCAAAGGTCTTATGTGCATGCATATGAGCCTAACCAATGGTTAAGTTCAACAGGGGTTTGGGGCATCCGTGGGGAGGGGTGTGAGATGGGAATGGGGGGATGAGGACAAATATGTGATACCTTAATCAATAAAGAAATTAAAACAAAAAAGAAAGCAGTATTAATTCAGAGCAAATACTAATGAGTATCACAGAATTGTGTGAGAACAAGTGGAAAACCATCAAAATGTAAGTGTCTAGTTCATAAAGGATGTTGTACACTCCAGAAATCCTTGAAATAGAGTTAGTTCACATGAAACCAGTGTTTGAAAACACTGAAAAGTAGTATTCTACTGTAAAACAGTTTAAAGACAAGTGTATATAGATTCTCAAGCTCAGAGAAGAGTGTATAATGTAGTTTGTACTTGTGGAGAAGTCCAACAAGTAGAGTAGAAAGCCCAAAATAGGACACAGCTAGAAATCAGTAGTAATTCAGAGCAAATACTAATAAATATCATAGAATTGTGTGAGAACAAGTGGAAAACAATCAAAATGTAAGTGTGTCTAGTCTAGAAATGATGTTGTACACTGAGGAAATCCTTGAAATAGAGTTAGTTCACATGAAACCAGTGTTTGAAACCACCAGAAGTCACTGAAAAGTAGTATTCAACAGGAAAACAGTTGAAGGACAAGTGTATATAGCTTCTCTAATTCAGATAAGAATGTATAAATTTGTTTCTACAAGTGGTGAAGTCCCACAAGTAGAGCAGAAGGTCCATTATAGGACACTGCAAGAAAGCAGTAGAAATTCAGAGCAAATACTAATGAGTATCACAGAATTGTGAGAGACCAGGTGGAAAAGACATCAAAATGTAAGTGTCTAGTTTAGAAGGGTTGTTGTACACTGCAGAAATCCTTGAAATAGAGTTACTTCACATGAAACCAGTGTTTGAAACCACCAGAAGTCACTGAAAAGTAGTATTCAATTGTAAAACAGTTGAAAGACAAGTGTATATAGCTTCTCAAGTTCTGAGAAGAGTGTATAAAGTTGTTTCTACATGTGGTGAAGTCCCACAAATAGAGCAGAAGGCCTATTATAAGACACAGCTAGAAATCAGTACTATTTCAGAGCAAATATTAATGAATATCATAGAATTGTGTGAGAACAAGTGGAAAACCATCAAAATGTAAGTGTCTAGTCTAGAAAGGATGTTGTACACAGCAGAAATCCTGGGAATAGAGTTAGATCACATGAAACCAGTGTTTGAAACCACCAGAAGTCACTGAAAAGTAGTATTCAACAGGAAAACAGTTGAAGGACAAGTGTATATAGCTTCTCTAATTCAGATAAGAATGTATAAATTTGTTTCTACAAGTGGTGAAGTCCCACAAGTAGAGCAGAAGGTCCATTATAGGACACTGCAAGAAAGCAGTAGTAATTCAGAGAAAATACTAATGAGTATCACAGAATTGTGAGAGACCAGGTGGAAAAGACATCAAAATGTAAGTGTCTAGTCTAGAAGGGATGTTGTACACTGCAGAAATCCTTGAAATAGAGTTACTTCACATGAAACCAGTGTTTGAAACCACCAGAAGTCACTGAAAAGTGGTATTCAACTGTAAAAGAGTTGAAAGACAAGTGTATATAGCTTCTCAAGTTCTGAGAAGAGTGTATGAAGTTGTTTTTACATGTGGTGAAGTCCCGCAAGTAGAGCAGAAGGGCTATTATAGGACACTGCAAGAAAGCAGTAGTAATTCAGAGCAAATACTAATGAGTATCACAGAATTGTGAGAGACCAAGTGGAAAAGACATAAAAATGTAAGTGTCTAGTGTAGACAGCATGTTGTACACTGCGGAAATCCTTGAAATAGAGTTAGCTCACATGAAACCAGTGTTTGAAACCACCAGAATTCACTGAAAAGTAGTATTCAACTGTAAAACAGTTGGGAAACAAGTGTATATAGCTTCTCAAGTTCAGAGAAGAGTGTATAAAGTTGTTTCTACATGTGGTGAAGTCCCACAAATAGAGCAGAAGGCCCATTATAAGACACAGCTAGAAATCAGTAGTTATTCAGAGCAAATACTAATGAATATCATAGAATTGAGTGAGAACCAGTGGAAAATAATCAAAATGTGTCTAGTCTAGAAAGGATGTTATACACTGCAGAAATCCTTGAAATAGAGTTAGTTCACATGAAACCAGTGTTTGAAACCATCAGAATTCACTGAAAAGTACTATACAACAGGAAAACAGTTGAAGGACAAGTGTATATAGCATCTCTAATTCAGATAAGAATGTATAAATTTGTTTCTTCAAGTGGTCAAGTCCCACAAGTAGATCAGAAGGTCCATTATAGGACACTGCATGAAAGCAGTAGTAATTCAGAGCAAATACTAATGAGTATCACAGAATTGTGAGAGACCAAGTGGAAAAGACATAAAAATGTAAGTGTCTAGTGTAGAAAGCATGTTGTACACTGCGGAAATCCTTGAAATAGAGTTAGTTCACATGAAACCACCAGAAGTCACTGAAAAGTAGTTTTCAACTGTAAAACAGTTGAAATAGAAGTGTATATAGCTTCTCAAGTTCAGAGAAGAGTGTATGAAGTTGTTTTTACATGTGGTGAAGTCCCAAAAGTAGAGCAGAGTGCTCATTATAGGACACAGCTAGAAATCAGTATTAATTCAGAGCAAATATTAATGAATATCATGGAATTGTGTGAGAACAAAGAGAAAACCATCAAAATGTAAGTGTCTAGTCTAGAAAGGATGTTGTACACTGAAGAAATCGTGGAAATAGAGTTAGTTTACATGAAAACAGTGTTTCAAACCCCTAGAATACAATGAAAATTAGCATTCAACTGTAAAACTGTTGAAAGACAAGTGTATATAGTTTCTCAAGGTCACATAAGAGTGTATGAAGTTGTTTTTACATGTGGTGAAGTCCAACAAGTAGAGCAGAAGGGCTATTATAGGACACTGCAAGAAAGCAGTAGTAATTCAGAGCAAATACTAATGAATATCATAGAATTGTGTGAGAACAAGTGGAAAACCATAGAAATGTAAGTGTCTAGTCTAGAAGGGATGTTGTACACTGTGGAAATCCTTGAAATAGAGTTAGTTCACATGAAACCAGTGTTTGAAACCACCAGAATTCACTGAAAAGTACTATTCAACTGTAAAACAGTTGGGAAACAAGTGTATATAGCTTCTCAAGTTCAGAGAAGAGTGTATAAAGTTGTTTCTACATGTGGTGAAGTCCCACAAATAGAGCAGAAGGCCTATTATAAGACACAGCTAGAAATCAGTAGTATTTCAGAGCAAATATTAATTAATATCATAGAATTGTGTGAGAACAAGGGGAAAACCATCAAAATGTAAGTGTCTAGTATAGAAAGGAAGTTGTACACTGCAGAAATCCTGGGAATAGAGTTAGTTCACATGAAACCAGTGTTTGAAACCAACAGAATTCACTGAAAAGTAGTATTCAACTGTAAAACATTTGAAAGACAGGTGTATATAGCTTCTCAAGTTCAGAGAAGAGTGTATAAAGTTGTTTCTACATGTGGTGAAGTCCCGCAAGTAGAGCAGAAGGCCCATTAGAGAACACAGCTAGAAATCAGTAGTAATTCATAGCAAATACTAATGATTATCAAACAATTGTGTGAGAACAAGTGAAAAACCATCAAAATGTAAGTGTCCAGTTCAGAAAGGATGTTGTACACTGCAGAAATCCTTGAAATAGAGTTAGTTCACATGAAACCAGTGTTTGAAAACAACAGAATTCAATGAAAAGTAGTATTCTACTGTAAAACAGTTGAAAGACAAGTTTATATAGCTACACAAGTTCAGAGAATAGTGTATAAAGTTGTTTCTACATGTGGTGAAGTCCCACAAGTAGAGCAGAAGGGCTATTTTAGGATACTGCAAGAAACGGTAGTAATTCAGAGCAAATACTAATGAATATCATAGAATTGTTTGAGAACAACTGGAAAACCATAAAATGTAAGTGTCTAGTCTAGAAAGTATGTTATACACTGCAGAAATCATTGAAATAGAGTGAGTTCACATGAAACCAGCATTTGAAACAACCAGAATTTACTAAATAATAGTATTCAACTGTAAAACAGTTGAAAGACAAGTGTATATAGATTCTCAAGCTCAGAGAAGAGTGTATAATATATTTTGTACTTGTGGAGAAGTCCAACAAGTAGAGTAGAAAGCGCAAAATAGGACATAGCTAGAAATCAGTAGTAATTCAGAGCAAATACTAATAAATAACATAGAATTGTGTGAGAACAAGTGGAAAACAAACAAAATGTAAGTGTGTCTAGTCTAGAAAGGATGTTGTACACTGAGGAAATCCTTGAAATAGAGTTAGTTCACATGAAACCAGTGTTTGAAACCATCAGAATTCACTGAAAAGTAGTATTCAACAGGAAAACAGTTGAAGGACAAGTGTATATAGCTTCTCTAATTCAGATAAGAATGTATAAATTTGTTTCTTCAAGTGGTGAAGTCCCACAAGTAGAGCAGAAGGCCCATTAAAGGACACTGCAAGAAAACAGTAGTAATTCAGAGCAAATACTAATGAATATCATAGAATTGTGTGAGAACAAGTGGAAAACCATCAAAATGTAAGTGTCTAGTCTAGAAGGGATGTTGTACACTGCAGAAATACTTGAAATAGAGTTACTTCACATGAAACCAGTGTTTGAAACCACCAGAAGTCACTGAAAAGTAGTATTCAACTGTAAAACAGTTCAAAGACAAGAGTATATAGCTTCTCAAGTTCAGAGAAGAGTGTATGAAGTTGTTTCTACATGTGGTGAAGTCTCACAGTAGAGCAGAGGGCTATTATAGGACACTGCAAGAAAGCAGTAGTAATTCAGAGCAAATACTAATGAATATCATAGAATTGTGTGAGAACAAGTGGAAAACCATCAAAATGTAAGTGTCTAGTCTAGAAGGGATGTTGTACACTGCAGAAATCCTTGAAATAGAGTTAGTTCACATGAAACCAGTGTTTGAAACCACCAGAAGTCACTGAAAAGTAGTTTTCAACTGTGAAACAGTTGAAAGACAAGTGTATATAGCTTCTCAAGTTCAGAGAAGAGTGTATGAAGTTGTTTCTACATGTGGTGAAGTCCCACAAGTAGAGCAGAAGGTCCATTATAGGACACTGCAAGAAAGCAGTAGTAATTCAGAGCAAATACTAATGAGTATCACAGAATTGTAAGAGACCAAGTGGAAAAGACATCAAAATGTAAGTGTCTAGTCTAGAAAGGATGTTGTACACTGCAGATATCCTGGAAATAGAGTTAGTTCACATGAAACCAGTGTTTGAAACCCCTAGAATACAATGAAAATTAGCATTCAACTGTAAAACTGTTGAAAGACAAGTGTATATAGCTTCTCAAGTTCAGAGAAGAGTGTATAAAGTTGTTTTTACATGTGGTGAAGTCACAAAAGTAGAGCAGAGGGCCCATTATAGGACACAGCTAGAAATCTGTAGTAATTCAGAGCAAATATTAATGAATAGCATGGAATTGTGTGAGAATAAGTAGAAAAACATCAAAATGTAAGTGTCTAGTCTAGAAAGGATGTTGTACACTGCGAAAATCCTTGAAATAGAGTTAGTTCACATGAAACCAGTGTTTGAAACCACCAGAATTCACTGACAAGTACTATTCAACTGAAAAACAGTTGGGAAACAAGTGTATATAGCTTCTCAAGTTCAGAGAAGAGTGTATAAAGTTGTTTCTACATGTGGTGAAGTCCCACAAATAGAGCAGAAGGCCTATTATAAGACACAGCTAGAAATCAGTAGTATTTCAGAGCAAATATTAATTAATATCATAGAATTGTGTGAGAACAAGTGGAAAACCATCAAAATGTAAGTGTCTAGTCTAGAAAGGATGTTGTACACTGCAGAAATCCTGGGAATAGAGTTAGTTCACATGAAACCAGTGTTTGAAACCAACAGAATTCACTGAAAAGTAGTATTCAACTGTAAAACATTTGAAAGACAGGTGTATATAGCTTCTCAAGTTCAGAGAAGAGTATATAAAGTTGTTTCTACATGTGGTGAAGTCCCGCAAGTAGAGCAGAAGGCCCATTAGAGGACACAGCTAGAAATCAGTAGTAATTCAGAGCAAATACTAATGATTATCATACAATTGTGTGAGAACAACTGGAAAACCATCAAAATGTAAGTGTCTAGTTCATAAAGGATGTTGTACACTGCAGAAATCCTTGAAATAGATTTAGTTCACATGAAACCAGTGTTTGAAAACAACAGAATTCAATGAAAAGTAGTATTCTACTGTAAAACAGTTGAAAGACAAGTTTATATAGCTACACAAGTTCAGAGAAGAGTGTATAAAGTTGTTTCTACATGTGGTGAAGTCCCACAAGTAGAGCAGAAGGGCTATTATAGGACACTGCAAGAAAGCAGTATTAATTCAGAGCAAATACTAATGAATATCATAGAATTGTTTGAGAACAAGTGGAAAACCATAAAATGTAAGTGTCTAGTTCATAAAGTATGTTATACACTGCAGAAATCCTTGAAATAGAGTTAGTTCACATGAAACCAGTGTTTGAAACAACCAGAATTCACTGAATAATAGTATTCAACTGTAAAACAGTTGAAAGACAAGTGTATATAGATTCTCAAGCTCAGAGAAGAGTGTATAATATAGTTTGTACTTGTGGAGAAGTCCAACAAGTAGAGTAGAAAGCGCAAACTAGGACATAGCTAGAAATCAGTAGTAATTCAGAGCAAATACTAATAAATAACATAGAATTGTGTGAGAACAAGTGGAAAACAATCAAAATGTAAGTGTGTCTAGTCTAGAAAGGATGTTGTACACTGAGGAAATCCTTGAAATAGAGTTAGTTCACATGAAACCAGCGTTTGAAACCACCAGAAGTCACGGAAAAGTAGTATTCAACTGTAACACAGTTGAAACACAAGTTTATATAGCTTCTAAAGTTCAGAGAAGAATGTATAAAGTTGTTTCTACAAGTGGTGAAGTCCCACAAGTAGAGCAGAAGGCCCATTAAAGGACACTGCAAGAAAGCATAGTCATTCAGAGCAAATACTAATGAATATCATAGAATTGTGTGAGAACAAGTGGAAAACCATTAAAATGTAAGTGTTTAGTTCATAAAGGATGTTGTACACTGCAGAAATCCTTGAAATAGAGTTAGTTCACATGAAACCAGTGTTTGAAACCACCAGAATTCACTGAAAAGTAGTATTCAACTGTAAAACAGTTGGGCAACAAGTGTATATAGCTTCTCAAGTTCAGAGAAGAGTGTATAAAGTTGTTTCTACATGTGGTGCAGTCCCACAAATAGAGCAGAAGGCTTATTATAAGCACAGCTAGAAATCAGTAATATTTCAGAGCAAATATTAATGAATATCCTAGAATTGTATGAGAACAAGTGGAAAACCATCAAAATGTAAGTGTCTAGTCTAGAAAGGATGTTGTACACTGCAGAAATCCTGGGAATAGAGTTAGTTCACATGAAACCAGTGTTTGAAACCATCAGAATTCACTGAAAAGTAGCATTCAACAGGAAAACAGTTGAAGGACAAGTGTATATAGCTTCTCTAATTCAGATAAGAATGTATAAATTTGTTTCTACAAGTGGTGAAGTCCCACAAGTAGAGCAGAAGGTCCATTATAGGACACTGCAAGAAAGCAGTAGTAATTCAGAGCAAATACTAATGAGTATCACAGAATTGTGAGAGACCAAGTGTTAAATACATCAAAATGTAAGTGTCTAGTGTAGAAAGCATGTTGTACACTGCGGAAATCCTTGAAATAGAGTTAGCTCACATGAAACCAGTGTTTGAAACCACCAGAAGTCACTGAAAAGTAGTTTTCAACTGTAAAACAGTTGAAAGACAAGTGTATATAGCTTGCAAAGTTCAGAGAAGAGTGTATAAAGTTGTTTCTCCATGTGGTGAAGTCCCACAAATAGAGCAGAAGGCTTATTATAAGCACAGCTAGAAATCAGTAATATTTCAGAGCAAATATTAATGAATATCCTAGAATTGTGTGAGAACAAGTGGAAAACCATCAAAATGTAAGTGTCTAGTCTAGAAAGGATGTTGTACACTGCAGAAATCGTGGAAATAGAGTTAGTTTACATGAAACCAGTGTTTGAAACCCCTAGAATACAATGAAAATTAGCATTCAACTGTAAAACTGTTGAAAGACAAGTGTATATAGCTTCTCAAGTTCACATAAGAGTTTATGAAGTTGTTTTTACGTGTTGTGAAGTCCCACAAGTAGAGAAGAAGGCCCATTATAGGACACAGCTAGAAATCAGTAGTAATTCAGAGCAAATACTCATGAATATCATAGAATTGTGGGAAAACAAGTGGAAAACCATAGAAATGTAAGTGTCTAGTCTAGAAGGGATGTTGTACACTGCAGAAATCCTGGAAATAGAGTTACTTCACATGAAACCAGTGTTTGAAACCACCAGAAGTCACTGAAAAGTAGTATTCAACTGTAAAACATTTGAAAGACAGGTGTATATAGCTTCTCAAGTTCAGAGAAGAGTGTATAAAGTTGTTTCTACATGTGGTGAAGTCCCACAAATAGAGCAGAAGGCCTATTATAAGCACAGCTAGAAATCAGTAGTATGTCAGAGCAAATATTAATGAATACCATAGAATTGTGTGAGAACAAGTGGAAAACCATCAAAATATAAGTGTCTAGTCTAGAAAGGATGTTGTACACTGCAGAAATTCTGGGAATAGAGTTAGTTAACATGAAACCAGTGTTTGAAACCATCAGAATTCACTGAAAAGTAGTATTCAACAGGAAAACTGTTGAAGGACAAGTGTATATAGCTTCTCTAATTCAGATAAGAATGTATAAAGTTGTTTCTACAAGTGGTGAAGTCCCACATGTAGAGCAGAAGGTCCATTATAGGACACTGCAAGAAAGCTGTAGTAATTTAGAGCAAATACTAATGAGTATCACAGAATTGTTAGAGACCAGGTGGAAAAGACATCAAAATGTAAGTGTCTAGTCTGGAAAGGATGTAGTACACTGCAGAAATCCTGGAAATAGAGTTAGTTCACATGAAAACAGTGTTTGAAACCCCTAGAATACAATGAAATTTCGCATACAACTGTAAAACTGTTGAAAGACAAGTGTATATAGCTTCTCAAGTTCAGATAAGCGTGTATGAAGTTGTTTTTACATGTAGTGAAGTCCAACAAGTAGAGCAGAAGTCCCATTATAGGACACAGGTAGAAATCAGTAGTAATTCAGAGCAAATACTAATGAATGGCAGGGAATTTAGTGAGAACAAGTAGAAAACCATCAAAATGTAAGTGTCTAGTGTAGAAAGGATGTTGTAGACTGCGGAAATCCTTGAAATAGAGTTAGTTCACATGAACCCAGTGTTTGAAACCACCACAATTCACTGAAAAGTAGTATTCAACTGTAAAAGAGATGAGAAACAAGTGTACATAGCTTCTCAAGTTCAGAGAACAGTGTATAAAGTTGTTTGTACATGTGGTGAAGTCCCACATATAGAGCAGAAGGCCGATTATAAGATACAGCTAGAAAGCAGTAGTATTTCAGAGCAAATACTAATGAATATCATAGAATTGTGTGAGAACAAGTGGAAAACCATCGAAATGTAAGTGTCTAGTTTATAAAGGATGTTGTACACTGCGGAAATCCTTGAAATAGAGTTAGTTCACATGAAACCAGTGTTTGAAACCACCAGAATTCACTGAAAATTAGCATTCCACTGTAAAACAGTTGAAAGACAAGTGTATATAGATTCTCAAGCTCAGAGAAGAGTGTATAATATATTTTGTACTTGTGGAGAAGTCCAACAAGTAGAGTAGAAAGCGCAAAATAGGACATAGCTAGAAATCAGTAGTAATTCAGAGCAAATACTAATAAATAACATAGAATTGTGTGAGAACAAGTGGAAAACAAACAAAATGTAAGTGTGTCTAGTCTAGAAAGGATGTTGTACACTGAGGAAATCCTTGAAATAGAGTTAGTTCACATGAAACCAGTGTTTGAAACCATCAGAATTCACTGAAAAGTAGTATTCAACAGGAAAACAGTTGAAGGACAAGTGTATATAGCTTCTCTAATTCAGATAAGAATGTATAAATTTGTTTCTTCAAGTGGTGAAGTCCCACAAGTAGAGCAGAAGGCCCATTAAAGGACACTGCAAGAAAACAGTAGTAATTCAGAGCAAATACTAATGAATATCATAGAATTGTGTGAGAACAAGTGGAAAACCATCAAAATGTAAGTTTCTAGTCTAGAAGGGATGTTGTACAGTGCAGAAATACTTGAAATAGAGTTACTTCACATGAAACCAGTGTTTGAAACCACCAGAAGTCACTGAAAAGTAGTATTCAACTGTAAAACAGTTCAAAGACAAGAGTATATAGCTTCTCAAGTTCAGAGAAGAGTGTATGAAGTTGTTTCTACATGTGGTGAAGTCTCACAGTAGAGCAGAGGGCTATTATAGGACACTGCAAGAAAGCAGTAGTAATTCAGAGCAAATACTAATGAATATCATAGAATTGTGTGAGAACAAGTGGAAAACCATCAAAATGTAAGTGTCTAGTCTAGAAGGGATGTTGTACACTGCAGAAATCCTTGAAATAGAGTTAGTTCACATGAAACCAGTGTTTGAAACCACCAGAAGTCACTGAAAAGTAGTTTTCAACTGTGAAACAGTTGAAAGACAAGTGTATATAGCTTCTCAAGTTCAGAGAAGAGTGTATGAAGTTGTTTCTACATGTGGTGAAGTCCCACAAGTAGAGCAGAAGGTCCATTATAGGACACTGCAAGAAAGCAGTAGTAATTCAGAGCAAATACTAATGAGTATCACAGAATTGTAAGAGACCAAGTGGAAAAGACATCAAAATGTAAGTGTCTAGTCTAGAAAGGATGTTGTACACTGCAGATATCCTGGAAATAGAGTTAGTTCACATGAAACCAGTGTTTGAAACCCCTAGAATACAATGAAAATTAGCATTCAACTGTAAAACTGTTGAAAGACAAGTGTATATAGCTTCTCAAGTTCAGAGAAGAGTGTACAAAGTTGTTTTTACATGTGGTGAAGTCACAAAAGTAGAGCAGAGGGCCCATTATAGGACACAGCTAGAAATCTGTAGTAATTCAGAGCAAATATTAATGAATAGCATGGAATTGTGTGAGAATAAGTAGAAAAACATCAAAATGTAAGTGTCTAGTCTAGAAAGGATGTTGTACACTGCGAAAATCCTTGAAATAGAGTTAGTTCACATGAAACCAGTGTTTGAAACCACCAGAATTCACTGAAAAGTACTATTCAACTGAAAAACAGTTGGGAAACAAGTGTATATAGCTTCTCAAGTTCAGAGAAGAGTGTATAAAGTTGTTTCTACATGTGGTGAAGTCCCACAAATAGAGCAGAAGGCCTATTATAAGACACAGCTAGAAATCAGTAGTATTTCAGAGCAAATATTAATTAATATCATAGAATTGTGTGAGAACAAGTGGAAAACCATCAAAATGTAAGTGTCTAGTCTAGAAAGGATGTTGTACACTGCAGAAATCCTGGGAATAGAGTTAGTTCACATGAAACCAGTGTTTGAAACCAACAGAATTCACTGAAAAGTAGTATTCAACTGTAAAACATTTGAAAGACAGGTGTATATAGCTTCTCAAGTTCAGAGAAGAGTATATAAAGTTGTTTCTACATGTGGTGAAGTCCCGCAAGTAGAGCAGAAGGCCCATTAGAGGACACAGCTAGAAATCAGTAGTAATTCAGAGCAAATACTAATGATTATCATACAATTGTGTGAGAACAACTGGAAAACCATCAAAATGTAAGTGTCTAGTTCATAAAGGATGTTGTACACTGCAGAAATCCTTGAAATAGATTTAGTTCACATGAAACCAGTGTTTGAAAACAACAGAATTCAATGAAAAGTAGTATTCTACTGTAAAACAGTTGAAAGACAAGTTTATATAGCTACACAAGTTCAGAGAAGAGTGTATAAAGTTGTTTCTACATGTGGTGAAGTCCCACAAGTAGAGCAGAAGGGCTATTATAGGACACTGCAAGAAAGCAGTATTAATTCAGAGCAAATACTAATGAATATCATAGAATTGTTTGAGAACAAGTGGAAAACCATAAAATGTAAGTGTCTAGTTCATAAAGTATGTTATACACTGCAGAAATCCTTGAAATAGAGTTAGTTCACATGAAACCAGTGTTTGAAACAACCAGAATTCACTGAATAATAGTATTCAACTGTAAAACAGTTGAAAGACAAGTGTATATAGATTCTCAAGCTCAGAGAAGAGTGTATAATATAGTTTGTACTTGTGGAGAAGTCCAACAAGTAGAGTAGAAAGCGCAAACTAGGACATAGCTAGAAATCAGTAGTAATTCAGAGCAAATACTAATAAATAACATAGAATTGTGTGAGAACAAGTGGAAAACAATCAAAATGTAAGTGTGTCTAGTCTAGAAAGGATGTTGTACACTGAGGAAATCCTTGAAATAGAGTTAGTTCACATGAAACCAGTGTTTGAAACCACCAGAAGTCACGGAAAAGTAGTATTCAACTGTAACACAGTTGAAACACAAGTTTATATAGCTTCTAAAGTTCAGAGAAGAATGTATAAAGTTGTTTCTACAAGTGGTGAAGTCCCACAAGTAGAGCAGAAGGCCCATTAAAGGACACTGCAAGAAAGCATAGTCATTCAGAGCAAATACTAATGAATATCATAGAATTGTGTGAGAACAAGTGGAAAACCATTAAAATGTAAGTGTTTAGTTCATAAAGGATGTTGTACACTGCAGAAATCCTTGAAATAGAGTTAGTTCACATGAAACCAGTGTTTGAAACCACCAGAATTCACTGAAAAGTAGTATTCAACTGTAAAACAGTTGGGCAACAAGTGTATATAGCTTCTCAAGTTCAGAGAAGAGTGTATAAAGTTGTTTCTACATGTGGTGAAGTCCCACAAATAGAGCAGAAGGCTTATTATAAGCACAGCTAGAAATCAGTAATATTTCAGAGCAAATATTAATGAATATCCTAGAATTGTATGAGAACAAGTGGAAAACCATCAAAATGTAAGTGTCTAGTCTAGAAAGGATGTTGTACACTGCAGAAATCCTGGGAATAGAGTTAGTTCACATGAAACCAGTGTTTGAAACCATCAGAATTCACTGAAAAGTAGCATTCAACAGGAAAACAGTTGAAGGACAAGTGTATATAGCTTCTCTAATTCAGATAAGAATGTATAAATTTGTTTCTACAAGTGGTGAAGTCCCACAAGTAGAGCAGAAGGTCCATTATAGGACACTGCAAGAAAGCAGTAGTAATTCAGAGCAAATACTAATGAGTATCACAGAATTGTGAGAGACCAAGTGCTAAATACATCAAAATGTAAGTGTCTAGTGTAGAAAGCATGTTGTACACTGCGGAAATCCTTGAAATAGAGTTAGCTCACATGAAACCAGTGTTTGAAACCACCAGAAGTCACTGAAAAGTAGTTTTCAACTGTAAAACAGTTGAAAGACAAGTGTATATAGCTTGCAAAGTTCAGAGAAGAGTGTATAAAGTTGTTTCTCCATGTGGTGAAGTCCCACAAATAGAGCAGAAGGCTTATTATAAGCACAGCTAGAAATCAGTAATATTTCAGAGCAAATATTAATGAATATCCTAGAATTGTGTGAGAACAAGTGGAAAACCATCAAAATGTAAGTGTCTAGTCTAGAAAGGATGTTATACACTGCAGAAATCCTTGAAATAGAGTTAGTTCACATGAAACCAGTGTTTGAAACCATCAGAATTCACTGAAAAGTACTATACAACAGGAAAACAGTTGAAGGACAAGTGTATATAGCATCTCTAATTCAGATAAGAATGTATAAATTTGTTTCTTCAAGTGGTCAAGTCCCACAAGTAGATCAGAAGGTCCATTATAGGACACTGCATGAAAGCAGTAGTAATTCAGAGCAAATACTAATGAGTATCACAGAATTGTGAGAGACCAAGTGGAAAAGACATAAAAATGTAAGTGTCTAGTGTAGAAAGCATGTTGTACACTGCGGAAATCCTTGAAATAGAGTTAGTTCACATGAAACCACCAGAAGTCACTGAAAAGTAGTTTTCAACTGTAAAACAGTTGAAATAGAAGTGTATATAGCTTCTCAAGTTCAGAGAAGAGTGTATGAAGTTGTTTTTACATGTGGTGAAGTCCCAAAAGTAGAGCAGAGTGCTCATTATAGGACACAGCTAGAAATCAGTATTAATTCAGAGCAAATATTAATGAATATCATGGAATTGTGTGAGAACAAAGAGAAAACCATCAAAATGTAAGTGTCTAGTCTAGAAAGGATGTTGTACACTGAAGAAATCGTGGAAATAGAGTTAGTTTACATGAAAACAGTGTTTCAAACCCCTAGAATACAATGAAAATTAGCATTCAACTGTAAAACTGTTGAAAGACAAGTGTATATAGTTTCTCAAGGTCACATAAGAGTGTATGAAGTTGTTTTTACATGTGGTGAAGTCCAACAAGTAGAGCAGAAGGGCTATTATAGGACACTGCAAGAAAGCAGTAGTAATTCAGAGCAAATACTAATGAATATCATAGAATTGTGTGAGAACAAGTGGAAAACCATAGAAATGTAAGTGTCTAGTCTAGAAGGGATGTTGTACACTGTGGAAATCCTTGAAATAGAGTTAGTTCACATGAAACCAGTGTTTGAAACCACCAGAATTCACTGAAAAGTACTATTCAACTGTAAAACAGTTGGGAAACAAGTGTATATAGCTTCTCAAGTTCAGAGAAGAGTGTATAAAGTTGTTTCTACATGTGGTGAAGTCCCACAAATAGAGCAGAAGGCCTATTATAAGACACAGCTAGAAATCAGTAGTATTTCAGAGCAAATATTAATTAATATCATAGAATTGTGTGAGAACAAGGGGAAAACCATCAAAATGTAAGTGTCTAGTATAGAAAGGAAGTTGTACACTGCAGAAATCCTGGGAATAGAGTTAGTTCACATGAAACCAGTGTTTGAAACCAACAGAATTCACTGAAAAGTAGTATTCAACTGTAAAACATTTGAAAGACAGGTGTATATAGCTTCTCAAGTTCAGAGAAGAGTGTATAAAGTTGTTTCTACATGTGGTGAAGTCCCGCAAGTAGAGCAGAAGGCCCATTAGAGAACACAGCTAGAAATCAGTAGTAATTCATAGCAAATACTAATGATTATCAAACAATTGTGTGAGAACAAGTGGAAAACCATCAAAATGTAAGTGTCCAGTTCAGAAAGGATGTTGTACACTGCAGAAATCCTTGAAATAGAGTTAGTTCACATGAAACCAGTGTTTGAAAACAACAGAATTCAATGAAAAGTAGTATTCTACTGTAAAACAGTTGAAAGACAAGTTTATATAGCTACACAAGTTCAGAGAATAGTGTATAAAGTTGTTTCTACATGTGGTGAAGTCCCACAAGTAGAGCAGAAGGGCTATTTTAGGATACTGCAAGAAACGGTAGTAATTCAGAGCAAATACTAATGAATATCATAGAACTGTTTGAGAACAACTGGAAAACCATAAAATGTAAGTGTCTAGTCTAGAAAGTATGTTATACACTGCAGAAATCATTGAAATAGAGTGAGTTCACATAAAACCAGCATTTGAAACAACCAGAATTTACTAAATAATAGTATTCAACTGTAAACCAGTTGAAAGACAAGTGTATATAGATTCTCAAGCTCAGAGAAGAGTGTATAATATATTTTGTACTTGTGGAGAAGTCCAACAAGTAGAGTAGAAAGCGCAAAATAGGACATAGCTAGAAATCAGTAGTAATTCAGAGCAAATACTAATAAATAACATAGAATTGTGTGAGAACAAGTGGAAAACAAACAAAATGTAAGTGTGTCTAGTCTAGAAAGGATGTTGTACACTGAGGAAATCCTTGAAATAGAGTTAGTTCACATGAAACCAGTGTTTGAAACCATCAGAATTCACTGAAAAGTAGTATTCAACAGGAAAACAGTTGAAGGACAAGTGTATATAGCTTCTCTAATTCAGATAAGAATGTATAAATTTGTTTCTTCAAGTGGTGAAGTCCCACAAGTAGAGCAGAAGGCCCATTAAAGGACACTGCAAGAAAACAGTAGTAATTCAGAGCAAATACTAATGAATATCATAGAATTGTGTGAGAACAAGTGGAAAACCATCAAAATGTAAGTTTCTAGTCTAGAAGGGATGTTGTACAGTGCAGAAATACTTGAAATAGAGTTACTTCACATGAAACCAGTGTTTGAAACCACCAGAAGTCACTGAAAAGTAGTATTCAACTGTAAAACAGTTCAAAGACAAGAGTATATAGCTTCTCAAGTTCAGAGAAGAGTGTATGAAGTTGTTTCTACATGTGGTGAAGTCTCACAGTAGAGCAGAGGGCTATTATAGGACACTGCAAGAAAGCAGTAGTAATTCAGAGCAAATACTAATGAATATCATAGAATTGTGTGAGAACAAGTGGAAAACCATCAAAATGTAAGTGTCTAGTCTAGAAGGGATGTTGTACACTGCAGAAATCCTTGAAATAGAGTTAGTTCACATGAAACCAGTGTTTGAAACCACCAGAAGTCACTGAAAAGTAGTTTTCAACTGTGAAACAGTTGAAAGACAAGTGTATATAGCTTCTCAAGTTCAGAGAAGAGTGTATGAAGTTGTTTCTACATGTGGTGAAGTCCCACAAGTAGAGCAGAAGGTCCATTATAGGACACTGCAAGAAAGCAGTAGTAATTCAGAGCAAATACTAATGAGTATCACAGAATTGTAAGAGACCAAGTGGAAAAGACATCAAAATGTAAGTGTCTAGTCTAGAAAGGATGTTGTACACTGCAGATATCCTGGAAATAGAGTTAGTTCACATGAAACCAGTGTTTGAAACCCCTAGAATACAATGAAAATTAGCATTCAACTGTAAAACTGTTGAAAGACAAGTGTATATAGCTTCTCAAGTTCAGAGAAGAGTGTATAAAGTTGTTTTTACATGTGGTGAAGTCACAAAAGTAGAGCAGAGGGCCCATTATAGGACACAGCTAGAAATCTGTAGTAATTCAGAGCAAATATTAATGAATAGCATGGAATTGTGTGAGAATAAGTAGAAAAACATCAAAATGTAAGTGTCTAGTCTAGAAAGGATGTTGTACACTGCGAAAATCCTTGAAATAGAGTTAGTTCACATGAAACCAGTGTTTGAAACCACCAGAATTCACTGAAAAGTACTATTCAACTGAAAAACAGTTGGGAAACAAGTGTATATAGCTTCTCAAGTTCAGAGAAGAGTGTATAAAGTTGTTTCTACATGTGGTGAAGTCCCACAAATAGAGCAGAAGGCCTATTATAAGACACAGCTAGAAATCAGTAGTATTTCAGAGCAAATATTAATTAATATCATAGAATTGTGTGAGAACAAGTGGAAAACCATCAAAATGTAAGTGTCTAGTCTAGAAAGGATGTTGTACACTGCAGAAATCCTGGGAATAGAGTTAGTTCACATGAAACCAGTGTTTGAAACCAACAGAATTCACTGAAAAGTAGTATTCAACTGTAAAACATTTGAAAGACAGGTGTATATAGCTTCTCAAGTTCAGAGAAGAGTATATAAAGTTGTTTCTACATGTGGTGAAGTCCCGCAAGTAGAGCAGAAGGCCCATTAGAGGACACAGCTAGAAATCAGTAGTAATTCAGAGCAAATACTAATGATTATCATACAATTGTGTGAGAACAACTGGAAAACCATCAAAATGTAAGTGTCTAGTTCATAAAGGATGTTGTACACTGCAGAAATCCTTGAAATAGATTTAGTTCACATGAAACCAGTGTTTGAAAACAACAGAATTCAATGAAAAGTAGTATTCTACTGTAAAACAGTTGAAAGACAAGTTTATATAGCTACACAAGTTCAGAGAAGAGTGTATAAAGTTGTTTCTACATGTGGTGAAGTCCCACAAGTAGAGCAGAAGGGCTATTATAGGACACTGCAAGAAAGCAGTATTAATTCAGAGCAAATACTAATGAATATCATAGAATTGTTTGAGAACAAGTGGAAAACCATAAAATGTAAGTGTCTAGTTCATAAAGTATGTTATACACTGCAGAAATCCTTGAAATAGAGTTAGTTCACATGAAACCAGTGTTTGAAACAACCAGAATTCACTGAATAATAGTATTCAACTGTAAAACAGTTGAAAGACAAGTGTATATAGATTCTCAAGCTCAGAGAAGAGTGTATAATATAGTTTGTACTTGTGGAGAAGTCCAACAAGTAGAGTAGAAAGCGCAAACTAGGACATAGCTAGAAATCAGTAGTAATTCAGAGCAAATACTAATAAATAACATAGAATTGTGTGAGAACAAGTGGAAAACAATCAAAATGTAAGTGTGTCTAGTCTAGAAAGGATGTTGTACACTGAGGAAATCCTTGAAATAGAGTTAGTTCACATGAAACCAGCGTTTGAAACCACCAGAAGTCACGGAAAAGTAGTATTCAACTGTAACACAGTTGAAACACAAGTTTATATAGCTTCTAAAGTTCAGAGAAGAATGTATAAAGTTGTTTCTACAAGTGGTGAAGTCCCACAAGTAGAGCAGAAGGCCCATTAAAGGACACTGCAAGAAAGCATAGTCATTCAGAGCAAATACTAATGAATATCATAGAATTGTGTGAGAACAAGTGGAAAACCATTAAAATGTAAGTGTTTAGTTCATAAAGGATGTTGTACACTGCAGAAATCCTTGAAATAGAGTTAGTTCACATGAAACCAGTGTTTGAAACCACCAGAATTCACTGAAAAGTAGTATTCAACTGTAAAACAGTTGGGCAACAAGTGTATATAGCTTCTCAAGTTCAGAGAAGAGTGTATAAAGTTGTTTCTACATGTGGTGCAGTCCCACAAATAGAGCAGAAGGCTTATTATAAGCACAGCTAGAAATCAGTAATATTTCAGAGCAAATATTAATGAATATCCTAGAATTGTATGAGAACAAGTGGAAAACCATCAAAATGTAAGTGTCTAGTCTAGAAAGGATGTTGTACACTGCAGAAATCCTGGGAATAGAGTTAGTTCACATGAAACCAGTGTTTGAAACCATCAGAATTCACTGAAAAGTAGCATTCAACAGGAAAACAGTTGAAGGACAAGTGTATATAGCTTCTCTAATTCAGATAAGAATGTATAAATTTGTTTCTACAAGTGGTGAAGTCCCACAAGTAGAGCAGAAGGTCCATTATAGGACACTGCAAGAAAGCAGTAGTAATTCAGAGCAAATACTAATGAGTATCACAGAATTGTGAGAGACCAAGTGTTAAATACATCAAAATGTAAGTGTCTAGTGTAGAAAGCATGTTGTACACTGCGGAAATCCTTGAAATAGAGTTAGCTCACATGAAACCAGTGTTTGAAACCACCAGAAGTCACTGAAAAGTAGTTTTCAACTGTAAAACAGTTGAAAGACAAGTGTATATAGCTTGCAAAGTTCAGAGAAGAGTGTATAAAGTTGTTTCTCCATGTGGTGAAGTCCCACAAATAGAGCAGAAGGCTTATTATAAGCACAGCTAGAAATCAGTAATATTTCAGAGCAAATATTAATGAATATCCTAGAATTGTGTGAGAACAAGTGGAAAACCATCAAAATGTAAGTGTCTAGTCTAGAAAGGATGTTGTACACTGCAGAAATCGTGGAAATAGAGTTAGTTTACATGAAACCAGTGTTTGAAACCCCTAGAATACAATGAAAATTAGCATTCAACTGTAAAACTGTTGAAAGACAAGTGTATATAGCTTCTCAAGTTCACATAAGAGTTTATGAAGTTGTTTTTACGTGTTGTGAAGTCCCACAAGTAGAGAAGAAGGCCCATTATAGGACACAGCTAGAAATCAGTAGTAATTCAGAGCAAATACTCATGAATATCATAGAATTGTGGGAAAACAAGTGGAAAACCATAGAAATGTAAGTGTCTAGTCTAGAAGGGATGTTGTACACTGCAGAAATCCTGGAAATAGAGTTACTTCACATGAAACCAGTGTTTGAAACCACCAGAAGTCACTGAAAAGTAGTATTCAACTGTAAAACATTTGAAAGACAGGTGTATATAGCTTCTCAAGTTCAGAGAAGAGTGTATAAAGTTGTTTCTACATGTGGTGAAGTCCCACAAATAGAGCAGAAGGCCTATTATAAGCACAGCTAGAAATCAGTAGTATGTCAGAGCAAATATTAATGAATACCATAGAATTGTGTGAGAACAAGTGGAAAACCATCAAAATATAAGTGTCTAGTCTAGAAAGGATGTTGTACACTGCAGAAATTCTGGGAATAGAGTTAGTTAACATGAAACCAGTGTTTGAAACCATCAGAATTCACTGAAAAGTAGTATTCAACAGGAAAACTGTTGAAGGACAAGTGTATATAGCTTCTCTAATTCAGATAAGAATGTATAAAGTTGTTTCTACAAGTGGTGAAGTCCCACATGTAGAGCAGAAGGTCCATTATAGGACACTGCAAGAAAGCTGTAGTAATTTAGAGCAAATACTAATGAGTATCACAGAATTGTTAGAGACCAGGTGGAAAAGACATCAAAATGTAAGTGTCTAGTCTGGAAAGGATGTAGTACACTGCAGAAATCCTGGAAATAGAGTTAGTTCACATGAAAACAGTGTTTGAAACCCCTAGAATACAATGAAATTTCGCATACAACTGTAAAACTGTTGAAAGACAAGTGTATATAGCTTCTCAAGTTCAGATAAGCGTGTATGAAGTTGTTTTTACATGTAGTGAAGTCCAACAAGTAGAGCAGAAGTCCCATTATAGGACACAGGTAGAAATCAGTAGTAATTCAGAGCAAATACTAATGAATGGCAGGGAATTTAGTGAGAACAAGTAGAAAACCATCAAAATGTAAGTGTCTAGTGTAGAAAGGATGTTGTAGACTGCGGAAATCCTTGAAATAGAGTTAGTTCACATGAACCCAGTGTTTGAAACCACCAGAATTCACTGAAAAGTAGTATTCAACTGTAAAACAGATGAGAAACAAGTGTACATAGCTTCTCAAGTTCAGAGAACAGTGTATAAAGTTGTTTGTACATGTGGTGAAGTCCCACATATAGAGCAGAAGGCCGATTATAAGATACAGCTAGAAAGCAGTAGTATTTCAGAGCAAATACTAATGAATATCATAGAATTGTGTGAGAACAAGTGGAAAACCATCGAAATGTAAGTGTCTAGTTTATAAAGGATGTTGTACACTGCGGAAATCCTTGAAATAGAGTTAGTTCACATGAAACCAGTGTTTGAAACCACCAGAATTCACTGAAAATTAGCATTCCACTGTAAAACAGTTGAAAGACAAGTGTATATAGATTCTCAAGCTCAGAGAAGAGTGTATAATATATTTTGTACTTGTGGAGAAGTCCAACAAGTAGAGTAGAAAGCGCAAAATAGGACATAGCTAGAAATCAGTAGTAATTCAGAGCAAATACTAATAAATAACATAGAATTGTGTGAGAACAAGTGGAAAACAAACAAAATGTAAGTGTGTCTAGTCTAGAAAGGATGTTGTACACTGAGGAAATCCTTGAAATAGAGTTAGTTCACATGAAACCAGTGTTTGAAACCATCAGAATTCACTGAAAAGTAGTATTCAACAGGAAAACAGTTGAAGGACAAGTGTATATAGCTTCTCTAATTCAGATAAGAATGTATAAATTTGTTTCTTCAAGTGGTGAAGTCCCACAAGTAGAGCAGAAGGCCCATTAAAGGACACTGCAAGAAAACAGTAGTAATTCAGAGCAAATACTAATGAATATCATAGAATTGTGTGAGAACAAGTGGAAAACCATCAAAATGTAAGTTTCTAGTCTAGAAGGGATGTTGTACAGTGCAGAAATACTTGAAATAGAGTTACTTCACATGAAACCAGTGTTTGAAACCACCAGAAGTCACTGAAAAGTAGTATTCAACTGTAAAACAGTTCAAAGACAAGAGTATATAGCTTCTCAAGTTCAGAGAAGAGTGTATGAAGTTGTTTCTACATGTGGTGAAGTCTCACAGTAGAGCAGAGGGCTATTATAGGACACTGCAAGAAAGCAGTAGTAATTCAGAGCAAATACTAATGAATATCATAGAATTGTGTGAGAACAAGTGGAAAACCATCAAAATGTAAGTGTCTAGTCTAGAAGGGATGTTGTACACTGCAGAAATCCTTGAAATAGAGTTAGTTCACATGAAACCAGTGTTTGAAACCACCAGAAGTCACTGAAAAGTAGTTTTCAACTGTGAAACAGTTGAAAGACAAGTGTATATAGCTTCTCAAGTTCAGAGAAGAGTGTATGAAGTTGTTTCTACATGTGGTGAAGTCCCACAAGTAGAGCAGAAGGTCCATTATAGGACACTGCAAGAAAGCAGTAGTAATTCAGAGCAAATACTAATGAGTATCACAGAATTGTAAGAGACCAAGTGGAAAAGACATCAAAATGTAAGTGTCTAGTCTAGAAAGGATGTTGTACACTGCAGATATCCTGGAAATAGAGTTAGTTCACATGAAACCAGTGTTTGAAACCCCTAGAATACAATGAAAATTAGCATTCAACTGTAAAACTGTTGAAAGACAAGTGTATATAGCTTCTCAAGTTCAGAGAAGAGTGTATAAAGTTGTTTTTACATGTGGTGAAGTCACAAAAGTAGAGCAGAGGGCCCATTATAGGACACAGCTAGAAATCTGTAGTAATTCAGAGCAAATATTAATGAATAGCATGGAATTGTGTGAGAATAAGTAGAAAAACATCAAAATGTAAGTGTCTAGTCTAGAAAGGATGTTGTACACTGCGAAAATCCTTGAAATAGAGTTAGTTCACATGAAACCAGTGTTTGAAACCACCAGAATTCACTGAAAAGTACTATTCAACTGAAAAACAGTTGGGAAACAAGTGTATATAGCTTCTCAAGTTCAGAGAAGAGTGTATAAAGTTGTTTCTACATGTGGTGAAGTCCCACAAATAGAGCAGAAGGCCTATTATAAGACACAGCTAGAAATCAGTAGTATTTCAGAGCAAATATTAATTAATATCATAGAATTGTGTGAGAACAAGTGGAAAACCATCAAAATGTAAGTGTCTAGTCTAGAAAGGATGTTGTACACTGCAGAAATCCTGGGAATAGAGTTAGTTCACATGAAACCAGTGTTTGAAACCAACAGAATTCACTGAAAAGTAGTATTCAACTGTAAAACATTTGAAAGACAGGTGTATATAGCTTCTCAAGTTCAGAGAAGAGTATATAAAGTTGTTTCTACATGTGGTGAAGTCCCGCAAGTAGAGCAGAAGGCCCATTAGAGGACACAGCTAGAAATCAGTAGTAATTCAGAGCAAATACTAATGATTATCATACAATTGTGTGAGAACAACTGGAAAACCATCAAAATGTAAGTGTCTAGTTCATAAAGGATGTTGTACACTGCAGAAATCCTTGAAATAGATTTAGTTCACATGAAACCAGTGTTTGAAAACAACAGAATTCAATGAAAAGTAGTATTCTACTGTAAAACAGTTGAAAGACAAGTTTATATAGCTACACAAGTTCAGAGAAGAGTGTATAAAGTTGTTTCTACATGTGGTGAAGTCCCACAAGTAGAGCAGAAGGGCTATTATAGGACACTGCAAGAAAGCAGTATTAATTCAGAGCAAATACTAATGAATATCATAGAATTGTTTGAGAACAAGTGGAAAACCATAAAATGTAAGTGTCTAGTTCATAAAGTATGTTATACACTGCAGAAATCCTTGAAATAGAGTTAGTTCACATGAAACCAGTGTTTGAAACAACCAGAATTCACTGAATAATAGTATTCAACTGTAAAACAGTTGAAAGACAAGTGTATATAGATTCTCAAGCTCAGAGAAGAGTGTATAATATAGTTTGTACTTGTGGAGAAGTCCAACAAGTAGAGTAGAAAGCGCAAACTAGGACATAGCTAGAAATCAGTAGTAATTCAGAGCAAATACTAATAAATAACATAGAATTGTGTGAGAACAAGTGGAAAACAATCAAAATGTAAGTGTGTCTAGTCTAGAAAGGATGTTGTACACTGAGGAAATCCTTGAAATAGAGTTAGTTCACATGAAACCAGCGTTTGAAACCACCAGAAGTCACGGAAAAGTAGTATTCAACTGTAACACAGTTGAAACACAAGTTTATATAGCTTCTAAAGTTCAGAGAAGAATGTATAAAGTTGTTTCTACAAGTGGTGAAGTCCCACAAGTAGAGCAGAAGGCCCATTAAAGGACACTGCAAGAAAGCATAGTCATTCAGAGCAAATACTAATGAATATCATAGAATTGTGTGAGAACAAGTGGAAAACCATTAAAATGTAAGTGTTTAGTTCATAAAGGATGTTGTACACTGCAGAAATCCTTGAAATAGAGTTAGTTCACATGAAACCAGTGTTTGAAACCACCAGAATTCACTGAAAAGTAGTATTCAACTGTAAAACAGTTGGGCAACAAGTGTATATAGCTTCTCAAGTTCAGAGAAGAGTGTATAAAGTTGTTTCTACATGTGGTGCAGTCCCACAAATAGAGCAGAAGGCTTATTATAAGCACAGCTAGAAATCAGTAATATTTCAGAGCAAATATTAATGAATATCCTAGAATTGTATGAGAACAAGTGGAAAACCATCAAAATGTAAGTGTCTAGTCTAGAAAGGATGTTGTACACTGCAGAAATCCTGGGAATAGAGTTAGTTCACATGAAACCAGTGTTTGAAACCATCAGAATTCACTGAAAAGTAGCATTCAACAGGAAAACAGTTGAAGGACAAGTGTATATAGCTTCTCTAATTCAGATAAGAATGTATAAATTTGTTTCTACAAGTGGTGAAGTCCCACAAGTAGAGCAGAAGGTCCATTATAGGACACTGCAAGAAAGCAGTAGTAATTCAGAGCAAATACTAATGAGTATCACAGAATTGTGAGAGACCAAGTGTTAAATACATCAAAATGTAAGTGTCTAGTGTAGAAAGCATGTTGTACACTGCGGAAATCCTTGAAATAGAGTTAGCTCACATGAAACCAGTGTTTGAAACCACCAGAAGTCACTGAAAAGTAGTTTTCAACTGTAAAACAGTTGAAAGACAAGTGTATATAGCTTGCAAAGTTCAGAGAAGAGTGTATAAAGTTGTTTCTCCATGTGGTGAAGTCCCACAAATAGAGCAGAAGGCTTATTATAAGCACAGCTAGAAATCAGTAATATTTCAGAGCAAATATTAATGAATATCCTAGAATTGTGTGAGAACAAGTGGAAAACCATCAAAATGTAAGTGTCTAGTCTAGAAAGGATGTTGTACACTGCAGAAATCGTGGAAATAGAGTTAGTTTACATGAAACCAGTGTTTGAAACCCCTAGAATACAATGAAAATTAGCATTCAACTGTAAAACTGTTGAAAGACAAGTGTATATAGCTTCTCAAGTTCACATAAGAGTTTATGAAGTTGTTTTTACGTGTTGTGAAGTCCCACAAGTAGAGAAGAAGGCCCATTATAGGACACAGCTAGAAATCAGTAGTAATTCAGAGCAAATACTCATGAATATCATAGAATTGTGGGAAAACAAGTGGAAAACCATAGAAATGTAAGTGTCTAGTCTAGAAGGGATGTTGTACACTGCAGAAATCCTGGAAATAGAGTTACTTCACATGAAACCAGTGTTTGAAACCACCAGAAGTCACTGAAAAGTAGTATTCAACTGTAAAACATTTGAAAGACAGGTGTATATAGCTTCTCAAGTTCAGAGAAGAGTGTATAAAGTTGTTTCTACATGTGGTGAAGTCCCACAAATAGAGCAGAAGGCCTATTATAAGCACAGCTAGAAATCAGTAGTATGTCAGAGCAAATATTAATGAATACCATAGAATTGTGTGAGAACAAGTGGAAAACCATCAAAATATAAGTGTCTAGTCTAGAAAGGATGTTGTACACTGCAGAAATTCTGGGAATAGAGTTAGTTAACATGAAACCAGTGTTTGAAACCATCAGAATTCACTGAAAAGTAGTATTCAACAGGAAAACTGTTGAAGGACAAGTGTATATAGCTTCTCTAATTCAGATAAGAATGTATAAAGTTGTTTCTACAAGTGGTGAAGTCCCACATGTAGAGCAGAAGGTCCATTATAGGACACTGCAAGAAAGCTGTAGTAATTTAGAGCAAATACTAATGAGTATCACAGAATTGTTAGAGACCAGGTGGAAAAGACATCAAAATGTAAGTGTCTAGTCTGGAAAGGATGTAGTACACTGCAGAAATCCTGGAAATAGAGTTAGTTCACATGAAAACAGTGTTTGAAACCCCTAGAATACAATGAAATTTCGCATACAACTGTAAAACTGTTGAAAGACAAGTGTATATAGCTTCTCAAGTTCAGATAAGCGTGTATGAAGTTGTTTTTACATGTAGTGAAGTCCAACAAGTAGAGCAGAAGTCCCATTATAGGACACAGGTAGAAATCAGTAGTAATTCAGAGCAAATACTAATGAATGGCAGGGAATTTAGTGAGAACAAGTAGAAAACCATCAAAATGTAAGTGTCTAGTGTAGAAAGGATGTTGTAGACTGCGGAAATCCTTGAAATAGAGTTAGTTCACATGAACCCAGTGTTTGAAACCACCAGAATTCACTGAAAAGTAGTATTCAACTGTAAAACAGATGAGAAACAAGTGTACATAGCTTCTCAAGTTCAGAGAACAGTGTATAAAGTTGTTTGTACATGTGGTGAAGTCCCACATATAGAGCAGAAGGCCGATTATAAGATACAGCTAGAAAGCAGTAGTATTTCAGAGCAAATACTAATGAATATCATAGAATTGTGTGAGAACAAGTGGAAAACCATCGAAATGTAAGTGTCTAGTTTATAAAGGATGTTGTACACTGCGGAAATCCTTGAAATAGAGTTAGTTCACATGAAACCAGTGTTTGAAACCACCAGAATTCACTGAAAATTAGCATTCCACTGTAAAACAGTTGAAAGACAAGTGTATATAGATTATCAAGCTCAGAGAAGAGTGTATAATATATTTTGTACTTGTGGAGAAGTCCAACAAGTAGAGTAGAAAGCGCAAAATAGGACATAGCTAGAAATCAGTAGTAATTCAGAGCAAATACTAATAAATAACATAGAATTGTGTGAGAACAAGTGGAAAACAAACAAAATGTAAATGTGTCTAGTCTAGAAAGGATGTTGTACACTGAGGAAATCCTTGAAATAGAGTTAGTTCACATGAAACCAGTGTTTGAAACCATCAGAATTCACTGAAAAGTAGTATTCAACAGGAAAACAGTTGAAGGACAAGTGTATATAGCTTCTCTAATTCAGATAAGAATGTATAAATTTGTTTCTTCAAGTGGTGAAGTCCCACAAGTAGAGCAGAAGGCCCATTAAAGGACACTGCAAGAAAACAGTAGTAATTCAGAGCAAATACTAATGAATATCATAGAATTGTGTGAGAACAAGTGGAAAACCATCAAAATGTAAGTTTCTAGTCTAGAAGGGATGTTGTACAGTGCAGAAATACTTGAAATAGAGTTACTTCACATGAAACCAGTGTTTGAAACCACCAGAAGTCACTGAAAAGTAGTATTCAACTGTAAAACAGTTCAAAGACAAGAGTATATAGCTTCTCAAGTTCAGAGAAGAGTGTATGAAGTTGTTTCTACATGTGGTGAAGTCTCACAGTAGAGCAGAGGGCTATTATAGGACACTGCAAGAAAGCAGTAGTAATTCAGAGCAAATACTAATGAATATCATAGAATTGTGTGAGAACAAGTGGAAAACCATCAAAATGTAAGTGTCTAGTCTAGAAGGGATGTTGTACACTGCAGAAATCCTTGAAATAGAGTTAGTTCACATGAAACCAGTGTTTGAAACCACCAGAAGTCACTGAAAAGTAGTTTTCAACTGTGAAACAGTTGAAAGACAAGTGTATATAGCTTCTCAAGTTCAGAGAAGAGTGTATGAAGTTGTTTCTACATGTGGTGAAGTCCCACAAGTAGAGCAGAAGGTCCATTATAGGACACTGCAAGAAAGCAGTAGTAATTCAGAGCAAATACTAATGAGTATCACAGAATTGTAAGAGACCAAGTGGAAAAGACATCAAAATGTAAGTGTCTAGTCTAGAAAGGATGTTGTACACTGCAGATATCCTGGAAATAGAGTTAGTTCACATGAAACCAGTGTTTGAAACCCCTAGAATACAATGAAAATTAGCATTCAACTGTAAAACTGTTGAAAGACAAGTGTATATAGCTTCTCAAGTTCAGAGAAGAGTGTATAAAGTTGTTTTTACATGTGGTGAAGTCACAAAAGTAGAGCAGAGGGCCCATTATAGGACACAGCTAGAAATCTGTAGTAATTCAGAGCAAATATTAATGAATAGCATGGAATTGTGTGAGAATAAGTAGAAAAACATCAAAATGTAAGTGTCTAGTCTAGAAAGGATGTTGTACACTGCGAAAATCCTTGAAATAGAGTTAGTTCACATGAAACCAGTGTTTGAAACCACCAGAATTCACTGAAAAGTACTATTCAACTGAAAAACAGTTGGGAAACAAGTGTATATAGCTTCTCAAGTTCAGAGAAGAGTGTATAAAGTTGTTTCTACATGTGGTGAAGTCCCACAAATAGAGCAGAAGGCCTATTATAAGACACAGCTAGAAATCAGTAGTATTTCAGAGCAAATATTAATTAATATCATAGAATTGTGTGAGAACAAGTGGAAAACCATCAAAATGTAAGTGTCTAGTCTAGAAAGGATGTTGTACACTGCAGAAATCCTGGGAATAGAGTTAGTTCACATGAAACCAGTGTTTGAAACCAACAGAATTCACTGAAAAGTAGTATTCAACTGTAAAACATTTGAAAGACAGGTGTATATAGCTTCTCAAGTTCAGAGAAGAGTATATAAAGTTGTTTCTACATGTGGTGAAGTCCCGCAAGTAGAGCAGAAGGCCCATTAGAGGACACAGCTAGAAATCAGTAGTAATTCAGAGCAAATACTAATGATTATCATACAATTGTGTGAGAACAACTGGAAAACCATCAAAATGTAAGTGTCTAGTTCATAAAGGATGTTGTACACTGCAGAAATCCTTGAAATAGATTTAGTTCACATGAAACCAGTGTTTGAAAACAACAGAATTCAATGAAAAGTAGTATTCTACTGTAAAACAGTTGAAAGACAAGTTTATATAGCTACACAAGTTCAGAGAAGAGTGTATAAAGTTGTTTCTACATGTGGTGAAGTCCCACAAGTAGAGCAGAAGGGCTATTATAGGACACTGCAAGAAAGCAGTATTAATTCAGAGCAAATACTAATGAATATCATAGAATTGTTTGAGAACAAGTGGAAAACCATAAAATGTAAGTGTCTAGTTCATAAAGTATGTTATACACTGCAGAAATCCTTGAAATAGAGTTAGTTCACATGAAACCAGTGTTTGAAACAACCAGAATTCACTGAATAATAGTATTCAACTGTAAAACAGTTGAAAGACAAGTGTATATAGATTCTCAAGCTCAGAGAAGAGTGTATAATATAGTTTGTACTTGTGGAGAAGTCCAACAAGTAGAGTAGAAAGCGCAAACTAGGACATAGCTAGAAATCAGTAGTAATTCAGAGCAAATACTAATAAATAACATAGAATTGTGTGAGAACAAGTGGAAAACAATCAAAATGTAAGTGTGTCTAGTCTAGAAAGGATGTTGTACACTGAGGAAATCCTTGAAATAGAGTTAGTTCACATGAAACCAGCGTTTGAAACCACCAGAAGTCACGGAAAAGTAGTATTCAACTGTAACACAGTTGAAACACAAGTTTATATAGCTTCTAAAGTTCAGAGAAGAATGTATAAAGTTGTTTCTACAAGTGGTGAAGTCCCACAAGTAGAGCAGAAGGCCCATTAAAGGACACTGCAAGAAAGCATAGTCATTCAGAGCAAATACTAATGAATATCATAGAATTGTGTGAGAACAAGTGGAAAACCATTAAAATGTAAGTGTTTAGTTCATAAAGGATGTTGTACACTGCAGAAATCCTTGAAATAGAGTTAGTTCACATGAAATCAGTGTTTGAAACCACCAGAATTCACTGAAAAGTAGTATTCAACTGTAAAACAGTTGGGCAACAAGTGTATATAGCTTCTCAAGTTCAGAGAAGAGTGTATAAAGTTGTTTCTACATGTGGTGAAGTCCCACAAATAGAGCAGAAGGCTTATTATAAGCACAGCTAGAAATCAGTAATATTTCAGAGCAAATATTAATGAATATCCTAGAATTGTGTGAGAACAAGTGGAAAACCATCAAAATGTAAGTGTCTAGTCTAGAAAGGATGTTGTACACTGCAGAAATCCTTGAAATAGAGTTAGTTCACATGAAACCAGTGTTTGAAACCCCTAGAATACAATGAAAATTAGCATTCAACTGTAAAACTGTTGAAAGACAAGTGTATATAGCTTCTCAAGTTCAGAGAAGAATGTATGAAGTTGTTTTTACATGTGGTGAAGTCCCACAAATAGAGCAGAAGGCCTATTATAAGACACAGCTAGAAATCTGTAGTATTTCAGAGCAAATATTAATGAATATCATATAATTGTATGAGAACAAGTGGAAAACCATCAAAATGTAAATGTCTAGTCTAGAAAGGATGTTGTACATTGCAGAAATCCTGGAAATAGTGTTAGATCACATGAAAGCAGTGTTTGAAACCAACAGAATTCACTGAAAAGTACTATTCAACTGTAAAACAGTTGAAAGACAGGTGTATATAGCTTCTCAAGTTCAGAGAAGAGTGTATAAAGTTGTTTCTACATGTGGTGAAGTCCCACAGGTAGAGCAGAAGGCCTATTATAAGACACAGCTAGAAATCTGTAGTATTTCAGAGCAAATATTAATGAATATCATATAATTGTATGAGAACAAGTGGAAAACCATCAAAATGTAAATGTCTAGTCTAGAAAGGATGTTGTACATTGCAGAAATCCTGGAAATAGTGTTAGATCACATGAAAGCAGTGTTTGAAACCAACAGAATTCACTGAAAAGTACTATTCAACTGTAAAACAGTTGAAAGACAGGTGTATATAGCTTCTCAAGTTCAGAGAAGAGTGTATAAAGTTGTTTCTACATGTGGTGAAGTCCCACAGGTAGAGCAGAAGGCCCATTATAAGACACAGCTAGAAATCATTAGTGATTAAATCTCATTCATTGAGAATAGCCAACATTACTACATGGTGACCGGAATCCTGTCCCTAACCCACTAACCCTAACCGTAAACCTAGCCCTAACCTGAGCCTGAACCCTACCTAGCCCGAAACCTTATCCTAATCCTAACCCTGAACAGAGCCCCAATTCTTTCTTTTTTTAAATTTCTTTATTGATTAAGGTATCACATATTTGCCCTCGTCCCCCCATTCCCATCCCACACCCCTCCCCACACATGCCCCCACCCCCCTGTTGACCTTAACCGCTGGTTAGGCTCATATGCCTGCACGCAAGTCCTTTGGTTGATATCCCCCTTTACCGCCTTTATTCACGTATTCCTAGTGTTTGAATAAGGCCCTTTATTCACATATTCCTAGTGTTTGAAGCACTGTCTTAGATATTAACCTAGGTTATCATTGTGAATTTCCTGAGTTGGAGTCTCTCTCTTCCAGTGTCTCACGGTTTTTCATTGTGAATTCTAATTTGGTAAAACAACCTTTTTTACAAATACACCAGCACTTTCAACATTATTACCACTTGAAAGTCTATCCTACCTTTCACAGCATTTTTGATACAAATTCTCAGTATTTCAAAATTCAGTAGAGACGTTTGGGTTCTAAAACGATTCCAGGAGTTCTAGAGACACTCTTCCATTCCCCTGGTGTGTTGTTTTGAGCTATGAGACTTTTCATTTTAACACGGGTGTCATACCAGCTTTTTAAAGGCACATTAAAACATTACTTGGAACCCTAGCCTAAAAAACATTTTTATTTCATAGTGTTCTCAATACTTTCATACTGTTCTATAGCTCTAGGAAAATGAGCTTTTCAGTGTTTCACCAAAAACTTTTCCCGAAAATGCCAACTCCTTTTGCCTGGAAAAATAAATGTAAACAGTGTCACACTCGGTTCTCTGCTGTTTGAACAAGATTTCCCAGTGACAGAATTGTGCTGCTCAGATATTCAGTGTATTCGAATATGTATTCCTATTGTGTGAAGCATATTTCTAAATATTTCCCTAGTCTGGAGTCCTAAGTTCTGAGTGCTACGCAACAAATTGTCCAGTGATGGAACCTCATTCATTCTGAATAGCCAACATTACACACTGTGACCATAACCCTGTCCCTAACCTACTAACCCAAACCCTAAACCTAGCCCTAACCTGAGCCTGAACCCTACCTAGCCCAAAACCTTATCCTAACCCTAACCATGAACAGAGCCCCAATTCTCTAACCCTAATATCAGAACTAATCTCAATGACGTCATCACTCCCAGCTGGTTCCCTGGCCAAATTATTATCACCTGGGATCAATTAAGCCTGCCCATGTGGCCCCTCACCCTTGGTGACGTCATCACTTCCGGTTTAATGGCCTAACCAGGCTTCTTTCAAAATCACCAACTCATTGTCCCTGAATAATAAATGTAACCAGTATCCAACTCGGTTCTATGTTCTGTGAACACGATTTCCTTGTCAGGAAACAATGTGTTACAGATATTAAGGCCCTTTATTCACGTATTCCTAGTGTTTTATGCACTTTCTTTGATATTAACCTAGGTTATCATTGTGAATTTCCAGAGCTGGAGTCTCTCGCTTCCAGTGTCTCACGGTTTTTCATTGTGAATTCTAATTTGGTAAAACAACTTTTTTACAAATATACCAGCACTTTCAACATTATTACCACTTGACAGTCTATCCTACCTTTCACAGCGTTTTGGATACAAATTCTCAGTATTTCAAAATTCAGTAGAGATGTTCGGGTTCTAAAACATATTCCAGCAGTTCTAGAGACACTCTGCCATTCCCCTGGTCTGTTGTTTTGAGCTATGAGACTTTTCATTTCAACACGGGTGTCATACCGGCTTTTTAAAGGCACATTAAAACATTACTTGGAACCCTAGCCTAACTAGTATTTTTATTTCATAGTGTTCTCAATACTTTCATACTGTTCGATAGCTCTAGGAAAATGAGTTTTTCAGTGTTTCACCAAAACCTTTTCCCGAAAACGCCAACTACTTTTGCCGGGAAAAATAAATGTAAACAGTGTCACACTCGGTTCTCAGCTGTTTGAACAAGATTTCGCAGTGACAAAATTGTGCTGTTCAGATATTCAGTATATTGGAATATGTATTCCTATTGTGTGAAGCACATTTCTAAATAATTCCCTCGTCTGGAGTCGTAAGTTCTGATTGCTACCCACCAAATTGTCCAGTGATTGAAGCTTTTTCATTGTGAATCACCAACATTACTACACTGTGACCATAACGCTGTCCCTAACCCTCTATCCCAAACCCTAAACCTAGCCCTAACCTGAGCCTGAACCCTACCTAGCCCAAAACATTATCCTAACCCTAACCATGAACAGAGACCCAATTCTCTAACCCTAATACCAGAACTAATCTCGATGACGTCATCACTCCCAGCTGGTCCCCTGGCCAAATCATTATCACCTGGGATCAATTCAAATCATTATCACCTGGGATCAATTAAGCCTGCCCAGGTGGCCCCACCCCTTGGTGACGTCATCACCTCCAGTATAATGGCCTAACCAGGCTTCTTTCAAAATCGCCAACTCATTGTCCCAGAATAAAAATTTAACCAGTATCCAACTCGGTTCTATGTTCTTTGAACACGATTTCCTTGTCAGGAAACAATGTGTTACAGATATTAAGGCCCTTTATTCAAGTATTCCTAAAGTTTGAAGCACTTTCTTAGATATTAACCTAGGTTATCATTGTGAATTTCCCGCGTTGGAGTCTCTTTCTTCCAGTGTCTCACGGTTTTTCATCGTGAATTCTAATTTGGAAAAACAACCTTTTTTACAAATATACCAGCACTTTCAACATTATTACCACTTGAAAGTCTATCCTACCTTTCACAGCGCTTTGGATACAAATTCTCAGTATTTCAAAATTCAGTAGAGATGTTCGGGTTCTAAAACGTATTCCAGGAGTTCTAGACACACTCTGCCATTCCCCTGGTCTGTTGTTTTGAGCAATGAGACTTTTCATTTTAACACGGGTGTCATACCGTCTTTTTAAAGGCACAGTAAAACATTACTTGGAACCCTAGCCTAACAAACATTTTTTTTCATAGTGTTCCCAATACTTTCATACTGCTCTATAGCTCTAGGAAAAATGAGTTTTTCCTTGTTTCACCAAAACCTTTTCCCGAAAACGCCAAGTCCTTTTGCCGGGAAAAATAAATGTAAACAGTGTCTGACTAGGTCCTCAGCTGTTTCAACAAGATTTCCCAGTGACAAAATTGTGCTATTCAGATATTCAATCTATTGGAATATATATTCCTATTCTGTGAAGCACATTTCTAAATATTTCCCTAGTCTGGAGTCCTAAGATCTGAGTGCTACACACCAAATTGTCCAGTGATTGTAGCTCATTCATTGTGAATAGCCAACATTACTACACTGTGACCGTAACCCTGTCGCTAACCCTCTATCCCAAACCCTAAACCTAGCCCACACCTGAGCCTGAACCCTACGTAGCCCAAAACCTTATCCTAACCCTAACCATGAACAGAGCCCCAATTCTCTAACCCTAATACCAGAACTAATCTCGATGACGTCATCACTCCCAGCTGGTTCCCTGGCCAAATCATTATCACCTGGGATCAATTAAGCCTGCCCAGGTGGCCCCACACCTTGGTGACGTCATCACCTCCGTTTAATGGCCTAACCAGGCTTCTTTCAAAATGGCCAACTCATTGTCCCAGAATAATAAATGTAACCAGTATCCTACTCAGTTCTGTGTTCTATGAACAAGATTTCCTTGTTAGGAAACAATGTGTTACAGATATTAAGGCCCTTTATTCAAGTATTACTAATGTTTCAAGCACTTTCTTAGATATTAACCTAGGTTATCATTGTGAATTTCCCGAGTTGGAGTCTCTCTCTTCCAGTGTCTCAAGCTTTTTCATTGTGAATTCTAATTTGGTAAAACAATCTTTTTTACAAATATACCAGCACTTTCAACATTATTACCACTTGACAGTCTATCCTACCTTTCACAGCGCTTTGGATACAAATTCTCAGTATTTCAAAATTCAGTAGAGATGTTCGGGTTCTAAAACGTATTCCAGGAGTTCTAGAGAAACTCTGCCATACCTCTGTCCTGTTGTTTTGAGCTATGAGACTTTTCATTTTAACACGGGTGTCATACCAGCTTTTTAAAGGCACATTAAAACATTACTTGGAACCCTAGCCTAACTAATTTTCATTTGATAGTGTCCTCAATACTTTCATACTGTTCGATAGCTCTAGGAAAATGAGTTTTTCGGTGTTTCACCAAAACCTTTTCCCGAAAACGCCAACTACTTTTGACGGGAAAAATAAATGTAAACAGTGTCACACTCGCTTCTCAGCTGTTTGAACAAGATTTCCCAGTGACAAAATTGAGCTGTTCAGATATTCAGTCTATTGGAATATGTATTCCTATTGTGTGAAGCACATTTCTAAATATTTCTCTAGTCTGGAGTCGGAAGTTCTGAGTGCTACACACCAAATTGTCCAGTGATTGAAGCTCATTCATTGTGCATAGCCAACATTACTACACTGTGACCGTAACCCTGTCCCTAGCCATCTAACCCAAACCCTCAACCTAGCCCACACCTGAGCCTGAACCCTACCTAGCCCAAAACCTTATCCTAACCCTAATCATGAACAGAGCCCCAATTCTCTAACCCTAATACCAGAACTAATCTCGATGACGTCATCACTCCCAGCTGGTCCCCTGGCCAAATCATTATCACCTGGGATCAATTAAGCCTGCCCACGTGGCCCCTCCCCCTTGGTGACGTCATCACATCCGGTTTAATGGCCTAACCAGGCTTCTTTCAAAATCGCCAACTCATTGTCCCGGAATAATAAATGTAACCAGTATCCAACTCGGTTCTATGTTCTTTGAACACGATTTCCTTGTCAGGAAACAATGTGTTACAGATATTAAGGCCCTTTATTCACGTATTCCTAGTGTTTGAAGCACTTTCTTAGATATTAACCTAGGTTATCATTGTGAATTTCCCGAGTTGGAGTCTCTCTCTTCCAGTGTCTCAAGCTTTTTCATTGTGAATTCTAATTTGGTAAAACAACCTTTTTTACAAATATACCAGCACTTTCAACATTATTACCACTTGACAGACTATCCTACCTTTCACAGCGCTTTGGATACAAATTCTCAGTATTTCAAAATTCAGTAGAGATGTTCGGGTTCGAAAAGGTATTCCAGGAGTTCTAGAGACACTCTGCCATTCCCCTGGTCTGTTGTTTTGAGCAATGAGACTTTTCATTTTAACAAGGGTGTCATACCGGCTTTTTAAAGGCACAGTAAAACATTACTTGGAACCCTTGCCTAACTGACATTTTTATTTCATAGTGTTCTCAATACTTTCATACTGTTCGATAGCTCTAGGAAAATGAGTTTTTCAGTGTTTCACCAAAACCTATTCCCGAAAACGCCAACTCCTTTTGACGGGAAAAATAAATGTAAACAGTGTCACACTAGCTTCTCAGCTGTTTGAACAAGATTTCCCAGTGACAAAATTGTGCTGTTCAGATATTCATTCTATTGGAATAGGTATTCCTATTGTGTGAAGCAAATTTCTAAATATTTCCCTAGTCTGGAGTCGTAAGTTCTGAGTGCTACACACCAAATTGTCCAGTGATTGAAGCTCATTCATTGTGAATAGCCAACATTATTACACTGTGACCTTAACCCTGTCCCTAACCCTCTACCCAAACCCTAAACCTAGCCCACACCTGAGCCTGAACCCTACCTAGCCCAAAACCTTATCCTAACCCTAACCATGAACAAAGCCCCAATTCCCTAACCCTAATACCAGAACTAATCTCGATGAAGTCATCACTCCCAGCTGGTCCCCTGGCCAAATCATTATCATCTGGGATCAATTAAGCCTGCTCACGTGGCCCCTCCCCCTTGGTGACGTCATCACATCCGGTTTACTGGCCTAACCAGGCTTCTTTCAAAATCGCCAACTCATTGTCCAGGAATAATAAATGTAACCAGTATCCAACTCGGGTCTATGTTCTTTGAACACGATTTCCTTGTCAGGAAACAATGTGTTACAGATATTAAGGCCCTTTGTTCACGTATTCCTAGTGTTTGAAGCACTTTCTTCGATATTAACCTAGGTTATCATTGTGAATTTCCTGAATTGGAGTCTCTCTCTTCCAGTGTCTCAAGCTTTTTCATTGTGAATTCTAATTTGGTAAAACAACCTTTTTTACAAATATACCAGCACTTTCAACATTATTACCACTTGAAAGTCTATCCTACCTTTCACAGCGCTTTGGATACAAATTCTCAGTATTTCAAAATTCAGTAGAGATGTTCGGGTTCTAAAACGTATTCCAGGAGTTCTAGAGACACTCTGCCATTCCCCTGGTCTGTTGTTTTGAGCAATGAGACTTTTCATTTTAACACGGGTGTCATACCGGCTTTTTAAAGGCACAGTAAAACATTACTTGGAACACTAGCCTAACTAATATTTATTTCATAGTGTCCTCAATACTTTCATACTGTTCGATAGCTCTAGGAAAATGAGTTTTTCAGTGTTTCACCAAAACCTTTTCCCGAAAACACCAACTACTTTTGACGGGAAAAATAAATGTAAACAGTGTCACACTCGCTTCTCAGCTGTTTGAACAAGATTTCCCAGTGACAAAATTGTGCTGTTCAGATATTCAGTCTATTGGAATATGTATTCCTATTGTGTGAAGCACATTTCTAAATATTTCCCTAGTCTGGAGTCAGAAGTTCTGGGTGCTACACACCAAATTGTCCAGTGATTGAAGCTCATTCATTGTGCATAGCCAACATTACTACACTGTGACCTTAACCCTGTCCCTAACACTCTAACCCAAACCCTCAACCTAGCCCACACCTGAGCCTGAACCCTACCTAGCCCAAAACCTTATCCTACCCGTAACCATGAACAGAGCCCCAATTCTCTAACCCTAATACCAGAACTAATCTCGCTGACGTCATCACTCCCAGCTGGTCCCCTGGCCAAATCATTATCACCTGGGATCAATTAAGCCTGCCCACGTGGCCCCTCGCCCTTGGTGACGTCATCACATCCGGTTTAATGACCTAACCAGGCTTCTTTCAAAATCGCCAACTCATTGTCCCGGAATAATAAATGTAACCAGTATCCAACTCGGTTCTATGTTCTTTGAACACGATTTCCTTGTCATGAAACAATGTGTTACAGATATTAAGGCCCTTTATTCACGTATTCCTAGTGTTTGAAGCACTTTCTTAGATATTAACCTAGGTTATCATTGTGAATTTCCCGAGTTGGAGTCTCTCTCTTCCAGTGTCTCAAGCTTTTTCATTGTGAATTCTAATTTGGTAAAACAACCTTTTTTACAAATATACCAGCACTTTCAACATTATTACCACTTGACAGTCTATCCTACCTTTCACAGCGCTTTGGATACAAATTCTCAGTATTTCAAAATTCAGTAGAGATGTTCTGGTTCTGAAACGTATTCCAGGAGTTCTAGAGACACTCTGCCATTCCCCTGGTCTGTTGTTTTGAGCAATGAGACTTTTCATTTTAACAGGGGTGTCATACCGGGTTTTTAAAGGCACAGTTAAACATTACTTGGAACCCTAGCCTAACTAATTTTCATTTCATAGTGTCCTCAATACTTTCATACTGTTCGATAGCTCTAGGAAAATGAGTTTTTTGGTGTTTCACTAAAACCTTTTCCCGAAAACGCCAACTACTTTTGACGGGAAAAATAAATGTAAACAGTGTCACACTCGCTTCTCAGCTGTTTGAACAAGATTTCCCAGTGACAAAATTGTGCTGTTCAGATATTCAGTCTATTGGAATATGTATTCCTATTGTGTGAAGCACATTTCTAAATATTTCCCTAGTCTGGAGTCGGAAGTTCTGAGTGCTACACACCAAATTGTCCAGTGATTGAAGCTCATTCATTGTGCATAGCCAACATTACAACACTGTGACCGTAACCCTGTCCCTAGCCATCTAACCCAAACCCTCAACCTAGCCCACACCTGAGCCTGAACCCTACCTAGCCCAAAACCTTATCCTAACCCTAATCATGAACAGAGCCCCAATTCTCTAACCCTAATACCAGAACTAATCTCGATGACGTCATCACTCCCAGCTGGTCCCCTGGCCAAATCATTATCACCTGGGATCAATTAAGCCTACCCACGTGACCCTTCCCCCTTGGTGACGTCATCACATCCGGTTTAATGGCCTAACCAGGCTTCTTTCAAAATCGCCAACTCATTGTCCCGGAATAATAAATGTAACCAGTATCCAACTCGGTTCTATGTTCTTTGAACACGATTTCCTTGTCAGGAAACAATGTGTTACAGATATTAAGGCCCTTTATTCACGTATTCCTAGTGTTTGAAGCACTATCTTAGATATTAACCTAGGTTATCATTGTGAATTTCCCGAGTTGGAGTCTCTCTCTTCCAGTGTCTCAAGCTTTTTCATTGTGAATTCTAATTTGGTAAAACAACCTTTATTACAAATATACCAGCACTTTCAACATTATTACCACTTGACAGTCTATCCTACCTTTCACAGCGCTTTGGATACAAATTCTCAGTATTTCAAAATTCAGTAGAGATGTTCCGGTTCTGAAACGTATTCCAGGAGTTCTAGAGACACTCTGCCATTCCCCTGGTCTGTTGTTTTGAGCAATGAGACTTTTCATTTTAACACGGGTGTCATACCGACTTTTTAAAGGCACAGTAAAACATTACTTGGAACCCTAGCCTAACTAATATTTATTTCATAGTGTCCTCAATACTTTCATACTGTTCGATAGCTCTAGGAAAATGAGTTTTTCAGTGTTTCACCAAAACCTGTTCCCGAAAACACCAACTCCTTTTGAAGGGAAAAATAAATGTAAACAGTGTCACACTCGCTTCTCAGCTGTTTGAACAAGATTTCCCAGTGTCAAAATTGTGCTGTTCAGATATTCAGTCTATTGGAATATGTATTCCTATTGTGTGAAGCACATTTCTAAATATTTCCCTAGTCTGGAGTCGGAAGTTCTGAGTGCTACACACCAAATTGTCCAGTGATTGAAGCTCATTCATTGTGCATAGCCAACATTACTACACTGTGACCGTAACCCTGTCCCTAACCCTCTAACCCAAATCCTCAACCTAGCCCACACCTGAGCCTGAACCCTACCTAGCCAAAAACCTTATCCTAACCCTAACCATGAACAGAGCCCCAATTCTCTAACCCTAATACCAGAACTAATCTCGATGACGTCATCACTCCCAGCTGGTCCCCTGGCCAAATCATTATCACCTGGGATCAATTAAGCCTGCCCACGTGGCCCCTCGCCCTTGGTGACGTCATCACATCCGGTTTAATGACCTAACCAGGCTTCTTTCAAAATCGCCAACTCATTGTCCCGGAATAATAAATGTAACCAGTATCCAACTCGGTTCTATGTTCTTTGAACACGATTTCCTTGTCAGGAAACAATGTGTTACAGATATTAAGGCCCTTTATTCACGTATTCCTAGTGTTTGAAGCACTTTCTTAGATATTAACCTAGGTTATCATTGTGAATTTCCCGATTTGGAGTCTCTCTCTTCCAGTGTCTCAAGCTTTTTCATTGTGAATTCTAATTTGGTAAAACAACCTTTTTTACAAATATACCAGCACTTTCAACATTATTACCACTTGACAGTCTATCCTACCTTTCACAGCGCTTTGGATACAAATTCTCAGTATTTCAAAATTCAGTAGAGATGTTCTGGTTCTGAAACGTATTCCAGGAGTTCTAGAGACACTCTGCCATTCCCCTGGTCTGTTGTTTTGAGCAATGAGACTTTTCATTTTAACAGGGGTGTCATACCGGGTTTTTAAAGGCACAGTTAAACATTACTTGGAACCCTAGCCTAACTAATTTTCATTTCATAGTGTCCTCAATACTTTCATACTGTTCGATAGCTCTAGGAAAATGAGTTTTTCGGTGTTTCACCAAAACCTTTTCCCGAAAACGCCAACTACTTTTGACGGGAAAAATAAATGTAAACAGTGTCACACTCGCTTCTCAGCTGTTTGAACAAGATTTCCCAGTGACAAAATTGTGCTGTTCAGATATTCAGTCTATTGGAATATGTATTCCTATTGTGTGAAGCACATTTCTAAATATTTCCCTAGTCTGGAGTCGGAAGTTCTGAGTGCTACACACCAAATTGTCCAGTGATTGAAGCTCATTCATTGTGCATAGCCAACATTACTACACTGTGACCGTAACCCTGTCCCTAACCCTCTAACCCAAATCCTCAACCTAGCCCACATCTGAGCCTGAACCCTACCTAGCCAAAAACCTTATCCTAACCCTAACCATGAACAGAGCCCCAATTCTCTAACCCTAATACCAGAACTAATCTCGATGACGTCATCACTCCCAGCTGGTCCCCTGGCCAAATCATTATCACCTGGGATCAATTAAGCCTGCCCACGTGGCCCCTCCCCCTTGGTGACGTCATCACATCCGGTTTAATGGCCTAACCAGGCTTCTTTCAAAATCGCCAACTCATTGTCCCGGAATAATAAATGTAACCAGTATCCAACTCGGTTCTATGTTCTTTGAACACGATTTCCTTGTCAGGAAACAATGTGTTACAGATATTAAGGCCCTTTATTCACGTATTCCTAGTGTTTGAAGCACTTTCTTAGATATTAACCTAGGTTATCATTGTGAATTTCCCGAGTTGGAGTCTCTCTCTTCCAGTGTCTCAAGCTTTTTCATTGTGAATTCTAATTTGGTAAAACAACCTTTATTACAAATATACCAGCACTTTCAACATTATTACCACTTGACAGTCTATCCTACCTTTCACAGCGCTTTGGATACAAATTCTCAGTATTTCAAAATTCAGTAGAGATGTTCCGGTTCTGAAACGTATTCCAGGAGTTCTAGAGACACTCTGCCATTCCCCTGGTCTGTTGTTTTGAGCAATGAGACTTTTCATTTTAACACGGGTGTCATACCGACTTTTTAAAGGCACAGTAAAACATTACTTGGAACCCTAGCCTAACTAATATTTATTTCATAGTGTCCTCAATACTTTCATACTGTTCGATAGCTCTAGGAAAATGAGTTTTTCAGTGTTTCACCAAAACCTGTTCCCGAAAACACCAACTCCTTTTGAAGGGAAAAATAAATGTAAACAGTGTCACACTCGCTTCTCAGCTGTTTGAACAATATTTCCCAGTGTCAAAATTGTGCTGTTCAGATATTCAGTCTATTGGAATATGTATTCCTATTGTGTGAAGCACATTTCTAAATATTTCCCTAGTCTGGAGTCGGAAGTTCTGAGTGCTACACACCAAATTGTCCAGTGATTGAAGCTCATTCATTGTGCATAGCCAACATTACTACACTGTGACCGTAACCCTGTCCCTAACCCTCTAACCCAAATCCTCAACCTAGCCCACACCTGAGCCTGAACCCTACCTAGCCAAAAACCTTATCCTAACCCTAACCATGAACAGAGCCCCAATTCTCTAACCCTAATACCAGAACTAATCTCGATGACGTCATCACTCCCAGCTGGTCCCCTGGCCAAATCATTATCACCTGGGATCAATTAAGCCTGCCCACGTGGCCCCTCGCCCTTGGTGACGTCATCACATCCGGTTTAATGACCTAACCAGGCTTCTTTCAAAATCGCCAACTCATTGTCCTGGAATAATAAATGTAACCAGTATCCAACTCGGTTCTATGTTCTTTGAACACGATTTCCTTGTCAGGAAACAATGTGTTACAGATATTAAGGCCCTTTATTCACGTATTCCTAGTGTTTGAAGCACTTTCTTAGATATTAACCTAGGTTATCATTGTGAATTTCCCGATTTGGAGTCTCTCTCTTCCAGTATCTCAAGCTTTTTCATTGTGAATTCTAATTTGGTAAAACAACCTTTTTTACAAATAAACCAGCACTTTCAACATTATTACCACTTGACAGTCTATCCTACCTTTCACAGCGCTTTGGATACAAATTCTCAGTATTTCAAAATTCAGTAGAGATGTTCTGGTTCTGAAACGTATTCCAGGAGTTCTAGAGACACTCTGCCATTCCCCTGGTCTGTTGTTTTGAGCAATGAGACTTTTCATTTTAACACGGGTGTCATACCGGGTTTTTAAAGGCACAGTTAAACATTACTTGGAACCCTAGCCTAACTAATTTTCATTTCATAGTGTCCTCAATACTTTCATACTGTTCGATAGCTCTAGGAAAATGAGTTTTTCGGTGTTTCACCAAAACCTTTTCCCGAAAACGCCAACTACTTTTGACGGGAAAAATAAATGTAAACAGTGTCACACTCGCTTCTCAGCTGTTTGAACAAGATTTCCCAGTGACAAAATTGTGCTGTTCAGATATTCAGTCTATTGGAATATGTATTCCTATTGTGTGAAGCACATTTCTAAATATTTCCCTAGTCTGGAGTCGGAAGTTCTGAGTGCTACACACCAAATTGTCCAGTGATTGAAGCTCATTCATTGTGCATAGCCAACATTACTACACTGTGACCGTAACCCTGTCCCTAACCCTCTAACCCAAATCCTCAACCTAGCCCACATCTGAGCCTGAACCCTACCTAGCCAAAAACCTTATCCTAACCCTAACCATGAACAGAGCCCCAATTCTCTAACCCTAATACCAGAACTAATCTCGATGACGTCATCACTCCCAGCTGGTCCCCTGGCCAAATCATTATCACCTGGGATCAATTAAGCCTGCCCACGTGGCCCCTCCCCCTTGGTGACGTCATCACATCCGGTTTAATGGCCTAACCAGGCTTCTTTCAAAATCGCCAACTCATTGTCCCGGAATAATAAATGTAACCAGTATCCAACTCGGTTCTATGTTCTTTGAACACGATTTCCTTGTCAGGAAACAATGTGTTACAGATATTAAGGCCCTTTATTCACGTATTCCTAGTGTTTGAAGCACTTTCTTAGATATTAACCTAGGTTATCATTGTGAATTTCCCGAGTTGGAGTCTCTCTCTTCCAGTGTCTCAAGCTTTTTCATCGCGAATTCTAATTTGGTAAAACAACCTTTTTTACAAATATACCAGCACTTTCAACATTATTACCACTTGACAGACTATCCTACCTTTCACAGCTCTTTGGATACAAATTCTCAGTATTTCAAAATTCAGTAGAGATGTTCGGGTTCTAAAACGTATTCCAGGAGTTCTAGAGACACTGTGCCATTCCCCTGGTCTGTTGTTTTGAGCAATGAGACTTTTCATTTTAACACGTGTGTCATACCGGCTTTTTAAAGGCACAGTAAAACATTACTTGGAACCCTAGCCTAACTAATTTTTTTTCATAGTGTCCTCAATACTTTCATACTGTTCGATAGCTCTAGGAAAATGAGTTTTTCAGTGTTTCACCAAAACCTTTTCCCGAAAACGCCAACTCCATTTGACGGGAAAAATAAATGCAAACAGTGTCACACTCGCTTCTCAGCTGTTTGAACAAGATTTCCCAGTGACAAAATTGTGTTGTTCAGATATTCAGTCTATTGGAATATGTATTCCTATTGTGTGAAGCACATTTCTAAATATTTCCCTAGTCTGGAGTCAAAAGTTCTGAGTGCCACACACCAAATTGTCCAGTGATTGAAGGTCATTCATTGTGCATAGCCAACATTACTACACTGTGACCTTAATCCTGTCCCTAACACTCTAACCCAAACCCTCAACCTAGCCCACACCTGAGCCTGAACCCTACCTAGCCCAAAACCTTATCCTAACGCTAACCATGAACAGAGACCCAATTCTCTAACCCTAATACCAGAACTAATCTCGATGATGTCATCACTCCCAGCTGGTCCCCTGGCCAAATCATTATCACCTGGGATCAATTAAGCCTGCCCATGTGGCCCCTCCCCTTGGTGACGTCATCACATCCGGTTTAATGGCCTAACCAGGCTTCTTTCAAAATCGCCAACTCATTGTCCCGGAATAATAAATGTAACCAGTATCCAACTCGGTTCTATGTTCTTTGAACACGATTTCCTTGTCAGGAAACAATGTGTTACAGATATTAAGGCCCTTTATTCACGTATTCCTAGTGTTTGAAGCACTTTCTTAGATATTAACCTAGGTTATCATTGTGAATTTCCCGAGTTGGAGTCTCTCTCTTCCAGTGTCTCAAGCTTTTTCATTGTGAATTCTAATTTGGTAAAACAACCTTTATTACAAATATACCAGCACTTTCAACATTATTACCACTTGACAGTCTATCCTACCTTTCACAGCGCTTTGGATACAAATTCTCAGTATTTCAAAATTCAGTAGAGATGTTCCGGTTCTGAAACATATTCCAGGAGTTCTAGAGACACTCTGCCATTCCCCTGGTCTGTTGTTTTGAGCAATGAGACTTTTCATTTTAACACGGGTGTCATACCGGCTTTTTAAAGGCACAGTAAAACATTACTTGGAACCCTAGCCTAACTAATATTTATTTCATAGTGTCCTCAATACTTTCATACTGTTCGATAGCTCTAGGAAAATGAGTTTTTCAGTGTTTCACCAAAACCTGTTCCCGAAAACACCAACTCCTTTTGACGGGAAAAATAAATGTAAACAGTGTCACACTCGCTTCTCAGCTGTTTGAACAAGATTTCCCAGTGTCAAAATTGTGCTGTTCAGATATTCAGTCTATTGGAATATGTATTCCTATTGTGTGAAGCACATTTCTAAATATTTCCCTAGTCTGGAGTCGGAAGTTCTGAGTCCTACACACCAAATTGTCCAGTGATTGAAGCTCATTCATTGTGCATAGCCAACATTACTACACTGTGACCGTAACCCTGTCCCTAGCCATCTAACCCAAACCCTCAACCTAGCCCACACCTGAGCCTGAACCCTACCTAGCCAAAAACCTTATCCTAACCCTAACCATGAACAGAGCCCCAATTCTCTAACCCTAATACCAGAACTAATCTCGATGACGTCATCACTCCCAGCTGGTCCCCTGGCCAAATCATTATCACCTGGGATCAATTAAGCCTGCCCATGTGGCCCCTCACCCTTGGTGACGTCATCACATCCGGTTTAATGGCCTAACCAGGCTTCTTTCAAAATCGCCAACTCATTGTCCCGGAATAATAAATGTAACCAGTATCCAACTCGGTTCTATGTTCTTTGAACACGATTTCCTTGTCAGGAAACAATGTGTTACAGATATTAAGGCCCTTTATTCACGTATTCCTAGTGTTTGAAGCACTTTCTTAGATATTAACCTAGGTTATCATTGTGAATTTCCCGAGTTGGAGTCTCTCTCTTCCAGTATCTCAAGCTTTTTCATTGTGAATTCTAATTTGGTAAAACAACCTTTTTTACAAATATACCAGCACTTTGAACATTATTACCACTTGACAGTCTATCCTACCTTTCACAGCGCTTTGGATACAAATTCTCAGTATTTCAAAATTCAGTAGAGATGTTCGGGTTCGAAAACGTATTCCAGGAGTTCTAGAGACACTGTGCCATTCCCCTGGTCTGTTGTTTTGAGCAATGAGACTTTTCATTTTAACAGGGGTGTCATACCGGGTTTTTAAAGGCACAGTAAAACATTACTTGGAACCCTAGCCTAACTAATGTTTATTTCGTAGTGTTCTCAATACTTTCATACTGTTCGATAGCTCTAGGAAAATGAGTTTTTCAGTGTTTCACCAAAACCTTTTCCCGAAAACGCCAACTCCATTTGATGGGAAAAATAAATGTAAACAGTGTCACACTCGCTTCTCAGCTGTTTGAACAAGATTTCCCAGTGACAAAATTGTGTTGTTTAGATATTCAGTCTATTGGAATATGTATTCCTATTGTGTGAAGCACATTTCTAAATATTTCCCTAGTCTGGCGTCAAAAGTTCTGAGTGCCACACACCAAATTGTCCAGTGATTGAAGCTCATTCATTGTGCATAGCCAACATTACTACACTGTGACCTTAACCCTGTCCCTAACACTCTAACCCAAACCCTCAACCTAGCCCACACCTGAGCCTGAACCCTACCTAGCCCAAAACCTTATCCTAACGCTAACCATGAACAGAGCCCCAATTCTCTAACCCTAATACCAGAACTAATCTCGATGACGTCATCACTCCCAGCTGGTCCCCTGGCCAAATCATTATCACCTGGGATCAATTAAGCCTGCCCACGTGGCCCCTCCCCCTTGGTGACTTCATCACATCCGGTTTAATGGCCTAACCAGGCTTCTTTCAAAATCGCCAACTCATTGTCCCGGAATAATAAATGTAACCAGTATCCAACTCGGTTCTATGTTCTTTGAACACGATTTCCTTGTCAGGAAACAATGTGTTACAGATATTAAGGCCCTTTATTCACGTATTCCTAGTGTTTGAAGCACTTTCTTAGATATTAACCTAGGTTATCATTGTGAATTTCCCGAGTTGGAGTCTCTCTCTTCCAGTGTCTCAAGCTTTTTCATTGTGAATTCTAATTTGGTAAAACAACCTTTATTACAAATATACCAGCACTTTCAACATTATTACCACTTGACAGTCTATCCTACCTTTCACAGCGCTTTGGATACAAATTCTCAGTATTTCAAAATTCAGTAGAGATGTTCCGGTTCTGAAACATATTCCAGGAGTTCTAGAGACACTCTGCCATTCCCCTGGTCTGTTGTTTTGAGCAATGAGACTTTTCATTTTAACACGGGTGTCATACCGGCTTTTTAAAGGCACAGTAAAACATTACTTGGAACCCTAGCCTAACTAATATTTATTTCATAGTGTCCTCAATACTTTCATACTGTTCGATAGCTCTAGGAAAATGAGTTTTTCAGTGTTTCACCAAAACCTGTTCCCGAAAACACCAACTCCTTTTGACGGGAAAAATAAATGTAAACAGTGTCACACTCGCTTCTCAGCTGTTTGAACAAGATTTCCCAGTGTCAAAATTGTGCTGTTCAGATATTCAGTCTATTGGAATATGTATTCCTATTGTGTGAAGCACATTTCTAAATATTTCCCTAGTCTGGAGTCGGAAGTTCTGAGTCCTACACACCAAATTGTCCAGTGATTGAAGCTCATTCATTGTGCATAGCCAACATTACTACACTGTGACCGTAACCCTGTCCCTAGCCATCTAACCCAAACCCTCAACCTAGCCCACACCTGAGCCTGAACCCTACATAGCCAAAAACCTTATCCTAACCCTAACCATGAACAGAGCCCCAATTCTCTAACCCTAATACCAGAACTAATCTCGATGACGTCATCACTCCCAGCTGGTCCCCTGGCCAAATCATTATCACCTGGGATCAATTAAGCCTGCCCATGTGGCCCCTCACCCTTGGTGACGTCATCACATCCGGTTTAATGGCCTAACCAGGCTTCTTTCAAAATCGCCAACTCATTGTCCCGGAATAATAAATGTAACCAGTATCCAACTCGGTTCTATGTTCTTTGAACACGATTTCCTTGTCAGGAAACAATGTGTTACAGATATTAAGGCCCTTTATTCACGTATTCCTAGTGTTTGAAGCACTTTCTTAGATATTAACCTAGGTTATCATTGTGAATTTCCCGAGTTGGAGTCTCTCTCTTCCAGTATCTCAAGCTTTTTCATTGTGAATTCTAATTTGGTAAAACAACCTTTTTTACAAATATACCAGCACTTTGAACATTATTACCACTTGACAGTCTATCCTACCTTTCACAGCGCTTTGGATACAAATTCTCAGTATTTCAAAATTCAGTAGAGATGTTCGGGTTCTAAAACGTATTCCAGGAGTTCTAGAGACACTGTGCCATTCCCCTGGTCTGTTGTTTTGAGCAATGAGACTTTTCATTTTAACACGGGTGTCATACCGGCTTTTTAAAGGCACAGTAAAACATTACTTGGAACCCTAGCCTAACTAATGTTTATTTCGTAGTGTTCTCAATACTTTCATACTGTTCGATAGCTCTAGGAAAATGAGTTTTTCAGTGTTTCACCAAAACCTTTTCCCGAAAACGCCAACTCCATTTGATGGGAAAAATAAATGTAAACAGTGTCACACTCGCTTCTCAGCTGTTTGAACAAGATTTCCCAGTGACAAAATTGTGTTGTTTAGATATTCAGTCTATTGGAATATGTATTCCTATTGTGTGAAGCACATTTCTAAATATTTCCCTAGTCTGGCGTCAAAAGTTCTGAGTGCCACACACCAAATTGTCCAGTGATTGAAGCTCATTCATTGTGCATAGCCAACATTACTACACTGTGACCTTAACCCTGTCCCTAACACTCTAACCCAAACCCTCAACCTAGCCCACACCTGAGCCTGAACCCTACCTAGCCCAAAACCTTATCCTAACGCTAACCATGAACAGAGCCCCAATTCTCTAACCCTAATACCAGAACTAATCTCGATGACGTCATCACTCCCAGCTGGTCCCCTGGCCAAATCATTATCACCTGGGATCAATTAAGCCTGCCCACGTGGCCCCTCCCCCTTGGTGACTTCATCACATCCGGTTTAATGGCCTAACCAGGCTTCTTTCAAAATCGCCAACTCATTGTCCCGGAATAATAAATGTAACCAGTATCCAACTCGGTTCTATGTTCTTTGAACACGATTTCCTTGTCAGGAAACAATGTGTTACAGATATTAAGGCCCTTTATTCACGTATTCCTAGTGTTTGAAGCACTTTCTTAGATATTAACCTAGGTTATCATTGTGAATTGCCCGAGTTGGAGTCTCTCTCTTCCAGTGTCTCAAGCTTTTTCATTGTGAATTCTAATTTGGTAAAACAACCTTTATTACAAATATACCAGCACTTTCAACATTATTACCACTTGACAGTCTATCCTACCTTTCACAGCGCTTTGGATACAAATTCTCAGTATTTCAAAATTCAGTAGAGATGTTCCGGTTCTGAAACATATTCCAGGAGTTCTAGAGACACTCTGCCATTCCCCTGGTCTGTTGTTTTGAGCAATGAGACTTTTCATTTTAACACGGGTGTCATACCGGCTTTTTAAAGGCACAGTAAAACATTACTTGGAACCCTAGCCTAACTAATATTTATTTCATAGTGTCCTCAATACTTTCATACTGTTCGATAGCTCTAGGAAAATGAGTTTTTCAGTGTTTCACCAAAACCTGTTCCCGAAAACACCAACTCCTTTTGACGGGAAAAATAAATGTAAACAGTGTCACACTCGCTTCTCAGCTGTTTGAACAAGATTTCCCAGTGTCAAAATTGTGCTGTTCAGATATTCAGTCTATTGGAATATGTATTCCTATTGTGTGAAGCACATTTCTAAATATTTCCCTAGTCTGGAGTCGGAAGTTCTGAGTCCTACACACCAAATTGTCCAGTGATTGAAGCTCATTCATTGTGCATAGCCAACATTACTACACTGTGACCGTAACCCTGTCCCTAGCCATCTAACCCAAACCCTCAACCTAGCCCACACCTGAGCCTGAACCCTACATAGCCAAAAACCTTATCCTAACCCTAACCATGAACAGAGCCCCAATTCTCTAACCCTAATACCAGAACTAATCTCGATGACGTCATCACTCCCAGCTGGTCCCCTGGCCAAATCATTATCACCTGGGATCAATTAAGCCTGCCCATGTGGCCCCTCACCCTTGGTGACGTCATCACATCCGGTTTAATGGCCTAACCAGGCTTCTTTCAAAATCGCCAACTCATTGTCCCGGAATAATAAATGTAACCAGTATCCAACTCGGTTCTATGTTCTTTGAACACGATTTCCTTGTCAGGAAACAATGTGTTACAGATATTAAGGCCCTTTATTCACGTATTCCTAGTGTTTGAAGCACTTTCTTAGATATTAACCTAGGTTATCATTGTGAATTTCCCGAGTTGGAGTCTCTCTCTTCCAGTATCTCAAGCTTTTTCATTGTGAATTCTAATTTGGTAAAACAACCTTTTTTACAAATATACCAGCACTTTGAACATTATTACCACTTGACAGTCTATCCTACCTTTCACAGCGCTTTGGATACAAATTCTCAGTATTTCAAAATTCAGTAGAGATGTTCGGGTTCTAAAACGTATTCCAGGAGTTCTAGAGACACTGTGCCATTCCCCTGGTCTGTTGTTTTGAGCAATGAGACTTTTCATTTTAACACGGGTGTCATACCGGCTTTTTAAAGGCACAGTAAAACATTACTTGGAACCCTAGCCTAACTAATGTTTATTTCGTAGTGTTCTCAATACTTTCATACTGTTCGATAGCTCTAGGAAAATGAGTTTTTCAGTGTTTCACCAAAACCTTTTCCCGAAAACGCCAACTCCATTTGATGGGAAAAATAAATGTAAACAGTGTCACACTCGCTTCTCAGCTGTTTGAACAAGATTTCCCAGTGACAAAATTGTGTTGTTTAGATATTCAGTCTATTGGAATATGTATTCCTATTGTGTGAAGCACATTTCTAAATATTTCCCTAGTCTGGCGTCAAAAGTTCTGAGTGCCACACACCAAATTGTCCAGTGATTGAAGCTCATTCATTGTGCATAGCCAACATTACTACACTGTGACCTTAACCCTGTCCCTAACACTCTAACCCAAACCCTCAACCTAGCCCACACCTGAGCCTGAACCCTACCTAGCCCAAAACCTTATCCTAACGCTAACCATGAACAGAGCCCCAATTCTCTAACCCTAATACCAGAACTAATCTCGATGACGTCATCACTCCCAGCTGGTCCCCTGGCCAAATCATTATCACCTGGGATCAATTAAGCCTGCCCACGTGGCCCCTCCCCCTTGGTGACTTCATCACATCCGGTTTAATGGCCTAACCAGGCTTCTTTCAAAATCGCCAACTCATTGTCCCGGAATAATAAATGTAACCAGTATCCAACTCGGTTCTATGTTCTTTGAACACGATTTCCTTGTCAGGAAACAATGTGTTACAGATATTAAGGCCCTTTATTCACGTATTCCTAGTGTTTGAAGCACTTTCTTAGATATTAACCTAGGTTATCATTGTGAATTGCCCGAGTTGGAGTCTCTCTCTTCCAGTGTCTCAAGCTTTTTCATTGTGAATTCTAATTTGGTAAAACAACCTTTATTACAAATATACCAGCACTTTCAACATTATTACCACTTGAAAGTCTATCCTACCTTTCACAGCGCTTTGGATACAAATTCTCAGTATTTCAAAATTCAGTAGAGATGTCCCGGTTCTGAAACGTATTCCAGGAGTTCTAGAGACACTCTGCCATTCCCCTGGTCTGTTGTTTTGAGCAATGAGACTTTTCATTTTAACAGGGGTGTCATACCGGGTTTTTAAAGGCACAGTTAAACATTACTTGGAACCCTAGCCTAACTAATTTTTATTTCATAGTGTCCTCAATACTTTCATACTGTTCGATAGCTCTAGGAAAATGAGTTTTTCAGTGTTTCACCAAAACCTTTTCCCGAAAACGCCAACTCCTTTTGACGGGAAAAATAAATGTAAACAGTGTCACACTCGCTTCTCAGCTGTTTGAACAAGATTTCCCAGTGACAAAATTTTGCTGTTCAGATATTCAGTCTATTGGAATATGTATTCCTATTGTGTGAAGCACATTTCTAAATATTTCCCTAGTCTGGAGTCGGAAGTTCTGAGTGCTACACACCAAATTGTCCAGTGATTGAAGCTCATTCATTGTGCATAGCCAACATTACTACACTGTGACCGTAACCCTGTCCCTAACCCTCTAACCCAAATCCTCAACCTAGCCCACATCTGAGCCTGAACCCTACCTAGCCAAAAACCTTATCCTAACCCTAACCATGAACAGAGCCCCAATTCTCTAACCCTAATACCAGAACTAATCTCGATGACGTCATCACTCCCAGCTGGTCCCCTGGCCAAATCATTATCACCTGGGATCAATTAAGCCTGCCCACGTGGCCCCTCCCCCTTGGTGACGTCATCACATCCGGTTTAATGGCCTAACCAGGCTTCTTTCAAAATCGCCAACTCATTGTCCCGGAATAATAAATGTAACCAGTATCCAACTCGGTTCTATGTTCTTTGAACACGATTTCCTTGTCAGGAAACAATGTGTTACAGATATTAAGGCCCTTTATTCACGTATTCCTAGTGTTTGAAGCACTTTCTTAGATATTAACCTAGGTTATCATTGTGAATTTCCCGAGTTGGAGTCTCTCTCTTCCAGTGTCTCAAGCTTTTTCATCGCGAATTCTAATTTGGTAAAACAACCTTTTTTACAAATATACCAGCACTTTCAACATTATTACCACTTGACAGACTATCCTACCTTTCACAGCTCTTTGGATACAAATTCTCAGTATTTCAAAATTCAGTAGAGATGTTCGGGTTCTAAAACGTATTCCAGGAGTTCTAGAGACACTGTGCCATTCCCCTGGTCTGTTGTTTTGAGCAATGAGACTTTTCATTTTAACACGGGTGTCATACCGGCTTTTTAAAGGCACAGTAAAACATTACTTGGAACCCTAGCCTAACTAATTTTTTTTCATAGTGTCCTCAATACTTTCATACTGTTCGATAGCTCTAGGAAAATGAGTTTTTCAGTGTTTCACCAAAACCTTTTCCCGAAAACGCCAACTCCATTTGACGGGAAAAATAAATGTAAACAGTGTCACACTCGCTTCTCAGCTGTTTGAACAAGATTTCCCAGTGACAAAATTGTGTTGTTCAGATATTCAGTCTATTGGAATATGTATTCCTATTGTGTGAAGCACATTTCTAAATATTTCCCTAGTCTGGAGTCAAAAGTTCTGAGTGCCACACACCAAATTGTCCAGTGATTGAAGGTCATTCATTGTGCATAGCCAACATTACTACACTGTGACCTTAATCCTGTCCCTAACACTCTAACCCAAACCCTCAACCTAGCCCACACCTGAGCCTGAACCCTACCTAGCCCAAAACCTTATCCTAACGCTAACCATGAACAGAGACCCAATTCTCTAACCCTAATACCAGAACTAATCTCGATGATGTCATCACTCCCAGCTGGTCCCCTGGCCAAATCATTATCACCTGGGATCAATTAAGCCTGCCCATGTGGCCCCTCCCCTTGGTGACGTCATCACATCCGGTTTAATGGCCTAACCAGGCTTCTTTCAAAATCGCCAACTCATTGTCCCGGAATAATAAATGTAACCAGTATCCAACTCGGTTCTATGTTCTTTGAACACGATTTCCTTGTCAGGAAACAATGTGTTACAGATATTAAGGCCCTTTATTCACGTATTCCTAGTGTTTGAAGCACTTTCTTAGATATTAACCTAGGTTATCATTGTGAATTTCCCGAGTTGGAGTCTCTCTCTTCCAGTGTCTCAAGCTTTTTCATTGTGAATTCTAATTTGGTAAAACAACCTTTATTACAAATATACCAGCACTTTCAACATTATTACCACTTGACAGTCTATCCTACCTTTCACAGCGCTTTGGATACAAATTCTCAGTATTTCAAAATTCAGTAGAGATGTTCCGGTTCTGAAACATATTCCAGGAGTTCTAGAGACACTCTGCCATTCCCCTGGTCTGTTGTTTTGAGCAATGAGACTTTTCATTTTAACACGGGTGTCATACCGGCTTTTTAAAGGCACAGTAAAACATTACTTGGAACCCTAGCCTAACTAATATTTATTTCATAGTGTCCTCAATACTTTCATACTGTTCGATAGCTCTAGGAAAATGAGTTTTTCAGTGTTTCACCAAAACCTGTTCCCGAAAACACCAACTCCTTTTGACGGGAAAAATAAATGTAAACAGTGTCACACTCGCTTCTCAGCTGTTTGAACAAGATTTCCCAGTGTCAAAATTGTGCTGTTCAGATATTCAGTCTATTGGAATATGTATTCCTATTGTGTGAAGCACATTTCTAAATATTTCCCTAGTCTGGAGTCGGAAGTTCTGAGTCCTACACACCAAATTGTCCAGTGATTGAAGCTCATTCATTGTGCATAGCCAACATTACTACACTGTGACCGTAACCCTGTCCCTAGCCATCTAACCCAAACCCTCAACCTAGCCCACACCTGAGCCTGAACCCTACATAGCCAAAAACCTTATCCTAACCCTAACCATGAACAGAGCCCCAATTCTCTAACCCTAATACCAGAACTAATCTCGATGACGTCATCACTCCCAGCTGGTCCCCTGGCCAAATCATTATCACCTGGGATCAATTAAGCCTGCCCATGTGGCCCCTCACCCTTGGTGACGTCATCACATCCGGTTTAATGGCCTAACCAGGCTTCTTTCAAAATCGCCAACTCATTGTCCCGGAATAATAAATGTAACCAGTATCCAACTCGGTTCTATGTTCTTTGAACACGATTTCCTTGTCAGGAAACAATGTGTTACAGATATTAAGGCCCTTTATTCACGTATTCCTAGTGTTTGAAGCACTTTCTTAGATATTAACCTAGGTTATCATTGTGAATTTCCCGAGTTGGAGTCTCTCTCTTCCAGTATCTCAAGCTTTTTCATTGTGAATTCTAATTTGGTAAAACAACCTTTTTTACAAATATACCAGCACTTTGAACATTATTACCACTTGACAGTCTATCCTACCTTTCACAGCGCTTTGGATACAAATTCTCAGTATTTCAAAATTCAGTAGAGATGTTCGGGTTCTAAAACGTATTCCAGGAGTTCTAGAGACACTGTGCCATTCCCCTGGTCTGTTGTTTTGAGCAATGAGACTTTTCATTTTAACACGGGTGTCATACCGGCTTTTTAAAGGCACAGTAAAACATTACTTGGAACCCTAGCCTAACTAATGTTTATTTCGTAGTGTTCTCAATACTTTCATACTGTTCGATAGCTCTAGGAAAATGAGTTTTTCAGTGTTTCACCAAAACCTTTTCCCGAAAACGCCAACTCCATTTGATGGGAAAAATAAATGTAAACAGTGTCACACTCGCTTCTCAGCTGTTTGAACAAGATTTCCCAGTGACAAAATTGTGTTGTTTAGATATTCAGTCTATTGGAATATGTATTCCTATTGTGTGAAGCACATTTCTAAATATTTCCCTAGTCTGGCGTCAAAAGTTCTGAGTGCCACACACCAAATTGTCCAGTGATTGAAGCTCATTCATTGTGCATAGCCAACATTACTACACTGTGACCTTAACCCTGTCCCTAACACTCTAACCCAAACCCTCAACCTAGCCCACACCTGAGCCTGAACCCTACCTAGCCCAAAACCTTATCCTAACGCTAACCATGAACAGAGCCCCAATTCTCTAACCCTAATACCAGAACTAATCTCGATGACGTCATCACTCCCAGCTGGTCCCCTGGCCAAATCATTATCACCTGGGATCAATTAAGCCTGCCCACGTGGCCCCTCCCCCTTGGTGACGTCATCACATCCGGTTTAATGGCCTAACCAGGCTTCTTTCAAAATCGCCAACTCATTGTCCCGGAATAATAAATGTAACCAGTATCCAACTCGGTTCTATGTTCTTTGAACACGATTTCCTTGTCAGGAAACAATGTGTTACAGATATTAAGGCCCTTTATTCACGTATTCCTAGTGTTTGAAGCACTTTCTTAGATATTAACCTAGGTTATCATTGTGAATTTCCCGAGTTGGAGTCTCTCTCTTCCAGTGTCTCAAGCTTTTTCATCGCGAATTCTAATTTGGTAAAACAACCTTTTTTACAAATATACCAGCACTTTCAACATTATTACCACTTGACAGACTATCCTACCTTTCACAGCTCTTTGGATACAAATTCTCAGTATTTCAAAATTCAGTAGAGATGTTCGGGTTCTAAAACGTATTCCAGGAGTTCTAGAGACACTGTGCCATTCCCCTGGTCTGTTGTTTTGAGCAATGAGACTTTTCATTTTAACACGGGTGTCATACCGGCTTTTTAAAGGCACAGTAAAACATTACTTGGAACCCTAGCCTAACTAATTTTTTTTCATAGTGTCCTCAATACTTTCATACTGTTCGATAGCTCTAGGAAAATGAGTTTTTCAGTGTTTCACCAAAACCTTTTCCCGAAAACGCCAACTCCATTTGACGGGAAAAATAAATGTAAACAGTGTCACACTCGCTTCTCAGCTGTTTGAACAAGATTTCCCAGTGACAAAATTGTGTTGTTCAGATATTCAGTCTATTGGAATATGTATTCCTATTGTGTGAAGCACATTTCTAAATATTTCCCTAGTCTGGAGTCAAAAGTTCTGAGTGCCACACACCAAATTGTCCAGTGATTGAAGGTCATTCATTGTGCATAGCCAACATTACTACACTGTGACCTTAATCCTGTCCCTAACACTCTAACCCAAACCCTCAACCTAGCCCACACCTGAGCCTGAACCCTACCTAGCCCAAAACCTTATCCTAACGCTAACCATGAACAGAGACCCAATTCTCTAACCCTAATACCAGAACTAATCTCGATGATGTCATCACTCCCAGCTGGTCCCCTGGCCAAATCATTATCACCTGGGATCAATTAAGCCTGCCCATGTGGCCCCTCCCCTTGGTGACGTCATCACATCCGGTTTAATGGCCTAACCAGGCTTCTTTCAAAATCGCCAACTCATTGTCCCGGAATAATAAATGTAACCAGTATCCAACTCGGTTCTATGTTCTTTGAACACGATTTCCTTGTCAGGAAACAATGTGTTACAGATATTAAGGCCCTTTATTCACGTATTCCTAGTGTTTGAAGCACTTTCTTAGATATTAACCTAGGTTATCATTGTGAATTTCCCGAGTTGGAGTCTCTCTCTTCCAGTGTCTCAAGCTTTTTCATTGTGAATTCTAATTTGGTAAAACAACCTTTATTACAAATATACCAGCACTTTCAACATTATTACCACTTGACAGTCTATCCTACCTTTCACAGCGCTTTGGATACAAATTCTCAGTATTTCAAAATTCAGTAGAGATGTTCCGGTTCTGAAACATATTCCAGGAGTTCTAGAGACACTCTGCCATTCCCCTGGTCTGTTGTTTTGAGCAATGAGACTTTTCATTTTAACACGGGTGTCATACCGGCTTTTTAAAGGCACAGTAAAACATTACTTGGAACCCTAGCCTAACTAATATTTATTTCATAGTGTCCTCAATACTTTCATACTGTTCGATAGCTCTAGGAAAATGAGTTTTTCAGTGTTTCACCAAAACCTGTTCCCGAAAACACCAACTCCTTTTGACGGGAAAAATAAATGTAAACAGTGTCACACTCGCTTCTCAGCTGTTTGAACAAGATTTCCCAGTGTCAAAATTGTGCTGTTCAGATATTCAGTCTATTGGAATATGTATTCCTATTGTGTGAAGCACATTTCTAAATATTTCCCTAGTCTGGAGTCGGAAGTTCTGAGTCCTACACACCAAATTGTCCAGTGATTGAAGCTCATTCATTGTGCATAGCCAACATTACTACACTGTGACCGTAACCCTGTCCCTAGCCATCTAACCCAAACCCTCAACCTAGCCCACACCTGAGCCTGAACCCTACCTAGCCAAAAACCTTATCCTAACCCTAACCATGAACAGAGCCCCAATTCTCTAACCCTAATACCAGAACTAATCTCGATGACGTCATCACTCCCAGCTGGTCCCCTGGCCAAATCATTATCACCTGGGATCAATTAAGCCTGCCCATGTGGCCCCTCACCCTTGGTGACGTCATCACATCCGGTTTAATGGCCTAACCAGGCTTCTTTCAAAATCGCCAACTCATTGTCCCGGAATAATAAATGTAACCAGTATCCAACTCGGTTCTATGTTCTTTGAACACGATTTCCTTGTCAGGAAACAATGTGTTACAGATATTAAGGCCCTTTATTCACGTATTCCTAGTGTTTGAAGCACTTTCTTAGATATTAACCTAGGTTATCATTGTGAATTTCCCGAGTTGGAGTCTCTCTCTTCCAGTATCTCAAGCTTTTTCATTGTGAATTCTAATTTGGTAAAACAACCTTTTTTACAAATATACCAGCACTTTGAACATTATTACCACTTGACAGTCTATCCTACCTTTCACAGCGCTTTGGATACAAATTCTCAGTATTTCAAAATTCAGTAGAGATGTTCGGGTTCTAAAACGTATTCCAGGAGTTCTAGAGACACTGTGCCATTCCCCTGGTCTGTTGTTTTGAGCAATGAGACTTTTCATTTTAACACGGGTGTCATACCGGCTTTTTAAAGGCACAGTAAAACATTACTTGGAACCCTAGCCTAACTAATGTTTATTTCGTAGTGTTCTCAATACTTTCATACTGTTCGATAGCTCTAGGAAAATGAGTTTTTCAGTGTTTCACCAAAACCTTTTCCCGAAAACGCCAACTCCATTTGATGGGAAAAATAAATGTAAACAGTGTCACACTCGCTTCTCAGCTGTTTGAACAAGATTTCCCAGTGACAAAATTGTGTTGTTTAGATATTCAGTCTATTGGAATATGTATTCCTATTGTGTGAAGCACATTTCTAAATATTTCCCTAGTCTGGCGTCAAAAGTTCTGAGTGCCACACACCAAATTGTCCAGTGATTGAAGCTCATTCATTGTGCATAGCCAACATTACTACACTGTGACCTTAACCCTGTCCCTAACACTCTAACCCAAACCCTCAACCTAGCCCACACCTGAGCCTGAACCCTACCTAGCCCAAAACCTTATCCTAACGCTAACCATGAACAGAGCCCCAATTCTCTAACCCTAATACCAGAACTAATCTCGATGACGTCATCACTCCCAGCTGGTCCCCTGGCCAAATCATTATCACCTGGGATCAATTAAGCCTGCCCACGTGGCCCCTCCCCCTTGGTGACTTCATCACATCCGGTTTAATGGCCTAACCAGGCTTCTTTCAAAATCGCCAACTCATTGTCCCGGAATAATAAATGTAACCAGTATCCAACTCGGTTCTATGTTCTTTGAACACGATTTCCTTGTCAGGAAACAATGTGTTACAGATATTAAGGCCCTTTATTCACGTATTCCTAGTGTTTGAAGCACTTTCTTAGATATTAACCTAGGTTATCATTGTGAATTGCCCGAGTTGGAGTCTCTCTCTTCCAGTGTCTCAAGCTTTTTCATTGTGAATTCTAATTTGGTAAAACAACCTTTATTACAAATATACCAGCACTTTCAACATTATTACCACTTGAAAGTCTATCCTACCTTTCACAGCGCTTTGGATACAAATTCTCAGTATTTCAAAATTCAGTAGAGATGTCCCGGTTCTGAAACGTATTCCAGGAGTTCTAGAGACACTCTGCCATTCCCCTGGTCTGTTGTTTTGAGCAATGAGACTTTTCATTTTAACAGGGGTGTCATACCGGGTTTTTAAAGGCACAGTTAAACATTACTTGGAACCCTAGCCTAACTAATTTTTATTTCATAGTGTCCTCAATACTTTCATACTGTTCGATAGCTCTAGGAAAATGAGTTTTTCAGTGTTTCACCAAAACCTGTTCCCGAAAACACCAACTCCTTTTGACGGGAAAAATAAATGTAAACAGTGTCACACTCGCTTCTCAGCTGTTTGAACAAGATTTCCCAGTGTCAAAATTGTGCTGTTCAGATATTCAGTCTATTGGAATATGTATTCCTATTGTGTGAAGCACATTTCTAAATATTTCCCTAGTCTGGAGTCGGAAGTTCTGAGTCCTACACACCAAATTGTCCAGTGATTGAAGCTCATTCATTGTGCATAGCCAACATTACTACACTGTGACCGTAACCCTGTCCCTAGCCATCTAACCCAAACCCTCAACCTAGCCCACACCTGAGCCTGAACCCTACCTAGCCAAAAACCTTATCCTAACCCTAACCATGAACAGAGCCCCAATTCTCTAACCCTAATACCAGAACTAATCTCGATGACGTCATCACTCCCAGCTGGTCCCCTGGCCAAATCATTATCACCTGGGATCAATTAAGCCTGCCCATGTGGCCCCTCACCCTTGGTGACGTCATCACATCCGGTTTAATGGCCTAACCAGGCTTCTTTCAAAATCGCCAACTCATTGTCCCGGAATAATAAATGTAACCAGTATCCAACTCGGTTCTATGTTCTTTGAACACGATTTCCTTGTCAGGAAACAATGTGTTACAGATATTAAGGCCCTTTATTCACGTATTCCTAGTGTTTGAAGCACTTTCTTAGATATTAACCTAGGTTATCATTGTGAATTTCCCGAGTTGGAGTCTCTCTCTTCCAGTATCTCAAGCTTTTTCATTGTGAATTCTAATTTGGTAAAACAACCTTTTTTACAAATATACCAGCACTTTGAACATTATTACCACTTGACAGTCTATCCTACCTTTCACAGCGCTTTGGATACAAATTCTCAGTATTTCAAAATTCAGTAGAGATGTTCAGGTTCTAAAACGTATTCCAGGAGTTCTAGAGACACTGTGCCATTCCCCTGGTCTGTTGTTTTGAGCAATGAGACTTTTCATTTTAACACGGGTGTCATACCGGCTTTTTAAAGGCACAGTAAAACATTACTTGGAACCCTCGCCTAACTAATGTTTATTTCGTAGTGTTCTCAATACTTTCATACTGTTCGATAGCTCTAGGAAAATGAGTTTTTCAGTGTTTCACCAAAACCTTTTCCCGAAAACGCCAACTCCATTTGATGGGAAAAATAAATGTAAACAGTGTCACACTCGCTTCTCAGCTGTTTGAACAAGATTTCCCAGTGACAAAATTGTGTTGTTTAGATATTCAGTCTATTGGAATATGTATTCCTATTGTGTGAAGCACATTTCTAAATATTTCCCTAGTCTGGCGTCAAAAGTTCTGAGTGCCACACACCAAATTGTCCAGTGATTGAAGCTCATTCATTGTGCATAGCCAACATTACTACACTGTGACCTTAACCCTGTCCCTAACACTCTAACCCAAACCCTCAACCTAGCCCACACCTGAGCCTGAACCCTACCTAGCCCAAAACCTTATCCTAACGCTAACCATGAACAGAGCCCCAATTCTCTAACCCTAATACCAGAACTAATCTCGATGACGTCATCACTCCCAGCTGGTCCCCTGGCCAAATCATTATCACCTGGGATCAATTAAGCCTGCCCACGTGGCCCCTCCCCCTTGGTGACTTCATCACATCCGGTTTAATGGCCTAACCAGGCTTCTTTCAAAATCGCCAACTCATTGTCCCGGAATAATAAATGTAACCAGTATCCAACTCGGTTCTATGTTCTTTGAACACGATTTCCTTGTCAGGAAACAATGTGTTACAGATATTAAGGCCCTTTATTCACGTATTCCTAGTGTTTGAAGCACTTTCTTAGATATTAACCTAGGTTATCATTTTGAATTGCCCGAGTTGGAGTCTCTCTCTTCCAGTGTCTCAAGCTTTTTCATTGTGAATTCTAATTTGGTAAAACAACCTTTATTACAAATATACCAGCACTTTCAACATTATTACCACTTGAAAGTCTATCCTACCTTTCACAGCGCTTTGGATACAAATTCTCAGTATTTCAAAATTCAGTAGAGATGTCCCGGTTCTGAAACGTATTCCAGGAGTTCTAGAGACACTCTGCCATTCCCCTGGTCTGTTGTTTTGAGCAATGAGACTTTTCATTTTAACAGGGGTGTCATACCGGGTTTTTAAAGGCACAGTTAAACATTACTTGGAACCCTAGCCTAACTAATTTTTATTTCATAGTGTCCTCAATACTTTCATACTGTTCGATAGCTCTAGGAAAATGAGTTTTTCAGTGTTTCACCAAAACCTTTTCCCGAAAACGCCAACTCCTTTTGACGGGAAAAATAAATGTAAACAGTGTCACACTCGCTTCTCAGCTGTTTGAACAAGATTTCCCAGTGACAAAATTTTGCTGTTCAGATATTCAGTCTATTGGAATATGTATTCCTATTGTGTGAAGCACATTTCTAAATATTTCCCTAGTCTGGAGTCGGAAGTTCTGAGTGCTACACACCAAATTGTCCAGTGATTGAAGCTCATTCATTGTGCATAGCCAACATTACTACACTGTGACCGTAACCCTGTCCCTAACCATCTAACCCAAACCCTCAACCTAGCCCACACCTGAGCCTGAACCCTACCTAGCCCAAAACCTTATCCTAACCCTAACAATGAACAGAGCCCCAATTCTCTAACCCTAATACCAGAACTAATCTCGATGACGTCATCACTCCCAGCTGGTCCCCTGGCCAAATCATTATCACCTGGGATCAATTAAGCCTGCCCACGTGGCCCCTCGCCCTTGGTGATGTCATCACATCCGGTTTAATGACCTAACCAGGCTTCTTTAAAAATCGCCCACTCATTGTCCCGGAATAATAAATGTAACCAGTATCCAACTCGGTTCTATGTTCTTTGAACACGATTTCCTTGTCAGGAAACAATGTGTTACAGATATTAAGGCCCTTTATTCACGTATTCCTAGTGTTTGAAGCACTTTCTTAGATATTAACCTAGGTTATCATTGTGAATTTCCCGAGTTGGAGTCTCTCTCTTCCAGTATCTCAAGCTTTTTCATTGTGAATTCTAATTTGGTAAAACAACCTTTTTTACAAATATACCAGCACTTTGAACATTATTACCACTTGACAGTCTATCCTACCTTTCACAGCGCTTTGGATACAAATTCTCAGTATTTCAAAATTCAGTAGAGATGTTCGGGTTCTAAAACGTATTCCAGGAGTTCTAGAGACACTGTGCCATTCCCCTGGTCTGTTGTTTTGAGCAATGAGACTTTTCATTTTAACACGGGTGTCATACCGGCTTTTTAAAGGCACAGTAAAACATTACTTGGAACCCTAGCCTAACTAATGTTTATTTCATAGTGTTCTCAATACTTTCATACTGTTCGATAGCTCTAGGAAAATGAGTTTTTCAGTGTTTCACCAAAACCTTTTCCCGAAAACGCCAACTCCATTTGATGGGAAAAATAAATGTAAACAGTGTCACACTCGCTTCTCAGCTGTTTGAACAAGATTTCCCAGTGACAAAATTGTGTTGTTCAGATATTCAGTCTATTGGAATATGTATTCCTATTGTGTGAAGCACATTTCTAAATATTTCCCTAGTCTGGCGTCAAAAGTTCTGAGTGCCACACACCAAATTGTCCAGTGATTGAAGCTCATTCATTGTGCATAGCCAACATTACTACACTGTGACCTTAACCCTGTCCCTAACACTCTAACCCAAACCCTCAACCTAGCCCACACCTGAGCCTGAACCCTACCTAGCCCAAAACCTTATCCTAACGCTAACCATGAACAGAGCCCCAATTCTCTAACCCTAATACCAGAACTAATCTCGATGACGTCATCACTCCCAGCTGGTCCCCTGGCCAAATCATTATCACCTGGGATCAATTAAGCCTGCCCACGTGGCCCCTCCCCCTTGGTGACTTCATCACATCCGGTTTAATGGCCTAACCAGGCTTCTTTCAAAATCGCCAACTCATTGTCCCGGAATAATAAATGTAACCAGTATCCAACTCGGTTCTATGTTCTTTGAACACGATTTCCTTGTCAGGAAACAATGTGTTACAGATATTAAGGCCCTTTATTCACGTATTCCTAGTGTTTGAAGCACTTTCTTAGATATTAACCTAGGTTATCATTGTGAATTTCCCGAGTTGGAGTCTCTCTCTTCCAGTATCTCAAGCTTTTTCATTGTGAATTCTAATTTGGTAAAACAACCTTTTTTACAAATATACCAGCACTTTGAACATTATTACCACTTGACAGTCTATCCTACCTTTCACAGCGCTTTGGATACAAATTCTCAGTATTTCAAAATTCAGTAGAGATGTTCGGGTTCTAAAACGTATTCCAGGAGTTCTAGAGACACTGTGCCATTCCCCTGGTCTGTTGTTTTGAGCAATGAGACTTTTCATTTTAACACGGGTGTCATACCGGCTTTTTAAAGGCACAGTAAAACATTACTTGGAACCCTAGCCTAACTAATGTTTATTTCATAGTGTTCTCAATACTTTCATACTGTTCGATAGCTCTAGGAAAATGAGTTTTTCAGTGTTTCACCAAAACCTTTTCCCGAAAACGCCAACTCCATTTGATGGGAAAAATAAATGTAAACAGTGTCACACTCGCTTCTCAGCTGTTTGAACAAGATTTCCCAGTGACAAAATTGTGTTGTTCAGATATTCAGTCTATTGGAATATGTATTCCTATTGTGTGAAGCACATTTCTAAATATTTCCCTAGTCTGGCGTCAAAAGTTCTGAGTGCCACACACCAAATTGTCCAGTGATTGAAGCTCATTCATTGTGCATAGCCAACATTACTACACTGTGACCTTAACCCTGTCCCTAACACTCTAACCCAAACCCTCAACCTAGCCCACACCTGAGCCTGAACCCTACCTAGCCCAAAACCTTATCCTAACGCTAACCATGAACAGAGCCCCAATTCTCTAACCCTAATACCAGAACTAATCTCGATGACGTCATCACTCCCAGCTGGTCCCCTGGCCAAATCATTATCACCTGGGATCAATTAAGCCTGCCCACGTGGCCCCTCCCCCTTGGTGACTTCATCACATCCGGTTTAATGGCCTAACCAGGCTTCTTTCAAAATCGCCAACTCATTGTCCCGGAATAATAAATGTAACCAGTATCCAACTCGGTTCTATGTTCTTTGAACACGATTTCCTTGTCAGGAAACAATGTGTTACAGATATTAAGGCCCTTTATTCACGTATTCCTAGTGTTTGAAGCACTTTCTTAGATATTAACCTAGGTTATCATTGTGAATTTCCCGAGTTGGAGTCTCTCTCTTCCAGTGTCTCAAGCTTTTTCATTGTGAATTCTAATTTGGTAAAACAACCTTTATTACAAATATACCAGCACTTTCAACATTATTAACACTTGAAAGTCTATCCTACCTTTCACAGCGCTTTGGATACAAATTCTCAGTATTTCAAAATTCAGTAGAGATGTCCCGGTTCTGAAACGTATTCCAGGAGTTCTAGAGACACTCTGCCATTCCCCTGGTCTGTTGTTTTGAGCAATGAGACTTTTCATTTTAACAGGGGTGTCATACCGGGTTTTTAAAGGCACAGTTAAACATTACTTGGAACCCTAGCCTAACTAATTTTTATTTCATAGTGTCCTCAATACTTTCATACTGTTCGATAGCTCTAGGAAAATGAGTTTTTCAGTGTTTCACCAAAACCTTTTCCCGAAAACGCCAACTCCTTTTGACGGGAAAAATAAATGTAAACAGTGTCACACTCGCTTCTCAGCTGTTTGAACAAGATTTCCCAGTGACAAAATTTTGCTGTTCAGATATTCAGTCTATTGGAATATGTATTCCTATTGTGTGAAGCACATTTCTAAATATTTCCCTAGTCTGGAGTCGGAAGTTCTGAGTGCTACACACCAAATTGTCCAGTGATTGAAGCTCATTCATTGTGCATAGCCAACATTACTACACTGTGACCGTAACCCTGTCCCTAACCATCTAACCCAAACCCTCAACCTAGCCCACACCTGAGCCTGAACCCTACCTAGCCCAAAACCTTATCCTAACCCTAACAATGAACAGAGCCCCAATTCTCTAACCCTAATACCAGAACTAATCTCGATGACGTCATCAATCCCAGCTGGTCCCCTGGCCAAATCATTATCACCTGGGATCAATTAAGCCTGCCCACGTGGCCCCTCCCCCTTGGTGACGTCATCACATCCGGTTTAATGACCTAACCAGGCTTCTTTCAAAATCGCCAACTCATTGTCCCGGAATAATAAATGTAACCAGTATCCAACTCGGTTCTATGTTCTTTGAACACGATTTCCTTGTCAGGAAACAATGTGTTACAGATATTAAGGCCCTTTATTCACGTATTCCTAGTGTTTGAAGCACTTTCTTAGATATTAACCTCGGTTATCATTGTGAATTGCCCGAGTTGGAGTCTCTCTCTTCCAGTGTCTCAAGCTTTTTCATTGTGAATTCTAATTTGGTAAAACAACCTTTTTTACAAATACACCAGCACTTTCAACATTATTACCACTTGACAGTCTATCCTACCTTTCACAGCGCTTTGGATACAAATTCTCAGTATTTCAAAATTCAGTAGAGATGTTCGGGTTCTAAAACGTATTCCAGGAGTTCTAGAGACACTCTGCCATTCCCCTGGTCTGTTGTTTTGAGCAATGAGACTTTTCATTTTAACACGGGTGTCATACCGGCTTTTTAAAGGCACAGTAAAACATTACTTGGAACCCTAGCCTGACTAACATTTTTATTTCATAGTGTTCTCAATACTTTCATACTGTTCGATAGCTCTAAGAAAATGAGTTTTTCAGTGTTTCACCAAAACCTTTTCCCGAAAACGCCAACTCCTTTTGACGGGAAAAATAAATGTAAACAGTGTCACACTCACTTCTCAGCTGTTTGAACAAGATTTCCCAGTGACAAAATTGTGCTGTTCAGATCCTCAGTCTATTGGAATATGTATTCCTATTGTGGGAAGCACATTTCTAAATATTTCCCTAGTCTGGAGTCGTAAGTTCTGAGTGCTACACACCAAATTGTTCAGTGATTGAAGCTCATTCATTGTGAATAGCCAACATTACTACACTGTGACCGTAACCCTGTCCCTAACCCTCTAACCCAAACCCTAAACCTAGCCCACACCTGAGCCTGAACCCTACCTACCCAAAACGTAATTCAAACCCTAACCATGAACAGAGCCCCAATTCTCTAACCCTAATACCAGAACTAATCTCGATGACGTCATCACTCCCAGCTGGTCCCCTGGCTAAATCATTATCACCTGGGATCAATTAAGCCTGCCCACGTGGCCCCTCCCCCTTGGTGACGTCATCACATCCGGTTTAATGGCCTAACCAGGCTTCTTTCAAAATTGCCAACTCATTGTCACGGAATAATAAATGTAACCAGTATCCAACTCGGTTCTATGTTCTTTGAACACGATTTCCTTGTCAGGAAACAATGTGTTACAGATATTAAGGCCCTTTATTCACGTATTCCTAGTGTTTGAACCACTTTCTTAGATATTAACCTAGGTTATCATTGTGAATTGCCCGAGTTGGAGTCTCTCTCTTCCAGTGTCTCAAGCTTTTTCATTGTGAATTCTAATTTGGTAAAACAACCTTTTTTACAAATACACCAGCACTTTCAACATTATTACCACTTGACAGTCTATCCTACCTTTCACAGCGCTTTGGATACAAATTCTCAGTATTTCAAAATTCAGTAGAGATGTTCGGGTTCTAAAACGTATTCCAGGAGTTCTAGAGACACTCTGCCATTCCCCTGGTCTGTTGTTTTGAGCAATGAGACTTTTCATTTTAACACGGGTGTCATACCGGCTTTTTAAAGGCACAGTAAAACATTACTTGGAACCCTAGCCTGACTAACATTTTTATTTCATAGTGTTCTCAACACTTTCATACTATTCGATAGCTCTAGGAAAATGAGTTTTTCAGTGTTTCACCAAAACCTTTTCCCGAAAACGCCAATACTTTTGACGGGAAAAATTAATGTAAACAGTGTCACAATCACTTCTCAGCTGTTTGCACAAGATTTCCCAGTGACAAAATTGTGCTGTTCAGATACTCAGTCTATTGGAATATGTATTCCTATTGTGGGAAGCACATTTCTAAATATTTCCCTAGTCTGGAGTCGTAAGTTCTGAGTGCTACACACCAAATTGTCCAGTGATTGAAGCTCATTCATTGTGAATAGCCAACATTACTACACTGTGACCGTAACCCTGTCCCTAACCCTCTAACCCAAACCCTAAACCTAGCCCACACCTGAGCCTGAACCCTACCTACCCAAAACGTAATCCTAACCCTAACCATGAACAGAGCCCCAATTCTCTAACCCTAATACCAGAACTAATCTCGATGACGTCATCACTCCCAGCTGGTCCCCTGGCCAAATCATTATCACCTGGGATCAATTAAGCCTGCCCACGTGGCCCCTCCCCCTTGGTGACGTCATCACATCCGGTTTAATGGCCTAACCATGCTTCTTTCAAAATTGACAACTCATTGTCCCGGAATAATAAATGTAACCAGTATCCAACTCGGTTCTATGTTCTTTGAACACGATTTCCTTGTCAGGAAACAATGTGTTACAGATATTCAGGCCCTTTATTCACGTATTCCTAGTGTTTGAAGCACTTTCTTAGATATTAACCTAGGTTATCATTGTGAATTTCCCGAGTTGGAGTCTCTCTCTTCCAGTGTCTCAAGCTTTTTCATTGTGAATTCTAATTTAGTAAAACAACCTTTTTTACAAATATACCAGCACTTTCAACATTATTACCACTTGACAGTCTATCCTACCTTTCACAGCGCTTTGGATACAAATTCTCAGTATTTCAAAATTCAGTAGAGATGTTCGGGTTCTAAAACATATTCCAGGAGTTCTAGAGACACTCTGCCATTCCCCTGATCTGTTGTTTTGAGCAATGAGACTTTTCATTTTAACACGGGTGTCATACCGGCTTTTTAAAGGCACAGTAAAACATTACTTGGAACCCTGGCCTGACTAACATTTTTATTTCATAGTGTTCTCAACACTTTCATACTATTCGATAGCTCTAGGAAAATGAGTTTTTCAGTGTTTCACCAAAACCTTTTCCCGAAAACGCCAACTACTTTTGAAGGGAAAAATAAATGTAAACAGTGTCACAATCGCTTCTCAGCTGTTTGAACAAGATTTCCCAGTGACAAAATTGTGCTGTTCAGATACTCAGTCTATTGGAATATGTATTCCTATTGTGGGAAGCACATTTCTAAATATTTCCCTAGTCTGGAGTCGTAAGTTCTGAGTGCTACACACCAAATTGTCCAGTGATTGAAGCTCATTCATTGTGAATAGCCAACATTACTACACTGTGACCATAACCCTGTCCCTAACCCTCTAACCCAAACCCTAAACCTAGCCCACACCTGAGCCTGAACCCTACCTAGCCCAAAACCTTATCCTAACCCTAACCATGAACAGAGCCCCAATTCTCTAACCCTAATACCAGAACTAATCTCGATGACGTCATCACTCCCAGCTGGTCCCCTGGCCAAATCATTATCACCTGGGATCAATTTAGCCTGCCCACGTGGCCCCTCCCCCTTGGTGACGTCATCACATCCGGTTTAATGGCCTAACCAGGCTTCTTTCAAAATTGCCAACTCATTGTCCCGGAATAATAAATGTAACCAGTATCCAACTCGGTTCTATGTTCTTTGAACACGATTTCCTTGTCAGGAAACAATGTGTTACAGATATTCAGGCCCTTTATTCACGTATTCCTAGTGTTTGAAGCACTTTCTTAGATATTAACCTAGGTTATCATTGTGAATTTCCCGAGTTGGAGTCTCTCTCTTCCAGTGTCTCAAGCTTTTTCATTGTGAATTCTAATTTGGTAAAACAACCTTTTTTACAAATACACCAGCACTTTCAACATTATTACCACTTGACAGTCTATCCTACCTTTCACAGCGCTTTGGATACAAATTCTCAGTATTTCAAAATTCAGTAGAGATGTTCGGGTTCTAAAACGTATTCCAGGAGTTCTAGAGACACTCTGCCATTCCCCTGGTCTGTTGTTTTGAGCAATGAGACTTTTCATTTTAACACGGGTGTCATACCGGCTTTTTAAAGGCACAGTAAAACATTACTTGGAACCCTAGCCTGACTAACATTTTTATTTCATAGTGTTCTCAATACTTTCATACTGTTCGATAGCTCTAAGAAAATGAGTTTTTCAGTGTTTCACCAAAAACTTTTCCCGAAAACGCCAACTCCTTTTGACTGGAAAAATAAATGTAAACAGTGTCACACTCGCTTCTCAGCTGTTTGAACAAGATTTCCCAGTGACAAAATTGTGCTGTTCAGATACTCAGTCTATTGGAATATGTATTCCTATTGTGGGAAGCACATTTCTAAATATTTCCCTAGTCTGGAGTCGTAAGTTCTGAGTGCTACACACCAAATTGTCCAGTGATTGAAGCTCATTCATTGTGAATAGCCAACATTACTACACTGTGACCGTAACCCTGTCCCTAACCCTCTAACCCAAACCCTAAACCTAGCCCACACCTGAGCCTGAACCCTACCTAGCCCAAAACCTTATCCTAACCCTAACCAGGAACAGAGCCCCAATTCTCTAACCCTAATACCAGAACTAATCTCGATGACGTCATCACTCCCAGGTGGTCCCCTGGCCAAATCATTATCACCTGGGATCAATTAAGCCTGCCCACTTGGCCCCTCCCCCTTGGTGACGTCATCACATCCGGTTTAATGGCCTAACCAGGCTTCTTTCAAAATTGCCAACTCATTGTCACGGAATAATAAATGTAACCAGTATCCAACTCGGTTCTATGTTCTTTGAACACGATTTCCTTGTCAGGAAACAATGTGTTACAGATATTAAGGCCCTTTATTCACGTATTCCTAGTGTTTGAAGCACTTTCTTAGATATTAACCTAGGTTATCATTGTGAATTGCCCGAGTTGGAGTCTCTCTCTTCCAGTGTCTCAAGCTTTTTCATTGTGAATTCTAATTTGGTAAAACAACCTTTTTTACAAATACACCAGCACTTTCAACATTATTACCACTTGACAGTCTATCCTACCTTTCACAGCGCTTTGGATACAAATTCTCAGTATTTCAAAATTCAGTAGAGATGTTCGGGTTCTAAAACGTATTCCAGGAGTTCTAGAGACACTCTGCCATTCCCCTGGTCTGTTGTTTTGAGCAATGAGACTTTTCATTTTAACACGGGTGTCATACCGGCTTTTTAAAGGCACAGTAAAACATTACTTGGAAACCTAGCCTGACTAACATTTTTATTTCATAGTGTTCTCAATACTTTCATACTGTTCGATAGCTCTAAGAAAATGAGTTTTTCAGTGTTTCACCAAAACCTTTTCCCGAAAACGCCAACTTCTTTTGACTGGAAAAATAAATGTAAACAGTGTCACACTCGCTTCTCAGCTGTTTGAACAAGATTTCCCAGTGACAAAATTGTGCTGTTCAGATACTCAGTCTATTGGAATATGTATTCCTATTGTGGGAAGCACATTTCTAAATATTTCCCTTGTCTGGAGTCATAAGTTCTGAGTGCTACACACCAAATTGTCCAGTGATTGAAGCTCATTCATTGTGAATAGCCAACATTACTACACTGTGAACATAACCCTGTCCCTAACCCTCTAACCCAAACCCTAAACCTAGCCCACACCTGAGCCTGAAACCTACCTACCCAAAACGTAATCCTAACCCTAACCATGAACAGAGCCCCAATTCTCTAACCCTAATACCAGAACTAATCTCGATGACGTCATCACTCCCAGCTGGTCCCCTGGCCAAATCATTATCACCTGGGATCAATTAAGCCTGCCCACGTGGCCCCTCCCCCTTGGTGACGTCATCACATCCGGTTTAATGGCCTAACCATGCTTCTTTCAAAATTGACAACTCATTGTCCCGGAATAATAAATGTAACCAGTATCCAACTCGGTTCTATGTTCTTTGAACACGATTTCCTTGTCAGGAAACAATGTGTTACAGATATTCAGGCCCTTTATTCACGTATTCCTAGTGTTTGAAGCACTTTCTTAGATATTAACCTAGGTTATCATTCTGAATTTCCCGAGTTGGAGTCTCTCTCTTCCAGTGTCTCAAGCTTTTTCATTTTGAATTCTAATTTGTTAAAACAACCTTTTTTACCAATATACCAGCACTTTCAACATTATTACCACTTGACAGTCTATCCTACCTTTCACAGTGCTTTGGATACAGATTCTCAGTATTTCAAAATTCAGTAGAGATGTTCGGGTTCTAAAACGTATTCCAGGAGTTCTAGAGACACTCTGCCATTCCCCTGGTCTGTTGTTTTGAGCAATGGGACTTTTCATTTTAACACGGGTGTCATACCGGCTTTTTAAAGGCACAGTAAAACATTACTTGGAACCCTAGCCTGACTAACATTTTTATTTCATAGTGTTCTCAATACTTTCATACTGTTCGATAGCTCTAGGAAAATGCGTTTTTCAGTGTTTCACCAAAACCTTTTCCCGAAAACGCCAACTCCTTTTGACGGGAAAAATAAATGTAAACAGTGTCAAACTCGCTTCTCAGCTGTTTGAACAAGATTTCACAGTGACAAAATTGTGCTGTTCAGATACTCAGTCTATTGGAATATGTATTCCTATTGTGGGAAGCACGTTTCTAAATATTTCCCTAGTCTGGAGTCGTAAGTTCTGAGTGCTACACACCAAATTGTCCAGTGATTGAAGCTCATTCATTGTGAATAGCCAACGTTACTACACTGTGACCGTAACCCTGTCCCTAACCCTCTCACCCAAACCCTAAACCTAGCCCACACCTGAGCCTGAACCCTACCTAGCCCAAAACCTTATCCTAACCCTAACCATGAACAGAGCCCCAATTCTCTAACCCTAATACCAGAACTAATCTCGATGACGTCATCACTCCCAGCTGGTCCCCTGGCCAAATCATTATCACCTGGAATGAATTAAGCCTGCCCACGTGGCCCCTCCCTCTTGGTGACGTCATCACATCCGGTTTAATGGCCGAACCAGGCTTCTTTCCAAATTTCCAACTCATTGTCCCGGAATAATAAATGTAACCAGTATCCAACTCGGTTCTATGTTCTTTGAACACGATTTCCTTGTCAGGAAACAATGTGTTACAGATATTAAGGCCCTTTATTCACGTATTCCTAGTGTTTGAAGCACTTTCTTAGATATTAACCTAGGCTATCATTGTGAATTGCCCGAGTTGGAGTCTCTCTCTTCCAGTGTCTCAAGCTTTTTCATTGTGAATTCTAATTTGTTAAAACAACCTTTTTTACAAATATACCAGCACTTTCAACATTATTACCACTTGACAGTCTATCCTACCTTTCACAGCGCTTTGGATACAAATTCTCAGTATTTCAAAATTCAGTAGAGATGTTCGGGTTCTAAAACGTATTCCAGGAGTTCTAGAGACACTCTGCCATTCCCCTGGTCTGTTGTTTTGAGCAATGAGACTTTTCATTTTAACACGGGTGTCATACCGGCTTTTTACAGGCACAGTAAAACATTACTTGGAACCCTAGCCTGACTAACATTTTTATTTCATAGTGTTCTCAATACTTTCATACTGTTCGATAGCTCTAGGAAAATGAGTTTTTCAGTGTTTCACCAAAACCTTTTCCCGCAAACGCCAACTCCTTTTGAAGGGAAAAATAAATGTAAACAGTGTCACACTTGCTTCTCAGCTGTTTGAACAAGATTTCCCAGTGACAAAATTGTGCTGTTCAGATACTCAGTCTATTGGAATATGTATTCCTATTGTGGGAAGCACATTTCTAAATATTTCCCTAGTCTGGACTCGTAAGTTCTGAGTGCTACACACCAAATTGTCCAGTGATTGAAGCTCATTCATTGTGAATAGCCAACATTACTACACTGTGACCTTAACCCTGTCCCTATCCCTCTAACCCAAACCCTAAACCTAGCCCACACCTGAGCCTGAACCCTACCTAGCCCAAAACCTTATCCTAACCCTAACCATGAACAGAGCCCCAATTCTCTAACCCTAATACCAGAACTAATCTCGATGACGTCATCACTCCCAGCTGGTCCCCTGGCCAAATCATTATCACCTGGGATCAATTAAGCCTGCCCACGTGGCCCCTCCCCCTTGGTGACGTCATCACATCCGGTTTAATGGCCTAACCAGGCTTCTTTCAAAATTGCCAACTCATTGTCCCGGAATAATAAATGTAACCAGTATCCAACTCGGTTCTATGTTCTTTGAACACGATTTCCTTGTCAGGAAACAATGTGTTACAGATATTAACGCCCTTTATTCACGTATTCCTAGTGTTTGAAGCACTTTCTTAGATATTAACCTCGGTTATCATTGTGAATTGCCCGAGTTGGAGTCTCTCTCTTCCAGTGTCTCAAGCTTTTTCATTGTGAATTCTAATTTGGTAAAACAACCTTTTTTACAAATACACCAGCACTTTCAACATTATTACCACTTGACAGTCTATCCTACCTTTCACAGCGCTTTGGATACAAATTCTCAGTATTTCAAAATTCAGTAGAGATGTTCGAGTTCTAAAACGTATTCCAGGAGTTCTAGAGACACTCTGCCATTCCCCTGGTCTGTTGTTTTGAGCAATGAGACTTTTCATTTTAACACGGGTGTCATACCGGCTTTTTAAAGGCACAGTAAAACATTACTTGGAACCCTAGCCTGACTAACATTTTTATTTCATAGTGTTCTCAATACTTTCATACTGTTCGATAGCTCTAAGAAAATGAGTTTTTCAGTGTTTCACCAAAACCTTTTCCCGAAAACGCCAACTCCTTTTGACGGGAAAAATAAATGTAAACAGTGTCACACTCACTTCTCAGCTGTTTGAACAAGATTTCCCAGTGACAAAATTGTGCTGTTCAGATCCTCAGTCTATTGGAATATGTATTCCTATTGTGGGAAGCACATTTCTAAATATTTCCCTAGTCTGGAGTCGTAAGTTCTGAGTGCTACACACCAAATTGTCCAGTGATTGAAGCTCATTCATTGTGAATAGCCAACATTACTACACTGTGACCGTAACCCTATCCCTAACCCTCTAACCCAAACCCTAAACCTAGCCCACACCTGAGCCTGAACCCTACCTACCCAAAACGTAATCCTAACCCTAACCATGAACAGAGCCCTAATTCTCTAACCCTAATACCAGAACTAATCTCGATGACGTCATCACTCCCAGCTGGTCCCCTGGCCAAATCATTATCACCTGGGATCAATTAAGCCTGCCCACGTGGCCCCGCCCCCTTGGTGACGTCATCACATCCGGTTTAATGGCCTAACCATGCTTCTTTCAAAATTGACAACTCATTGTCCCGGAATAATAAATGTAACCAGTATCCAACTCGGTTCTATGTTCTTTGAACACGATTTCCTTGTCAGGAAACAATGTGTTACAGATATTCAGGCCCTTTATTCACGTATTCCTAGTGTTTGAAGCACTTTCTTAGATATTAACCTAGGTTATCATTGTGAATTTCCCGAGTTGGAGTCTCTCTCTTCCAGTGTCTCAAGCTTTTTCATTGTGAATTCTAATTTAGTAAAACAACCTTTTTTACAAATATACCAGCACTTTCAACATTATTACCACTTGACAGTCTATCCTACCTTTCACAGCGCTTTGGATACAAATTCTCAGTATTTCAAAATTCAGTAGAGATGTTCGGGTTCTAAAACATATTCCAGGAGTTCTAGAGACACTCTGCCATTCCCCTGGTCTGTTGTTTTGAGCAATGAGACTTTTCATTTTAACACGGGTGTCATACCGGCTTTTTAAAGGCACAGTAAAACATTACTTGGAACCCTGGCCTGACTAACATTTTTATTTCATAGTGTTCTCAACACTTTCATACTATTCGATAGCTCTAGGAAAATGAGTTTTTCAGTGTTTCACCAAAACCTTTTCCCGAAAACGCCAACTACTTTTGAAGGGAAAAATAAATGTAAACAGTGTCACAATCGCTTCTCAGCTGTTTGAACAAGATTTCCCAGTGACAAAATTGTGCTGTTCAGATACTCAGTCTATTGGAATATGTATTCCTATTGTGGGAAGCACATTTCTAAATATTTCCCTAGTCTGGAGTCGTAAGTTCTGAGTGCTACACACCAAATTGTCCAGTGATTGAAGCTCATTCATTGTGAATAGCCAACATTACTACACTGTGACCATAATCCTGTCCCTAACCCTCTAACCCAAACCCTAAACCTAGCCCACACCTGAGCCTGAACCCTACCTAGCCCAAAACCTTATCCTAACCCTAACCATGAACAGAGCCCCAATTCTCTAACCCTAATACCAGAACTAATCTCGATGACGTCATCACTCCCAGCTGGTCCCCTGGCCAAATCATTATCACCTGGGATCAATTAAGCCTGCCCACGTGGCCCCTGCCCCTCGGTGACGTCATCACATCCGTTTTAATGGCCTAACCAGGCGTCTTTCAAAATTGCCAACTCATTGTCCCGGAATAATAAATGTAACCAGTATCCAACTCGGTTCTATGTTCTTTGAACACGATTTCCTTGTCAGGAAACAATGTGTTACAGATATTAAGGCCCTTTATTCACGTATTCCTAGTGTTTGAAGCACTTTCTTAGATATTAACCTAGGTTATCATTGTGAATTTCCCGAGTTGGAGTCTCTCTCTTCCAGTGTCTCAAGCTTTTTCATTGTGAATTCTAATTTGGTAAAACAACCTTTTTTACAAATACACCAGCACTTTCAACATTATTACTACTTGACAGTCTATCCTACCTTTCACAGCGCTTTGGATACAAATTCTCAGTATTTCAAAATTCAGTAGAGATGTTCGGGTTCTAAAACGTATTCCAGGAGTTCTAGAGACACTCTGCCATTCCCCTGGTCTGTTGTTTTGAGCAATGAGACTTTTCATTTTAACACGGGTGTCATACCGGCTTTTTAAAGGCACAGTAAAACATTACTTGGAACCCTAGCCTGACTAACATTTTTATTTCATAGTGTTCTCAATACTTTCATACTGTTCGATAGCTCTAGGAAAATGAGTTTTTCAGTGTTTCACCAAAACCTTTTCCCGAAAACGCCAACTCCTTTTGACGGGAAAAATAAATGTAAACATTGTCACACTCGTTTCTCAGCTGTTTGAACAAGATTTCCCAGTGACAAAATTGTGCTGTTCAGATACTCAGTCTATTGGAATATGTATTCCTATTGTGGGAAGCACATTTCTAAATATTTCCCTAGTCTGGAGTCGTAAGTTCTGAGTGCTACACACCAAATTGTCCAGTGATTGAAGCTCATTCATTGTGAATAGCCAACATTACTACACTGTGACCGTAACCCTGTCCCTATCCCTCTAACCCAAACCCTAAACCTAGCCCACACCTGAGCCTGAACCCTACCTAGCCCAAAACCTTATCCTAACCCTAACCATGAACAGAGCCCCAATTCTCTAACCCTAATACCAGAACTAATCTCGATGACGTCATCACACCCAGCTGGTCCCCTGGCCAAATCATTATCACCTGGGATCAATTAAGCCTGCCCACGTGGCCCCTCCCCCTTGGTGACGTCATCACATCCGGTTTAATGGCCTAACCAGGCTTCTTTCAAAATTGACAACTCATTGTCCCGGAATAATAAATGTAACCACTATCCAACTCGGTTCTATGTTCTTTGAACACGATTTCCTTGTCAGGAAACAAGGTGTTACAGATATTCAGGCCCTTTATTCACGTATTCCTAGTGTTTGAAGCACTTTCTTAGATATTAACCTAGGTTATCATTGTGAATTTCCCGAGTTGGAGTCTCTCTCTTCCAGTGTCTCAAGCTTTTTCATTGTGAATTCTAATTTAGTAAAACAACCTTTTTTACAAATATACCAGCACTTTCAACATTATTACCACTTGACAGTCTATCCTACCTTTCACAGCGCTTTGGATACAAATTCTCAGTATTTCAAAATTCAGTAGAGATGTTCGGGTTCTAAAACGTATTCCAGGAGTTCTAGAGACACTCTGCCATTCCCCTGGTCTGTTGTTTTGAGCAATGAGACTTTTCATTTTAACACGGGTGTCATACCGGCTTTTTAAAGGCACAGTAAAACATTACTTGGAACCCTAGCCTGACTAACATTTTTATTTCATAGTGTTCTCAACACTTTCATACTATTCGATAGCTCTAGGAAAATGAGTTTTTCAGTGTTTCACCAAAACCTTTTCCCGAAAACGCCAACTACTTTTGAAGGGAAAAATAAATGTAAACAGTGTCACAATCGCTTCTCAGCTGTTTGAACAAGATTTCCCAGTGACAAAATTGTGCTGTTCAGATACTCAGTCTATTGGAATATGTATTCCTATTGTGGGAAGCACATTTCTAAATATTTCCCTAGTCTGGAGTCGTAAGTTCTGAGTGCTACACACCAAATTGTCCAGTGATTGAAGCTCATTCATTGTGAATAGCCAACATTACTACACTGTGACCATAACCCTGTCCCTAACCCTCTAACCCAAACCCTAAACCTAGCCCACACCTGAGCCTGAACCCTACCTAGCCCAAAACCTTATCCTAACCCTAACCATGAACAGAGCCCCAATACTCTAACCCTAATACCAGAACTAATCTCGATGATGTCATCACTCCCAGCTGGTCCCCTGGCCAAATCATTATCACCTGGGATCAATTAAGCCTGCCCACGTGGCCCCTCCCCCTTGGTGACGTCATCACATCCGGTTTAATGGCCTAACCAGGCTTCTTTCAAAATTGCCAACTCATTGTCACGGAATAATAAATGTAACCAGTATCCAACTCGGTTCTATGTTCTTTGAACACGATTTCCTTGTCAGGAAACAATGTGTTACAGATATTCAGGCCCTTTATTCACGTATTCCTAGTGTTTGAAGCACTTTCTTAGATATTAACCTAGGTTATCATTGTGAATTTCCCGAGTTGGAGTCTCTCTCTTCCAGTGTCTCAAGCTTTTTCATTGTGAATTCTAATTTGGTAAAACAACCTTTTTTACAAATATACCAGCACTTTCAACATTATTACCACTTGACAGTCTATCCTACCTTTCACAGCGCTTTGGATACAAATTCTCAGTATTTCAAAATTCAGTAGAGATGTTCGGGTTCTAAAACGTATTCCAGGAGTTCTAGAGACACTCTGCCATTCCCCTGGTCTGTTGTTTTGAGCAATGAGACTTTTCATTTTAACACGGGTGTCATACCGGCTTTTTAAAGGCACAGTAAAACATTACTTGGAACCCTAGCCTGACTAACATTTTTATTTCATAGTGTTCTCAACACTTTCATACTATTCGATAGCTCTAGGAAAATGAGTTTTTCAGTGTTTCACCAAAACCTTTTCCCGCAAACGCCAACTCCTTTTGACGGGAAAAATTAATGTAAACAGTGTCACAATCACTTCTCAGCTGTTTGCACAAGATTTCCCAGTGACAAAATTGTGCTGTTCAGATACTCAGTCTATTGGAATATGTATTCCTATTGTGGGAAGCACATTTCTAAATATTTCCCTAGTCTGGAGTCGTAAGTTCTGAGTGCTACACACCAAATTGTCCAGTGATTGAAGCTCATTCATTGTGAATAGCCAACATTACTACACTGTGACCGTAACCCTGTCCCTAACCCTCTAACCCAAACCCTAAACCTAGCCCACACCTGAGCCTGAACCCTACCTAGCCCAAAACCTTATCCTAACCCTAACCATGAACAGAGCCCCAATTCTCTAACCCTAATACCAGAACTAATCTCGATGACGTCATCACTCCCAGCTGGTCCCCTGGCCAAATCATTATCACCTGGGATCAATTAAGCCTGCCCACGTGGCCCCTCCCCCTTGGTGACGTCATCACATCCGGTTTAATGGCCTAACCAGGCTTCTTTCAAAATTGCCAACTCATTGTCACGGAATAATAAATGTAACCAGTATCCAACTCGGTTCTATGTTCTTTGAACAGGATTTCCTTGTCAGGAAACAATGTGTTACAGATATTAAGGCCCTTTATTCACGTATTCCTAGTGTTTGAAGCACTTTCTTAGATATTAACCTAGGTTATCATTGTGAATTGCCCGAGTTGGAGTCTCTCTCTTCCAGTGTCTCAAGCTTTTTCATTGTGAATTCTAATTTGGTAAAACAACCTTTTTTACAAATACACCAGCACTTTCAACATTATTACCACTTGACAGTCTATCCTACCTTTCACAGCGCTTTGGATACAAATTCTCAGTATTTCAAAATTCAGTAGAGATGTTCGGGTTCTAAAACGTATTCCAGGAGTTCTAGAGACACTCTGCCATTCCCCTGGTCTGTTGTTTTGAGCAATGAGACTTTTCATTTTAACACGGGTGTCATACCGGCTTTTTAAAGGCACAGTAAAACATTACTTGGAAACCTAGCCTGACTAACATTTTTATTTCATAGTGTTCTCAATACTTTCATACTGTTCGATAGCTCTAAGAAAATGAGTTTTTCAGTGTTTCACCAAAACCTTTTCCCGAAAACGCCAACTTCTTTTGACTGGAAAAATAAATGTAAACAGTGTCACACTCGCTTCTCAGCTGTTTGAACAAGATTTCCCAGTGACAAAATTGTGCTGTTCAGATACTCAGTCTATTGGAATATGTATTCCTATTGTGGGAAGCACATTTCTAAATATTTCCCTAGTCTGGAGTCGTAAGTTCTGAGTGCTACACACCAAATTGTCCAGTGATTGAAGCTCATTCATTGTGAATAGCCAACATTACTACACTTTGACCATAACCCTGTCCCTAACCCTCTAACCCAAACCCTAAACCTAGCCCACACCTGAGCCTGAACCCTACCTAGCCCAAAACCTTATCCTAACCCTAACCATGAACAGAGCCCCAATTCTCTAACCCTAATACCAGAACTAATCTCGATGACGTCATCACTCCCAGCTGGTCCCCTGGCCAAATCATTATCACCTGGGATCAATTAAGCCTGCCCACGTGGCCCCTCCCCCTTGGTGACGTCATCACATCCGGTTTAATGGCCTAACCAGGCTTCTTTCAAAATTGCCAACTCATTGTCACGGAATAATAAATGTAACCAGTATCCAACTCGGTTCTATGTTCTTTGAACACGATTTCCTTGTCAGGAAACAATGTGTTACAGATATTAAGGCCCTTTATTCACGTATTCCTAGTGTTTGAAGCACTTTCTTAGATATTAACCTAGGTTATCATTGTGAATTGCCCGAGTTGGAGTCTCTCTCTTCCAGTGTCTCAAGCTTTTTCATTGTGAATTCTAATTTGGTAAAACAACCTTTTTTACAAATACACCAGCACTTTCAACATTATTACCACTTGACAGTCTATCCTACCTTTCACAGCGCTTTGGATACAAATTCTCAGTATTTCAAAATTCAGTAGAGATGTTCGGGTTCTAAAACGTATTCCAGGAGTTCTAGAGACACTCTGCCATTCCCCTGGTCTGTTGTTTTGAGCAATGAGACTTTTCATTTTAACACGGGTGTCATACCGGCTTTTTAAAGGCACAGTAAAACATTACTTGGAACCCTAGCCTGACTAACATTTTTATTTCATAGTGTTCTCAATACTTTCATACTGTTCGATAGCTCTAAGAAAATGAGTTTTTCAGTGTTTCACCAAAACCTTTTCCCGAAAACGCCAACTCCTTTTGACGGGAAAAATAAATGTAAACAGTGTCACACTCGCTTCTCAACTGTTTGAACAAGATTTCCCAGTGACAAAATTGTGCTGTTCAGATACTCAGTCTATTGGAATATGTATTCCTATTGTGGGAAGCACATTTCTAAATATTTCCCTAGTCTGCAGTCGTAACTTCTGAGTGCTACACACCAAATTGTCCAGTGATTGAAGCTCATTCATTGTGAATAGCCAACATTACTACACTGTGACCGTAACCCTGTCCCTAACCCTCTAACCCAAACCCTAAACCTAACCCACACCTGAGCCTGAACCCTACCTACCCAAAACGTAATCCTAACCCTAACCATGAACAGAGCCCCAATTCTCTAACCCTAATACCAGAACTAATCTCGATGACGTCATCACTCCCAGCTGGTCCCCTGGCCAAATCATTATCACCTGGGATCAATTAAGCCTGCCCACGTGGCCCCTCCCCCTTGGTGACGTCATCACATCCGGTTTAATGGCCTAACCAGGCTTCTTTCAAAATTGCCAACTCATTGTCACGGAATAATAAATGTAACCAGTATCCAACTCGGTTCTATGTTCTTTGAACACGATTTCCTTGTCAGGAAACAATGTGTTACAGATATTAAGGCCCTTTATTCACGTATTCCTAGTGTTTGAAGCACTTTCTTAGATATTAACCTAGGTTATCATTGTGAATTTCCCGAGTTGGAGTCTCTCTCTTCCAGTGTCTCAAGCTTTTTCATTGTGAATTCTAATTTGGTAAAACAACCTTTTTTACAAATATACCAGCACTTTCAACATTATTACCACTTGACAGTCTATCCTACCTTTCACAGCGCTTTGGATACAAATTCTCAGTATTTCAAAATTCAGTAGAGATGTTCGGGTTCTAAAACGTATTCCAGGAGTTCTAGAGACACTCTGCCATTCCCCTGGTCTGTTGTTTTGAGCAATGAGACTTTTCATTTTAACACGGGTGTCATACCGGCTTTTTAAAGGCACAGTAAAACATTACTTGGAACCCTAGCCTGACTAACATTTTTATTTCATAGTGTTCTCAACACATTCATACTATTCGATAGCTCTAGGAAAATGAGTTTTTCAGTGTTTCACCAAAACCTTTTCCCGAAAACGCCAACCCCATTTTGACGGGAAAAATTAATGTAAACAGTGTCACAATCACTTCTCAGCTGTTTGCACAAGATTTCCCAGTGACAAAATTGTGCTGTTCAGATACTCAGTCTATTGGAATATGTATTCCTATTGTGGGAAGCACATTTCTAAATATTTCCCTAGTCTGGAGTCGTAAGTTCTGAGTGCTACACACCAAATTGTCCAGTGATTGAAGCTCATTCATTGTGAATAGCCAACATTACTACACTGTGACCGTAACCCTGTCCCTAACCCTCTAACCCAAACCCTAAACCTAGCCCACACCTGAGCCTGAACCCTACCTAGCCCAAAACCTTATCCTAACCCTAACCATGAACAGAGCCCCAATTCTCTAACCCTAATACCAGAACTAATCTCGATGACGTCATCACTCCCAGCTGGTCCCCTGGCCAAATCATTATCACCTGGGATCAATTAAGCCTGCCCACGTGGCCCCTCCCCCTTGGTGACGTCATCACATCCGGTTTAATAGCCTAACCAGGCTTCTTTCAAAATTGCCAACTCATTGTCACGGAATAATAAATGTAACCAGTATCCAACTCGGTTCTATGTTCTTTGAACAGGATTTCCTTGTCAGGAAACAATGTGTTACAGATATTAAGGCCCTTTATTCACGTATTCCTAGTGTTTGAAGCACTTTCTTAGATATTAACCTAGGTTATCATTGTGAATTGCCCGAGTTGGAGTCTCTCTCTTCCAGTGTCTCAAGCTTTTTCATTGTGAATTCTAATTTAGTAAAACAACCTTCTTTACAAATATACCAGCACTTTCAACATTATTACCACTTGACAGTCTATCCTACCTTTCACAGCGCTTTGGATACAAATTCTCAGTATTTCAAAATTCAGTAGAGATGTTCGGGTTCTAAAACGTATTCCAGGAGTTCTAGAGACACTCTGCCATTCCCCTGGTCTGTTGTTTTGAGCAATGAGACTTTTCATTTTAACACGGGTGTCATATCGGCTTTTTAAAGGCACAGTAAAACATTACTTGGAACCCTAGCCTGACTAACATTTTTATTTCATAGTGTTCTCAACACTTTCATACTATTCGATAGCTCTAGGAAAATGAGTTTTTAAGTGTTTCACCAAAACCTTTTCCCGAAAACGCCAACTCCTTTTGAAGGGAAAAATAAATGTAAACAGTGTCACAATCGCTTCTCAGCTGTTTGAACAAGATTTCCCAGTGACAAAATTGTGCTGTTCAGATACTCAGTCTATTGGAATATGTATTCCTATTGTGGGAAGCACATTTCTAAATATTTCCCTAGTCTGGAGTCGTAAGTTCTGAGTGCTACACACCAAATTGTCCAGTGATTGAAGCTCATTCATTGTGAATAGCCAACATTACTACACTGTGACCATAACCCTGTCCCTAACCCTCTAACCCAAACCCTAAACCTAGCCCACACCTGAGCCTGAACCCTACCTAGCCCAAAACCTTATCCTAACCCTAACCATGAACAGAGCCCCAATTCTCTAACCCTAATACCAGAACTAATCTCGATGACGTCATCAATCCCAGCTGGTCCCCTGGCCAAATCATTATCACCTGGGATCAATTAAGCCTGCCCACGTGGCCCCTCCCCCTTGGTGACGTCATCACATCCGGTTTAATAGCCTAACCAGGCTTCTTTCAAAATTGCCAACTCATTGTCACGGAATAATAAATGTAACCAGTATCCAACTGGGTTCTATGTTCTTTGAACAGGATTTCCTTGTCAGGAAACAATGTGTTACAGATATTAAGGCCCTTTATTCACGTATTCCTAGTGTTTGAAGCACTTTCTTAGATATTAACCTAGGTTATCATTGTGAATTGCCCGAGTTGGAGTCTCTCTCTTCCAGTGTCTCAAGCTTTTTCATTGTGAATTCTAATTTGGTAAAACAACCTTTTTTACAAATACACCAGCACTTTCAACATTATTACCACTTGACAGTCTATCCTACCTTTCACAGCGCTTTGGATACAAATTCTCAGTATTTCAAAATTCAGTAGAGATGTTCGGGTTCTAAAACGTATTCCAGGAGTTCTAGAGACACTCTGCCATTCCCCTGGTCTGTTGTTTTGAGCAATGAGACTTTTCATTTTAACACGGGTGTCATACCGGCTTTTTAAAGGCACAGTAAAACATTACTTGGAAGCCTAGCCTGACTAACATTTTTATTTCATAGTGTTCTCAATACTTTCATACTGTTCGATAGCTCTAAGAAAATGAGTTTTTCAGTGTTTCACCAAAACCTTTTCCCGAAAACGCCAACTCCTTTTGACGGGAAAAATAAATGTAAACAGTGTCACACTCGCTTCTCAGCTGTTTGAACAAGATTTCCCAGTGACAAAATTGTGCTGTTCAGATACTCAGTCTATTGGAATATGTATTCCTATTGTGGGAAGCACATTTCTAAATATTTCCCTAGTCTGGAGTCGTAAGTTCTGAGTGCTACACACCAAATTGTCCAGTGATTGAAGCTCATTCATTGTGAATAGCCAACATTACTACACTGTGACCGTAACCCTGTCCCTAACCCTCTAACCCAAACCCTAAACCTAGCCCACACCTGAGCCTGAACCCTACCTACCCAAAACGTAATCCTAACCCTAACCATGAACAGAGCCCCAATTCTCTAACCCTAATACCAGAACTAATCTCGATGACGTCATCACTCCCAGCTGGTCCCCTGGCCAAATCATTATCACCTGGGATCAATTAAGCCTGCCCAGGTGGCCCCTCCCCCTTGGTGACGTCATCACATCCGGTTTAATGGCCTAACCATGCTTCTTTCAAAATTGACAACTCATTGTCCCGGAATAATAAATGTAACCATTATCCAACTCGGTTCTATGTTCTTTGAACACGATTTCCTTGTCAGGAAACAATGTGTTACAGATATTCAGGCCCTTTATTCACGTATTCCTAGTGTTTGAAGCACTTTCTTAGATATTAACCTAGGTTATCATTGTGAATTTCCCGAGTTGGAGTCTCTCTCTTCCAGTGTCTCAAGCTTTTTCATTGTGAATTCTAATTTAGTAAAACAACCTTTTTTACAAATATACCAGCATTTTCAACATTATTACCACTTGACAGTCTATCCTACCTTTCACAGCGCTTTGGATACAAATTCTCAGTATTTCAAAATTCAGTAGAGATGTTCGGGTTCTAAAACGTATTCCAGGAGTTCTAGAGACACTCTGCCATTCCCCTGGTCTGTTGTTTTGAGCAATGAGACTTTTCATTTTAACACGGGTGTCATACCGGCTTTTTAAAGGCACAGTAAAACATTACTTGGAACCCTAGCCTGACTAACATTTTTATTTCATAGTGTTCTCAACACTTTCATACTATTCGATAGGTCTAGGAAAATGAGTTTTTCAGTGTTTCACCAAAACCTTTTCCCGAAAACGCCAACTCCTTTTGACGGGAAAAATAAATGTAAACAGTGTCACAATCGCTTCTCAGCTGTTTGAACAAGATTTCCCAGTGACAAAATTGTGCTGTTCAGATATTCAGTCTATTGGAATATGTATTCCTATTGTGGGAAGCACATTTCTAAATATTTCCCTAGTCTGGAGTCGTAAGTTCTGAGTGCTACACACCAAATTGTCCAGTGATTGAAGCTCATTCATTGTGAATAGCCAACATTACTACACTGTGACCGTAACCCTGTCCCTAACCCTCTATCCCAAACCCTAAACCTAGCCCACACCTGAGCCTGAACCCTACCTACCCAAAACCTTATCCTAACCCTAACCATGAACAGAGCCCCAATTCTCTAACCCTAATACCAGAACTAATCTCGATGACGTCTTCACTCCCAGCTGGTCCCCTGGCCAAATCATTATCACCTGGGATCACTTAAGCCTGCCCACGTGGCCCCTCCCCCTTGGTGACGTCATCACATCCGGTTTAATGGCCTAACCAGGCTTCTTTCAAAATTGCCAACTCATTGTCACGGAATAATAAATGTAACCAGTATCCAACTCGGTTCTATGTTCTTTGAACACGATTTCCTTGTCAGGAAACAATGTGTTACAGATATTCAGGCCCTTTATTCACGTATTCCTAGTGTTTGAAGCACTTTCTTAGATATTAACCTAGGTTATCATTGTGAATTTCCCGAGTTGGAGTCACTCTCTTCCAGTGTCTCAAGCTTTTTCATTGTGAATTCTAATTTGGTAAAACAACCTTTTTTACAAATACACCAGCACTTTCAACATTATTACCACTTGACAGTCTATCCTACCTTTCACAGCGCTTTGGATACAAATTCTCAGTATTTCAAAATTCAGTAGAGATGTTCGGGTTCTAAAACGTATTCCAGGAGTTCTAGAGACACTCTGCCATTCCCCTGGTCTGTTGTTTTGAGCAATGAGACTTTTCATTTTAACACGGGTGTCATACCGGCTTTCTAAAGGCACAGTAAAACATTACTTGGAACCCTAGCCTGACTAACATTTTTATTTCATAGTGTTCTCAATACTTTCATACTGTTCGATAGCTCTAAGAAAATGAGTTTTTCAGTTTTTCACCAAAACCTTTTCCCGAAAACGCCAACTCCTTTTGACGGGAAAAATAAATGTAAACAGTGTCACACTAGCTTCTCAGCTATTTGAACAAGATTTCCCAGTGACAAAATTGTGCTGTTCAGATACTCAGTCTATTGGAATATGTATTCTTATTGTGGGAAGCACATTTCTAAATATTTCCCTAGTCTGGAGTCGTAAGTTCTGAGTGCTACACACCAAATTGTCCAGTGATTGAAGCTCATTCATTGTGAATAGCCAACATTACTACACTGTGACCGTAACCCTGTCCCTAACCCTCTAACCCAAACCCTAAACCTAGCCCACACCTGAGCCTTAACCCTACCTACCCAAAACCTTATCCTAACCCTAACCATGAACAGAGCCCCAATTCTCTAACCCTAATACCAGAACTAATCTCGATGACGTCATCACTCCCAGCTGGTCCCCTGGCCAAATCATTATCACCTGGGATCAATTAAGCCTCCCCACGTGGCCCCTCCCCCTTGGTGACGTCATCACATCCGGTTTAATGGCCTAACCATGCTTCTTTCAAAATTGACAACTCATTGTCCCGGAATAATAAATGTAACCAGTATCCAACTCGGTTCTATGTTCTTTGAACACGATTTCCTTGTCAGGAAACAATGTGTTACAGATATTCAGGCCCTTTATTCACGTATTCCTAGTGTTTGAAGCACTTTCTTAGATATTAACCTAGGTTATCATTGTGAATTTCCCGAGTTGGAGTCTCTCTCTTCCAGTGTCTCAAGCTTTTTCATTGTGAATTCTAATTTAGTAAAACAACCTTTTTTACAAATATACCAGCACTTTCAATATTATTACCACTTGACAGTCTATCCTACCTTTCACAGCGCTTTGGATACAAATTCTCAGTATTTCAAAATTCAGTAGAGATGTTCGGGTTCTAAAACGTATTCCAGGAGTTCTAGAGACACTCTGCCATTCCCCTGGTCTGTTGTTTTGAGCAATGAGACTTTTCATTTTAACACGGGTGTCATACCGGCTTTTTAAAGGCACAGTAAAACATTACTTGGAACCCTAGCCTGACTAACATTTTTATTTCATAGTGTTCTCAACACTTTCATACTATTCGATAGCTCTAGGAAAATGAGTTTTTCAGTGTTTCACCAAAACCTTTTCCCGAAAACGCCAACTCCTTTTGAAGGGAAAAATAAATGTAAACAGTGTCACAATCGCTTCTCAGCTGTTTGAACAAGATTTCCCAGTGACAAAATTGTGCTGTTCAGATACTCAGTCTATTGGAATATGTATTCCTATTGTGGGAAGCACATTTCTAAATATTTCCCTAGTCTGGAGTCGTAAGTTCTGAGTGCTACACACCAAATTGTCCAGTGATTGAAGCTCATTCATTGTGAATAGCCAACATTACTACACTGTGACCATAACCCTGTCCCTAACCCTCTAACCCAAACCCTAAACCTAGCCCACACCTGAGCCTGAACCCTACCTAGCCCAAAACCTTATCCTAACCCTAACCATGAACAGAGCCCCAATTCTCTAACCCTAATACCAGAACTAATCTCGATGACGTCATCACTCCCAGGTGGTCCCCTGGCCAAATCATTATCACCTGGGATCAATTAAGCCTGCCCACGTGGCCCCTCCCCCTTGGTGACGTCATCACATCCGGTTTAATGGCCTAACCAGGCTTCTTTCAAAATTGCCAACTCATTGTCACGGAATAATAAATGTAACCAGTATCCAACTCGGTTCTATGTTCTTTGAACACGATTTCCTTGTCAGGAAACAATGTGTTACAGATATTAAGGCCCTTTATTCACGTATTCCTAGTGTTTGAAGCACTTTCTTAGATATTAACCTAGGTTATCATTGTGAATTTCCCGAGTTGGAGTCTCTCTCTTCCAGTGTCTCAAGCTTTTTCATTGTGAATTCTAATTTGGTAAAACAACCTTTTTTACAAATATACCAGCACTTTCAACATTATTACCACTTGACAGTCTATCCTACCTTTCACAGCGCTTTGGATACAAATTCTCAGTATTTCAAAATTCAGTAGAGATGTTCGGGTTCTAAAACGTATTCCAGGAGTTCTAGAGACACTCTGCCATTCCCCTGGTCTGTTGTTTTGAGCAATGAGACTTTTCATTTTAACACGGGTGTCATACCGGCTTTTTAAAGGCACAGTAAAACATTACTTGGAACCCTAGCCTGACTAACATTTTTATTTCATAGTGTTCTCAACACTTTCATACTATTCGATAGCTCTAGGAAAATGAGTTTTTAAGTGTTTCACCAAAACCTTTTCCCGAAAACGCCAACTCCTTTTGAAGGGAAAAATAAATGTAAACAGTGTCACAATCGCTTCTCAGCTGTTTGAGCAAGATTTCCCAGTGACAAAATTGTGCTGTTCAGATACTCAGTCTATTGGAATATGTATTCCTATTGTGGGAAGCACATTTCTAAATATTTCCCTAGTCTGGAGTCGTAAGTTCTGAGTGCTACACACCAAATTGTCCAGTGATTGAAGCTCATTCATTGTGAATAGCCAACATTACTACACTGTGACCGTAACCCTGTCCCTAACCCTCTAACCCAAACCCTAAACCTAGCCCACACCTGAGCCTGAACCCTACCTAGCCCAAAACCTTATCCTAACCCTAACCATGAACAGAGCCCCAATTCTCTAACCCTAATACCAGAACTAATCTCGATGACGTCATCAATCCCAGCTGGTCCCCTGGCCAAATCATTATCACCTGGGATCAATTAAGCCTGCCCACGTGGCCCCTCCCCCTTGGTGACGTCATCACATCCGGTTTAATAGCCTAACCAGGCTTCTTTCAAAATTGCCAACTCATTGTCACGGAATAATAAATGTAACCAGTATCCAACTGGGTTCTATGTTCTTTGAACAGGATTTCCTTGTCAGGAAACAATGTGTTACAGATATTAAGGCCCTTTATTCACGTATTCCTAGTGTTTGAAGCACTTTCTTAGATATTAACCTAGGTTATCATTGTGAATTGCCCGAGTTGGAGTCTCTCTCTTCCAGTGTCTCAAGCTTTTTCATTGTGAATTCTAATTTGGTAAAACAACCTTTTTTACAAATACACCAGCACTTTCAACATTATTACCACTTGACAGTCTATCCTACCTTTCACAGCGCTTTGGATACAAATTCTCAGTATTTCAAAATTCAGTAGAGATGTTCGGGTTCTAAAACGTATTCCAGGAGTTCTAGAGACACTCTGCCATTCCCCTGGTCTGTTGTTTTGAGCAATGAGACTTTTCATTTTAACACGGGTGTCATACCGGCTTTTTAAAGGCACAGTAAAACATTACTTGGAACCCTAGCCTGACTAACATTTTTATTTCATAGTGTTCTCAATACTTTCATACTGTTCGATAGCTCTAAGAAAATGAGTTTTTCAGTGTTTCACCAAAACCTTTTCCCGAAAACGCCAACTCCTTTTGACGGGAAAAATAAATGTAAACAGTGTCACACTCGTTTCTCAGCTGTTTGAACAAGATTTCCCAGTGACAAAATTGTGCTGTTCAGATACTCAGTCTATTGGAATATGTATTCCTATTGTGGGAAGCACATTTCTAAATATTTCCCTAGTCTGGAGTCGTAAGTTCTGAGTGCTACACACCAAATTGTCCAGTGATTGAAGCTCATTCATTGTGAATAGCCAACATTACTACACTGTGACCGTAACCCTGTCCCTAACCCTCTAACCCAAACCCTAAACCTAGCCCACACCTGAGCCTGAACCCTACCTACCCAAAACGTAATCCTAACCCTAACCATGAACAGAGCCCCAATTCTCTAACCCTAATACCAGAACTAATCTCGATGACGTCATCACTCCCAGCTGGTCCCCTGGCCAAATCATTATCACCTGGGATCAATTAAGCCTGCCCACGTGGCCCCTCCCCCTTGGTGACGTCATCACATCCGGTTTAATGGCCTAACCATGCTTCTTTCAAAATTGACAACTCATTGTCCCGGAATAATAAATGTAACCAGTATCCAACTCGGTTCTATGTTCTTTGAACACGATTTCCTTGTCAGGAAACAATGTGTTACAGATATTCAGGCCCTTTATTCACGTATTCCTAGTGTTTGAAGCACTTTCTTAGATATTAACCTAGGTTATCATTGTGAATTTCCCGAGTTGGAGTCTCTCTCTTCCAGTGTCTCAAGCTTTTTCATTGTGAATTCTAATTTAGTAAAACAACCTTTTTTACAAATATACCAGCATTTTCAACATTATTACCACTTGACAGTCTATCCTACCTTTCACAGCGCTTTGGATACAAATTCTCAGTATTTCAAAATTCAGTAGAGATGTTCGGGTTCTAAAACGTATTCCAGGAGTTCTAGAGACACTCTGCCATTCCCCTGGTCTGTTGTTTTGAGCAATGAGACTTTTCATTTTAACACGGGTGTCATACCGGCTTTTTAAAGGCACAGTAAAACATTACTTGGAACCCTAGCCTGACTAACATTTTTATTTCATAGTGTTCTCAACACTTTCATACTATTCGATAGGTCTAGGAAAATGAGTTTTTCAGTGTTTCACCAAAACCTTTTCCCGAAAACGCCAACTCCTTTTGACGGGAAAAATAAATGTAAACAGTGTCACAATCGCTTCTCAGCTGTTTGAACAAGATTTCCCAGTGACAAAATTGTGCTGTTCAGATATTCAGTCTATTGGAATATGTATCCCTATTGTGGGAAGCACATTTCTAAATATTTCCCTAGTCTGGAGTCGTAAGTTCTGAGTGCTACACACCAAATTGTCCAGTGATTGAAGCTCATTCATTGTGAATAGCCAACATTACTACACTGTGACCGTAACCCTGTCCCTAACCCTCTATCCCAAACCCTAAACCTAGCCCACACCTGAGCCTGAACCCTACCTACCCAAAACCTTATCCTAACCCTAACCATGAACAGAGCCCCAATTCTCTAACCCTAATACCAGAACTAATCTCGATGACGTCTTCACTCCCAGCTGGTCCCCTGGCCAAATCATTATCACCTGGGATCACTTAAGCCTGCCCACGTGGCCCCTCCCCCTTGGTGACGCCATCACATCCGGTTTAATGGCCTAACCAGGCTTCTTTCAAAATTGCCAACTCATTGTCACGGAATAATAAATGTAACCAGTATCCAACTCGGTTCTATGTTCTTTGAACACGATTTCCTTGTCAGGAAACAATGTGTTACAGATATTCAGGCCCTTTATTCACGTATTCCTAGTGTTTGAAGCACTTTCTTAGATATTAACCTAGGTTATCATTGTGAATTTCCCGAGTTGGAGTCACTCTCTTCCAGTGTCTCAAGCTTTTTCATTGTGAATTCTAATTTGGTAAAACAACCTTTTTTACAAATACACCAGCACTTTCAACATTATTACCACTTGACAGTCTATCCTACCTTTCACAGCGCTTTGGATACAAATTCTCAGTATTTCAAAATTCAGTAGAGATGTTCGGGTTCTAAAACGTATTCCAGGAGTTCTAGAGACACTCTGCCATTCCCCTGGTCTGTTGTTTTGAGCAATGAGACTTTTCATTTTAACACGGGTGTCATACCGGCTTTTTAAAGGCACAGTAAAACATTACTTGGAACCCTAGCCTGACTAACATTTTTATTTCATAGTGTTCTCAATACTTTCATACTGTTCGATAGCTCTAAGAAAATGAGTTTTTCAGTGTTTCACCAAAACCTTTTCCCGAAAACGCCAACTCCTTTTGACGGGAAAAATAAATGTAAACAGTGTCACACTAGCTTCTCAGCTATTTGAACAAGATTTCCCAGTGACAAAATTGTGCTGTTCAGATACTCAGTCTATTGGAATATGTATTCTTATTGTGGGAAGCACATTTCTAAATATTTCCCTAGTCTGGAGTCGTAAGTTCTGAGTGCTACACACCAAATTGTCCAGTGATTGAAGCTCATTCATTGTGAATAGCCAACATTACTACACTGTGACCGTAACCCTGTCCCTAACCCTCTAACCCAAACCCTAAACCTAGCCCACACCTGAACCTGAACCCTACCTACCCAAAACCTTATCCTAGCCCTAACCATGAACAGAGCCCCAATTCTCTAACCCTAATACCAGAACTAATCTCGATGACGTCATCACTCCCAGCTGGTCCCCTGGCCAAATCATTATCACCTGGGATCAATTAAGCCTGCCCACGGGGCCCATCCCCCTTGGTGACATCATCACATCCGGTTTAATGGCCTAACCATGCTTCTTTCAAAATTGACAACTCATTGTCCCGGAATAATAAATGTAACCAGTATCCAACTCGGTTCTATGTTCTTTGAACATGATTTCCTTGTCAGGAAACAATGTGTTACAGATATTCAGGCCCTTTATTCACGTATTCCTAGTGTTTGAAGCACTTTCTTAGATATTAACCTAGGTTATCATTGTGAATTTCCCGAGTTGGAGTCTCTCTCTTCCAGTGTCTCAAGCTTTTTCATTGTGAATTCTAATTTGGTAAAACAACCTTTTTTACAAATATACCAGCACTTTCAACATTATTACCACTTGACAGTCTATCCTACCTTTCACAGCGCTTTGGATACAAATTCTCAGTATTTCAAAATTCAGTAGAGATGTTCGGGTTCTAAAACGTATTCCAGGAGTTCTAGAGACACTCTGCCATTTCCCTGGTCTGTTGTTTTGAGCAATGAGACTTTTCATTTTAACACGGGTGTCATACCGGCTTTTTAAAGGCACAGTAAAACATTACTTGGAACCCTAGCCTGACTAACATTTTTATTTCATAGTGTTCTCAACACTTTCATACTATTCGATAGGTCTAGGAAAATGAGTTTTTCAGTGTTTCACCAAAACCTTTTCCCGAAAACGCCAACTCCTTTTGACGGGAAAAATAAATGTAAACAGTGTCACAATCGCTTCTCAGCTGTTTGAACAAGATTTCCCAGTGACAAAATTGTGCTGTTCAGATATTCAGTCTATTGGAATATGTATTCCTATTGTGGGAAGCACATTTCTAAATATTTCCCTAGTCTGGAGTCGTAAGTTCTGAGTGCTACACACCAAATTGTCCAGTGATTGAAGCTCATTCATTGTGAATAGCCAACATTACTACACTGTGACCGTAACCCTGTCCCTAACCCTCTATCCCAAACCCTAAACCTAGCCCACACCTGAGCCTGAACCCTACCTACCCAAAACCTTATCCTAACCCTAACCATGAACAGAGCCCCAATTCTCTAACCCTAATACCAGAACTAATCTCGATGACGTCTTCACTCCCAGCTGGTCCCCTGGCCAAATCATTATCACCTGGGATCACTTAAGCCTGCCCACGTGGCCCCTCCCCCTTGGTGACGCCATCACATCCGGTTTAATGGCCTAACCAGGCTTCTTTCAAAATTGCCAACTCATTGTCACGGAATAATAAATGTAACCAGTATCCAACTCGGTTCTATGTTCTTTGAACACGATTTCCTTGTCAGGAAACAATGTGTTACAGATATTCAGGCCCTTTATTCACGTATTCCTAGTGTTTGAAGCACTTTCTTAGATATTAACCTAGGTTATCATTGTGAATTTCCCGAGTTGGAGTCACTCTCTTCCAGTGTCTCAAGCTTTTTCATTGTGAATTCTAATTTGGTAAAACAACCTTTTTTACAAATACACCAGCACTTTCAACATTATTACCACTTGACAGTCTATCCTACCTTTCACAGCGCTTTGGATACAAATTCTCAGTATTTCAAAATTCAGTAGAGATGTTCGGGTTCTAAAACGTATTCCAGGAGTTCTAGAGACACTCTGCCATTCCCCTGGTCTGTTGTTTTGAGCAATGAGACTTTTCATTTTAACACGGGTGTCATACCGGCTTTTTAAAGGCACAGTAAAACATTACTTGGAACCCTAGCCTGACTAACATTTTTATTTCATAGTGTTCTCAATACTTTCATACTGTTCGATAGCTCTAAGAAAATGAGTTTTTCAGTGTTTCACCAAAACCTTTTCCCGAAAACGCCAACTCCTTTTGACGGGAAAAATAAATGTAAACAGTGTCACACTAGCTTCTCAGCTATTTGAACAAGATTTCCCAGTGACAAAATTGTGCTGTTCAGATACTCAGTCTATTGGAATATGTATTCTTATTGTGGGAAGCACATTTCTAAATATTTCCCTAGTCTGGAGTCGTAAGTTCTGAGTGCTACACACCAAATTGTCCAGTGATTGAAGCTCATTCATTGTGAATAGCCAACATTACTACACTGTGACCGGAACCCTGTCCCTAACCCTCTAACCCAAACCCTAAACCTAGCCCACACCTGAGCCTGAACCCTACCTACCCAAAACCTTATCCTAACCCTAACCATGAACAGAGCCCCAATTCTCTAACCCTAATACCAGAACTAATCTCGATGACGTCATCACTCCCAGCTGGTCCCCTGGCCAAATCATTATCACCTGGGATCAATTAAGCCTGCCCACGGGGCCCATCCCCCTTGGTGACATCATCACATCCGGTTTAATGGCCTAACCATGCTTCTTTCAAAATTGACAACTCATTGTCCCGGAATAATAAATGTAACCAGTATCCAACTCGGTTCTATGTTCTTTGAACATGATTTCCTTGTCAGGAAACAATGTGTTACAGATATTCAGGCCCTTTATTCACGTATTCCTAGTGTTTGAAGCACTTTCTTAGATATTAACCTAGGTTATCATTGTGAATTTCCCTTGTTGGAGTCTCTCTCTTCCAGTGTCTCAAGCTTTTTCATTGTGAATTCTAATTTGGTAAAACAACCTTTTTTACAAATATACCAGCACTTTCAACATTATTACCACTTGACAGTCTATCCTACCTTTCACAGCGCTTTGGATACAAATTCTCAGTATTTCAAAATTCAGTAGAGATGTTCGGGTTCTAAAACGTATTCCAGGAGTTCTAGAGACACTCTGCCATTTCCCTGGTCTGTTGTTTTGAGCAATGAGACTTTTCATTTTAACACGGGTGTCATACTGGCTTTTTAAAGGCACAGTAAAACATTACTTGGAACCCTAGCCTGACTAACATTTTTATTTCATAGTGTTCTCAACACTTTCATACTATTTGATAGCTCTAGGAAAATGAGTTTTTCAGTGTTTCACCAAAACCTTTTCCCGAAAACGCCAACTCCTTTTGACGGGAAAAATAAATGTAAACAGTGTCACAATCGCTTCTCAGCTGTTTGAACAAGATTTCCCAGTGACAAAATTGTGCTGTTCAGATACTCAGTCTATTGGAATATGTATTTCTATTGTGGGAAGCACATTTCTAAATATTTCCCTAGTCTGGAGTCGTAAGTTCTGAGTGCTACACACCAAATTGTCCAGTGATTGAAGCTCATTCATTGTGAATAGCCAACATTACTACACTGTGACCGTAACCCTGTCCCTAACCCTCTAACCCAAACCCTAAACCTAGCCCACACCTGAGCCTGAACCCTACCTACCCAAAACGTAATCCTAACCCTTACCATAAACAGAGCCCCAATTCTCTAACCCTAACACCAGAACTAATCTCGATGACGTCATCACTCCCAGCTGGTCCCCTGGCCAAATCATTATCACCTGGGATCAATTAAGCCTGCCCACGTGGCCCCTCCCCCTTGGTGACGTCATCACATCCGGTTTAATGGCCTAACCATGCTTCTTTCAAAATTGACAACTCATTGTCCCGGAATAATAAATGTAACCAGTATCCAACTCGGTTCTATGTTCTTTGAACACGATTTCCTTGTCAGGAAACAATGTGTTACAGATATTCAGGCCCTTTATTCACGTATTCCTAGTGTTTGAAGCACTTTCTTAGATATTAACCTAGGTTATCATTGTGAATTTCCCGAGTTGGAGTCTCTCTCTTCCAGTGTCTCAAGCTTTTTCATTGTGAATTCTAATTTAGTAAAACAACCTTTTTTACAAATATACCAGCATTTTACATTATTACCACTTGACAGTCTATCCTACCTTTCACAGCGCTTTGGATACAAATTCTCAGTATTTCAAAATTCAGTAGAGATGTTCGGGTTCTAAAACGTATTCCAGGAGTTCTAGAGACACTCTGCCATTCCCCTGGTCTGTTGTTTTGAGCAATGAGACTTTTCATTTTAACACGGGTGTCATACCGGCTTTTTAAAGGCACAGTAAAACATTACTTGGAACCCTAGCCTGACTAACATTTTTATTTCATAGTGTTCTCAACACTTTCATACTATTCGATAGCTCTAGGAAAATGAGTTTTTAAGTGTTTCACCAAAACCTTTTCCCGAAAACGCCAACTCCTTTTGAAGGGAAAAATAAATGTAAACAGTGTCACAATCGCTTCTCAGCTGTTTGAGCAAGATTTCCCAGTGACAAAATTGTGCTGTTCAGATACTCAGTCTATTGGAATATGTATTCCTATTGTGGGAAGCACATTTCTAAATATTTCCCTAGTCTGGAGTCGTAAGTTCTGAGTGCTACACACCAAATTGTCCAGTGATTGAAGCTCATTCATTGTGAATAGCCAACATTACTACACTGTGACCATAACCCTGTCCCTAACCCTCTAACCCAAACCCTAAACCTAGCCCACACCTGAGCCTGAACCCTACCTAGCCCAAAACCTTATCCTAACCCTAACCATGAACAGAGCCCCAATTCTCTAACCCTAATACCAGAACTAATCTCGATGACGTCATCAATCCCAGCTGGTCCCCTGGCCAAATCATTATCACCTGGGATCAATTAAGCCTGCCCACGTGGCCCCTCCCCCTTGGTGACGTCATCACATCCGGTTTAATGGCCTAACCAGGCTTCTTTCAAAATCGCCAACTCATTGTCCCGGAATAATAAATGTAACCAGTATCCAACTCGGTTCTATGTTCTTTGAACAGGATTTCCTTGTCAGGAAACAATGTGTTACAGATATTAAGGCCCTTTATTCACGTATTCCTAGTGTTTGAAGCACTTTCTTAGATATTAACCTAGGTTATCATTGTGAATTGCCCGAGTTGGAGTCTCTCTCTTCCAGTGTCTCAAGCTTTTTCATTGTGAATTCTAATTTGGTAAAACAACCTTTTTTACAAATACACCAGCACTTTCAACATTATTACCACTTGACAGTCTATCCTACCTTTCACAGCGCTTTGGATACAAATTCTCAGTATTTCAAAATTCAGTAGAGATGTTCGGGTTCTAAAACGTATTCCAGGAGTTCTAGAGACACTCTGCCATTCCCCTGGTCTGTTGTTTTGAGCAATGAGACTTTTCATTTTAACACGGGTGTCATACCGGCTTTTTAAAGGCACAGTAAAACATTACTTGGAACCCTAGCCTGACTAACATTTTTATTTCATAGTGTTCTCAATACTTTCATACTGTTCGATAGCTCTAAGAAAATGAGTTTTTCAGTGTTTCACCAAAACCTTTTCCCGAAAACGCCAACTCCTTTTGACGGGAAAAATAAATGTAAACAGTGTCACACTCGCTTCTCAGCTGTTTGAACAAGATTTCCCAGTGACAAAATTGTGCTGTTCAGATACTCAGTCTATTGGAATATGTATTCCTATTGTGGGAAGCACATTTCTAAATATTTCCCTAGTCTGGAGTCGTAAGTTCTGAGTGCTACACACCAAATTGTCCAGTGATTGAAGCTCATTCATTGTGAATAGCCAACATTACTACACTGTGACCGTAACCCTGTCCCTAACCCTCTAACCCAAACCCTAAACCTAGCCCACACCTGAGCCTGAACCCTACCTACCCAAAACGTAATCCTAACCCTAACCATGAACAGAGCCCCAATTCTCTAACCCTAATACCAGAACTAATCTCGATGACGTCATCACTCCCAGCTGGTCCCCTGGCCAAATCATTATCACCTGGGATCAATTAAGCCTGCCCACGTGGCCCCTCCCCCTTGGTGACGTCATCACATCCGGTTTAATGGCCTAACCATGCTTCTTTCAAAATTGACAACTCATTGTCCCGGAATAATAAATGTAACCAGTATCCAACTCGGTTCTATGTTCTTTGAACACGATTTCCTTGTCAGGAAACAATGTGTTACAGATATTCAGGCCCTTTATTCACGTATTCCTAGTGTTTGAAGCACTTTCTTAGATATTAACCTAGGTTATCATTGTGAATTTCCCGAGTTGGAGTCTCTCTCTTCCAGTGTCTCAAGCTTTTTCATTGTGAATTCTAATTTAGTAAAACAACCTTTTTTACAAATATACCAGCATTTTCAACATTATTACCACTTGACAGTCTATCCTACCTTTCACAGCGCTTTGGATACAAATTCTCAGTATTTCAAAATTCAGTAGAGATGTTCGGGTTCTAAAACGTATTCCAGGAGTTCTAGAGACACTCTGCCATTCCCCTGGTCTGTTGTTTTGAGCAATGAGACTTTTCATTTTAACACGGGTGTCATACCGGCTTTTTAAAGGCACAGTAAAACATTACTTGGAACCCTAGCCTGACTAACATTTTTATTTCATAGTGTTCTCAACACTTTCATACTATTCGATAGGTCTAGGAAAATGAGTTTTTCAGTGTTTCACCAAAACCTTTTCCCGAAAACGCCAACTCCTTTTGACGGGAAAAATAAATGTAAACAGTGTCACAATCGCTTCTCAGCTGTTTGAACAAGATTTCCCAGTGACAAAATTGTGCTGTTCAGATATTCAGTCTATTGGAATATGTATTCCTATTGTGGGAAGCACATTTCTAAATATTTCCCTAGTCTGGAGTCGTAAGTTCTGAGTGCTACACACCAAATTGTCCAGTGATTGAAGCTCATTCATTGTGAATAGCCAACATTACTACACTGTGACCGTAACCCTGTCCCTAACCCTCTATCCCAAACCCTAAACCTAGCCCACACCTGAGCCTGAACCCTACCTACCCAAAACCTTATCCTAACCCTAACCATGAACAGAGCCCCAATTCTCTAACCCTAATACCAGAACTAATCTCGATGACGTCTTCACTCCCAGCTGGTCCCCTGGCCAAATCATTATCACCTGGGATCACTTAAGCCTGCCCACGTGGCCCCTCCCCCTTGGTGACGCCATCACATCCGGTTTAATGGCCTAACCAGGCTTCTTTCAAAATTGCCAACTCATTGTCACGGAATAATAAATGCAACCAGTATCCAACTCGGTTCTATATTCTTTGAACACGATTTCCTTGTCAGGAAACAATGTGTTACAGATATTCAGGCCCTTTATTCACGTATTCCTAGTGTTTGAAGCACTTTCTTAGATATTAACCTAGGTTATCATTGTGAATTTCCCGAGTTGGAGTCACTCTCTTCCAGTGTCTCAAGCTTTTTCATTGTGAATTCTAATTTGGTAAAACAACCTTTTTTACAAATACACCAGCACTTTCAACATTATTACCACTTGACAGTCTATCCTACCTTTCACAGCGCTTTGGATACAAATTCTCAGTATTTCAAAATTCAGTAGAGATGTTCGGGTTCTAAAACGTATTCCAGGAGTTCTAGAGACACTCTGCCATTCCCCTGGTCTGTTGTTTTGAGCAATGAGACTTTTCATTTTAACACGGGTGTCATACCGGCTTTTTAAAGGCACAGTAAAACATTACTTGGAACCCTAGCCTGACTAACATTTTTATTTCATAGTGTTCTCAATACTTTCATACTGTTCGATAGCTCTAAGAAAATGAGTTTTTCAGTGTTTCACCAAAACCTTTTCCCGAAAACGCCAACTCCTTTTGACGGGAAAAATAAATGTAAACAGTGTCACACTAGCTTCTCAGCTATTTGAACAAGATTTCCCAGTGACAAAATTGTGCTGTTCAGATACTCAGTCTATTGGAATATGTATTCTTATTGTGGGAAGCACATTTCTAAATATTTCCCTAGTCTGGAGTCGTAAGTTCTGAGTGCTACACACCAAATTGTCCAGTGATTGAAGCTCATTCATTGTGAATAGCCAACATTACTACACTGTGACCGTAACCCTGTCCCTAACCCTCTAACCCAAACCCTAAACCTAGCCCACACCTGAGCCTGAACCCTACCTACCCAAAACCTTATCCTAACCCTAACCATGAACAGAGCCCCAATTCTCTAACCCTAATACCAGAACTAATCTCGATGACGTCATCACTCCCAGCTGGTCCCCTGGCCAAATCATTATCACCTGGGATCAATTAAGCCTGCCCACGGGGCCCATCCCCCTTGGTGACATCATCACATCCGGTTTAATGGCCTAACCATGCTTCTTTCAAAATTGACAACTCATTGTCCCGGAATAATAAATGTAACCAGTATCCAACTCGGTTCTATGTTCTTTGAACACGATTTCCTTGTCAGGAAACAATGTGTTACAGATATTCAGGCCCTTTATTCACGTATTCCTAGTGTTTGAAGCACTTTCTTAGATATTAACCTAGGTTATCATTGTGAATTTCCCGAGTTGGAGTCTCTCTCTTCCAGTGTCTCAAGCTTTTTCATTGTGAATTCTAATTTAGTAAAACAACCTTTTTTACAAATATACCAGCATTTTCAACATTATTACCACTTGACAGTCTATCCTACCTTTCACAGCGCTTTGGATACAAATTCTCAGTATTTCAAAATTCAGTAGAGATGTTCGGGTTCTAAAACGTATTCCAGGAGTTCTAGAGACACTCTGCCATTCCCCTGGTCTGTTGTTTTGAGCAATGAGACTTTTCATTTTAACACGGGTGTCATACCGGCTTTTTAAAGGCACAGTAAAACATTACTTGGAACCCTAGCCTGACTAACATTTTTATTTCATAGTGTTCTCAACACTTTCATACTATTCGATAGGTCTAGGAAAATGAGTTTTTCAGTGTTTCACCAAAACCTTTTCCCGAAAACGCCAACTCCTTTTGACGGGAAAAATAAATGTAAACAGTGTCACAATCGCTTCTCAGCTGTTTGAACAAGATTTCCCAGTGACAAAATTGTGCTGTTCAGATATTCAGTCTATTGGAATATGTATTCCTATTGTGGGAAGCACATTTCTAAATATTTCCCTAGTCTGGAGTCGTAAGTTCTGAGTGCTACACACCAAATTGTCCAGTGATTGAAGCTCATTCATTGTGAATAGCCAACATTACTACACTGTGACCGTAACCCTGTCCCTAACCCTCTATCCCAAACCCTAAACCTAGCCCACACCTGAGCCTGAACCCTACCTACCCAAAACCTTATCCTAACCCTAACCATGAACAGAGCCCCAATTCTCTAACCCTAATACCAGAACTAATCTCGATGACGTCTTCACTCCCAGCTGGTCCCCTGGCCAAATCATTATCACCTGGGATCACTTAAGCCTGCCCACGTGGCCCCTCCCCCTTGGTGACGCCATCACATCCGGTTTAATGGCCTAACCAGGCTTCTTTCAAAATTGCCAACTCATTGTCACGGAATAATAAATGTAACCAGTATCCAACTCGGTTCTATGTTCTTTGAACACGATTTCCTTGTCAGGAAACAATGTGTTACAGATATTCAGGCCCTTTATTCACGTATTCCTAGTGTTTGAAGCACTTTCTTAGATATTAACCTAGGTTATCATTGTGAATTTCCCGAGTTGGAGTCACTCTCTTCCAGTGTCTCAAGCTTTTTCATTGTGAATTCTAATTTGGTAAAACAACCTTTTTTACAAATACACCAGCACTTTCAACATTATTACCACTTGACAGTCTATCCTACCTTTCACAGCGCTTTGGATACAAATTCTCAGTATTTCAAAATTCAGTAGAGATGTTCGGGTTCTAAAACGTATTCCAGGAGTTCTAGAGACACTCTGCCATTCCCCTGGTCTGTTGTTTTGAGCAATGAGACTTTTCATTTTAACACGGGTGTCATACCGGCTTTTTAAAGGCACAGTAAAACATTACTTGGAACCCTAGCCTGACTAACATTTTTATTTCATAGTGTTCTCAATACTTTCATACTGTTCGATAGCTCTAAGAAAATGAGTTTTTCAGTGTTTCACCAAAACCTTTTCCCGAAAACGCCAACTCCTTTTGACGGGAAAAATAAATGTAAACAGTGTCACACTAGCTTCTCAGCTATTTGAACAAGATTTCCCAGTGACAAAATTGTGCTGTTCAGATACTCAGTCTATTGGAATATGTATTCTTATTGTGGGAAGCACATTTCTAAATATTTCCCTAGTCTGGAGTCGTAAGTTCTGAGTGCTACACACCAAATTGTCCAGTGATTGAAGCTCATTCATTGTGAATAGCCAACATTACTACACTGTGACCGTAACCCTGTCCCTAACCCTCTAACCCAAACCCTAAACCTAGCCCACACCTGAGCCTGAACCCTACCTACCCAAAACCTTATCCTAACCCTAACCATGAACAGAGCCCCAATTCTCTAACCCTAATACCAGAACTAATCTCGATGACGTCATCACTCCCAGCTGGTCCCCTGGCCAAATCATTATCACCTGGGATCAATTAAGCCTGCCCACGGGGCCCATCCCCCTTGGTGACATCATCACATCCGGTTTAATGGCCTAACCATGCTTCTTTCAAAATTGACAACTCATTGTCCCGGAATAATAAATGTAACCAGTATCCAACTCGGTTCTATGTTCTTTGAACATGATTTCCTTGTCAGGAAACAATGTGTTACAGATATTCAGGCCCTTTATTCACGTATTCCTAGTGTTTGAAGCACTTTCTTAGATATTAACCTAGGTTATCATTGTGAATTTCCCGAGTTGGAGTCTCTCTCTTCCAGTGTCTCAAGGTTTTCATTGTGAATTCTAATTTGGTAAAACAACCTTTTTTACAAATATACCAGCACTTTCAACATTATTACCACTTGACAGTCTATCCTACCTTTCACAGCGCTTTGGATACAAATTCTCAGTATTTCAAAATTCAGTAGAGATGTTCGGGTTCTAAAACGTATTCCAGGAGTTCTAGAGACACTCTGCCATTTCCCTGGTCTGTTGTTTTGAGCAATGAGACTTTTCATTTTAACACGGGTGTCATACTGGCTTTTTAAAGGCACAGTAAAACATTACTTGGAACCCTAGCCTGACTAACATTTTTATTTCATAGTGTTCTCAACACTTTCATACTATTTGATAGCTCTAGGAAAATGAGTTTTTCAGTGTTTCACCAAAACCTTTTCCCGAAAACGCCAACTCCTTTTGACGGGAAAAATAAATGTAAACAGTGTCACAATCGCTTCTCAGCTGTTTGAACAAGATTTCCCAGTGACAAAATTGTGCTGTTCAGATATTCAGTCTATTGGAATATGTATTTCTATTGTGGGAAGAACATTTCTAAATATTTCCCTAGTCTGGAGTCGTAAGTTCTGAGTGCTACACACCAAATTGTCCAGTGATTGAAGCTCATTCATTGTGAATAGCCAACATTACTACACTGTGACCGTAACCCTGTCCCTAACCCTCTAACCCAAACCCTAAACCTAGCCCACACCTGAGCCTGAACCCTACCTACCCAAAACGTAATCCTAACCCTTACCATAAACAGAGCCCCAATTCTCTAACCCTAACACCAGAACTAATCTCGATGACGTCATCACTCCCAGCTGGTCCCCTGGCCAAATCATTATCACCTGGGATCAATTAAGCCTGCCCACGTGGCCCCTCCCCCTTGGTGACATCATCACATCCGGTTTAATGGCCTAACCATGCTTCTTTCAAAATTGCCAACTCATTGTCCCGGAATAATAAATGTAACCAGTATCCAACTCGGTTCTATGTTCTTTGAACATTATTTCCTTGTCAGGAAACAATGTGTTACAGATATTCAGGCCCTTTATTCACGTATTCCTAGTGTTTGAAGCACTTTCTTAGATATTAACCTAGGTTATCATTGTGAATTTCCCGAGTTGGAGTCTCTCTCTTCCAGTGTCTCAAGCTTTTTCATTGTGAATTCTAATTTGGTAAAACAACCTTTTTTACAAATATACCAGCACTTTCAACATTATTACCACTTGACAGTCTATCCTACCTTTCACAGCGCTTTGGATACAAATTCTCAGTATTTCAAAATTCAGTAGAGATGTTCGGGTTCTAAAACGTATTCCAGGAGTTCTAGAGACACTCTGCCATTCCCCTGGTCTGTTGTTTTGAGCAATGAGACTTTTCATTTTAACACGGGTGTCATACCGGCTTTTTAAAGGCACAGTAAAACATTACTTGGAACTCTAGCCTGACTAACATTTTTATTTCATAGTGTTCTCAACACTTTCATACTATTCGATAGCTCTAGGAAAATGAGTTTTTCAGTGTTTCACCAAAACCTTTTCCCGAAAACGCCAACTCGTTTTGACGGGAAAAATAAATGTAAACAGTGTCACACTCGCTTCTCAGCGTTTTGAAAAAGATTTCCCAGTGACAAAATTGTGCTGTTCAGATATTCAGTCTATTGGAATATGTATTCCTATTGTGTGAAGCACATTTCTAAATATTTCCCTAGTCTGGAGTCGGAAGTTCTGAGTGCTACACACCAAATTGTCCAGTGATTGAAGCTCATTCATTGTGAATAGCCAACATTACTACACTGTGACCGTAACCCTGTCCCTAACCCTCTAACCCAAACCCGAAACCTAGCCCACACCTGAGCCTGAACCCTACCTAGCCCAAAACCTTATCCTAACCCTAACCATGAACAGAGCCCCAATTCTCTAACCCTAATACCAGAACTAATCTCGATGACATCATCACTCCCAGCGGGTCCCCTGGCCAAATCATTATCACCTGGGATCAATTAAGCCTGCCCACGTGGCCCCTCCCCCTTGGTGACGTCATCACATCCGGTTTAATGGCCTAACCAGGCCTCTTTCAAAATCGCCAACTCATTGTCCCGGAATAATAAATGTAACCAGTATCCAACTCGGTTCTATGTTCTTTGAACAAGATTTCCTTGTCAGAAAACAATGTGTTACAGATATTAAGGCCCTTTATTCACGTATTCCTAGTGTTTGAAGCACTTTCTTAGATATTAACCTAGGTTATCATTGTGAATTTCCCGAGATGGAGTCTCTCTCTTCCAGTGTCTCAAGTTTTTCATTGTGAATTCTAATTTGGTAAAACAACCTTTTTTACAAATATACCAGCACTTTCAACATTATTACCACTTGACATTCTATCCAGCTTTCACAGCGCTTTGGATACAAATTCTCAGTATTTCAAAATTCAGTAGAGATGTTCGGGTTCTAAAACGTATTCCAGGAGTTCTACAGACACTCTGCCATTCCCCTGGTCTGTTGTTTTGAGCAATGAGAATTTCATTTTAACACGGGTGTCATACCGGCTTTTTAAAGGCACAGTAAAACATTACTTGGAACCCTAGCCTAACTAACATTTTTATTTCGTAGTGTTCTCAATACTTTCATACTGTTCGATAGCTCTAGGAAAATGAGTTTTTCAGTGTTTACCAAAACCTTTTCCCGAAAACGCCAACTCCTTTTGACGGGAAAAATAAATGTAAACAGTGTCACACTCGCTTCTCAGCTGTTTGAACAAGATTTCCCAGTGACAAAATTGTGGTGTTCAGATATTCAGTCTATTGGAATATGTATTGCTATTGTGTGAAGCACGTTTCTAAATATTTCCCTACTCTGGAGTAGTAAGTTCTGAGTGCTACACACCAAATTGTCCAGTGAGTGAAGCTCATTCATTGTGAATAGCCAACATTACTACACTGTGACCGTAACCCTGTCTCTAACCCTCTAACCCAAACCCTAAACCTAGCCCACACCTGAGCCTGAATCCTACCTAGCCCAAAACCTTATCCTAACCCTAACCATGAACAGAGCCCCACTTCTCTAACCCTAATACCAGAACTAATCTCGATGACGTCATCATTCCTAGCTGGTCCCCTGGCCAAATCATTATCACCTGGGAACAATTAAGCCTGCCCACGTGGCCCCTCCCCCTTGGTGACGTCATCACATCCGGTTTAATGGCCTAATCAGGCTTCTTTCAAAATCGCCAACTCATTGTCCTGGAATAATAAATGTAACCAGTATCCCACTGGGTTCTATGTTCTTTGAACACGATTTCCTTGTCAGAAAACAATGTGTTACAGATATTAAGGCCCTTTATTCACGTATTCCTAGTGTTTGAAGCACTTTCTTAGATATTAACCTAGGTTATCATTGTGAATTTCCCGAGATGGAGTCTCTCTCTTCCAGTGTCTCAAGCTTTTTCATTGTGAATTCTAATTTGGTAAAACAACCTTTTTTACAAATATACCAGCACTTTCAACATTATTACCATTTGACAATCTATCCTACCTTTCACAGCGCTTTGGATACAAATTCTCAGTATTTCAAAATTCAGTAGAGATGTTCGGGTTCTAAAACGTATTCCAGGAGTTCTAGAGACACTCTGCCATTCCCCTGGTCTGTTGTTTTGAGCAATGAGACTTTTCATTTTAACACGGGTGTCATACCGGCTTTTTAAAGGCACAGTAAAACATTACTTGGAACCCTAGCCTGACTAACATTTTTATTTCATAGTGTTCTCAACACATTCATACTATTCGATAGCTCTAGGAAAATGAGTTTTTCAGTGTTTCACCAAAACCTTTTCCCGAAAACGCCCACCCCTTTTGACGGGAAAAATTAATGTAAACAGTGTCACAATCACTTCTCAGCTGTTTGCACAAGATTTCCCAGTGACAAAATTGTGCTGTTCAGATACTCAGTCTATTGGAATATGTATTCCTATTGTGGGAAGCACATTTCTAAATATTTCCCTAGTCTGGAGTCGTAAGTTCTGAGTGCTACACACCAAATTGTCCAGTGATTGAAGCTCATTCATTGTGAATAGCCAACATTACTACACTGTGACCATAACCCTGTCCCTAACCCTCTAACCCAAACCCTAAACCTAGCCCACACCTGAGCCTGAACCCTACCTAGCCCAAAACCTTATCCTAACCCTAACCATGAACAGAGCCCCAATTCTCTAACCCTAATACCAGAACTAATCTCGATGACGTCATCACTCCCAGCTGGTCCCCTGGCCAAATCATTATCACCTGGGATCAATTAAGCCTGCCCACGTGGCCCCTCCCCCTTGGTGACGTCATCACATCCAGTTTAATATCCTAACCAGGCTTCTTTCAAAATTGCCAACTCATTGTCACGGAATAATAAATGTAACCAGTATCCAACTCGGTTCTATGTTCTTTGAACAGGATTTCCTTGTCAGGAAACAATGTGTTACAGATATTAAGGCCCTTTATTCACGTATTCCTAGTGTTTGAAGCACTTTCTTAGATATTAACCTAGGTTATCATTGTGAATTGCCCGAGTTGGAGTCTCTCTCTTCCAGTGTCTCAAGCTTTTTCATTGTGAATTCTAATTTGGTAAAACAACCTTTTTTACAAATACACCAGCACTTTCAACATTATTACCACTTGACAGTCTATCCTACCTTTCACAGCGCTTTGGATACAAATTCTCAGTATTTCAAAATTCAGTAGAGATGTTCGGGTTCTAAAACTTATTCCAGGAGTTCTAGAGACACTCTGCCATTCCCCTGGTCTGTTGTTTTGAGCAATGAGACTTTTCATTTTAACACGGGTGTCATACCGGCTTTTTAAAGGCACAGTAAAACATTACTTGGAACCCTAGCCTGACTAACATTTTTATTTCATAGTGTTCTCAATACTTTCATACTGTTCGATGGCTCTAAGAAAATGAGTTTTTCAGTGTTTCACCAAAACCTTTTCCCGAAAACGCCAACTCCTTTTGACGGGAAAAATAAATGTAAACAGTGTCACACTCGCTTCTCAGCTGTTTGAACAAGATTTCCCAGTGACAAAATTGTGCTGTTCAGATACTCAGTCTATTGGAATATGTATTCCTATTGTGGGAAGCACATTTCTAAATATTTCCCTAGTCTGGAGTCGTAAGTTCTGAGTGCTACACACCAAATTGTCCAGTGATTGAAGCTCATTCATTGTGAATAGCCAACATTACTACACTGTGACCGTAACCCTGTCCCTAACCCTCTAACCCAAACCCTAAACCTAGCCCACACCTGAGCCTGAACCCTACCTACCCAAAACGTAATCCTAACCCTAACCATGAACAGAGCCCCAATTCTCTAACCCTAACCAGAACTAATCTCGATGACGTCATCACTCCCAGCTGGTCCCCTGGCCAAATCATTATCACCTGGGATCAATTAAGCCTGCCCACGTGGCCCCTCGCCCTTGGTGACGTCATCACATCCGGTTTAATGGCCTAACCATGCTTCTTTCAAAATTGACAACTCATTGTTCCGGAATAATAAATGTAACCAGTATCCAACTCGGTTCTATGTTCTTTGAACACGATTTCCTTGTCAGGAAACAATGTGTTACAGATATTCAGGCCCTTTATTCACGTATTCCTAGTGTTTGAAGCACTTTCTTAGATATTAACCTAGGTTATCATTGTGAATTTCCCGAGTTGGAGTCTCTCTCTTCCAGTGTCTCAAGCTTTTTCATTGTGAATTCTAATTTAGTAAAACAACCTTTTTTACAAATATACCAGCATTTTCAACATTATTACCACTTGACAGTCTATCCTACCTTTCACAGCGCTTTGGATACAAATTCTCAGTATTTCAAAATTCAGTAGAGATGTTCGGGTTCTAAAACGTATTCCAGGAGTTCTAGAGACACTCTGCCATTCCCCTGGTCTGTTGTTTTGAGCAATGAGACTTTTCATTTTAACACGGGTGTCATACCGGCTTTTTAAAGGCACAGTAAAACATTACTTGGAACCCTAGCCTGACTAACATTTTTATTTCATAGTGTTCTCAACACTTTCATACTATTCGATAGGTCTAGGAAAATGAGTTTTTCAGTGTTTCACCAAAACCTTTTCCCGAAAACGCCAACTCCTTTTGACGGGAAAAATAAATGTAAACAGTGTCACAATCGCTTCTCAGCTGTTTGAACAAGATTTCCCAGTGACAAAATTGTGCTGTTCAGATATTCAGTCTATTGGAATATGTATTCCTATTGTGGGAAGCACATTTCTAAATATTTCCCTAGTCTGGAGTCGTAAGTTCTGAGTGCTACACACCAAATTGTCCAGTGATTGAAGCTCATTCATTGTGAATAGCCAACATTACTACACTGTGACCGTAACCCTGTCCCTAACCCTCTATCCCAAACCCTAAACCTAGCCCACACCTGAGCCTGAACCCTACCTACCCAAAACCTTATCCTAACCCTAACCATGAACAGAGCCCCAATTCTCTAACCCTAATACCAGAACTAATCTCGATGACGTCTTCACTCCCAGCTGGTCCCCTGGCCAAATCATTATCACCTGGGATCACTTAAGCCTGCCCACGTGGCCCCTCCCCCTTGGTGACGTCATCACATCCGGTTTAATGGCCTAACCAGGCTTCTTTCAAAATTGCCAACTCATTGTCACGGAATAATAAATGTAACCAGTATCCAACTCGGTTCTATGTTCTTTGAACACGATTTCCTTGTCAGGAAACAATGTGTTACAGATATTCAGGCCCTTTATTCACGTATTCCTAGTGTTTGAAGCACTTTCTTAGATATTAACCTAGGTTATCATTGTGAATTTCCCGAGTTGGAGTCACTCTCTTCCAGTGTCTCAAGCTTTTTCATTGTGAATTCTAATTTGGTAAAACAACCTTTTTTACAAATACACCAGCACTTTCAACATTATTACCACTTGACAGTCTATCCTACCTTTCACAGCGCTTTGGATACAAATTCTCAGTATTTCAAAATTCAGTAGAGATGTTCGGGTTCTAAAACGTATTCCAGGAGTTCTAGAGACACTCTGCCATTCCCCTGGTCTGTTGTTTTGAGCAATGAGACTTTTCATTTTAACACGGGTGTCATACCGGCTTTTTAAAGGCACAGTAAAACATTACTTGGAACCCTAGCCTGACTAACATTTTTATTTCATAGTGTTCTCAATACTTTCATACTGTTCGATAGCTCTAAGAAAATGAGTTTTTCAGTGTTTCACCAAAACCTTTTCCCGAAAACGCCAACTCCTTTTGACGGGAAAAATAAATGTAAACAGTGTCACACTAGCTTCTCAGCTATTTGAACAAGATTTCCCAGTGACAAAATTGTGCTGTTCAGATACTCAGTCTATTGGAATATGTATTCTTATTGTGGGAAGCACATTTCTAAATATTTCCCTAGTCTGGAGTCGTAAGTTCTGAGTGCTACACACCAAATTGTCCAGTGATTGAAGCTCATTCATTGTGAATAGCCAACATTACTACACTGTGACCGTAACCCTGTCCCTAACCCTCTAACCCAAACCCTAAACCTAGCCCACACCTGAGCCTGAACCCTACCTACCCAAAACCTTATCCTAACCCTAACCATGAACAGAGCCCCAATTCTCTAACCCTAATACCAGAACTAATCTCGATGACGTCATCACTCCCAGCTGGTCCCCTGGCCAAATCATTATCACCTGGGATCAATTAAGCCTGCCCACGTGGCCCATCCCCCTTGGTGACATCATCACATCCGGTTTAATGGCCTAACCATGCTTCTTTCAAAATTGACAACTCATTGTCCCGGAATAATAAATGTAACCAGTATCCAACTCGGTTCTATGTTCTTTGAACATGATTTCCTTGTCAGGAAACAATGTGTTACAGATATTCAGGCCCTTTATTCACGTATTCCTAGTGTTTGAAGCACTTTCTTAGATATTAACCTAGGTTATCATTGTGAATTTCCCGAGTTGGAGTCTCTCTCTTCCAGTGTCTCAAGCTTTTTCATTGTGAATTCTAATTTGGTAAAACAACCTTTTTTACAAATATACCAGCACTTTCAACATTATTACCACTTGACAGTCTATCCTACCTTTCACAGCGCTTTGGATACAAATTCTCAGTATTTCAAAATTCAGTAGAGATGTTCGGGTTCTAAAACGTATTCCAGGAGTTCTAGAGACACTCTGCCATTTCCCTGGTCTGTTGTTTTGAGCAATGAGACTTTTCATTTTAACACGGGTGTCATACTGGCTTTTTAAAGGCACAGTAAAACATTACTTGGAACCCTAGCCTGACTAACATTTTTATTTCATAGTGTTCTCAACACTTTCATACTATTTGATAGCTCTAGGAAAATGAGTTTTTCAGTGTTTCAACAAAACCTTTTCCCGAAAACGCCAACTCCTTTTGACGGGAAAAATAAATGTAAACAGTGTCACAATCGCTTCTCAGCTGTTTGAACAAGATTTCCCAGTGACAAAATTGTGCTGTTCAGATACTCAGTCTATTGGAATATGTATTTCTATTGTGGGAAGCACATTTCTAAATATTTCCCTAGTCTGGAGTCGTAAGTTCTGAGTGCTACACACCAAATTGTCCAGTGATTGAAGCTCATTCATTGTGAATAGCCAACATTACTACACTGTGACCGTAACCCTGTCCCTAACCCTCTAACCCAAACCCTAAACCTAGCCCACACCTGAGCCTGAACCCTACCTACCCAAAACGTAATCCTAACCCTTACCATAAACAGAGCCCCAATTCTCTAACCCTAACACCAGAACTAATCTCGATGACGTCATCACTCCCAGCTGGTCCCCTGGCCAAATCATTATCACCTGGGATCAATTAAGCCTGCCCACGTGGCCCCTCCCCCTTGGTGACGTCATCACATCCGGTTTAATGGCCTAACCAGGCCTCTTTCAAAATCGCCAACTCATTGTCCCGGAATAATAAATGTAAGCAGTATCCAACTCGGTTCTATGTTCTTTGAACAAGATTTCCTTGTCAGAAAACAATGTGTTACAGATATTAAGGCCCTTTATTCACGTATTCCTAGTGTTTGAAGCACTTTCTTAGATATTAACCTAGGTTATCATTGTGAATTTCCCGAGATGGAGTCTCTCTCTTCCAGTGTCTCAAGTTTTTCATTGTGAATTCTAATTTGGTAAAACAACCTTTTTTACAAATATACCAGCACTTTCAACATTATTATCACTTGACATTCTATCCAGCTTTCACAGCGCTTTGGATACAAATTCTCAGTATTTCAAAATTCAGTAGAGATGTTCGGGTTCTAAAACGTATTCCAGGAGTTCTAGAGACACTCTGCCATTCCCCTGGTCTGTTGTTTTGAGCAATGAGAATTTCATTTTAACACGGGTGTCATACCGGCTTTTTAAAGGCACAGTAAAACATTACTTGGAACCCTAGCCTAACTAACATTTTTATTTCGTAGTGTTCTCAATACTTTCATACTGTTCGATAGCTCTAGGAAAATGAGTTTTTCAGTGTTTACCAAAACCTTTTCCCGAAAACGCCAACTCCTTTTGACGGGAAAAATAAATGTAAACAGTGTCACACTCGCTTCTCAGCTGTTTGAACAAGATTTCCCAGTGACAAAATTGTGGTGTTCAGATATTCAGTCTATTGGAATATGTATTGCTATTGTGTGAAGCACGTTTCTAAATATTTCCCTACTCTGGAGTAGTAAGTTCTGAGTGCTACACACCAAATTGTCCAGTGATTGAAGCTCATTCATTGTGAATAGCCAACATTACTACACTGTGACCGTAACCCTGTCCCTAACCCTCTAACCCAAACCCTAAACCTAGCCCACACCTGAGCCTGAATCCTACCTAGCCCAAAACCTTATCCTAACCCTAACCATGAACAGAGCCCCACTTCTCTAACCCTAATACCAGAACTAATCTCGATGACGTCATCATTCCTAGCTGGTCCCCTGGCCAAATCATTATCACCAGGGAACAATTAAGCCTGCCCACGTGGACCCTCGCCCTTGGTGACGTCATCACATCCGGTTTAATGGCCTAATCAGGCTTCTTTCAAAATCGCCAACTCATTGTCCTGGAATAATAAATGTAACCAGTATCCAACTCGGTTCTATGTTCTTTGAACACGATTTCCTTGTCAGAAAACAATGTGTTACAGATATTAAGGCCCTTTATTCACGTATTCCTAGTGTTTGAAGCACTTTCTTAGATATTAACCTAGGTTATCATTGTGAATTTCCCGAGATGGAGTCTCTCTCTTCCAGTGTCTCAAGCTTTTTCATTGTGAATTCTAATTTGGTAAAACAACCTTTTTTACAAATATACCAGCACTTTCAACATTATTACCACTTGACAGTCTATCCTACCTTTCACAGCGCTTTGGATACAAATTCTCAGTATTTCAAAATTCAGTAGAGATGTTCGGGTTCTAAAACTTATACCAGGAGTTCTAAAGACACTCTGCCATTCCCCTGGTCTGTTGTTTTGAGCAATGAGACTTTTCATTTTAAAACGGGTGTCATACCGGCTTTTTAAAGGCACAGTAAAACATTACTTGGAACCCTATCCTGACTAACATTTTTATTTCATAGTGTTCTCAATACTTTCATACTGTTCCATAGCTCTAAGAAAATGAGTTTTTCAGTGTTTCACCAAAACCTTTTCCCGAAAACGCCAACTCCTTTTGACGGGAAAAATAAATGTAAACAGTGTCACACTCGCTTCTCAGCTGTTTGAACAAGATTTCCCAGTGACAAAATTGTGCTGTTCAGATATTCAGTCTCTTGGAATATGTATTCCTATTGTGGGAAGCACATTTCTAAATATTTCCCTAGTCTGGAGTCGTAAGTTCTGAGTGCTACACACCAAATTGTCCAGTGATTGAAGCTCATTCATTGTGAATAGCCAACATTACTACACTGTGACCTTAACCCTGTCCCTAACCCTCTAACCCAAACCCTAAACCTAGCCCACACCTGAGCCTGAACCCTACCTAGCCCAAAACCTTATCCTAACCCTAACCATGAACAGAGCCCCAATTCTCTAACCTAATACCAGAACTAATCTCGATGACGTCATCACTCCCAGCTTGTCCCCTGGCCAAATCATTATCACCTGGGAACAATTAAGCCTGCCCACGTGGCCCCTCCCCCTTGGTGACGTCATCACATCCGGTTTAATGGCCTAACCAGGCCTGTTTCAAAATCGCCAACTCATTGTCCGGGAATAATAAATGTAACCAGTATCCAACTCGGTTCTGTGTTCTTTGAACACGATTTCCTTGTCAGGAAACAATGTGTTACAGATATTCAGGCCCTTTATTCACGTATTCCTAGTGTTTGAAGCACTTTCTTAGATATTAACCTAGGTTATCATTGTGAATTTCCCGAGTTGGAGTCTCTCTCTTCCAGTGTCTCAAGCTTTTTCATTGTGAATTCTAATTTGGTAAAACAACCTTTTTTACAAATATACCAGCACTTTCAACATTATTACCACTTGACAGTCTATCCTACCTTTCACAGCGCTTTGGATACAAATTCTCAGTATTTCAAAATTCAGTAGAGATGTTCGGGTTCTAAAACGTATTCCAGGAGTTCTAGAGACACTCTGCCATTCCCCTGGTCTGTTGTTTTGAGCAATGAGACTTTTCATTTTAACACGGGTGTCATACCGGCTTTTTAAAGGCACAGTAAAACATTACTTGGAACCCTAGCCTGACTTACATTTTTATATCATAGTGTTCTCAACACTTTCATACTATTCGATAGCTCTAGGAAAATGAGTTTTTCAGTGTGTCACCAAAACCTTTTCCCGAAAACGCCACTCCTTTTGACGGGAAAAATAAAGGTAAACAGTGTCACACTCGCTTCTCAGCTGTTTGAACAAGATTTCCCAGTGACAAAATTGTGCTGTTCAGATACTCAGTCTATTGGAATATGTATTCCTATTGTGGGAAGCACATTTCTAAATATTTCCCTAGTCTGGAGTCGGAAGTTCTGAGTGCTACACACCAAATTGTCCAGTGATTGAAGCTCATTCATTGTGAATAGCCAACATTTCTACACTGTGACCGTAACCATTTCCCTAACCCTCTAACCCAAACCCTAAACCTAGCCCACACCTGAGCCTGAACCCTACCTAGCCCAAAACCTTATCCTAACCCTAACCATGAACAGAGCCCCAATTCTCTAACCCTAATACCAGAACTAATCTCGATGACGTCATCACTCCCAGCTGGTCCCCTGGCCAAATCATTATCACCTGGGATCAATTAAGCCTGCCCACGTGGCCCCTCCCCCTTGGTGACGTCATCACATCCGGTTTACTGGCCTAACCAGGCTTCTTTCTAAATCGCCAACTCATTGTCCAGGAATAATAAATGTAACCAGTATCCAACTCCGGTCTATGTTCTTTGAACACGATTTCCTTGTCAGGAAACAATGTGTTACAGATATTAAGGCCCTTTGTTCACGTATTCCTAGTGTTTGAAGCACTTTCTTAGATATTAACCTAGGTTATCATTGTGAATTTCCTGAATTGGAGTCTCTCTCTTCCAGTGTCTCAAGCTTTTTCATTGTGAATTCTAATTTGGTAAAACAACCTTTTTTACAAATATACCAGCACTTTCAACATTATTACCACTTGAAAGTCTATCCTACCTTTCACAGCGCTTTGGATACAAATTCTCAGTATTTCAAAATTCAGTAGAGATGTTCCGGTTCTGAAACGTATTCCAGGAGTTCTAGAGACACTCTGCCATTCCCCTGGTCTGTTGTTTTGAGCAATGAGACTTTTCATTTTAACACGGGTGTCATACCGACTTTTTAAAGGCACAGTAAAACATTACTTGGAACCCTTGCCTAACTAATATTTATTTCATAGTGTCCTCAATACTTTCATACTGTTCGATAGCTCTAGGAAAATGAGTTTTTCAGTGTTTCACCAAAACCTGTTCCCGAAAACACCAACTCCTTTTGAAGGGAAAAATAAATGTAAACAGTGTCACACTCGCTTCTCAGCTGTTTGAACAAGATTTCCCAGTGACAAAATTGTGCTGTTCAGATATTCAGTCTATTGGAATATGTATTCCTATTGTGTGAAGCACATTTCTAAATATTTCCCTAGTCTGGAGTCGGAAGTTCTGAGTGCTACACACCAAATTGTCCAGTGATTGAAGCTCATTCATTGTGCATAGCCAACATTACTACACTGTGACCGTAACCCTGTCCCTAACCCTCTAACCCAAATCCTCAACCTAGCCCACATCTGAGCCTGAACCCTACCTAGCCAAAAACCTTATCCTAACCCTAACCATGAACAGAGCCCCAATTCTCTAACCCTAATACCAGAACTAATCTCGATGACGTCATCACTCCCAGCTGGTCCCCTGGCCAAATCATTATCACCTGGGATCAATTAAGCCTGCCCACGTGGCCCCTCCCCCTTGGTGACGTCATCACATCCGGTTTAATGGCCTAACCAGGCTTCTTTCAAAATCGCCAACTCATTGTCCCGGAATAATAAATGTAACCAGTATCCAACTCGGTTCTATGTTCTTTGAACACGATTTCCTTGTCAGGAAACAATGTGTTACAGATATTAAGGCCCTTTATTCACGTATTCCTAGTGTTTGAAGCACTTTCTTAGATATTAACCTAGGTTATCATTGTGAATTTCCCGATTTGGAGTCTCTCTCTTCCAGTGTCTCAAGCTTTTTCATTGTGAATTCTAATTTGGTAAAACAACCTTTATTACAAATATACCAGCACTTTCAACATTATTACCACTTGACAGTCTATCCTACCTTTCACAGCGCTTTGGATACAAATTCTCAGTATTTCAAAATTCAGTAGAGATGTTCCGGTTCTGAAACGTATTCCAGGAGTTCTAGAGACACTCTGCCATTCCCCTGGTCTGTTGTTTTGAGCAATGAGACTTTTCATTTTAACACGGGTGTCATACCGACTTTTTAAAGGCACAGTAAAACATTACTTGGAACCCTAGCCTAACTAATATTTATTTCATAGTGTCCTCAATACTTTCATACTGTTCGATAGCTCTAGGAAAATGAGTTTTTCAGTGTTTCACCAAAACCTGTTCCCGAAAACACCAACTCCTTTTGAAGGGAAAAATAAATGTAAACAGTGTCACACTCGCTTCTCAGCTGTTTGAACAAGATTTCCCAGTGTCAAAATTGTGCTGTTCAGATATTCAGTCTATTGGAATATGTATTCCTATTGTGTGAAGCACATTTCTAAATATTTCCCTAGTCTGGAGTCGGAAGTTCTGAGTGCTACACACCAAATTGTCCAGTGATTGAAGCTCATTCATTGTGCATAGCCAACATTACTACACTGTGACCGTAACCCTGTCCCTAACCCTCTAACCCAAATCCTCAACCTAGCCCACACCTGAGCCTGAACCCTACCTAGCCAAAAACCTTATCCTAACCCTAACCATGAACAGAGCCCCAATTCTCTAACCCTAATACCAGAACTAATCTCGATGACGTCATCACTCCCAGCTGGTCCCCTGGCCAAATCATTATCACCTGGGATCAATTAAGCCTGCCCACGTGGCCCCTCGCCCTTGGTGACGTCATCACATCCGGTTTAATGACCTAACCAGGCTTCTTTCAAAATCGCCAACTCATTGTCCCGGAATAATAAATGTAACCAGTATCCAACTCGGTTCTATGTTCTTTGAACACGATTTCCTTGTCAGGAAACAATGTGTTACAGATATTAAGGCCCTTTATTCACGTATTCCTAGTGTTTGAAGCACTTTCTTAGATATTAACCTAGGTTATCATTGTGAATTTCCCGATTTGGAGTCTCTCTCTTCCAGTGTCTCAAGCTTTTTCATTGTGAATTCTAATTTGGTAAAACAACCTTTTTTACAAATATACCAGCACTTTCAACATTATTACCACTTGACAGTCTATCCTACCTTTCACAGCGCTTTGGATACAAATTCTCAGTATTTCAAAATTCAGTAGAGATGTTCTGGTTCTGAAACGTATTCCAGGAGTTCTAGAGACACTCTGCCATTCCCCTGGTCTGTTGTTTTGAGCAATGAGACTTTTCATTTTAACAGGGGTGTCATACCGGGTTTTTAAAGGCACAGTTAAACATTACTTGGAACCCTAGCCTAACTAATTTTCATTTCATAGTGTCCTCAATACTTTCATACTGTTCGATAGCTCTAGGAAAATGAGTTTTTCGGTGTTTCACCAAAACCTTTTCCCGAAAACGCCAACTACTTTTGACGGGAAAAATAAATGTAAACAGTGTCACACTCGCTTCTCAGCTGTTTGAACAAGATTTCCCAGTGACAAAATTGTGCTGTTCAGATATTCAGTCTATTGGAATATGTATTCCTATTGTGTGAAGCACATTTCTAAATATTTCCCTAGTCTGGAGTCGGAAGTTCTGAGTGCTACACACCAAATTGTCCAGTGATTGAAGCTCATTCATTGTGCATAGCCAACATTACTACACTGTGACCGTAACCCTGTCCCTAACCCTCTAACCCAAATCCTCAACCTAGCCCACACCTGAGCCTGAACCCTACCTAGCCAAAAACCTTATCCTAACCCTAACCATGAACAGAGCCCCAATTCTCTAACCCTAATACCAGAACTAATCTCGATGACGTCATCACTCCCAGCTGGTCCCCTGGCCAAATCATTATCACCTGGGATCAATTAAGCCTGCCCACGTGGCCCCTCGCCCTTGGTGACGTCATCACATCCGGTTTAATGACCTAACCAGGCTTCTTTCAAAATCGCCAACTCATTGTCCCGGAATAATAAATGTAACCAGTATCCAACTCGGTTCTATGTTCTTTGAACACGATTTCCTTGTCAGGAAACAATGTGTTACAGATATTAAGGCCCTTTATTCACGTATTCCTAGTGTTTGAAGCACTTTCTTAGATATTAACCTAGGTTATCATTGTGAATTTCCCGATTTGGAGTCTCTCTCTTCCAGTGTCTCAAGCTTTTTCATTGTGAATTCTAATTTGGTAAAACAACCTTTTTTACAAATATACCAGCACTTTCAACATTATTACCACTTGACAGTCTATCCTACCTTTCACAGCGCTTTGGATACAAATTCTCAGTATTTCAAAATTCAGTAGAGATGTTCTGGTTCTGAAACGTATTCCAGGAGTTCTAGAGACACTCTGCCATTCCCCTGGTCTGTTGTTTTGAGCAATGAGACTTTTCATTTTAACAGGGGTGTCATACCGGGTTTTTAAAGGCACAGTTAAACATTACTTGGAACCCTAGCCTAACTAATTTTCATTTCATAGTGTCCTCAATACTTTCATACTGTTCGATAGCTCTAGGAAAATGAGTTTTTCGGTGTTTCACCAAAACCTTTTCCCGAAAACGCCAACTACTTTTGACGGGAAAAATAAATGTAAACAGTGTCACACTCGCTTCTCAGCTGTTTGAACAAGATTTCCCAGTGACAAAATTGTGCTGTTCAGATATTCAGTCTATTGGAATATGTATTCCTATTGTGTGAAGCACATTTCTAAATATTTCCCTAGTCTGGAGTCGGAAGTTCTGAGTGCTACACACCAAATTGTCCAGTGATTGAAGCTCATTCATTGTGCATAGCCAACATTACTACACTGTGACCGTAACCCTGTCCCTAACCCTCTAACCCAAATCCTCAACCTAGCCCACATCTGAGCCTGAACCCTACCTAGCCAAAAACCTTATCCTAACCCTAACCATGAACAGAGCCCCAATTCTCTAACCCTAATACCAGAACTAATCTCGATGACGTCATCACTCCCAGCTGGTCCCCTGGCCAAATCATTATCACCTGGGATCAATTAAGCCTGCCCACGTGGCCCCTCCCCCTTGGTGACGTCATCACATCCGGTTTAATGGCCTAACCAGGCTTCTTTCAAAATCGCCAACTCATTGTCCAGGAATAATAAATGTAACCAGTATCCAACTCGGTTCTATGTTCTTTGAACACGATTTCCTTGTCAGGAAACAATGTGTTACAGATATTAAGGCCCTTTATTCACGTATTCCTAGTGTTTGAAGCACTTTCTTAGATATTAACCTAGGTTATCATTGTGAATTTCCCGAGTTGGAGTCTCTCTCTTCCAGTGTCTCAAGCTTTTTCATTGTGAATTCTAATTTGGTAAAACAACCTTTATTACAAATATACCAGCACTTTCAACATTATTACCACTTGACAGTCTATCCTACCTTTCACAGCGCTTTGGATACAAATTCTCAGTATTTCAAAATTCAGTAGAGATGTTCCGGTTCTGAAACGTATTCCAGGAGTTCTAGAGACACTCTGCCATTCCCCTGGTCTGTTGTTTTGAGCAATGAGACTTTTCATTTTAACACGGGTGTCATACCGACTTTTTAAAGGCACAGTAAAACATTACTTGGAACCCTAGCCTAACTAATATTTATTTCATAGTGTCCTCAATACTTTCATACTGTTCGATAGCTCTAGGAAAATGAGTTTTTCAGTGTTTCACCAAAACCTGTTCCCGAAAACACCAACTCCTTTTGAAGGGAAAAATAAATGTAAACAGTGTCACACTCGCTTCTCAGCTGTTTGAACAAGATTTCCCAGTGTCAAAATTGTGCTGTTCAGATATTCAGTCTATTGGAATATGTATTCCTATTGTGTGAAGCACATTTCTAAATATTTCCCTAGTCTGGAGTCGGAAGTTCTGAGTGCTACACACCAAATTGTCCAGTGATTGAAGCTCATTCATTGTGCATAGCCAACATTACTACACTGTGACCTTAACCCTGTCCCTAACCCTCTAACCCAAATCCTCAACCTAGCCCACACCTGAGCCTGAACCCTACCTAGCCAAAAACCTTATCCTAACCCTAACCATGAACAGAGCCCCAATTCTCTAACCCTAATACGAGAACTAATCTCGATGACGTCATCACTCCCAGCTGGTCCCCTGGCCAAATCATTATCACCTGGGATCAATTAAGCCTGCCCACGTGGCCCCTCGCCCTTGGTGACGTCATCACATCCGGTTTAATGACCTAACCAGGCTTCTTTCAAAATCGCCAACTCATTGTCCCGGAATAATAAATGTAACCAGTATCCAACTCGGTTCTATGTTCTTTGAACACGATTTCCTTGTCAGGAAACAATGTGTTACAGATATTAAGGCCCTTTATTCACGTATTCCTAGTGTTTGAAGCACTTTCTTAGATATTAACCTAGGTTATCATTGTGAATTTCCCGATTTGGAGTCTCTCTCTTCGAGTGTCTCAAGCTTTTTCATTGTGAATTCTAATTTGGTAAAACAACCTTTTTTACAAATATACCAGCACTTTCAACATTATTACCACTTGACAGTCTATCCTACCTTTCACAGCGCTTTGGATACAAATTCTCAGTATTTCAAAATTCAGTAGAGATGTTCTGGTTCTGAAACGTATTCCAGGAGTTCTAGAGACACTCTGCCATTCCCCTGGTCTGTTGTTTTGAGCAATGAGACTTTTCATTTTAACAGGGGTGTCATACCGGGTTTTTAAAGGCACAGTTAAACATTACTTGGAACCCTAGCCTAACTAATTTTCATTTCATAGTGTCCTCAATACTTTCATACTGTTCGATAGCTCTAGGAAAATGAGTTTTTCGGTGTTTCACCAAAACCTTTTCCCGAAAACGCCAACTACTTTTGAAGGGAAAAATAAATGTAAACAGTGTCACACTCGCTTCTCAGCTGTTTGAACAAGATTTCCCAGTGACAAAATTGTGCTGTTCAGATATTCAGTCTATTGGAATATGTATTCCTATTGTGTGAAGCACATTTCTAAATATTTCCCTAGTCTGGAGTCGGAAGTTCTGAGTGCTACACACCAAATTGTCCAGTGATTGAAGCTCATTCATTGTGCATAGCCAACATTACTACACTGTGACCGTAACCCTGTCCCTAACCCTCTAACCCAAATCCTCAACCTAGCCCACATCTGAGCCTGAACCCTACCTAGCCAAAAACCTTATCCTAACCCTAACCATGAACAGAGCCCCAATTCTCTAACCCTAATACCAGAACTAATCTCGATGACGTCATCACTCCCAGCTGGTCCCCTGGCCAAATCATTATCACCTGGGATCAATTAAGCCTGCCCACGTGGCCCCTCCCCCTTGGTGACGTCATCACATCCGGTTTAATGGCCTAACCAGGCTTCTTTCAAAATCGCCAACTCATTGTCCCGGAATAATAAATGTAACCAGTATCCAACTCGGTTCTATGTTCTTTGAACACGATTTCCTTGTCAGGAAACAATGTGTTACAGATATTAAGGCCCTTTATTCACGTATTCCTAGTGTTTGAAGCACTTTCTTAGATATTAACCTAGGTTATCATTGTGAATTTCCCGAGTTGGAGTCTCTCTCTTCCAGTGTCTCAAGCTTTTTCATTGTGAATTCTAATTTGGTAAAACAACCTTTATTACAAATATACCAGCACTTTCAACATTATTACCACTTGACAGTCTATCCTACCTTTCACAGCGCTTTGGATACAAATTCTCAGTATTTCAAAATTCAGTAGAGATGTTCCGGTTCTGAAACGTATTCCAGGAGTTCTAGAGACACTCTGCCATTCCCCTGGTCTGTTGTTTTGAGCAATGAGACTTTTCATTTTAACACGGGTGTCATACCGACTTTTTAAAGGCACAGTAAAACATTACTTGGAACCCTAGCCTAACTAATATTTATTTCATAGTGTCCTCAATACTTTCATACTGTTCGATAGCTCTAGGAAAATGAGTTTTTCAGTGTTTCACCAAAACCTGTTCCCGAAAACACCAACTCCTTTTGAAGGGAAAAATAAATGTAAACAGTGTCACACTCGCTTCTCAGCTGTTTGAACAAGATTTCCCAGTGTCAAAATTGTGCTGTTCAGATATTCAGTCTATTGGAATATGTATTCCTATTGTGTGAAGCACATTTCTAAATATTTCCCTAGTCTGGAGTCGGAAGTTCTGAGTGCTACACACCAAATTGTCCAGTGATTGAAGCTCATTCATTGTGCATAGCCAACATTACTACACTGTGACCGTAACCCTGTCCCTAACCCTCTAACCCAAATCCTCAACCTAGCCCACACCTGAGCCTGAACCCTACCTAGCCAAAAACCTTATCCTAACCCTAACCAAGAACAGAGCCCCAATTCTCTAACCCTAATACCAGAACTAATCTCGATGACGTCATCACTCCCAGCTGGTACCCTGGCCAAATCATTATCACCTGGGATCAATTAAGCCTGCCCACGTGGCCCCTCGCCCTTGGTGACGTCATCACATCCGGTTTAATGACCTAACCAGGCTTCTTTCAAAATCGCCAACTCATTGTCCTGGAATAATAAATGTAACCAGTATCCAACTCGGTTCTATGTTCTTTGAACACGATTTCCTTGTCAGGAAACAATGTGTTACAGATATTAAGGCCCTTTATTCACGTATTCCTAGTGTTTGAAGCACTTTCTTAGATATTAACCTAGGTTATCATTGTGAATTTCCCGATTTGGAGTCTCTCTCTTCCAGTATCTCAAGCTTTTTCATTGTGAATTCTAATTTGGTAAAACAACCTTTTTTACAAATATACCAGCACTTTCAACATTATTACCACTTGACAGTCTATCCTACCTTTCACAGCGCTTTGGATACAAATTCTCAGTATTTCAAAATTCAGTAGAGATGTTCTGGTTCTGAAACGTATTCCAGGAGTTCTAGAGACACTCTGCCATTCCCCTGGTCTGTTGTTTTGAGCAATGAGACTTTTCATTTTAACAGGGGTGTCATACCGGGTTTTTAAAGGCACAGTTAAACATTACTTGGAACCCTAGCCTAACTAATTTTCATTTCATAGTGTCCTCAATACTTTCATACTGTTCGATAGCTCTAGGAAAATGAGTTTTTCGGTGTTTCACCAAAATCTTTTCCCGAAAACGCCAACTACTTTTGACGGGAAAAATAAATGTAAACAGTGTCACACTCGCTTCTCAGCTGTTTGAACAAGATTTCCCAGTGACAAAATTGTGCTGTTCAGATATTCAGTCTATTGGAATATGTATTCCTATTGTGTGAAGCACATTTCTAAATATTTCCCTAGTCTGGAGTCGGAAGTTCTGAGTGCTACACACCAAATTGTCCAGTGATTGAAGCTCATTCATTGTGCATAGCCAACATTACTACACTGTGACCATAACCCTGTCCCTAACCCTCTAACCCAAATCCTCAACCTAGCCCACATCTGAGCCTGAACCCTACCTAGCCAAAAACCTTATCCTAACCCTAACCATGAACAGAGCCCCAATTCTCTAACCCTAATACCAGAACTAATCTCGATGACGTCATCACTCCCAGCTGGTCCCCTGGCCAAATCATTATCACCTGGGATCAATTAAGCCTGCCCACGTGGCCCCTCCCCCTTGGTGACGTCATCACATCCGGTTTAATGGCCTAACCAGGCTTCTTTCAAAATCGCCAACTCATTGTCCCGGAATAATAAATGTAACCAGTATCCAACTCGGTTCTATGTTCTTTGAACACGATTTCCTTGTCAGGAAACAATGTGTTACAGATATTAAGGCCCTTTATTCACGTATTACTAGTGTTTGAAGCACTTTCTTAGATATTAACCTAGGTTATCATTGTGAATTTCCCGAGTTGGAGTCTCTCTCTTCCAGTGTCTCAAGCTTTTTCATCGCGAATTCTAATTTGGTAAAACAACCTTTTTTACAAATATACCAGCACTTTCAACATTATTACCACTTGACAGTCTATCCTACCTTTCACAGCTCTTTGGATACAAATTCTCAGTATTTCAAAATTCAGTAGAGATGTTCGGGTTCTAAAACGTATTCCAGGAGTTCTAGAGACACTGTGCCATTCCCCTGGTCTGTTGTTTTGAGCAATGAGACTTTTCATTTTAACACGGGTGTCATACCGGCTTTTTAAAGGCACAGTAAAACATTACTTGGAACCCTAGCCTAACTAATTTTTTTTCATAGTGTCCTCAATACTTTCATACTGTTCGATAGCTCTAGGAAAATGAGTTTTTCAGTGTTTCAACAAAACCTTTTCCCGAAAACGCCAACTCCATTTGACGGGAAAAATAAATGTAAACAGTGTCACACTCGCTTCTCAGCTGTTTGAACAAGATTTCCCAGTGACAAAATTGTGTTGTTCAGATATTCAGTCTATTGGAATATGTATTCCTATTGTGTGAAGCACATTTCTAAATATTTCCCTAGTCTGGAGTCGGAAGTTCTGAGTCCTACACACCAAATTGTCCAGTGATTGAAGCTCATTCATTGTGCATAGCCAACATTACTACACTGTGACCGTAACCCTGTCCCTAGCCATCTAACCCAAACCCTCAACCTAGCCCACACCTGAGCCTGAACCCTACCTAGCCAAAAACCTTATCCTAACCCTAACCATGAACAGAGCCCCAATTCTCTAACCCTAATACCAGAACTAATCTCGATGACGTCATCACTCCCAGCTGGTCCCCTGGCCAAATCATTATCACCTGGGATCAATTAAGCCTGCCCATGTGGCCCCTCACCCTTGGTGACGTCATCACATCCGGTTTAATGGCCTAACCAGGCTTCTTTCAAAATCGCCAACTCATTGTCCCGGAATAATAAATGTAACCAGTATCCAACTCGGTTCTATGTTCTTTGAACACGATTTCCTTGTCAGGAAACAATGTGTTACAGATATTAAGGCCCTTTATTCACGTATTCCTAGTGTTTGAAGCACTTTCTTAGATATTAACCTAGGTTATCATTGTGAATTTCCCGAGTTGGAGTCTCTCTCTTCCAGTATCTCAAGCTTTTTCATTGTGAATTCTAATTTGGTAAAACAACCTTTTTTACAAATATACCAGCACTTTGAACATTATTACCACTTGACAGTCTATCCTACCTTTCACAGCGCTTTGGATACAAATTCTCAGTATTTCAAAATTCAGTAGAGATGTTCGGGTTCTAAAACGTATTCCAGGAGTTCTAGAGACACTGTGCCATTCCCCTGGTCTGTTGTTTTGAGCAATGAGACTTTTCATTTTAACACGGGTGTCATACCGGCTTTTTAAAGGCACAGTAAAACATTACTTGGAACCCTAGCCTAACTAATGTTTATTTCATAGTGTTCTCAATACTTTCATACTGTTCGATAGCTCTAGGAAAATGAGTTTTTCAGTGTTTCACCAAAACCTTTTCCCGAAAACGCCAACTCCATTTGATGGGAAAAATAAATGTAAACAGTGTCACACTCGCTTCTCAGCTGTTTGAACAAGATTTCCCAGTGACAAAATTGTGTTGTTTAGATATTCAGTCTATTGGAATATGTATTCCTATTGTGTGAAGCACATTTCTAAATATTTCCCTAGTCTGGCGTCAAAAGTTCTGAGTGCCACACACCAAATTGTCCAGTGATTGAAGCTCATTCATTGTGCATAGCCAACATTACTACACTGTGACCTTAACCCTGTCCCTAACACTCTAACCCAAACCCTCAACCTAGCCCACACCTGAGCCTGAACCCTACCTAGCCCAAAACCTTATCCTAACGCTAACCATGAACAGAGCCCCAATTCTCTAACCCTAATACCAGAACTAATCTCGATGACGTCATCACTCCCAGCTGGTCCCCTGGCCAAATCATTATCACCTGGGATCAATTAAGCCTGCCCACGTGGCCCCTCCCCCGTGGTGACTTCAACACATCTGGTTTAATGGCCTAACCAGTCTTCTTTCAAAATCGCCAACTCATTGTCCCGGAATAATAAATGTAACCAGTATCCAACTCGGTTCTATGTTCTTTGAACACGATTTCCTTGTCAGGAAACAATGTGTTACAGATATTAAGGCCCTTTATTCACGTATTCCTAGTGTTTGAAGCACTTTCTTAGATATTAACCTAGGTTATCATTGTGAATTGCCCGAGTTGGAGTCTCTCTCTTCCAGTGTCTCAAGCTTTTTCATTGTGAATTCTAATTTGGTAAAACAACCTTTATTACAAATATACCAGCACTTTCAACATTATTACCACTTGAAAGTCTATCCTACCTTTCACAGCGCTTTGGATACAAATTCTCAGTATTTCAAAATTCAGTAGAGATGTCCCGGTTCTGAAACGTATTCCAGGAGTTCTAGAGACACTCTGCCATTCCCCTGGTCTGTTGTTTTGAGCAATGAGACTTTTCATTTTAACAGGGGTGTCATACCGGGTTTTTAAAGGCACAGTTAAACATTACTTGGAACCCTAGCCTAACTAATTTTTATTTCATAGTGTCCTCAATACTTTCATACTGTTCGATAGCTCTAGGAAAATGAGTTTTTCAGTGTTTCACCAAAACCTTTTCCCGAAAACGCCAACTCCTTTTGACGGGAAAAATAAATGTAAACAGTGTCACACTCGCTTCTCAGCTGTTTGAACAAGATTTCCCAGTGACAAAATTTTGCTGTTCAGATATTCAGTCTATTGGAATATGTATTCCTATTGTGTGAAGCACATTTCTAAATATTTCCCTAGTCTGGAGTCGGAAGTTCTGAGTGCTACACACCAAATTGTCCAGTGATTGAAGCTCATTCATTGTGCATAGCCAACATTACTACACTGTGACCGTAACCCTGTCCCTAACCATCTAACCCAAACCCTCAACCTAGCCCACACCTGAGCCTGAACCCTACCTAGCCCAAAACCTTATCCTAACCCTAACAATGAACAGAGCCCCAATTCTCTAACCCTAATACCAGAACTAATCTCGATGACGTCATCACTCCCAGCTGGTCCCCTGGCCAAATCATTATCACCTGGGATCAATTAAGCCTGCCCACGTGGCCCCTCGCCCTTGGTGACGTCATCACATCCGGTTTAATGACCTAACCAGGCTTCTTTAAAAATCGCCCACTCATTGTCCCGGAATAATAAATGTAACCAGTATCCAACTCGGTTCTATGTTCTTTGAACACGATTTCCTTGTCAGGAAACAATGTGTTACAGATATTAAGGCCCTTTATTCACGTATTCCTAGTGTTTGAAGCACTTTCTTAGATATTAACCTAGGTTATCATTGTGAATTTCCCGAGTTGGAGTCTCTCTCTTCCAGTATCTCAAGCTTTTTCATTGTGAATTCTAATTTGGTAAAACAACCTTTTTTACAAATATACCAGCACTTTGAACATTATTACCACTTGACAGTCTATCCTACCTTTCACAGCGCTTTGGATACAAATTCTCAGTATTTCAAAATTCAGTAGAGATGTTCGGGTTCTAAAACGTATTCCAGGAGTTCTAGAGACACTGTGCCATTCCCCTGGTCTGTTGTTTTGAGCAATGAGACTTTTCATTTTAACACGGGTGTCATACCGGCTTTTTAAAGGCACAGTAAAACATTACTTGGAACCCTAGCCTAACTAATGTTTATTTCATAGTGTTCTCAATACTTTCATACTGTTCGATAGCTCTAGGAAAATGAGTTTTTCAGTGTTTCACCAAAACCTTTTCCCGAAAACGCCAACTCCATTTGATGGGAAAAATAAATGTAAAGAGTGTCACACTCGCTTCTCAGCTGTTTGAACAAGATTTCCCAGTGACAAAATTGTGTTGTTCAGATATTCAGTCTATTGGAATATGTATTCCTATTGTGTGAAGCACATTTCTAAATATTTCCCTAGTCTGGCGTCAAAAGTTCTGAGTGCCACACACCAAATTGTCCAGTGATTGAAGCTCATTCATTGTGCATAGCCAACATTACTACACTGTGACCTTAACCCTGTCCCTAACACTCTAACCCAAACCCTCAACCTAGCCCACACCTGAGCCTGAACCCTACCTAGCCCAAAACCTTATCCTAACGCTAACCATGAACAGAGCCCCAATTCTCTAACCCTAATACCAGAACTAATCTCGATGACGTCATCACTCCCAGCTGGTCCCCTGGCCAAATCATTATCACCTGGGATCAATTAAGCCTGCCCACGTGGCCCCTCCCCCTTGGTGATGTCATCACATCCGGTTTAATGGCCTAACCAGGCTTCTTTCAAAATCGCCAACTCATTGTCCCGGAATAATAAATGTAACCAGTATCCAACTCGGTTCTATGTTCTTTGAACACGATTTCCTTGTCAGGAAACAATGTGTTACAGATATTAAGGCCCTTTATTCACGTATTCCTAGTGTTTGAAGCACTTTCTTAGATATTAACCTAGGTTATCATTGTGAATTTCCCGAGTTGGAGTCTCTCTCTTCCAGTGTCTCAAGCTTTTTCATTGTGAATTCTAATTTGGTAAAACAACCTTTATTACAAATATACCAGCACTTTCAACATTATTAACACTTGAAAGTCTATCCTACCTTTCACAGCGCTTTGGATACAAATTCTCAGTATTTCAAAATTCAGTAGAGATGTCCCGGTTCTGAAACGTATTCCAGGAGTTCTAGAGACACTCTGCCATTCCCCTGGTCTGTTGTTTTGAGCAATGAGACTTTTCATTTTAACAGGGGTGTCATACCGGGTTTTTAAAGGCACAGTTAAACATTACTTGGAACCCTAGCCTAACTAATTTTTATTTCATAGTGTCCTCAATACTTTCATACTGTTCGATAGCTCTAGGAAAATGAGTTTTTCACTGTTTCACCAAAACCTTTTCCCGAAAACGCCAACTCCTTTTGACGGGAAAAATAAATGTAAACAGTGTCACACTCGCTTCTCAGCTGTTTGAACAAGATTTCCCAGTGTCAAAATTGTGCTGTTCAGATATTCAGTCTATTGGAATATGTATTCCTATTGTGTGAAGCACATTTCTAAATATTTCCCTAGTCTGGAGTCGGAAGTTCTGAGTCCTACACACCAAATTGTCCAGTGATTGAAGCTCATTCATTGTGCATAGCCAACATTACTACACTGTGACCGTAACCCTGTCCCTAGCCATCTAACCCAAACCCTCAACCTAGCCCACCCCTGAGCCTGAACCCTACCTAGCCAAAAACCTTATCCTAACCATAACCATGAACAGAGCCCCAATTCTCTAACCCTAATACCAGAACTAATCTCGATGACGTCATCACTCCCAGCTGGTCCCCTGGCCAAATCATTATCACCTGGGATCAATTAAGCCTGCCCATGTGGCCCCTCACCCTTGGTGACGTCATCACATCCGGTTTAATGGCCTAACCAGGCTTCTTTCAAAATCGCCAACTCATTGTCCCGGAATAATAAATGTAACCAGTATCCAACTCGGTTCTATGTTCTTTGAACACGATTTCCTTGTCAGGAAACAATGTGTTACAGATATTAAGGCCCTTTATTCACGTATTCCTAGTGTTTGAAGCACTTTCTTAGATATTAACCTAGGTTATCATTGTGAATTTCCCGAGTTGGAGTCTCTCTCTTCCAGTATCTCAAGCTTTTTCATTGTGAATTCTAATTTGGTAAAACAACCTTTTTTACAAATATACCAGCACTTTGAACATTATTACCACTTGACAGTCTATCCTACCTTTCACAGCGCTTTGGATACAAATTCTCAGTATTTCAAAATTCAGTAGAGATGTTCGGGTTCTAAAACGTATTCCAGGAGTTCTAGAGACACTGTGCCATTCCCCTGGTCTGTTGTTTTGAGCAATGAGACTTTTCATTTTAACACGGGTGTCATACCGGCTTTTTAAAGGCACAGTAAAACATTACTTGGAACCCTAGCCTAACTAATGTTTATTTCATAGTGTTCTCAATACTTTCATACTGTTCGATAGCTCTAGGAAAATGAGTTTTTCAGTGTTTCACCAAAACCTTTTCCCGAAAACGCCAACTCCATTTGACGGGAAAAATAAATATAAACAGTGTCACACTCGCTTCTCAGCTGTTTGAACAAGATTTCCCAGTGACAAAATTGTGTTGTTCAGATATTCAGTCTATTGGAATATGTATTCCTATTGTGTGAAGCACATTTCTAAATATTTCCCTATTCTGGAGTCAAAAGTTCTGAGTGCCACACACCAAATTGTCCAGTGATTGAAGCTCATTCATTGTGCATAGCCAACATTACTACACTGTGACCTTAACCCTGTCCCTAACACTCTAACCCAAACCCTCAACCTAGCCCACACCCGAGCCTGAACCCTACCTAGCCCAAAACCTTGTCCTAACGCTAACCATGAACAGAGCCCCAATTCTCTAACCCTAATACCAGAACTAATCTCGATGATGTCATCACTCCCAGCTGGTCCCCTGGCCAAATCATTATCACCTGGGATCAATTAAGCCTGCCCATGTGGCCTCTCCCCCTTGGTGACGTCATCACATCCGGTTTAATGGCCTAACCAGGCTTCTTTCAAAATCGCCAACTCATTGTCCCGGAATAATAAATGTAACCAGTATCCAACTCGGTTCTATGTTCTTTGAACACGATTTCATTGTCAGGAAACAATGTGTTACAGATATTAAGGCCCTTTATTCACGTATTCCTAGTGTTTGAAGCACTTTCTTAGATATTAACCTAGGTTATCATTGTGAATTTCCCGAGTTGGATTCTCTCTCTTCCAGTGTCTCAAGCTTTTTCATTGTGAATTCTAATTTGGTAAAACAACCTTTATTACAAATATACCAGCACTTTCAACATTATTACCACTTGAAAGTCTATCCTACCTTTCACAGCGCTTTGGACACAAATTCTCAGTATTTCAAAATTCAGTAGAGATGTCCCGGTTCTGAAACGTATTCCAGGAGTTCTAGAGACACTCTGCCATTCCCCTGGTCTGTTGTTTTGAGCAATGAGACTTTTCATTTTAACAGGGGTGTCATACCGGGTTTTTAAAGGCACAGTTAAACATTACTTGGAACCATAGCCTAACTAATTTTTATTTCATAGTGTCCTCAATACTTTCATACTGTTCGATAGCCCTAGGAAAATGAGTTTTTCAGTGTTTCACCAAAACCTTTTCCCGAAAACGCCAACTCCTTTTGACGGGAAAAATAAATGTAAACAGTGTCACACTCGCTTCTCAGCTGTTTGAACAAGATTTCCCAGTGACAAAATTTTGCTGTTCAGATATTCAGTCTATTGGAATATGTATTCCTATTGTGTGAAGCACATTTCTAAATATTTCCCTAGTCTGGAGTCTTAAGTTCTGAGTGCTACACACCAAATTGTCCAGTGATTGAAGCTCATTCATTGTGCATAGCCAACATTACTACACTGTGACCGTAACCCTGTCCCTAACCATCTAACCCAAACCCTCAACCTAGCCCACACCTGAGCCTGAACCCTACCTAGCCAAAAACCTTATCCTAACCCTAACAATGAACAGAGCCCCAATTCTCTAACCCTAATACCAGAACTAATCTCGATGACGTCATCACTCCCAGCTGGTCCCCTGGCCAAATCATTATCACCTGGGATCAATTAAGCCTGCCCACGTGGCCCCTCCCCCTTGGTGACGTCATCACATCCGGTTTAATGGCCTAACCAGGCTTCTTTCAAAATCGCCAACTCATTGTCCAGGAATAATAAATGTAACCAGTATCCAACTCGGTTCTATGTTCTTTGAACACGATTTCCTTGTCAGGAAACAATGTTTTACAGATATTAAGGCCCTTTATTCACGTATTCCTAGTGTTTGAAGCACTTTCTTAGATATTAACCTAGGTTATCATTGTGAATTTCCCGATTTGGAGTCTCTCTCTTCCAGTATCTCAAGCTTTTTCATTGTGAATTCTAATTTGGTAAAACAACCTTTTTTACAAATATACCAGCACTTTCAACATTATTACCACTTGACAGTCTATCCTACCTTTCACAACGCTTTGGATACAAATTCTCAGTATTTCAAAATTCAGTAGAGATGTTCGGGTTCTAAAACGTATTCCAGGAGTTCTAGAGACACTGTGCCATTCCCCTGGTCTGTTGTTTTGAGCAATGAGACTTTTCATTTTAACACGGGTGTCATACCGGCTTTTTAAAGGCACAGTAAAACATTACTTGGAACCCTAGCCTAACTAATTTTTATTTTATAGTGTCCTCAATACTTTCATACTGTTCAATAGCTCTAGGAAAATGAGTTTTTCAGTGTTTCACCAAAACCTTTTCCCGAAAACGCCAACTCCATTTGACGGGAAAAATAAATATAAACAGTGTCACACTCGCTTCTCAGCTGTTTGAACAAGATTTCCCAGTGACAAAATTGTGTTGTTCAGATATTCACTCTATTGGAATATGTATTCCTATTGTGTGAAGCACATTTCTAAATATTTCCCTAGTCTGGAGTCAAAAGTTCTGAGTGCCACACACCAAATTGTCCAGTGATTGAAGCTCATTCATTGTGCATAGCCAACATTACTACACTGTGACCTTAACCCTGTCCCTAACACTCTAACCCAAACCCTCAACCTAGCCCACACCCGAGCCTGAACCCTACCTAGCCCAAAACCTTGTCCTAACCCTAACCATGAACAGAGCCCCAATTCTCTAACCCTAATACCAGAACTAATCTCGATGATGTCATCACTCCCAGCTGGTCCCCTGGCCAAATCATTATCACCTGCGATCAATTAAGCCTGCCCACGTGGCCTCTCCCCCTTGGTGACGTCATCACATCCGGTTTAATGGCCTAACCAGGCTTCTTTCAAAATCGCCAACTCGTTGTCCCGGAATAATAAATGTAACCAGTATCCAACTCGGTTCTATGTTCTTTGAACACGATTTCATTGTCAGGAAACAATGTGTTACAGATATTAAGGCCCTTTATTCACGTATTCCTAGTGTTTGAAGCACTTTCTTAGATATTAACCTAGGTTATCATTGTGAATTTCCCGAGTTGGAGTCTCTCTCTTCCAGTGTCTCAAGCTTTTTCATTGTGAATTCTAATTTGGTAAAACAACCTTTTTTACAAATATACCAGCACTTTCAACATTATTACCACTTGACAGTCTATCCTACCTTTCACAGCGCTTTGGATACAAATTCTCAGTATTTCAAAATTCAGTAGAGATGTTCGGGTTCTAAAACGTATTCCAGGAGTTCTAGAGACACTCTGCCATTCCCCTGGTCTGTTGTTTTGAGCAATGAGACTTTTCATTTTAACACGGGTGTCATACCGGCTTTTTAAAGGCACAGTAAAACATTACTTGGAACCCTCGCCTAACTAACATTTTTATTTCATAGTGTCCTCAATATTTTCATACTGTTCAATAGCTCTAGGAAAATGAGTTTTTCAGTGTTTCACCAAAACCTTTTCCCGAAAACGCCAACTCCTTTTGACGGGAAAAATAAATGTAAACAGTGTCACACTCGCTTCTCAGCTGTTTGAACAAGATTTCCCAGTGACAAAATTTTGCTGTTCAGATATTCAGTCTATTGGAATATGTATTCCTATTGTGTGAAGCACATTTCTAAATATTTCCCTAGTCTGGAGTCAGAAGTTCTGAGTGCTACACACCAAATTGTCCAGTGATTGAAGCTCATTCATTGTGAATAGCTAACATTACTACACTGTGACCTTAACCCTGTCCCTAGCCATCTAACCCAAACCCTCAACCTAGCCCACACCTGAGCCTAAACCCTACCTAGCCCAAAACCTTATCCTAACCCTAATCATGAACAGAGCCCCAATTCTCTAACCCTAAGACCAGAACTAATCTCGATGACGTCATCACTCCCAGCTGGTCCCCTGGCCAAATCATTATCACCTGGGATCAATTAAGCCTGCCCACGTGGCCCCTCCCCCTTGGTGACGTCATCACATCCGGTTTAATGACCTAACCAGGCTTCTTTCAAAATCGCCAACTCATTGTCCTGGAATAATAAATGTAACCTGTATCCAACTCGGTTCTTTGTTCTTTGAACACGATTTCCTTGTCAGGAAACAATGTGTTACAGATATTAAGGCCCTTTATTCACGTATTCCTAGTGTTTGAAGCACTTTCTTAGATATTAACCTAGGTTATCATTGTGAATTTCCCGAGTTGGAGTCTCTCTCTTCCAGTGTCTCAAGCTTTTTCATTGTGAATTCTAATTTGGTAAAACAACCTTTATTACAAATATACCAGCACTTTCAACATTATTACCACTTGAAAGTCTATCCTACCTTTCACAGCGCTTTGGATACAAATTCTCAGTATTTCAAAATTCAGTAGAGATGTTCCGGTTCTGAAACGTATTCCAGGAGTTCTAGAGACACTCTGCCATTCCCCTGGTCTGTTGTTTTGAGCAATGAGACTTTTCATTTTAACACGGGTGTCATACCGGCTTTGTAAAGGCACAGTAAAACATTACTTGGAACCCTAGCCTAACGAACATTTTTATTTCATAGTGTTCTCAATACTTTCATACTGTTCCATAGCTCTAGGAAAATGAGTTTTTCAGAGTTTCACCAAAACCTTTTCCCGAAAACGCCAACTCCTTTTGACGGGAAAAATAAATGTAAACAGTGTCACACTCGGTTCTCAGCTGTTTGAACAAGATTTCCCAGTGATAAAATTGTGCTGTTCAGATATTCAGTCTATTGGAATATGTATTCCTATTGTGTGAAGCACATTTCTAAATATTTCCCTAGTCTGGAGTAGGAAGTTCTGAGTGCTACACACCAAATTGTCCAGTGATTGAAGCTCATTCATTGTGAATAGCCAACATTACTACACTGTGACCGTAACCCTGTCCCTAACCCTCTAACCCAAACCCTAAACATAGCCCACACCTGAGCCTGAACAATACCTAGCCCAAAACCTTATCCTAACCCTAACCATGAACAGAGCCCCAATTATCTAACCCTAATACCAGAACTAATCTCCATGACGTCATCACTCCCAGCTGGTCCCCTGGCCAAATCATTATCACCTGGGATCAATTAAGCCTGCCCAGGTGGCCCCACACCTTGGTGACGTCATCACCTCCGGTTTAATGGCCTAACCAGGCTTCTTTCAAAATAGCCAACTCATTGTCCCAGAATAATAAATGTAACCAGTATCCAACTCGGTTCTATGTTCTTTGAACACGATTTCCTTGTCAGGAAACAATGTGTTACAGATATTAAGGCCCTTTATTCACGTATTCCTAGTGTTTGAAGCACTTTCTTAGATATTAACCTAGGTTATCATTGTGAATTTCCCGAGTTGGAGTCTCTCTCTTCCAGTGTCTCAAGCTTTTTCATTGTGAATTCTAATTTGGTAAAACAACCTTTTTTACAAATATACCAGCACTTTCAACATTATTACCACTTGACAGTCTATCCTACCTTTCACAGCGCTTTGGATAAAAATTCTCAGTATTTCAAAATTCAGTAGAGATGTTCGGGTTCTAAAATGTATTCCAGGAGTTCTAGAGACACTCTGCCATTCCCCTGGTCTGTTGTTTTGAGCAATGAGACTTTTCATTTTAACACGGGTGTCATACCGGCCTTTTAAAGGCACAGTAAAACATTACTTGGAACCCTAGCCTAACTAACATTTTTATTTCATAGTGTTCTCAATACTTTCATACTGTTCCATAGCTCTAGGAAAATGAGTTTTTCAGTGTTTCACCAAAACCTTTTCCCGAAAACGCCAACTCCTTTTGACGGGAAAAATAAATGTAAACAGTGTCACACTCGCTTCTCAGCTGTTTGAACAAGATTTCCCAGTGACAAAATTGTGCTGTTCAGATATTCAGTCTATTGGAATATGTATTCCTATTGTGTGAAGCACATTTCTAAATATTTCCCTAGTCTGGAGTCGTAAGTTCTGAGTGCTACACACCAAATTGTCCAGTGATTGAAGCTCATTCATTGTGAATAGCCAACATTACTACACTGTGAACGTAACCCTGTCCCTAACCCTCTAACCCAAACCCTAAACCTAGCCCACACCTGAGCCTGAACCCTACCTAGCCCAAAACCTTATCCTAACCCTAACCATGAACAGAGCCCCAATTCTCTAACCCTAAGACCAGAACTAATCTCGATGACGTCATCACTCCCAGCTGGTCCCCTGGCCAAAACATTATCACCTGGGATTAATTAAGCCTGCCCACGTGGCCGCTCCCCCTTGGTGATGTCATCACATCCGGTTTAATGGCCTAACCAGGCTTCTTTCAAAATCGCCAACTCATTGTCCCGGAATAATAAATGTAACCAGTATCCAACTCGGTTCTATGTTCTTTGAACACGATTTCCTAGTCAGGAAACAATGTGTTACAGATATTAAGGCCCTTTATTCACGTATTCCTAGTGTTTGAAGCACTTTCTTAGATATTAACCTAGGTTATCATTGTGAATTTCCCGAGTTGGAGTCTCTCTCTTCCAGTGTCTCAAGCTTTTTCATTGTGAATTCTAATTTGGTAAAACAACCTTTTTTACAAATATACCAGCACTTTCAACATTATTACCACTTGAAAGTCTATCCTACCTTTCACAGCGCTTTGGATACAAATTCTCAGTATTTCAAAATTCAGTAGAGATGTTCGGGTTCTAAAACATATTCCAGGAGTTCTAGAGCCACTCTGCCATTCCCCTGGTCTGTTGTTTTGAGCAATGAGACTTTTCATTTTAACACGGGTGTCATACCGGCCTTTTAAAGGCACAGTAAAACATTACTTGGAACCCTAGCCTAACTAACATTTTTATTTCATAGTGTTCTCAATACTTTCATACTGTTCGATAGCTCTAGGAAAATGAGTTTTTCAGTGTTTCACCAAAACCTTTTCCTGAAAACGCCAACTTCTTTTGACGGGAAAAATAAATGTAAAGAGTGTCACACTCGCTTCTCAGCTGTTTGAACAAGATTTCCCAGTGACAAAATAGTACTGTTCAGATATTCAGTCTATTGGAATATGTATTCCTATTGTGTGAAGCACATTTCTAAATATTTCCCTAGACTGGAGTCGGAAGTTCTGAGTGCTACACACCAAATTGTGCAGTGATTGAAGCTCATTCATTTTGAATAGCCAACATTACTACACTGTGACCGTAACCCTTTCCCTAACTCTCTAACCCAACCCTAAACCTAGCCCACACCTGAGCCTGAACCCTAACTAGCCCAAAACTTTATCCTAACCCTAACCATGAACAGAGCCCCAATTCTCTAACCCTAATACCAGAACTAATCTCGATGACATCATCACTCCCAGCTGGTCCCCTGGCCAAACCATTATCACCTGGGATAAATTAAGCCTGCCCACGTGGCCCCTCCCCCTTGGTGACGTCATCACATCCGGTTTAATGGCCTAACCAGGCTTCTTTCAAAATCGCCAACTCATTGTCCCGGAATAATAAATGTAACCAGTATCCAACTCGGTTCTATGTTCTTTGAACACGATTTCCTTTTCAGGAAGCAATGTGTTACAGATATTAAGGCCCTTTATTCACGTATTCCTAGTGTTTGAAGCACTTTCTTAGATATTAACCTAGGTTATCATTGTAAATTTCCCGAGTTGGAGTCTCTCTCTTCCAGTGTCTCAAGCTTTTTCATCGTGAATTCTAATTTGGTAAAACAACATTTTTTACAAATATACCAGCACTTTCAACATTATTACCACTTGAAAGTCTATCCTACCTTTCACAGCGCTTTGGATACAAATTTTCAGTATTTCAAAATTCAGTGGAGATGTTCGGGTTCTAAAACGTATTCCAGGAGTTCTAGAGACACTCTTCCATTCCCCTGGTCTGTTGTTTTGAGCAATACGACTTTTCATTTTAACACGGGTGTCATACTGGCTTTTCAAAGGCACAGTAAAACATTACTTGGAACCCTAGCCTAACTAACATTTTTATTTCATAGTGTTCTCAATACTTTCATACTGTTCGATACCTCTAGGAAAATGAGTTTTTCAGTGTTTCACCAAAACCTTTTCCCGAAAACGCCAACTCCTTTTGACGGGAAAAATAAATGTAAACAGTGTCACACTCGCTTCTCAGCTGTTTGAACAAGATTTCCCAGTGACAAAATTGTGCTGTTCAGATATTCAGTCTATTGGAATATGTATTCCTATTGTGTGAAGGACATTTCTAAATACTTCACTAGTCTGGAGTCTTAAGTTCTGAGTGCTACACACCAAATTGTCCAGTGATTGTAGCTCATTCATTGTGAATAGCCAACATGACTACACTGTGACCGTAACCCTGTCCCTAACCCTCTAACCCAAACCCTAAACCTAGCCCACACCTGAGCCTGAACCCTACCTAGCCCAAAACCTTATTATAACCCTAACCATGAACACAGCCCCAATTCTCTAACCCTAAAACCAGAACTAATCTCGATGACGTCATCACTCCCAGCTGGTCCCCTGGCCAAATCATTATCACCTGGAATCAATTAAGCCTGCCCACGTGGCCCCTCCCCCTTGGTGACGTCATCACATCCGGTTTAATGGCCTAACCAGGCTTCTTTCAAAATCGCCAACTCATTGTCCTGGAATAATAAATGTAACCTGTATCCAACTCAGTTCTTTGTTCTTTGAACACGATTTCCTTGTCAGGAAACAATGTGTTACAGATATTAAGGGCCTTTATTCAAGTATTCCTAATGTTTCAAGCACTTTCTTAGATATTAACCTAGGTTATCATTGTGAATTTCCCGAGTTGGATTCTCTCTCTTCCAGTGTCTCATGGTTTTTCATCGTGAATTCTAATTTGGTAAAACAACCTTTTTTACAAATATACCAGCACTTTCAACATTATTACCACTTGACAGTCTATCCTACCTTTCACAGCGGTTTGGATACAAATTCTCAGTATTTAAAATTCAGTAGAGATGTTCGGGTTCTAAAACGTATTCCAGGACTTCTAGAGACACTCTGCCATTCCCCTGTTCTGTTGTTTTGAGCTATGAGACTTTTCATTTTAACACGGGTGTCATACCGGCTTTTTAAAGGCACATTAAAACATTACTTGGAACCCTAGCCTAACAAACATTTTTATTTCATAGTGTTCCCAATACTTTCATACTGTTCTATAGCTCTAGGAAAAATGAGTTTTTCCTTGTTTCACCAAAACCTTTTCCCGAAAACGCCAACTCCTTTTGACAGGAAAAATAAATGTAAACAGTGTCTCACTCGGTTCTCAGCTGTTTCAACAAGATTTCCCAGTGAGAAAATTGTGCTGTTTAGATATTCAGTCTATTGGAATATGTATTCCTATTGTGTGAAGCACATTTCTAAATATTTCCCTAGTCTGGAGTCGTAAGTTCTGAGTGCTACACACCAAATTGTCCAGTGATTGAAGCTCATTCATTGTGAATAGCCAACATTACTACACTGTGACCTTAACCCTGTCTCTAACCCTCTAACCCAAACCCTAAACCTAGCCCACACCTGAGCCTGAACGCTACCTAGCCCAAAACCTTATCCTAACCCTAACCATGAACAGAGCCCCAATTCTCTAACCCTAATACCAGAACTAATCTCGATGACGTCATCACTCCCAGCTGGTCCCCCGGCAAAATCATTATCACCTGGGATCAATTAAGCCCGCCCACGTGGCCCCTCCCCCTTGGTGACGTCATCACATCAGGTTTAATGGCCTAACCAGGCTTCTTTCAAAATCGCCACCTCATTGTCCCGGAATAATAAATGTAACCAGTATCCAACTGGGTTCTATGTTCTTTGAACACGATTTCCTTGTCAGGAAACAATGTGTTACAGATATTAAGGCCCTTTATTCACGTATTCCTAGTGTTTGAAGAACTTTCTTAGATATTAACCTACGTTACCATTGTGAATTTCCCGAGTTGGAGTCTCTCTCTTCCAGTGTCTCAAGCTTTTTCATCGTGAATTCTAATTTGGTAAAACAACCTTTTTTACAAATGTACCAGCACTTTCAACATTATTACCACTTGACAGTCTATCCTACCTTTCACAGCGCTTTGGATACAAATTCTCAGTATTTCAAAATTCAGTAGAGATGTTCGGGTTCTAAAACGTATTCCAGGACTTCTAGAGACACTCTGCCATTCCCCTGTTCTGTTGTTCTGAGCTATGAGAATTTTCATTTTAAAACGGGTGTCATACCGGCTTTTCAAAGGCACAGTAAAACATTCCTTGGAACCCTAGCCTAACTAACATTTTTATTTCATAGTGTTCTCAATACTTTGATACTGTTCGATACCTCTAGGAAAATGAGTTTTTCAGTGTTTCACCAAAACCTTTTCCCGAAAACGCCAACTCCTTTTGACGGAAAAAATAAATGTAAACAGTGTCACACTCGCTTCTCAGCTGTTTGAACAAGATTTCCCAGTGACAAAATTGTGCTGTTCAGATATTCAGTCTAATGGAATATGTATTCCTATTGTGTGAAGCACATTTCTAAATATTTCCCTAGTCTGGAGTCGTAAGTTCTGAGTGCTACACACCAAATTGTCCAGTGATTGAAGCTCATTCATTGTGAATAGCCAACATTACTACACTGTGACCATAACCCTGTCCCTAACCCTCTTACCCAAACCCTAAACCTAGCCCACACCTGAGCCTGAAAGCTATCTAGCCCAAAACCTTATCCTAACCCTAACCATGAACAGAGCCCCAATTCTCTAACCCTAATACCAGAACTAATCTCGATGACGTCATCACTCCCAGCTGGTCCCCTGGCCAAATCATTATCACCTGGGATCAATTAAGCCTGCCCACGTGGCCCCTCCCCCTTGGTGACGTCATCACATCCGGTTTAATGGCCTAACCAGCTTCTTTCAAAATGGCCACCTCATTGTCCCGGAATAATAAATGTAACCAGTATCCAACTCGGTTCTATGTTCTTTGAACACGATTTCCTTGTCAGGAAACAATGTGTTACAGATATTAAGGCCCTTTATTCACGTATTCCTAGTGTTTGAAGAACTTTCTTAGATATTAACCTACGTTACCATTGTGAATTTCCCGAGTTGGAGTCTCTCTCTTCCAGTGTCTCAAGCTTTTTCATCGTGAATTCTAATTTGGTAAAACAACCTTTTTTACAAATATACCAGCACTTTCAACATTATTACAACTTGAAAGTCTATCCTACCTTTCACAGCGCTGTGGATACAAATTTTCAGTATTTCAAAATTCAGTGGAGATGTTCGGGTTCTAAAACGTATTCCAGGAGTTCTAGAGACACTCTTCCATTCCCTTGGTCTGTTGTTTTGAGCAATACGACTTTTCATTTTAACACGGGTGTCATACTGGCTTTTCAAAGGCACAGTAAAACATTACTTGGAACCCTAGCCTAACTAACATTTTTATTTCATAGTGTTCTGAATACTTTCATACTGTTCGATACCTCTAGGAAAATGAGTTTTTCAGTGTTTCACCAAAACCTTTTCCCGAAAACGCCAACTCCTTTTGACGGGAAAAATAAATGTAAACAGTGTCACACTCGCTTCTCAGCTGTTTGAACAAGATTTCCCAGTGACAAAATTGTGCTGTTCAGATATTCAGTCTATTGGAATATGTATTCCTATTGTGTGAAGCACATTTCTAAATATTTCCCTAGTCTGGAGTCGTAAGTTCTGAGTGCTACACACCAAATTGTCCAGTGATTGAAGCTCATTCATTGTGAATAGCCAACATTACTACACTGTGACCTTAACCCTGTCTCTAACCCTCTAACCCAAACCCTAAACCTAGCCCACACCTGAGCCTGAAGGCTACCTAGCCCAAAACCTTATCCTAACCCTAACCATGAACAGAGCCCCAATTCTCTAACCCTAATACCAGAACTAATCTCGATGATGTCATCACTCCCAGCTGGTCCCCCGGCCAAATCATTATCACCTGGGATCAATTAAGCCCGCCCACGTGGCCCCTCCCCCTTGGTGACGTCATCACATCAGGTTTAATGGCCTAACCAGGCTTCTTTCAAAATCGCCACCTCCTTGTCCCGGAATAATAAATGTAACCAGTATCCAACTGGGTTCTATGTTCTTTGAACACGATTTCCTTGTCAGGAAATAATGTGTTACAGATATTAAGGCTCTTTATTCACGTATTCCTAGTGTTTGAAGAACTTTCTTAGATATTAACCTACGTTACCATTGTGAATTTCCCCAGTTGGAGTCTCTCTCTTCCAGTGTCTCAAGCTTTTTCATCGTGAATTCTAATTTGGTAAAACAACCTATTTTACAAATGTACCAGCACTTTCAACATTATTACCACTTGACAGTCTATCCTACCTTTCACAGCGCTTTGGATACAAATTCTCAGTATTTCAAAATTCAGTAGAGATGTTCGGGTTCTAAAACGTATTCCAGGACTTCTAGAGACACTCTGCCATTCCCCTGTTCTGTTGTTCTGAGCTATGAGACTTTTCATTTTAAAACGGGTGTCATACCGGCTTTTTAAAGGCACAGTAAAACATTACTTGGAACCCTAGCCTAACTAACATTTTTATTTCATAGTGTCCTCAATACTTTCATACTGTTCGATAGCTCTAGGAAAATGAGTTTTTCAGTGTTTCACCAAAACCTTTTCTCAACAACGCCAACTGGTTTTGACAGGAAAAATAAATGTAAACAGTGTCTCACTCGGTTCTCAGCTGTTTCAACAAGATTTCCCAGTGACAAAATTGTGCTGTTCAGATATTCAGTTTATTGGAATATATATTCCTATTGTGTGAAGGACATTTCTAAATACTTCACTAGTCTGGAGTCTTAAGTTCTGAGTGCTACACACCAAATTGTCCAGTGATTGTAGCTCATTCATTGTGAATAGCAAACATTACTACACTGTGACCGTAACCCTGTCGCTAACCCTCTATCCCAAACCCTAAACCTAGCCCACACCTGAGCCTGAACCCTACCTAGCCCAAATCCTTATCGTAACCCTAACCATGAACAGAGCCCCAATTCTCTAACCCTAATACCGGAACTATTCTCGATGACGTCATCACACCCAGCTGGTTTCCTGGCCAAATCATTATCACCTGGAATCAATTAAGCCTGCCCAGGTGGCCCCACCCCTTGGTGACGTCATCACCTCCCTTTTAATGGCCTAACCAGGCTTCTTTCAAAATCGCCAACTCATTGTCCTGGAATAATAAATGTAACCTGTATCCAACTCAGTTCTTTGTTCTTTGAACACGATTTCCTTGTCAGGAAACAATGTGTTACAGATATTAAGGCCCTTTATTCAAGTATTCCTAATGTTTCAAACACTTTCTTAGATATTAACCTAGGTTATCATTGTGAATTTCCCGAGTTGGAGTCTCTCTCTTCCAGTGTCTCATGGTTTTTCATCGTGAATTCTAATTTGGTAAAACAACCTTTTTTACAAATATACCAGCACTTTCAACATTATTACCACTTGACAGTCTATCCTACCTTTCACAGCGCTTTGGATACAAATTCTCAGTATTTAAAATTCAGTAGAGATGTTCGGGTTCTAAAACATATTCCAGGACTTCTAGAGACACTGTGCCATTCCCCTGGTCTGTTGTTTTGAGCAATGAGACTTTTCATTTTAACACGGGTGTCATACAGGCTTTTCAAAGGCACAGTAAATATTACTTGGAACCCTAGCCTAACTAACATTTTTATTTCATAGTGTTCTAAATACTTTCATACTGTTCCATAACTCTAGGAAAATGAGTTTGTCAGTGTTTCACCAAAACCTTTTCCCGAAAACGCCAACTCCTTTTGACGGGAAAAATAAATGTACACAGGGTCACACTCGCTTCTCAGCTGTTTGAACAAGATTTCCCAGTGACAAAATTGTGCTGTTCAGATATTCAGTCTATTGGAATATGTATTCCTATTGTGTGAAGCACATTTCTAAATATTTCCCTAGTCTGGAGTCGTAAGTTCTGAGTGCTACACACCAAATTCTCCAGTGATTGAAGCTCATTCATTGTGAATAGCCAACATTACTACACTGTGACCATAACCCTGTCCCTAACCACACCTGAGCCTGAACGCTACCTAGCCCAAAACTTTATCCTAACCCTAACCATGAACAGAGCCCCAATTGTCTAACCCTAGTACCAGAACTAATCTCGATGACGTCATCACTCCCAGCTGATCCCCTGGCCAAATCATTATCACCTGGGATCAATTAAGCCTGCCCACGTGGCCCCTCCCCCTTGGTGACGTCATCACATCCGGTTTAATGGCCTAACCAGGCTTCTTTCAAAATCGCCAACTCATTGTCCCGGAATAATAAATGTAACCAGTATCGAACTCGGTTCTATGTTCTTTGAACACGATTTCCTTGTCAGGAAACAATGTGTTACAGATATCAAGGCCCTTTATTCACGTATTCCTAGTGTTTGAAGCACTTTCTTAGATATTAACCTAGGTTATCATTGTGAATTTCCCGAGTTGGAGTCTCTCTCTTCCAGTGTCTCAAGCTTTTTCATCGTGAATTCTAATTTGGTAAAACAACCTTTTTTACAAATATACCAGCACTTTCAACATTATTACCACTTGAAAGTCTATCCTACCTTTCACAGCGCTTTGGATACAAATTTTCAGTATTTCAAAATTCAGTAGAGATGTTCGGGTTCTAAAACGTATTCCAGGAGTTCTAGAGACACACTTCCATTCCCCTGGTCTGTTGTTTTGAGCAATACGACTTTTCATTTTAACACGGGTGTCATACTGGCTTTTCAAAGGCACAGTAAAACATTACTTGGAACCCTAGCCTAACTAACATTTTTATTTCATAGTGTTCTCAATACTTTCATACTGTTCGATACCTCTAGGAAAATGAGTTTTTCAGTGTTTCACCAAAACCTTTTCCCGAAAACGCCAACTCCTTTTGACGGGAAAAATAAATGTAAACAGTGTCACACTCGCTTCTCAGCTGTTTGGACAAGATTTCCCAGTGACAAAATTGTGCTGTTCAGATATTCAGTCTAGTGGAATATGTATTCCTATTGTGTGAAGCACATTTCTAAATATTTCCCTAGTCTGGAGTCGTAAGTTCTGAGTGCTACACACCAAATTGTCCAGTGATTGAAGCTCATTCATTGTGAATAGCCAACATTACTACACTGTGACCGTAACCCTGTCCCTAACCCTCTAACCCAAACCCTAAACCTAGCCCACACCTGAGCCTGAACACTACCTAGCCCAAAACCTTATCCTAACCCTAACCATGAACAGAGCCCCAATAATCTAACCCTAATACCAGAACTAATCTCGATGACGTCATCACTCCCAGCTGGTCCCCTGGCCAAATCATTATCACCTGGGATCAATTAAGCCTGCCCACGTGGCCCCTCCCCCTTGGTGACGTCATCACATCCGGTTTAATGGCCTAACCAGGCTTCTTTCAAAATCGCCACCTCATTGTCCCGGAATAATAAATGTAACCAGTATCCAACTCGGTTCTATGTTCTTTGAACACGATTTCCTTGTCAGGAAAGAATGTGTTACAGATATTAAGGCCCTTTATTCACGTATTCCTAGTGTTTGAAGCACTTTCTTAGATATTAACCTACGTTATCATTGTGAATTTCCCGAGTTGGAATCTCCCTCTTCCAGTGTCTCAAGCTTTTTCATCGTGAATTCTAATTTGGTAAAACAACCTTTTTTACAAATATACCAGCACTTTCAACATTATTACCACTTGAAAGTCTATCCTACTTTTCACAGAGCTTTGGATACAAATTCTCAGTATTTCAAAATTCAGTAGAGATGTTCGGGTTCTAAAACGTATTCCAGGAGTTCTAGAGACACTCTGCCATTCCCCTGGTCTGTTGTTTTGAGCAATACGACTTTTCATTTTAACACAGGTGTCATACCGGCTTTTCAAAGGCACGGTAAAACATTACTTGGAACCCTAGCCTAACTAACATTTTTATTTCATAGTGTTCTCAATACTTTCATACTGTTCGATACCTCTAGGAAAATGAGTTTTTCAGTGTTTCACCAAAACCTTTTCCCGAAAACGCCAACTCCTTTTGACGGGAAAAATAAATGTAAACAGTGTCACACTCGCTTCTCAGCTGTTTGAACAAGATTTCCCAGTGACAAAATTGTGCTGTTCAGATATTCAGTCTATTGGAATATGTATTCCTATTGTGTGAAGCACATTTCTAAATATTTCCCTAGTCTGGAGTCGTAAGTTCTGAGTGCTACACACCAAATAGTCCAGTGATTGAAGCTCATTCATTGTGAATAGCCAACATTACTACACTGTGACCATAACCCTGTCCCTAACCCTCTAACCCAAACCCTAAACCTAGCCCACAACTAAGCCTGAACACTACCTAGCCCAAAACCTTATCCTAACCCTAACCATGAACAGAGCCCCAATTCTCTAACCCTAATACCAGAACTAATCTCGATGACGTCATCACACCCAGTTGGTCCCCTGGCCAAATCATTATCACCTGGGATCAATTAAGCCTGCCCACGTGGCCACTCCCCCTTGGTGACGTCATCAGACCCGGTTTAATGGCCTAACAAGGCTTCTTTCAAAATCGACAACTCATTGTCCCGAAATAATAAATGTAACCAGTATCCGACTCGGTTCTATGTTCTTTGAACACGATTTCCTGTCAGGAAACAATGTGTTACAGATATTAAGGCCCTTTATTCACGTATTCCTAGTTTTTGAAGCACTTTCTTAGATATTAACCTAGGTTATCATTGTGAATTTCGCGAATTGGAGTCTCTCTCTTCCAGTGTCTCAAGCTTTTTCATCGTGAATTCTAATTTGGTAAAACAACCTTTTTTACAAATATACCAGCACTTTCGACATTATTACCACTTGACAGTCTATCCTACCTTTCACAGCGCTTTGGATACAAATTCTCAGTATTTCAAAATTCAGTAGAGATGTTCGGGTTCTAAAACGTATTCCAGGAGTTCTAGAGACACTCTGCCATTCCCCTGGTCTGTTGTTTTGAGCAGTGAGACTTTTCATTTTAACACGGGTGTCATACTGGCTTTCCAAAGGCACAGTAAAACATTACTTGGAACCCTAGCCTAACTAACATTTTTATTTCATAGTGTTCTCAATACTTTCATACTGTTCGATAGCTCTAGGAAAATGAGTTTTTCAGTGTTTCACCAAAACCTTTTCCGGAAAACGCCAACTCCTTTTGACGGGAAAAATAAATGTAAACAGTGTCACACTCGCTTCTCAGCTGTTTGAACAAGATTTCCCAGTGACAAAATTGTGCTGTTCAGATATTCATTCTATTGGAATATGTATTCCTATTGTGGGAAGCACATTTCTAAATATTTCCCTAGTCTGGAGTTGTAAGTTCTGAGTGCTACACACCAAATTGTCCAGTGATTGAAGCTCATTCATTGTGAATAGCCAACATTACTACACTGTGACCGCAACCCTGTCCCTAACCCTCTAACCCAAACCCTTAACCTAGCCCACACCTGAGCCTGAACCCTACCTAGCCCAAAACCTTATCCTAACCCTAACCATGAACACAGCCCCAATTCTCTAACCCTAATACCAGAACTAATCTCGATGACGTCATCACTCCCAGCTGGTCCCCTGGCCAAATCATTATCACCTGCGATCAATTAAGCCTGCCCCCGTGGCCCCTCCCCCTTGGTGACGTCATCACACCCATTTAATGGCCTAACCAGGCTTCTTTCAAAATCACCAACTCATTGTCCTGGAATAATAAATGTAACCAGTATCCAACTATGTTCTATGTTCTTTGAACACGATTTCCTTGTCAGGAAACAATGTGTTACAGATATTAAGGCCCTTTATTCACCTATTCCTAGTGTTTGAAGCACTTTCTTAGATATTAACCTAGGTTATCATTGTGAATTTCCCGAGTTGGAGTCTCTCTCTTCCAGTGTCTCAAGCTTTTTCATCGTGAATTCTAATTTGGTAAAACAAACTTTTTTACAAATATACCAGCACTTTCAACATTATTACCACTTGAAAGTCTATCCTACCTTTCACAGCGCTTTGGGTACAATTTCTCAGTATTTCAAAATTCAGTAGAGATGTTCGGGTTCTAAAACGTATTCCAGGAGTTCTAGAGACACTCTGCCATTCCCCTGGTCTGTTGTTTTGAGCAATGAGACTTTTCATTTTAACACGGGTGTCATACCGGCTTTTCAAAGGCACAGTAAAACATTACTTGGAACCCTAGCCTAACTAACATTTTTATTTCATAGTGTTCTCAATACTTTCATACTGTTCGATAGCTCTAGGAAAATGAGTTTTTCAGTGTTTCACCAAAACCTTTTCCGGAAAACGCCAACTCCTTTTGACGGGAAAAATAAATGTAAACAGTGTCACACTCGCTTCTCAGCTGTTTGAACAAGATTTCCCAGTGACAAAATTGTGCTGTTCAGATATTCAGTCTATTGGAATATGTACTCCTATTGTGTGAAGCACATTTCTAACTATTTCCCTAGTCTGGAGTCGTAAGTTCTGAGTGCTACACACCAAATTGTCCAGTGATTGAAGCTCATTCATTGTGAATAGCCAACATTACAACACTGTGACCGTAACCCTGTCCCCAACCCTCTAATCCAAACCCTAAACCTAGCCCACGCCTGAGCCTGAACCCTACCTAGCCCAAAACCTTATCCTAACCCTAACCATGAACAGAGCCCCAATTCTCTAACCCTAATACCAGAACTAATCTCGATGACGTCATCACTCCCAGCTTGTCCCCTGGCCAAATCATTATCACCTGGGATCAATTAAGCCTGCCCACGTGGCCCCTCCCCCTTGGTGACGCCATCACATCCAGTTTAATGGCCTAACCAGGCTTCTTTCAAAATCGGCAACTCATTGTCCCGGAATAATACATGTAACCAGTATCCAACTCGGTTCTATGTTCTTTGAACACGATTTCCTTGTCAGGAAACAATGTGTTACAGATATTAAGGCCCTTTATTCACGTATTCCTAGTGTTTGAAGCACTTTCTTAGATATTAACCTAGGTTATCATTGTGAATTTCCCGAGTTGGAGTCTCTCTCTTCCAGTGTCTCAAGCTTTTTCATTGTGAATTCTAATTTGGTAAAACAACCTTTTTTACAAATATACCAGCACTTTCAACATTATTACCACTTGAAAGTCTATCCTACCTTTCACAGCGCTTTGGATACAAATTCTCAGTATTTCAAAATTCAGTAGAGATCTTCGGGTTCTAAAACGTATTCCAGGAGTTCTAGAGACACTCTGCCATTCCCCTGGTCTGTTGTTTTGAGCAATGAGACTTTTCATTTTAACAAGGGTGTCATACCGGCTTTTTAAAGGCACAGTAAAACATTACTTGGAACCCTAGCCTAACTAACATTTTTATTTCATAGTGTTCTCAATACTTTCATACTGTTCGATAGCTCTAGGAAAATGAGTTTTTCAGTGTTTCACCAAAACCTTTTCCCGAAAACGCCAACTCCTTTTGACGGGAAAAATAAATGTAAACAGTGTCACACTCGCTTCTCAGCTGTTTGAACAAGATTTCCCAGTGACAAAATTGTGCTGTTCAGATATTCAGTCTATTGGAATATGTACTCCTATTGTGTGAAGCACATTTCTAACTATTTCCCTAGTCTGGAGTCGTAAGTTCTGAGTGCTACACACCAAATTGTCCAGTGATTGAAGCTCATTCATTGTGAATAGCCAACATTACAACACTGTGACCGTAACCCTGTCCCCAACCCTCTAATCCAAACCCTAAACCTAGCCCACGCCTGAGCCTGAACCCTACCTAGCCCAAAACCTTATCCTAACCCTAACCATGAACAGAGCCCCAATTCTCTAACCCTAATACCAGAACTAATCTCGATGACGTCATCACTCTCAGCTGGTCCCCTGGCCAAATCATTATCACCTGGGATCAATTAAGCCTGCCCACGTGGCCCCTCCCCCTTGGTGACGCCATCACATCCGGTTGAATGGCCTAACCAGGCTTCTTTCAAAATCGCCAACTCATTGTCCCAGAATAATACATGTAACCAGTATCCAACTCGGTTCTATGTTCTTTGAACACGATTTCCTTGTCAGGAAACAATGTGTTACAGATATTAAGGCCCTTTATTCACGTATTCCTAGTGTTTGAAGCACTTTCTTAGATATTAACCTAGGTTATCATTGTGAATTTCCCGAGTTGGAGTCTCTGTCTTCCAGTGTCTCAAGCTTTTTCATTGTGAATTCGAATTTGGTAAAACAACCTTTTTTACAAATATACTAGCACTTTCAACATTATTACCACTTGACAGTCTATCCTACCTTTCACAGCGCTTTGGATACAAATTCTCAGTATTTTAAAATTCAGTAGAGATGTTCGGGTTCTAAAACGTATTCCAGGAGATCTAGAGACACTCTGCCATTCGCCTGGTATGTTTTTTTGAGCAATGAGACTCTTCATTTTAACACGGGTGTCATACCGGCTTTGTAAAGGCACAGTAAAACATTACTTGGAAGCCTAGCCTAACTAACATTTTTATTTCATAGTGTTGTCAATACTTTCATACTGTTCGATAGCTCTAAGAAAATAAGTTTTTCAGTGTTTCACCAAAACCTTTTCCCGAAAACGCCAACTCCTTTTGACGGGAAAAATAAATGTAAACAGTGTCACACTCGCTTCTCAGCTGTTTGAACAAGATTTCCCAGTGACAAAATTGTGCTGTTCAGATATTCAGTCTATTGGAATATATATTCCTATTGTGTGAAGCACATTTCCAAATATTTCCCTCGTCTGGAGTCGTAAGTTCTGAGTGCTACACACCAAATTGTCCAGTGATTGAAGCTCATTCATTGTGAATAGCCAACATTACTACACTGTGACCTTAAGCCTGTCCCTAACCCTCTAACCCAAACCCTAAACCTAGCCCACACCTGAGCCTGAACCCTACCTAGCCCAAAACCTTATCCTAACCCTAACCATGAACAGAGCCCCAATTCTCTAACCCTTATACCAGAACTAATCTCGATGAGGTCATCACTCCCAGCTGGTCCCCTGGCCAAATCATTATCACCTGGGATCAATTAAGCCTGCCCATGTGGCGCTCCCTTTTGGTGACGTCATCACATCCGGTTTAATGGCCTAACCAGGCTTCTTTCAAAATCGCCAACTCATTGTCCCGGAATAATTAATGTAACCAGTATCCAACTCGGTTCTATGTTCTTTGAACACGATTTCCTTGTCAGGAAACAATGTGTTACAGATATTAAGGCCCTTTATTCACGTATTCCTAGTGTTTGAAGCACTTTCTCAGATATTAACCTAGGTTATCATTGTGAATTTCCCGAGTTGGAGTCTCTCTCTTCCAGTGTCTCAAGCTTTTTCATTGTGAATTCTAATTTGGTAAAACAACCTTTTTTACAAATATACCAGCACTTTCAACGTTATTACCACTTGTCAGTCTATCCTACCTTTCACAGTGCTTTGGATACAAATTCTCAGTATTTCAAAATTCAGTAGAGATGTTCGGGTTCTAAAACGTATTCCAGGAGTTCTAGAGACACTCTGCCATTCCCCTGGTCTGTTGTTTTGAGCAATGAGACTTTTCATTTTAACACGGGTGTCATACCGGCTTTGTAAAGGCACAGTAAAACATTACTTGGAACCCTAGCCTAACTAACATTTTTATTTCATAGTGTTCTCAATACTTTAATACTGGTCGATAGCTCTAGGAAAATGAGTTTTTCAGTGTTTCACCAAAACCTTTTCCCGAAAACGCCAACTCCTTTTGACGGGAAAAATAAATGTAAACAGTGTCACACTCCCTTCTCCGCTGTTTGAACAAGATTTCCCAGTGCCAAAATTGTGCTGTTCCGATATTCAGTCTATTGGAATGTGTATTCCTATTGTGTGAAGCACATTTCTAAATATTTCCCTAGTCTGGAGTCGTAAGTTCTGAGTGCTACACACCAAATTGTCCAGTGATTGAAGCTCATTCTTTGTGAATAGCCAACATTACTACACTGTGACCTTAAGCCTGTCCCTAACCCTCTAACCCAAACCCTAAACCTAGCCCACACCTGAGCCTGAAACCTACCTAGCCCAAAACCTTACCCTAACCCTAACCATGAACAGAGCCCCAATTCTCTAACCCTTATACCAGAACTAATATCGATGAGGTCAACACTCCCAGCTGGTCCCCTGGCCAAATCATTATCACCTGGGATCAATTAAGCCTGCCCACGTGGCCCCTCCCCCTTGGTGACGTCATCACATCCGGTTTAATGGCCTAACCAGGCTTCTTTCAAAATCGCCAACTCATTGTCCTGGGAATAATTAATGTAACCAGTATCCAACTCGGTTCTATGTTCTTTGAACACGATTTCCTTGTCAGGAAACAATGTGTTACAGATATTAAGGCCCTTTATTCACGTATTCCTAGTGTTTGAAGCACTTTCTTAGATATTAACCTAGGTTATCATTGTGAATTTCCCGAGTTGGAGTCTCTCTCTTCCAGTGTCTCAAGCTTTTTCATTGTGAATTCTAATTTGGTAAAACAATCTTTTTTACAAATATACCAGCACTTTCAACATTGTTACCACTTGACAGTCTATCCTATCTTTCACTGCGCTTTGAATACAAATTCTCAGTATTTCAAAATTCAGTAGAGATGTTTGGGTTCTAAAACGTATTCCAGGAGTTTTAGAGACACTCTGCCATTCCACTGGTCTGTTGTTTTGAGCAATGAGACTTTTCATTTTAACACGGGTGTCATACTGGCTTTTTAAAGGCACAGTAAAACATTACTTGGAACCCCAGCCTAACTAACATTTTTATTTCATAGTGTTCTCAATACTTTCATACTGTTCCATAGCTCTAGGAAAATGAGTTTTTCAGTGTTTCACCAAAACCTTTTCCCGAAAACGCCAACTCCTTTTGACGGGAAAAATAAATGTAAACAGTGTCACACTCCCTTCTCCGCTGTTTGAACAAGATTTCCCAGTGACAAAATTGTGCTATTCAGATATTCAGTCTATTGGAATGTGTATTCCTATTGTGTGAAGCACATTTCTAAATATTTCCCTAGTCTGGAGTCATAAGTTCTGAGTGCTACACACCAAATTGTCCAGTGATTGAAGCTCATTCTTTGTGAATAGCCAACATTACTACACTGTGACCTTAAGCCTGTCCCTAACCCTCTAACCCAAACCCTAAACCTAGCCCACACCTGAGCCTGAACCCTACCTAGCCCAAAACTTTATCCTAACCCAAACCATGAACAGAGCCCCAATTCTCTAACCCTAATACAAGAACTCATCTCGATGACGTCATCACTCCCAGCTGGTCCCCTGGCCAAATCATTATCACCTGGGATCAATTAAGCCTGCCCACGTGGCCCCTCCCTCTTGGTGACGTCATCACATCCGGTTTAATGGCCTAACCAGGCTTCTTTCAAAATCGCCAAGTCATTGTCCCAGAGTAATAAATGTAACCAGTATCCAACTCGGTTCTATGTTCTTTGAACAGGATGTCCTTGTCAGGAAACAATGTGTTAGAGATATTAAGTCCATTTATTCACGTATTCCTAGTGTTTGAAGCACTTTGTTAGATATTAGCCTGGGTTATCATTGTGAATTTCCCGAATTGGAGTCTCTCTCTTCAAGTGTCTCAAGCTTTTTCATTGTGAATTCTAATTTGGTAAAACAACCTTTTTTACAAAGATACCAGCACTTTCAACATTATTACCACTTGACAGTCTATCCTACCTTTCACAGCGCTTTGGATACAAATTCTCAGTATTTCAAAATTCAGTAGAGATGTTCGGGTTCTAAAACATATTCCAGGAGTTCTAGAGAAACTCTGCCATTCCCCTGGTCTGTTGTTTTGAGCAATGGGACTATTCATTTTAACACGGGTGTCATACCGGCTTTTTAAAGGCACAGTAAAACATTACTTGGAACCCTAGCCTAACTAACATTTTTATTTCATAGTGTTCTCAATACTTTCATACTGTTCAATAGCTGTAGGAAAATGAGTTTTTCAGTGTTTCACCAAAACCTTTTCCCGAAAACGCCAACTCCTTTTGACGGGAAAAATAAATGTAAACAGTGTCACACTCGCTTCTCAGCTGTTTGAACAAGATAACCCAGTGACAAAATTGTGCTGTTCAGATATTCAGTCTATTGGAATATGTATTCCTATTGTGTGAAGCACATTTCTAAATATTTCCCTAGTCTGGAGTCGTAAGTTGTCAGTGCTACACACCAAATTGTCCAGTGATTGAAGCTCATTCATTGTGAATAGCCAACATTACTACACTGTGACCATAACCCTGTCCCTAACCCTCTAACCCAAACCCTAAACCTAGCCCACACCTGAGCCTGAACCCTACCTAGCCCAAAACCTTATCCTAACCCTAACCATGAACAGAGCCCCAATTCTCTAACCCTTATACCAGAACTCATCTCGATGATGTCATCACTCCCAGCTGGTCCCCTGGCCAAATCATTATCACCTGGGATCAATTAAGCCTGCCCACGTGGCCCCTCCCCCTTGGTGACGTCATCACGTCCAGTTTAATGGCCTAACCAGGCTACTTTCAAAATCGCCAACTCATTGTCCCGGAATAATAAATGTAACCAGTATCCAACTCGGTTCTATGTTCTTTGAACACGATTTCCTTGTCAGGAAACAATGTGTTACAGATATTAAGGCCCTTTATTCACGTATTCCTAGTGTTTGAAGCACTTTCTTAGATATTAACCTAGGTTATCATTGTGAATTTCCCGAGTTGGAGTCTCTCTCTTCCAGTGTCTCAAGCTTTTTCATTGTGAATTCTAATTTGGTAAAACAAACTTTTTTACAAATATACCAGCACTTTCAACATTATTACCACTTGAAAGTCTATCCTACCTTTCACAGCGCTTTGGATACAAATTCTCAGTATTTCAAAATTCAGTAGAGATGTTCGGGTTCTGAAACGTATTCCAGGAGTTCTAGAGACACTCTGCCATTCCCCTGGTCTGTTGTTTTGAGCAATGAGACTTTTCATTTTAACATGGGTGTCATACCGGCCTTTTAAAGGCAGAGTAAAACATTACTTGGAACCCTAGCCTAACTAACATTTTTATTTCATAGTGTTCTCAATACTTTCATACTGTTCCATAGCTCTAGGAAAATGAGTTTTTCAGTGTTTCACCAAAACCTTTTCCCGAAAACGCCCACTCCTTTTGACCGGAAAAATAAATGTAAACAGTGTCACACTCGCTTCTCAGCTGTTTGAACAAGATTTCCCAGTGACAAAATTGTGCTGTTCAGATATTCAGTCTATTGGAATATGTATTCCTATTGTGTGAAGCACATTTCTAAATATTTCCCTAGTCTGGAGTCGTAAGTTAAGTGCTACACACCAAATTGTCCAGTGATTGAAGCTCATTCATTGTGAATAGCCAACATTACTACACTGTGACCATAACCCTGTCCCTAACCCTCTAACCCAAACCCTAAACCTAGCCCACACCTGAGCCTGAACCCTACCTAGCCCAAAACCTTATCCTAACCCTAACCATGAACAGAGCCCCAATTCTCTAACCCTAATACCAGAACTAATCTCGATGACTTCATCACTCCCAGCTGGTCCCCTGGCCAAATCATTATCACCTGGGATCAATTAAGCCTGCCCACGTGGCCCCTCCCCCTTGGTGACGTCATCACATCCGGTTTAATGGCCTAACCAGGCTTCTTTCAAAATCGCCAACTCATTGTCCCGGAATAATTAATGTAACCAGTATCCAACTCGGTTCTATGTTCTTTGAACACGATTTCCTTGTCAGGAAACAATGTGTTACAGATATTAAGGCCCTTTATTCACGTATTCCTAGTGTTTGAAGCACTTTCTCAGATATTAACCTAGGTTATCATTGTGAATTTCCCGAGTTGGAGTCTCTCTCTTCCAGTGTCTCAAGCTTTTTCATTGTGAATTCTAATTTGGTAAAACAACCTTTTTTACAAATATACCAGCACTTTCAACGTTATTACCACTTGTCAGTCTATCCTACCTTTCACAGTGCTTTGGATACAAATTCTCAGTATTTCAAAATTCAGTAGAGATGTTCGGGTTCTAAAACGTATTCCAGGAGTTCTAGAGACACTCTGCCATTCCCCTGGTCTGTTGTTTTGAGCAATGAGACTTTTCATTTTAACACGGGTGTCATACCGGCTTTGTAAAGGCACAGTAAAACATTACTTGGAACCCTAGCCTAACTAACATTTTTATTTCATAGTGTTCTCAATACTTTAATACTGGTCGATAGCTCTAGGAAAATGAGTTTTTCAGTGTTTCACCAAAACCTTTTCCCGAAAACGCCAATTCCTTTTGACGGGAAAAATAAATGTAAACAGTGTCACACTCCCTTCTCCGCTGTTTGAACAAGATTTCCCAGTGACAAAATTGTGCTGTTCCGATATTCAGTCTATTGGAATGTGTATTCCTATTGTGTGAAGCACATTTCTAAATATTTCCCTAGTCTGGAGTCGTAAGTTCTGAGTGCTACACACCAAATTGTCCAGTGATTGAAGCTCATTCATTGTGAATAGCCAACATTACTACACTGTGACCATAAGCCTGTCCCTAACCCTGTAACCCAAACCCTAAACCTAGCCCACACCTGAGCCTGAACCCTACCTAGCCCAAAACCTTATCCTAACCCTAACCATGAACAGAGCCCCAATTCTCTAACCCTTATACCAGAACTCATCTCGATGATGTCATCACTCCCAGCTGGTCCCCTGGCCAAATCATTATCACCTGGGATCAATTAAGCCTGCCCACGTGGCCCCTCCCCCTTGGTGACGTCATCACGTCCAGTTTAATGGCCTAACCAGGCTACTTTCAAAATCGCCAACTCATTGTCCCGGAATAATAAATGTAACCAGTATCGAACTCGGTTCTATGTTCTTTGAACACGATTTCCTTGTCAGGAAACAATGTGTTACAGATATCAAGGCCCTTTATTCACGTATTCCTAGTGTTTGAAGCACTTTCTTAGATATTAACCTAGGTTATCATTGTGAATTTCCCGAGTTGGAGTCTCTCTCTTCCAGTGTCTCAAGCTTTTTCATCGTGAATTCTAATTTGGTAAAACAACCTTTTTTACAAATATACCAGCACTTTCAACATTATTACCACTTGAAAGTCTATCCTACCTTTCACAGCGCTTTGGATACAAATTTTCAGTATTTCAAAATTCAGTAGAGATGTTCGGGTTCTAAAACGTATTCCAGGAGTTCTAGAGACACACTTCCATTCCCCTGGTCTGTTGTTTTGAGCAATACGACTTTTCATTTTAACACGGGTGTCATACTGGCTTTTCAAAGGCACAGTAAAACATTACTTGGAACCCTAGCCTAACTAACATTTTTATTTCATAGTGTTCTCAATACTTTCATACTGTTCGATACCTCTAGGAAAATGAGTTTTTCAGTGTTTCACCAAAACCTTTTCCCGAAAACGCCAACTCCTTTTGACGGGAAAAATAAATGTAAACAGTGTCACACTCGCTTCTCAGCTGTTTGGACAAGATTTCCCAGTGACAAAATTGTGCTGTTCAGATATTCAGTCTAGTGGAATATGTATTCCTATTGTGTGAAGCACATTTCTAAATATTTCCCTAGTCTGGAGTCGTAAGTTCTGAGTGCTACACACCAAATTGTCCAGTGATTGAAGCTCATTCATTGTGAATAGCCAACATTACTACACTGTGACCGTAACCCTGTCCCTAACCCTCTAACCCAAACCCTAAACCTAGCCCACACCTGAGCCTGAACACTACCTAGCCCAAAACCTTATCCTAACCCTAACCATGAACAGAGCCCCAATAATCTAACCCTAATACCAGAACTAATCTCGATGACGTCATCACTCCCAGCTGGTCCCCTGGCCAAATCATTATCACCTGGGATCAATTAAGCCTGCCCACGTGGCCCCTCCCCCTTGGTGACGTCATCACATCCGGTTTAATGGCCTAACCAGGCTTCTTTCAAAATCGCCACCTCATTGTCCCGGAATAATAAATGTAACCAGTATCCAACTCGGTTCTATGTTCTTTGAACACGATTTCCTTGTCAGGAAAGAATGTGTTACAGATATTAAGGCCCTTTATTCACGTATTCCTAGTGTTTGAAGCACTTTCTTAGATATTAACCTACGTTATCATTGTGAATTTCCCGAGTTGGAATCTCCCTCTTCCAGTGTCTCAAGCTTTTTCATCGTGAATTCTAATTTGGTAAAACAACCTTTTTTACAAATATACCAGCACTTTCAACATTATTACCACTTGAAAGTCTATCCTACTTTTCACAGAGCTTTGGATACAAATTCTCAGTATTTCAAAATTCAGTAGAGATGTTCGGGTTCTAAAACGTATTCCAGGAGTTCTAGAGACACTCTGCCATTCCCCTGGTCTGTTGTTTTGAGCAATACGACTTTTCATTTTAACACAGGTGTCATACCGGCTTTTCAAAGGCACGGTAAAACATTACTTGGAACCCTAGCCTAACTAACATTTTTATTTCATAGTGTTCTCAATACTTTCATACTGTTCGATACCTCTAGGAAAATGAGTTTTTCAGTGTTTCACCAAAACCTTTTCCCGAAAACGCCAACTCCTTTTGACGGGAAAAATAAATGTAAACAGTGTCACACTCGCTTCTCAGCTGTTTGAACAAGATTTCCCAGTGACAAAATTGTGCTGTTCAGATATTCAGTCTATTGGAATATGTATTCCTATTGTGTGAAGCACATTTCTAAATATTTCCCTAGTCTGGAGTCGTAAGTTCTGAGTGCTACACACCAAATAGTCCAGTGATTGAAGCTCATTCATTGTGAATAGCCAACATTACTACACTGTGACCATAACCCTGTCCCTAACCCTCTAACCCAAACCCTAAACCTAGCCCACAACTAAGCCTGAACACTACCTAGCCCAAAACCTTATCCTAACCCTAACCATGAACAGAGCCCCAATTCTCTAACCCTAATACCAGAACTAATCTCGATGACGTCATCACACCCAGTTGGTCCCCTGGCCAAATCATTATCACCTGGGATCAATTAAGCCTGCCCACGTGGCCACTCCCCCTTGGTGACGTCATCAGACCCGGTTTAATGGCCTAACAAGGCTTCTTTCAAAATCGACAACTCATTGTCCCGAAATAATAAATGTAACCAGTATCCGACTCGGTTCTATGTTCTTTGAACACGATTTCCTGTCAGGAAACAATGTGTTACAGATATTAAGGCCCTTTATTCACGTATTCCTAGTTTTTGAAGCACTTTCTTAGATATTAACCTAGGTTATCATTGTGAATTTCGCGAATTGGAGTCTCTCTCTTCCAGTGTCTCAAGCTTTTTCATCGTGAATTCTAATTTGGTAAAACAACCTTTTTTACAAATATACCAGCACTTTCGACATTATTACCACTTGACAGTCTATCCTACCTTTCACAGCGCTTTGGATACAAATTCTCAGTATTTCAAAATTCAGTAGAGATGTTCGGGTTCTAAAACGTATTCCAGGAGTTCTAGAGACACTCTGCCATTCCCCTGGTCTGTTGTTTTGAGCAGTGAGACTTTTCATTTTAACACGGGTGTCATACTGGCTTTCCAAAGGCACAGTAAAACATTACTTGGAACCCTAGCCTAACTAACATTTTTATTTCATAGTGTTCTCAATACTTTCATACTGTTCGATAGCTCTAGGAAAATGAGTTTTTCAGTGTTTCACCAAAACCTTTTCCGGAAAACGCCAACTCCTTTTGACGGGAAAAATAAATGTAAACAGTGTCACACTCGCTTCTCAGCTGTTTGAACAAGATTTCCCAGTGACAAAATTGTGCTGTTCAGATATTCATTCTATTGGAATATGTATTCCTATTGTGGGAAGCACATTTCTAAATATTTCCCTAGTCTGGAGTTGTAAGTTCTGAGTGCTACACACCAAATTGTCCAGTGATTGAAGCTCATTCATTGTGAATAGCCAACATTACTACACTGTGACCGCAACCCTGTCCCTAACCCTCTAACCCAAACCCTTAACCTAGCCCACACCTGAGCCTGAACCCTACCTAGCCCAAAACCTTATCCTAACCCTAACCATGAACACAGCCCCAATTCTCTAACCCTAATACCAGAACTAATCTCGATGACGTCATCACTCCCAGCTGGTCCCCTGGCCAAATCATTATCACCTGCGATCAATTAAGCCTGCCCCCGTGGCCCCTCCCCCTTGGTGACGTCATCACACCCATTTAATGGCCTAACCAGGCTTCTTTCAAAATCACCAACTCATTGTCCTGGAATAATAAATGTAACCAGTATCCAACTATGTTCTATGTTCTTTGAACACGATTTCCTTGTCAGGAAACAATGTGTTACAGATATTAAGGCCCTTTATTCACCTATTCCTAGTGTTTGAAGCACTTTCTTAGATATTAACCTAGGTTATCATTGTGAATTTCCCGAGTTGGAGTCTCTCTCTTCCAGTGTCTCAAGCTTTTTCATCGTGAATTCTAATTTGGTAAAACAACCTTTTTTACAAATATACCAGCACTTTCAACATTATTACCACTTGACAGTCTATCCTACCTTTCACAGCGCTTTGGGTACAATTTCTCAGTATTTCAAAATTCAGTAGAGATGTTCGGGTTCTAAAACGTATTCCAGGAGTTCTAGAGACACTCTGCCATTCCCCTGGTCTGTTGTTTTGAGCAATGAGACTTTTCATTTTAACACGGGTGTCATACCGGCTTTTCAAAGGCACAGTAAAACATTACTTGGAACCCTAGCCTAACTAACATTTTTATTTCATAGTGTTCTCAATACTTTCATACTGTTCGATAGCTCTAGGAAAATGAGTTTTTCAGTGTTTCACCAAAACCTTTTCCGGAAAACGCCAACTCCTTTTGACGGGAAAAATAAATGTAAACAGTGTCACACTCGCTTCTCAGCTGTTTGAACAAGATTTCCCAGTGACAAAATTGTGCTGTTCAGATATTCAGTCTATTGGAATATGTACTCCTATTGTGTGAAGCACATTTCTAACTATTTCCCTAGTCTGGAGTCGTAAGTTCTGAGTGCTACACACCAAATTGTCCAGTGATTGAAGCTCATTCATTGTGAATAGCCAACATTACAACACTGTGACCGTAACCCTGTCCCCAACCCTCTAATCCAAACCCTAAACCTAGCCCACGCCTGAGCCTGAACCCTACCTAGCCCAAAACCTTATCCTAACCCTAACCATGAACAGAGCCCCAATTCTCTAACCCTAATACCAGAACTAATCTCGATGACGTCATCACTCCCAGCTGGTCCCCTGGCCAAATCATTATCACCTGGGATCAATTAAGCCTGCCCACGTGGCCCCTCCCCCTTGGTGACGCCATCACATCCAGTTTAATGGCCTAACCAGGCTTCTTTCAAAATCGGCAACTCATTGTCCCGGAATAATACATGTAACCAGTATCCAACTCGGTTCTATGTTCTTTGAACACGATTTCCTTGTCAGGAAACAATGTGTTACAGATATTAAGGCCCTTTATTCACGTATTCCTAGTGTTTGAAGCACTTTCTTAGATATTAACCTAGGTTATCATTGTGAATTTCCCGAGTTGGAGTCTCTCTCTTCCAGTGTCTCAAGCTTTTTCATTGTGAATTCTAATTTGGTAAAACAACCTTTTTTACAAATATACCAGCACTTTCAACATTATTACCACTTGAAAGTCTATCCTACCTTTCACAGCGCTTTGGATACAAATTCTCAGTATTTCAAAATTCAGTAGAGATCTTCGGGTTCTAAAACGTATTCCAGGAGTTCTAGAGACACTCTGCCATTCCCCTGGTCTGTTGTTTTGAGCAATGAGACTTTTCATTTTAACAAGGGTGTCATACCGGCTTTTTAAAGGCACAGTAAAACATTACTTGGAACCCTAGCCTAACTAACATTTTTATTTCATAGTGTTCTCAATACTTTCATACTGTTCGATAGCTCTAGGAAAATGAGTTTTTCAGTGTTTCACCAAAACCTTTTCCCGAAAACGCCAACTCCTTTTGACGGGAAAAATAAATGTAAACAGTGTCACACTCGCTTCTCAGCTGTTTGAACAAGATTTCCCAGTGACAAAATTGTGCTGTTCAGATATTCAGTCTATTGGAATATGTACTCCTATTGTGTGAAGCACATTTCTAACTATTTCCCTAGTCTGGAGTCGTAAGTTCTGAGTGCTACACACCAAATTGTCCAGTGATTGAAGCTCATTCATTGTGAATAGCCAACATTACAACACTGTGACCGTAACCCTGTCCCCAACCCTCTAATCCAAACCCTAAACCTAGCCCACGCCTGAGCCTGAACCCTACCTAGCCCAAAACCTTATCCTAACCCTAACCATGAACAGAGCCCCAATTCTCTAACCCTAATACCAGAACTAATCTCGATGACGTCATCACTCTCAGCTGGTCCCCTGGCCAAATCATTATCACCTGGGATCAATTAAGCCTGCCCACGTGGCCCCTCCCCCTTGGTGACGCCATCACATCCGGTTGAATGGCCTAACCAGGCTTCTTTCAAAATCGCCAACTCATTGTCCCAGAATAATACATGTAACCAGTATCCAACTCGGTTCTATGTTCTTTGAACACGATTTCCTTGTCAGGAAACAATGTGTTACAGATATTAAGGCCCTTTATTCACGTATTCCTAGTGTTTGAAGCACTTTCTTAGATATTAACCTAGGTTATCATTGTGAATTTCCCGAGTTGGAGTCTCTGTCTTCCAGTGTCTCAAGCTTTTTCATTGTGAATTCGAATTTGGTAAAACAACCTTTTTTACAAATATACTAGCACTTTCAACATTATTACCACTTGACAGTCTATCCTACCTTTCACAGCGCTTTGGATACAAATTCTCAGTATTTTAAAATTCAGTAGAGATGTTCGGGTTCTAAAACGTATTCCAGGAGATCTAGAGACACTCTGCCATTCGCCTGGTATGTTTTTTTGAGCAATGAGACTCTTCATTTTAACACGGGTGTCATACCGGCTTTGTAAAGGCACAGTAAAACATTACTTGGAAGCCTAGCCTAACTAACATTTTTATTTCATAGTGTTGTCAATACTTTCATACTGTTCGATAGCTCTAAGAAAATAAGTTTTTCAGTGTTTCACCAAAACCTTTTCCCGAAAACGCCAACTCCTTTTGACGGGAAAAATAAATGTAAACAGTGTCACACTCGCTTCTCAGCTGTTTGAACAAGATTTCCCAGTGACAAAATTGTGCTGTTCAGATATTCAGTCTATTGGAATATATATTCCTATTGTGTGAAGCACATTTCCAAATATTTCCCTCGTCTGGAGTCGTAAGTTCTGAGTGCTACACACCAAATTGTCCAGTGATTGAAGCTCATTCATTGTGAATAGCCAACATTACTACACTGTGACCTTAAGCCTGTCCCTAACCCTCTAACCCAAACCCTAAACCTAGCCCACACCTGAGCCTGAACCCTACCTAGCCCAAAACCTTATCCTAACCCTAACCATGAACAGAGCCCCAATTCTCTAACCCTTATACCAGAACTAATCTCGATGAGGTCATCACTCCCAGCTGGTCCCCTGGCCAAATCATTATCACCTGGGATCAATTAAGCCTGCCCATGTGGCGCTCCCTTTTGGTGACGTCATCACATCCGGTTTAATGGCCTAACCAGGCTTCTTTCAAAATCGCCAACTCATTGTCCCGGAATAATTAATGTAACCAGTATCCAACTCGGTTCTATGTTCTTTGAACACGATTTCCTTGTCAGGAAACAATGTGTTACAGATATTAAGGCCCTTTATTCACGTATTCCTAGTGTTTGAAGCACTTTCTCAGATATTAACCTAGGTTATCATTGTGAATTTCCCGAGTTGGAGTCTCTCTCTTCCAGTGTCTCAAGCTTTTTCATTGTGAATTCTAATTTGGTAAAACAACCTTTTTTACAAATATACCAGCACTTTCAACGTTATTACCACTTGTCAGTCTATCCTACCTTTCACAGTGCTTTGGATACAAATTCTCAGTATTTCAAAATTCAGTAGAGATGTTCGGGTTCTAAAACGTATTCCAGGAGTTCTAGAGACACTCTGCCATTCCCCTGGTCTGTTGTTTTGAGCAATGAGACTTTTCATTTTAACACGGGTGTCATACCGGCTTTGTAAAGGCACAGTAAAACATTACTTGGAACCCTAGCCTAACTAACATTTTTATTTCATAGTGTTCTCAATACTTTAATACTGGTCGATAGCTCTAGGAAAATGAGTTTTTCAGTGTTTCACCAAAACCTTTTCCCGAAAACGCCAACTCCTTTTGACGGGAAAAATAAATGTAAACAGTGTCACACTCCCTTCTCCGCTGTTTGAACAAGATTTCCCAGTGACAAAATTGTGCTGTTCCGATATTCAGTCTATTGGAATGTGTATTCCTATTGTGTGAAGCACATTTCTAAATATTTCCCTAGTCTGGAGTCGTAAGTTCTGAGTGCTACACACCAAATTGTCCAGTGATTGAAGCTCATTCTTTGTGAATAGCCAACATTACTACACTGTGACCTTAAGCCTGTCCCTAACCCTCTAACCCAAACCCTAAACCTAGCCCACACCTGAGCCTGAAACCTACCTAGCCCAAAACCTTACCCTAACCCTAACCATGAACAGAGCCCCAATTCTCTAACCCTTATACCAGAACTAATATCGATGAGGTCAACACTCCCAGCTGGTCCCCTGGCCAAATCATTATCACCTGGGATCAATTAAGCCTGCCCACGTGGCCCCTCCCCCTTGGTGACGTCATCACATCCGGTTTAATGGCCTAACCAGGCTTCTTTCAAAATCGCCAACTCATTGTCCTGGGAATAATTAATGTAACCAGTATCCAACTCGGTTCTATGTTCTTTGAACACGATTTCCTTGTCAGGAAACAATGTGTTACAGATATTAAGGCCCTTTATTCACGTATTCCTAGTGTTTGAAGCACTTTCTTAGATATTAACCTAGGTTATCATTGTGAATTTCCCGAGTTGGAGTCTCTCTCTTCCAGTGTCTCAAGCTTTTTCATTGTGAATTCTAATTTGGTAAAACAATCTTTTTTACAAATATACCAGCACTTTCAACATTGTTACCACTTGACAGTCTATCCTATCTTTCACTGCGCTTTGAATACAAATTCTCAGTATTTCAAAATTCAGTAGAGATGTTTGGGTTCTAAAACGTATTCCAGGAGTTTTAGAGACACTCTGCCATTCCACTGGTCTGTTGTTTTGAGCAATGAGACTTTTCATTTTAACACGGGTGTCATACTGGCTTTTTAAAGGCACAGTAAAACATTACTTGGAACCCCAGCCTAACTAACATTTTTATTTCATAGTGTTCTCAATACTTTCATACTGTTCCATAGCTCTAGGAAAATGAGTTTTTCAGTGTTTCACCAAAACCTTTTCCCGAAAACGCCAACTCCTTTTGACGGGAAAAATAAATGTAAACAGTGTCACACTCCCTTCTCCGCTGTTTGAACAAGATTTCCCAGTGACAAAATTGTGCTATTCAGATATTCAGTCTATTGGAATGTGTATTCCTATTGTGTGAAGCACATTTCTAAATATTTCCCTAGTCTGGAGTCATAAGTTCTGAGTGCTACACACCAAATTGTCCAGTGATTGAAGCTCATTCTTTGTGAATAGCCAACATTACTACACTGTGACCTTAAGCCTGTCCCTAACCCTCTAACCCAAACCCTAAACCTAGCCCACACCTGAGCCTGAACCCTACCTAGCCCAAAACTTTATCCTAACCCAAACCATGAACAGAGCCCCAATTCTCTAACCCTAATACAAGAACTCATCTCGATGACGTCATCACTCCCAGCTGGTCCCCTGGCCAAATCATTATCACCTGGGATCAATTAAGCCTGCCCACGTGGCCCCTCCCTCTTGGTGACGTCATCACATCCGGTTTAATGGCCTAACCAGGCTTCTTTCAAAATCGCCAAGTCATTGTCCCAGAGTAATAAATGTAACCAGTATCCAACTCGGTTCTATGTTCTTTGAACAGGATGTCCTTGTCAGGAAACAATGTGTTAGAGATATTAAGTCCATTTATTCACGTATTCCTAGTGTTTGAAGCACTTTGTTAGATATTAGCCTGGGTTATCATTGTGAATTTCCCGAATTGGAGTCTCTCTCTTCAAGTGTCTCAAGCTTTTTCATTGTGAATTCTAATTTGGTAAAACAACCTTTTTTACAAAGATACCAGCACTTTCAACATTATTACCACTTGACAGTCTATCCTACCTTTCACAGCGCTTTGGATACAAATTCTCAGTATTTCAAAATTCAGTAGAGATGTTCGGGTTCTAAAACATATTCCAGGAGTTCTAGAGAAACTCTGCCATTCCCCTGGTCTGTTGTTTTGAGCAATGGGACTATTCATTTTAACACGGGTGTCATACCGGCTTTTTAAAGGCACAGTAAAACATTACTTGGAACCCTAGCCTAACTAACATTTTTATTTCATAGTGTTCTCAATACTTTCATACTGTTCAATAGCTGTAGGAAAATGAGTTTTTCAGTGTTTCACCAAAACCTTTTCCCGAAAACGCCAACTCCTTTTGACGGGAAAAATAAATGTAAACAGTGTCACACTCGCTTCTCAGCTGTTTGAACAAGATAACCCAGTGACAAAATTGTGCTGTTCAGATATTCAGTCTATTGGAATATGTATTCCTATTGTGTGAAGCACATTTCTAAATATTTCCCTAGTCTGGAGTCGTAAGTTGTCAGTGCTACACACCAAATTGTCCAGTGATTGAAGCTCATTCATTGTGAATAGCCAACATTACTACACTGTGACCATAACCCTGTCCCTAACCCTCTAACCCAAACCCTAAACCTAGCCCACACCTGAGCCTGAACCCTACCTAGCCCAAAACCTTATCCTAACCCTAACCATGAACAGAGCCCCAATTCTCTAACCCTTATACCAGAACTCATCTCGATGATGTCATCACTCCCAGCTGGTCCCCTGGCCAAATCATTATCACCTGGGATCAATTAAGCCTGCCCACGTGGCCCCTCCCCCTTGGTGACGTCATCAATCCGGTTTAATGGCCTAACCAGGCTTCTTTCAAAATCGCCAACTCATTGTCCCGGGAATAATTAATGTAACCAGTATCCAACTCGGTTCTATGTTCTTTGAACACGATTTCCTTGTCAGGAAACAATGTGTTACAGATATTAAGGCCCTTTATTCACGTATTCCTAGTGTTTGATGCACTTTCTTAGATATTAACCTAGGTTATCATTGTGAATTTCCCGAGTTGGAGTCTCTCTCTTCCAGTGTCTCAAGCTTTTTCATTGTGAATTCTAATTTTGTAAAACAACCTTTTTTACAAATATACCAGCACTTTCAACATTATTACCACTTGACAGTCTATCCTACCTTTCACAGCGCTTTGGATACAAATTCTCAGTATTTCAAAATTCAGTAGAGATGTTCATGTTCTAAAACGTATTCCAGGAGTTCTAGAGACACTCTGCCATTCCCCTGGTCTGTTGTTTTGAGCAATGAGACTTTTCATTTTAACACAGGTGTCATACCGGCTTGTGAAAGGAACAGTAAAACATTACTTGGAACCCTAGCCTAACTAACATTTTTATTTCATAGTGTTCTCAATACTTTCATACTGTTCGATAGCTCTAGGAAAATGAGTTTTTCAGTGTTTCACCAAAACCTTTTCCCGAAAACGCCAACTCCTTTTGACGGGAAAAATAAATGTAAATAGTGTCACACTCGCTTCTCAGCTGTTTGAACAAGATTTCCCAGTGACAAAATTGTGCTGTTCAGATATTCAGTCTATTGGAATATGTATTCCTATTGTGTGAAGCACATTTCTAAATATTTCTCTAGTCTGGAGTCGTAAGTTCTGAGTGCTACACACCAAATTGTCCAGTGATTGAAGCTCATTCATTGTGAATAGCCAACATTACTACACTGTGACCGTAACCCTGTCCCTAACCCTCTAACCCAAACCCTAAACCTAGCCCACACCTGAGCCTGAACCCTACCTAGCCCAAAACCTTATCCTAACCCTAACCATGAACAGAGCCCCAATTCTCTAACCCTAATACCAGAACTAATCTCGATGACGTCATCACTCCCAGCTGGTCCCCTGGCCAAATCATTATTACCTGGGATCAATTAAGCCTGCCCACGTGGCCCCTCCCCCTTGGTGACGTCATCACATCCGGTTTAATGGCCTAACCAGGCTTCTTTCAAAATCGCCAACTCATTGTCCAGGAATAATAAATGTAACCAGTATCCAACTCGGTTCTATGTTCTTTGAACACGATTTCCTTGTCAGGAAACAATGTGTTACAGATATTAAGGCCCTTTATTCACGTATTCCTAGTGTTTGAAGCACTTTCTTAGATATTAACCTAGGTTATCATTGTGAATTTCCCGAGTTGGAGTCTCTCTCTTCCAGTGTCTCAAGCTTTTTCATTGTGAATTCTAATTTGGTAAAACAATCTTTTTTACAAATATACCAGCACTTTCAACATTGTTACCACTTGACAGTCTATCCTACCTTTCACAGCGCTTTGAATACAAATTCTCAGTATTTCAAAATTCAGTAGAGATGTTTGGGTTCTAAAACATATTCCAGGAGTTTTAGAGACACTCTGCCATTCCCCTGGTCTGTTGTTTTGAGCAATGAGACTTTTCATTTTAACATGGGTGTCATACCGGCTTTTTAAAGGCACAGTAAAACATTACTTGGAACCCCAGCCTAACTAACATTTTTATTTCATAGTGTTCTCAATACTTTCATACTGTTCCATAGCTCTAGGAAAATGAGTTTTTCAGTGTATCACCAAAATCTTTTCCCGAAAACGCCAACTCCTTTTGACGGGAAAAATAAATGTAAACAGTGTCACACTCGCTTCTCATCTGTTTAAACAAGATTTCCCAGTGACAAAATTGTGCTGTTCAGATATTCAGTCTATTGGAATAGGTATTCCTATTGTGTGAAGCACATTTCTAAATATTTCCCTAGTCTGGAGTCGTAAGTTCTGAGTGCTACACTCCAAATTGTCCAGTGATTGAAGCTCATTCATTGTGAATAGCCAACATTACTACACTGTGACCTTAAGCCTGTCCCTAACCCTCTAACCCAAACCCTAAACCTAGCCCACACCTGAGCCTGAACCCTACCTAGCCCAAAACCTTATCCTAACCCTAACCATGAACAGAGCCCCAATTCTCTAACCCTTATACCAGAACTAATCTCGATGAGGTCATCACTCCCAGCTGGTCCCCTGGCCAAATCATTATCACCTGGGATCAATTAAGCCTGCCCACGTAGCCCCTCCCCCTTGGTGACGTCATCACATCCGGTTTAATGGCCTAACCAGGCTTCTTTCAAAATCTCGAACTCATTGTCTCGGGAATAATTAATGTAACCAGTATCCAACTCGGTTCTATGTTCTTTGAACACGATTTCCTTGTCAGGAAACAATGTGTTACAGATATTAAGGCCCTTTATTCACGTATTCCTAGTGTTTGAAGCACTTTCTCAGATATTAACCTAGGTTATCATTGTGAATTTCCCGAGTTGGAGTCTCTCTCTTCCAGTGTCTCAAGCTTTTTCATTGTGAATTCTAATTTGGTAAAACAACATTTTTTACAAATATACCAGCACTTTCAACATTATTACCACTTGACAGTCTATCCTTCCTTTCACAGCGCTTTGGATACAAATTCTCAGTATTTCAAAATTCAGTAGAGATGTTCGAGTTGTAAAACGTATTCCAGGAGTTTTAGAGACACTCTGCCATTCCCCTGGTCTGTTGTTTTGAGCAATGAGACTTTTCATTTTAACACGGGTGTCATACCGGCTTGTGAAAGGAACAGTAAAACATTACTTGGAACCCTAACCTAACTAACATTTTTAATTCATAGTGTTCTCAATACTTTCATACTGTTCGATAGCTCTAGGAAAATGAGTTTTTCAGTGTTTCACCAAAACCTTTTCCCGAAAACGCCAACTCCTTTTGACGGGAAAAATAAATGTAAACAGTGTCACACTCGCTTCTCAGCTGTTTGAACAAGATTTCCCAGTGACAAAATTGTGCTGTTCAGATATTCAGTCTATTGGCATATGTATTCCTATTGTGTGAAGCACATTTCTAAATATTTCTCTAGTCTGGAGTCGTAAGTTCTGAGTGCTACACACCAAATTGTCCAGTGATTGAAGCTCATTCATTGTGAATAGCCAACATTACTACACTGTGACCGTAACCCTGTCCCTAACCCTCTAACCCAAACCCTAAACCTAGCCCACACCTGAGCCTGAACCCTACCTAGCCCAAAACCTTATCCTAACCCTATCCATGAACAGAGCCCCAATTCTCTAACCCTAATACCAGAACTAATCTCGATGACGTCATCACTCCCAGCTGGTCCCCTGGCCAAATCATTATTACCTGGGATCAATTAAGCCTGCCCACGTGGCCCCTCCCCCTTGGTGACGTCATCACATCCGGTTTAATGGCCTAACCAGGCTTCTTTCAAAATCGCCAACTCATTGTCCCGGAATAATAAATGTAACCAGTATCCAACTCGGTTCTATGTTCTTTGAACACGATTTCCTTGTCAGGAAACAATGTGTTACAGATATCAAGGCCCTTTATTCACGTACTAGAGGCCTGGTGCACGAAATTCGTGCACGGAGGGGAGGGGGTCCCTCAGCCCAGCCTGCACCCTCTCCAATCTGGGACCCCTCGAGGGATGTCCGACTCTCACAATCCAGGACTGCTGGCTCCCAACTGCTCGCCTGCCTGCCTTCCTGATTGCCCCTAAATCGCTTCTGTCTGCCAGCCTGATCACCCCCTAAGCACTCCCATGCCAGCCTGATTGATGTCTAACTGCTCCCCTGCCAGCCTGTTTGCCCCCAACTTCCCTCCTCTGCCAGCCTGGTCACCCCTAACTGCCATCCACTGCAGGGTTGATCACCTCCAACTGCCCTCCCTTGCAGGCCTGGTGCCTCCCAACTGCCCTCCCCTGCTGGCCATCTTGTGGTGGCCATCTTGTGTCCACTTGGGGGCAGGATCTTTGACCACATAGGGGCAGCTATCTTGATCTTGTGTGTTGGAGTGATGGTCAATCTGCATATTACTCTTTTAATAGATAGGATAGAGGCCTGGTGCATGGGTGGGGACCAGCTGGTTTGCCCTCAAGGGTGTCCTGGATCAGGGTGGGGTTCCCTTGGGGTGTGGAGAGGCCTGGGCGAGGGGCCTATGGTGGTTTGCAGGCCAGCCACGCCCCTGGTGACCCAAGCAGAGGCCCTGGTATCTGGAATTTATTTACCTTCTACAATTGAAACTTTGTAGCCTGGAGCAGAGCCAAGCCTCCTGCTAATCTGTGGCTGCCGCCATTTCTATAATTGAAACTTTGTATCCTTTAGTGGAGGTCTGGGCCCCTCCAGAGTGTGTGGAAAGCTTGGCTTCTTCTGTTGCTGGGGAAACCCAATGGTAGCCATCTAGGCTGGGGTTAATTTGCATACTTGCCCTGACTGGCTGGTGGGCGTGACTTGGCTGGTGGGTGTGGCTTGTGTAGCGGAGTGATTGTTAATTTGCATATTACCTTTTATCAGAGAGGATGGGCGTGGCTTGGATGGTGGGTGTGGCTTGTGTGGCGGAGTGATGGTTAATTTGCATATTACCTTTTTATTAGAGAGGATTCCTAGTGTCTGAAGCACTTTCTTAGATATTCACCTAGGTTATCATTGTGAATTTCCCGAGTTGGAGTCTCTCTCTTCCAGTGTCTCATGCTTTTTCATTGTGAATTCTAATTTGGTAAAACAATCTTTTTTACAAATATACCAGCACTTTCAACATTATTACCACTTGAAAGTCTATCCTACCTTTCACAGCGCTTTGGATACAAATTCTCAGTATTTCAAAATTCATAGAGATGTTCGGGTTCTGAAACGTATTCCAGGTGTTCTAGAGTCACTCTGCCATTCCCCTGGTCTGTTGTTTTGAGCAATGAGACTTTTCATTTTACAACTGGTGTCATACCGGCTTTTTAAAGGCACAGTAAAACATTACTTGGAACCCTAGCCTAACTAACATTTTTATTTCATAGTGTTCTCAATACTTTCATACTGTTCGATAGCTCTAGGAAAATGAGTTTTTCAGTATTTCACCAAAACCTTTTCCCGAAAACGCCAACTCCTTTTGACGGGAAAAATAAATGTAAAGAGTGTCACACTCGCTTCTCAGCTGTTTGAACAAGATTTCCCAGGGACAAAATTGTGCTGTTCAGATATTCAGTCTATTGGAATAGGTATTCCTATTGTGTGAAGCACATTTCTAAATATTTCCCTAGTCTGGAGTCGTAAGTTCTGAGTGCTACACACCAAATTGTCCAGTGATTGAAGCTCATTCATTGTGAATAGCCAACATTACTACACTGTGACCGTAACCCTGTCCCTAACCCTCTAACCCAAACCCTAAACCTAGCCCACACCTGAGCCTGAACCCTACCTAGCCCAAAACCTTATCCTAACCCTATCCATGAACAGAGCCCCAATTCTCTAACCCTAATACCAGAACTAATCTCGATGACGTCATCACTCCCAGCTGGTCCCCTGGCCAAATCATTATTACCTGGGATCAATTAAGCCTGCCCACGTGGCCCCTCCCCCTTGGTGACGTCATCACATCCGGTTTAATGGCCTAACCAGGCTTCTTTCAAAATCGCCAACTCATTGTCCCGGAATAATAAATGTAACCAGTATCCAACTCGGTTCTATGTTCTTTGAACACGATTTCCTTGTCAGGAAACAATGTGTTACAGATATCAAGGCCCTTTATTCACGTACTAGAGGCCTGGTGCACGAAATTCGTGCACGGAGGGGAGGGGGTCCCTCAGCCCAGCCTGCACCCTCTCCAATCTGGGACCCCTCGAGGGATGTCCGACTCTCACAATCCAGGACTGCTGGCTCCCAACTGCTCGCCTGCCTGCCTTCCTGATTGCCCCTAAATCGCTTCTGTCTGCCAGCCTGATCACCCCCTAAGCACTCCCATGCCAGCCTGATTGATGTCTAACTGCTCCCCTGCCAGCCTGTTTGCCCCCAACTTCCCTCCTCTGCCAGCCTGGTCACCCCTAACTGCCATCCACTGCAGGGTTGATCACCTCCAACTGCCCTCCCTTGCAGGCCTGGTGCCTCCCAACTGCCCTCCCCTGCTGGCCATCTTGTGGTGGCCATCTTGTGTCCACATGGGGGCAGGATCTTTGACCACATAGGGGCAGCTATCTTGATCTTGTGTGTTGGAGTGATGGTCAATCTGCATATTACTCTTTTATTAGATAGGATAGAGGCCTGGTGCATGGGTGGGGACCAGCTGGTTTGCCCTCAAGGGTGTCCTGGATCAGGGTGGGGTTCCCTTAGGGTGTGGAGAGGCCTGGGCGAGGGGCCTATGGTGCTTTGCAGGCCAGCCACGCCCCTGGTGACCCAAGCAGAGGCCCTGGTATCTGGAATTTATTTACCTTCTACAATTGAAACTTTGTAGCCTGGAGCAGAGCCAAGCCTCCTGCTAATCTGTGGCTGCCGCCATTTCTATAATTGAAACTTTGTATCCTTGAGTGGAGGTCTGGGCCCCTCCAGAGTGTGTGGAAAGCTTGGCTTCTTCTGTTGCTGGGGAAACCCAATGGTAGCCATCTAGGCTGGGGTTAATTTGCATACTTGCCCTGATTGGCTGGTGGGCGTGACTTGGCTGGTGGGTGTGGCTTGTGTAGCGGAGTGATTGTTAATTTGCATATTACCTTTTATCAGAGAGGATGGGCGTAGCTTGGATGGTGGGTGTGGCTTGTGTGGCAGAGTGATGGTTAATTTGCATATTACCTTTTTATTAGAGAGGATTCCTAGTGTCTGAAGCACTTTCTTAGATATTAACCTAGGTTATCATTGTGAATTTCCCGAGTTGGAGTCTCTTTTCCAGTGTCTCAAGCTTTTTCATTGTGAATTCTAATTTGGTAAAACAACCTTTTTTACAAATATACCAGCACTTTCAACATTAATACCACTTGACAGTCTATCCTACCTTTCACAGCGCTTTGGATACAAATTCTCAGTATTTCAAAATTCAGTAGAGATGTTCCGGTTCTAAAACGTATTCCAGGAGTTCTAGAGACACTCTGCCATTGCCCTGGTCTGTTGTTTTGAGCAATGAGACTTTTCATTTTAACACGGGTGTCATACCGGCTTTTTAAAGGCACAGTAAAACATTACTTGGAACCCCAGCCTAACTAACATTTTTATTTCATAGTGTTCTCAATACTTTCATACTGTTCGATAGCTCTAGGAAAATGAGTTTTTCAGTGTTTCACCAAAACCTTTTCCCGAAAACGCCAACTCCTTTTGACGGGAAAAATAAATGTAAACAGTGTCACACTCGCTTCTCAGCTGTTTGAACAATTTTCCCAGTGACAAAATTGTGCTGTTCAGATATTCAGTCTATTGGAATAGGTATTCCTATTGTGTGAAGCACATTTTTAAATATTTCCCTAGTCTGGAGTCGTAAGTTCTGAGTGCTACACACCAAATTGTCCAGTGATTGAAGCTCATTCATTGTGAATAGCCAACATTACTACACTGTGACCTTAAGCCTGTCCCTAACCCTCTAACCCAAACCCTAAACCTAGCCCACACCTGAGCCTGAACCCTACCTAGCCCAAAACCTTATCCTAACCCTAACCATGAACAGAGCCCCAATTCTCTAACCCTTATACAAGAACTAATCTCGATGAGGTCATCACTCCCAGCTGGTCCCCTGGCCAAATCATTATCACCTGGGATCAATTAAGCCTGCCCATGTGGCGCTCCCTTTCGGTGACGTCATCACATCCGGTTTAATGGCCTAACCAGGCTTCTTTCAAAATCTCCAACTCATTGTCCCGGAATAATTAATGTAACCAGTATCCAACTCGGTTCTATGTTCTTTGAACACGATTTCCTTGTCAGGAAACAATGTGTTACAGATATTAAGGCCCTTTATTCACGTATTCCTAGTGTTTGAAGCACTTTCTTAGATATTAACCTAGGTTATCATTGTGAATTTCCCGAGTTGGAGTCTCTCTCTTCCAGTGTCTCAAGCTTTTTCATTGTGAATTCTAATTTGGTAAAACAATCTTTTTTACAAATATACCAGCACTTTCAACATTGTTACCACTTGACAGTCTATCCTACCTTTCACAGCGCTTTGAATACAAATTCTCAGTATTTCAAAATTCAGTAGAGATGTTTGGGTTCTAAAACGTATTCCAGGAGTTTTAGAGACACTCTGCCATTCCCCTGGTCTGTTGTTTTGAGCAATGAGACTTTTCATTTTAACACGGATGTCATACCAGCTTTTTAAAGGCACAGTAAAACATTACTTGGAACCCCAGCCTAACTAACATTTTTATTTCATAGTGTTCTCAATTCTTTCATTCTGTTCCATAGCTCTAGGAAAATGAGTTTTTCAGTGTTTCACCAAAACCTTTTCCCGAAAACGCCAACTCCTTTGTACGGGAAAAATAAATGTAAACATTGTCACACTGGGTTCTCAGCTGTTTGAAGAAGATTTCCCAGTGACAAAATTGTGCTGTTCAGATATTCAGTCTATTGGAATAGGTATTCCTATTGTGTGAAGCACATTTCTAAATATTTCCCTAGTCTGGAGTCGTAAGTTCTCAGTGCTACACTCCAAATTGTCCAGTGATTGAAGCTCATTCATTGTGAATAGCCAACATTACTACACTGTGACCTTAAGCCTGTCCCTAACCCTCTAACCCAAACCCTAAACCTAGCCCACACCTGAGCCTGAACCCTACCTAGCCCAAAACCTTACCCTAACCCTAACCATGAACAGAGCCCCAATTCTCTAACCCTTATACCAGAACTAATATCGATGAGGTCATCACTCCCAGCTGGTCCCCTGGCCAAATCATTATCACCTGGGATCAATTAAGCCTGCCCACGTGGCCCCTCCCCCTTGGTGACGTCATCACATCCGGTTTAATAGCCTAAGCAGGCTTCTTTCAAAATCGCCAACTCATTGTCCTGGAAATAATTAATGTAACCAGTATCCAACTCTGTTCTATGTTCTTTGAACACGATTTCCTTGTCAGGAAACAATGTGTTACAGATATTAAGGCCCTTTATTCACGTATTCCTAGTGTTTGAAGCACTTTCTTAGATATTAACCTAGGTTATCATTGTGAATTTCCCGAGTTGGAGTCTCTCTCTTCCAGTGTCTCAAGCTTTTTCATTGTGAATTCTAATTTGGTAAAACAATCTTTTTTACAAATATACCAGCACTTTCAACATTGTTACCACTTGACAGGCTATCCTATCTTTCACAGCGCTTTGAATACAAATTCTCAGTATTTCAAAATTCAGTAGAGATGTTTGGGTTCTAAAACGTATTCCAGGAGTTTTAGAGACACTCTGCCATTCCCCTGGTCTGTTGTTTTGAGCAATGAGACTTTTCATTTTAACACGGGTGTCATACTGGCTTTTTAAAGGCACAGTAAAACATTACTTGGAACCCCAGCCTAACTAACATTTTTATTTCATAGTGTTCTCAATACTTTCATACTGTTCCATAGCTCTAGGAAAATGAGTTTTTCAGTGTTTCACCAAAACCTTTTCCCGAAAACGCCAACTCCTTTTCACGGGAAAAATAAATGTAAACAGTGTCACACTCGCTTCTCAGCTGTTTGAACAAGATTTCCCAGTGACAAAATTGTGCTGTTCAGATATTCAGTCTATTGGAATATGTATTCCTATTGTGTGAAGCACATTTCTAAATATTTCCCTAGTCTGGAGTCGTAAGTTCTGAGTGCTACACACCAAATTGTCCAGTGATTGAAGCTCATTCTTTGTGAATAGCCAACATTACTACACTGTGACCTTAAGCCTGTCCCTAACCCTCTAACCCAAACCCTAAACCTAGCCCACACCTGAGCCTGAACCCTACCTAGCCCAAAACTTTATCCTAACCCAAACCATGAACAGAGCCCCAATTCTCTAACCCTAATACAAGAACTCATCTCGATGACGTCATCACTCCCAGCTGGTCCCCTGGCCAAATCATTATCACCTGGGATCAATTAAGCCTGCCCAGGTGGCCCCCCCCCTTGGTGACGTCATCACATCCGGTTTAATGGCCTAACCAGGCTTCTTTCAAAATCGCCAACAGATTGTCCCGGAATAATTAATGTAACCAGTATCCAACTCGGTTCTATGTTCTTTGAACACGATTTCCTTGTCAGGAAACAATGTGTTACAGATATGAAGGCCCTTTATTCACGTATTCCTAGTGTTTGAAGCACTTTCTCAGATATTAACCTAGGTTATCATTGTGAATTTCCCGAGTTGGAGTCTCTCTCTTCCAGTGTCTCAAGCTTTTTCATTGTGAATTCTAATTTGGTAAAACAACCTTTTTTACAAATATACCAGCACTTTCAACGTTATTACCACTTGTCAGTCTATCCTACCTTTCACAGTGCTTTGGATACAAATTCTCAGTATTTCAAAATTCAGTAGAGATGTTCGGGTTCTAAAACGTATTCCAGGCGTTCTAGAGACACTCTGCCATTCCCCTGGTCTGTTGTTTTGAGCAATGAGACTTTTCATTTTAACACGGGTGTCATACCGGCTTTGTAAAGGCACAGTAAAACATTACTTGGAACCCTAGCCTAACTAACATTTTTATTTCATAGTGTTCTCAGTACTTTAATACTGGTCGATAGCTCTAGGAAAATGAGTTTTTCAGTGTTTCACCAAAACCTTTTCCCGAAAACGCCAACTCCTTTTGACGGGAAAAATAAATGTATACAGTGTCACACTCCCTTCTCCGCTGTTTGAACAAGATTTCCCAGGGACAAAATTGTGCTGTTCAGATATTCAGTCTATTGGAATGTGTATTCCTATTGTGTGAAGCACATTTCTAAATATTTCCCTAGTCTGGAGTCGTAAGTTCTGAGTGCTACACACCAAATTGTCCAGTGATTGAAGCTCATTCTTTGTGAATAGCCAACATTACTACACTGTGACCTTAAGCCTGTCCCTAACCCTCTAACCCAAACCCTAAACCTAGCCCACACCTGAGCCTGAACCCTACCTAGCCCAAAACCTTACCCTAACCCTAACCATGAACAGAGCCCCAATTCTCTAACCCTTATACCAGAACTAATATCGATGAGGTCATCACTCCCAGCTGGTCCCCTGGCCAAATCATTATCACCTGGGATCAATTAAGCCTGCCCACGTGGCCCCTCCCCCTTGGTGACGTCATCACATCCGGTTTAATGGCCTAACCAGGCTTCTTTCAAAATCGCCAACTCATTGTACTGGGAATAATTAATGTAACCAGTATCCAACTCGGTTCTATGTTCTTTGAACACGATTTCCTTGTCAGGAAACAATGTGTTACAGATATTAAGGCCCTTTATTCACGTATTCCTAGTGTTTGAAGCACTTTCTTAGATATTAACCTAGGTTATCATTGTGAATTTCCCGAGTTGGAGTCTCTCTCTTCCAGTGTCTCAAGCTTTTTCATTGTGAATTCTAATTTGGTAAAACAATCTTTTTTACAAATATACCAGCACTTTCAACATTGTTACCACTTGACAGTCTATCCTATCTTTCACAGCGCTTTGAATACAAATTCTCAGTATTTCAAAATTCAGTAGAGATGTTTGGGTTCTAAAACGTATTCCAGGAGTTTTAGAGACACTCTGCCATTCCCCTGGTCTGTTGTTTTGAGCAATGAGACTTTTCATTTTAACACGGGTGTCATACTGGCTTTTTAAAGGCACAGTAAAACATTACTTGGAACCCCAGCCTAACTAACATTTTTATTTCATAGTGTTCTCAATACTTTCATACTGTTCCATAGCTCTAGGAAAATGAGTTTTTCAGTGTTTCACCAAAACCTTTTCCCGAAAACGCCAACTCCTTTTGACGGGAAAAATAAATGTAAACAGTGTCACACTCGCTTCTCAGCTGTTTGAACAAGATTTCCCAGTGACAAAATTGTGCTGTTCAGATATTCAGTCTATTGGAATATGTATTCCTATTGTGTGAAGCACATTTCTAAATATTTCCCTAGTCTGGAGTCGTAAGTTCTGAGTGCTACACACCAAATTGTCCAGTGATTGAAGCTCATTCTTTGTGAATAGCCAACATTACTACACTGTGACCTTAACCCTGTCCCTAACCCTCTAACCCTAACCCTAAACCTAGCCCTAACCTGAGCCTAAACCCTACCTAGCCCGAACCCTTATCCTATCCCTAACACTAGCCAGAACCCCAATTCTCTAACCCTAACACCAGAACTAACCTCGATGACGTCATCACTCCATCTGGGCCCCTGGGTAATCATTATCTCCTGGGATCAATTAAACCTGCCCTCATGGTCCCTCCCCCTTGGTGACATCATCAGTTCCTGTTTAATGGCCTAACCAGGCCTCTTTCAAAAACGCCAACTCATTGTCTCTTAATTATAAATGTAAACAGCATTCAACTCGGTTCTATGTTCTTTGAACACGATTTGCTTGTCAGGAAACAATGTGTGACAGATAGTAAGGCCCTTTATTCACGTATTTCTAGTGTTTGAAACACTTTCTTAGAGATTAACCTAGGTTTTCATTGTGAATTGCCCGAGTTGGAGTCTCTCTCTTCCAGTGTCTCAAGCTCCTTCATTGTGAATTCCAATTTGCTGAAACAGCGTTTTTTACAAATATACCATACTATAACCATTATTACCACTTGAAAATCTATCCTACCTTTCACAGCGCTTTGGATACAAATTCTCAGTATTTCAAAATTCAGTAGAGATGTTCGGGTTCTGAAACGTATTCCAGGAGTTCTAGAGACACTCTGCCATTCCCCTGGTCTGTTGTTTTGAGCAATGAGACTTTTCATTTTAACACGGGTGTCATACCAGCCTTTTAAAGGCAGAGTAAAACATTACTTGGAACCCTAGCCTAACTAACATTTTTATTTCATAGTGTTCTCAATACTTTCATACTGTTCCATAGCTCTAGGAAAATGAGTTTTTCAGTGTTTCACCAAAACCTTTTCCCGAAAACGCCCACTCCTTTTGACCGGAAAAATAAATGTAAACAGTGTCACACTTGGTTCTCAGCGGTTTGAACAAGATTTCCCAGTGACAAAATTGTGCTGTTCAGATATTCAGTCTATTGGAATATGTATTCCTAGTGTGTGAAGCACATTTCTAAATATTTCCCTAGTCTGGAGTCGTAAGTTCTGAGTGCTACACACCAAATTGTCCAGTGATTGAAGCTCATTCATTGTGAATAGCCAACATTACTACACTGTGACCGTAACCCTGTCCCTAACCCTCTAACCCAAACCCTAAACCTAGCCCACACCTGAGCCTGAACCCTACCTAGCCCAAAACCTTATCCTAACCCTAACCATGAACAGAGCCCCAATTCTCTAACCCTAATACCAGAACTAATCTCGATGACTTCATCACTCCCAGCTGGTCCCCTGGCCAAATCATTATCACCTGGGATCAATTAAGCCTGCCCACGTGGCCCCTCCCCCTTGGTGACGTCATCACATCCGGTTTAATGGCCTAACCAGGCTTCTTTCAAAATTGCCAACTCATTGTCCCGGAATAATAAATGTAACCAGTATCCAACTCGGTTCTATGTTCTTTGAACACGATTTCCTTGTCAGGAAACAATGTGTGACAGACAGTAAGGCCCTTTATTCACGTATTTGTAGTGTTTGAAACACTTTCTTAGATATTAACCTAGGTTATCATTGTGAATTGCCCGAGTTGGAGTCTCTCTCTTCCAGTGTCTCAAGCTCCTTCATTGTGAATTCCAATTTGCTGAAACAGCGTTTTTTACAAATATACCAGTACTTTAACCATATTTACCATTTGAAAGTCTACCCTACGTTTCACAGCCCTTTGGATAGAAATTCTCAGTATTTCAAAATTCAGAATAGATGTTCGTGTTCTAAAACGTATTCCCAGAGTTCTAGAGACACTCTGAAACATCCCCCTGTTCTGTTGTTTTGAGCTCTGAGAGTTTTCATTTTAACACGGGTGTCATACCGGCTTTTTAAAGGTACTTTAAAACACTACTTGGAACCCTAGCCTAGCTAACATTTTGATTTCATAGTGTTCTCAATACTTTCATACTATTCTATAGCTCTAGGAAAATGAATTTTTCAGTGTTTCACCAACTCCTTTTCACGAAAATGCCAACTCCTTTTGAGGAGAAAAATAAATGTAAACAGTGTCACACTCGGTTCTCAGCGGTTTGAACAAGATTTCCCAATGACAAAATTGTGCTGTTCAGATTTTCAGTCTATTGGAATATGTATTCCTAGTGTGTGAAGCACATTTTTAAATATTTCCCTAGTCTGGAGTTGTAAATTCTCAGTGCTACACTCCAATTTGTCCAGTGGTTGAAGCTCATTCATCGTGAATACCCAACCTTACTGCACCGTGACCTTAACCCTGTCCCTAACCCTCTAACCCTAACCCTAAACCTAGCCCTAACCTGAGCCTAAACCCTACCTAGCCCGAACCCTTATCCTATCCCTAACACTAGCCAGAACCCCAATTCTCTAACCCTAACACCAGAACTAACCTCGATGACGTCATCACTCCATCTGGGCCCCTGGGTAATCATTATCTCCTGGGATCAATTAAACCTGCCCTCATGGTCCCTACCCCTTGGTGACATCATCAGTTCCTGTTAAATGGCCTAACCAGGCCTCTTTCAAAAACGCCTACTCATTGTCTCTTAATTATAAATGTAAACAGCATTCAACTCGGTTCTATGTTCTTTGAACACGATTTGCTTGTCAGGAAACAATGTGTGACAGATAGTAAGGCCCTTTATTCACGTATTTCTAGTGTTTGAAACACTTTCTTAGAGATTAACCTAGGTTTTCATTGTGAATTGCCCGAGTTGGAGTCTCTCTCTTCCAGTGTCTCAACCTCCTTCATTGTGAATTCCAATTTGCTGAAACAGCGTTTTTTACAAATATACCATACTATAACCATTATTACCACTTGGATGTCTATCCTACTTTTCTCAGCGTTTGGATACAAATTCTCAGTATTTCAAAATTCAGTAGAGATGTTCGTGTTCTAAAACGTATTCCCAGAGTTCTAGAGACACTCTGAGACATCCCCCTGTTCAGTTGTTTTGAGCTCTGAGAGTTTTCATTTTAACACGGGTGTCATACCGGCTTTTTAAAGGTACTTTAAAACACTACTTGGAACCCTAGCCTAGCTAACATTTTGATTTCATAGTGTTCTCAATACTTTCATACTATTCTATAGCTCTAGGAAAATGAATTTTTCAGTGTTTCACCAACTCCTTTTCACGAAAATGCCAACTCCTTTTGAGGGGAAAAATAAATGTAAACAGTGTCACACTCGGTTCTCAGCAGTTTGAACAAGATTTCCCAATGACAAAATTGTGCTGTTCAGATTTTCAGTCTATTGGAATATGTATTCCTAGTGTGTGAAGCACATTTTTAAATATTTCCCTAGTCTGGAGTTGTAAATTCTCAGTGCTACACTCCAATTTGTCCAGTGGTTGAAGCTCATTCATCGTGAATACCCAACCTTACTGCACCGTGACCTTAACCCTGTCCCTAACCCTCTAACCCTAACCCTAAACCTAGCCCTAACCTGAGCCTAAACCCTACCTAGCCCGAACCCTTATCCTATCCCTAACACTAGCCAGAACCCCAATTCTCTAACCCTAACACCAGAACTAACCTCGATGACGTCATCACTCCATCTGGGCCCCTGGGTAATCATTATCTCCTGGGATCAATTAAACCTGCTCTCATGGTCCCTCCCCCTTGGTGACATCATCAGTTCCTGTTTAATGGCCTAACCAGGCCTCTTTCAAAAATGCCTACTCATTGTCTCTTAATTATAAATGTAAACAGCATTCAACTCGGTTCTATGTTCTTTGAACACGATTTGCTTGTCAGGAAACAATGTGTGACAGATAGTAAGGCCCTTTATTCACGTATTTCTAGTGTTTGAAACACTTTCTTAGAGATTAACCTAGGTTTTCATTGTGAATTGCCCGAGTTGGAGTCTCTCTCTTCCAGTGTCTCAAGCTCCTTCATTGTGAATTCCAATTTGCTGAAACAGCGTTTTTTACAAATATACCATACTATAACCATTATTACCACTTGGATGTCTATCCTACTTTTCTCAGCGTTTGGATACAAATTCTCAGTATTTCAAAATTCAGTAGAGATGTTCGTGTTCTAAAACGTATTCCCAGAGTTCTAGAGACACTCTGAGACATCCCCCTGTTCTGTTGTTTTGAGCTCTGAGAGTTTTCATTTTAACACGGGTGTCATACCGGCTTTTTAAAGGTACTTTAAAACACTACTTGGAACCCTAGCCTAGCTAACATTTTGATTTCATAGTGTTCTCAATACTTTCATACTATTCTATAGCTCTAGGAAAATGAATTTTTCAGTGTTTCACCAACTCCTTTTCCCGAAAACGCCAACTCCTTTTGAGGGGAAAAATAAATGTAAACAGTGTCTCACTCAGTTCTCAGCGGTTTGAACAAGATTTCCCAATGACAAAATTGTGCTGTTCAGATATTCAGTCAGTTGGAATATGTATTCCTAGTGTGTGAAGCACATTTCTAAATATTTCCCTAGTCTGGAGTTGTAAATTCTCAGTGCTACTCTCCAATTTGTCCAGTGGTTGAAGCTCATTCATCGTGAATACCCAACCTTACTGCACGGTGACCTTAACCCTGTCCCTAACCCTCTAACCCTAACCCTAAACCTAGCCCTAACCTGAGCCTAAACCCTACCTAGCCCGAACCCTTATCCTATCCCTAACCCTAGCCAGAACCCCAATTCTCTAACCCTAACACCAGAAGTAACCTCGATGACGTCATCACTCCAAGCTGGGCCCCTGAGTAATCATTATCTCCTGGGATCAATTAAACCTGCCCTCATGGTCCCTCCCCCTTGGTGACGTCATCAGTTCCTGTTTAATGGCCTAACCAGGCCTCTTTCAAAAACGCCAACTCATTGTCTCTTAATTATAAATTTAAACAGCATTCAACTCGGTTCTATGTTCTTTGAACACGATTTGCTTGTCAGGAAACAATGTGTGACAGATATTAAGGCCCTTTATTCACGTATTTCTAGTGTTTGAAACACTTTCTTAGATATTAACCTAGGTTAAACTGAATCCTGTGTCTGGGCGAGGCCGTGTGCCCCTGGATCCGGGTGAGGCTGGGTCCCGGGTCCGGGTGAAGCCGTGGGCCCCTGCATCCGGGTGAGCATGGGTCCCAGGTCCGCGTGAGGCTGTGGGCCCCTGGATCCGGGTGAGGCCACGCGACCCTGGGTCTGGGAGAGGCCACGCGCCCCTGGGTCCGGGTGAGGCCACATGCCCCTGGGTCCGGGGGAATCTAGATCCCGGGTCCGGGCGAGGCCGTGTGCCCCTGGATCCGGGTGAGGCTGGGTCCCAGGGCCAGGAGAGGCCACGCACCCCTGGGTCCGGGTGAGGCCATGTGCCCCTGAGTCCAGGTAAAGCTGAATCCTGGGTCTGGGCGAGGCCGTGTGCCCCTGGATCCGGGTGAGGCTGGGTCCCGGGTCCGGGTGAAGCCGTGGGCCCCTGCATCCGGGTGAGCCTGGGTCCCAGGTCCGCGTGAGGCTGTGGGCCCCTGGATCCGGCTGAGGCCACGCGACCCTGGGTCTGGGAGAGGCCACGCGCCCCTGGGTCCGGGTGAGGCCACGTGCCCCTGGGTCCGGGGGAAGCTCGATCCCGGGTCCGGGCGAGGCCGTGTGCCCCTGGATCCGGGTGAGGCTGGGTCCCGGGCCGGGGAGAAGCCACGCGCCCCTGGGTCCAGGTGAGGCCATGCGCCCCTGGGTCCGGGTGAAGCTGAATCCTGGGTCTGGGCGAGGCCGTGTGCACCTGGATCCGGGTGAGACTGGGTCCCGGGTCCGGGTGAGGCCCTGGGCCCCTGGATCCGGGTGAAGCCGTGCCCCTGGGTCCGGCCGAGACCAAACCAGAGGGAGTCGGACCTGCATTACCACCATTTCTCCACCCTCCAGAGCTGAGGGGTCAGTGCCGACGTGTACTCATAAGGAACTGGTGGACATTGATATTGGGTCTCAAAAGAACTATTGGTCCAGAAAGAAACTCACTACAGACTGATTCATTTGCCTGTCAGCATAACTATTATTGCTCGTCTCACATTCAATTCTTATAAGTATATCTCTAGTGACACATGATTTCGCTCATCTAGGGGAAATGATGAACAACATAGACTGATGAACAAGAACAGAACCAGAAACAAGGAGGCATCGATCGGACTATCGGGCCTCAGAGGGAGGATAGGGGAGGGTGGGGGGAGGGGGGAGAGATCAACCAAAGGTCTTAGGTGCATGCATATGAGCCTAACCAATGGTTAAGTTCAACAGGGGTTTGGGGCATCCGTGGGGAGGGGTGTGGGATGGGAATGGGGGGATGAGGACAAATATGTGAAACCTTAATCAATAAAGAAATTAAAACAAAAAAGAAAGCAGTATTAACTCAGAGCAAATACTAATGAGTATCAAAGAATTGTGTGAGAACAAGTGGAAAACCATCAAAATGTAAGTGTCTAGTTCATAAAGGATGTTGTACACTCCAGAAATCCTTGAAATAGAGTTAGTTCAAATGAAACCAGTGTTTGAAAACACTGAAAAGTAGTATTCTACTGTAAAACAGTTTAAAGACAAGTTTATATAGATACTCAAGTTCAGAGAAGAGTGTATAAAGTTGTTTCTACATGTGGTGAAGTCCCACAAGTAGAGCAGAAGGGCTATTATAGACACTGCAAGAAAGCAGTAGTAATTCAGAGCAAATACTAATGAATATCATAGAATTGTGTGATAACAAGTGGAAAACCTTAAAATGTAAGTGTCTAGTCTAGAAAGGATGTTGTACACTGCGGAAATCCTTGAAATAGAGTTAGTTCACATGAAACCAGCGTTTGAAACAACCAGAATTCACTGAATAATAGTATGCAACTGTAAAACAGTTGAAAGATAAGTGTATATAGATTCTCAAGCTCAGAGAAGAGTGCATAATGTAGTTTGTACTTGTGGAGAAGTCCAACAAGTAGAATAGAAAGCCCAAAATAGGACACAGCTAGAAATCAGTAGTAATTCAGAGCAAATACTAATAAATATCATAGAATTGTGTGAGAACAAGTGGAAAACAATCAAAATGTAAGTGTGTCTAGTCTAGAAAGGATGTTGTACACTGCGAAAATCCTTGAAATAGAGTTAGTTCACATGAAACCAGTGTTTGAAACCACCAGAAGTCACTGAAAAGTACTATTCAACTGTAAAACAGTTGGGAAACAAGTGTATATAGCTTCTCAAGTTCAGAGAAGAGTGTATAAAGTTGTTTCTACATGTGGTGAAGTCCCACAAATAGAGCAGAAGGCCTATTATAAGACACAGCTAGAAATCAGTAGTATTTCAGAGCAAATATTAATTAATATCATAGAATTGTGTGAGAACAAGTGGAAAACCATCAAAATGTAAGGGTCTAGTCTAGAAAGGATGTTGTACACTGCAGCAATCCTGGGAATAGAGTTAGTTCACATGAAACCAGTGTTTGAAACCAACAGAATTCACTGAAAAGTAGTATTCAACTGTAAAACATTTGAAAGACAGGTGTATATAGCTTCTCAAGTTCAGAGAAGAGTGTATAAAGTTGTTTCTACATGTGGTGAAGTCCCGCAAGTAGAGCAGAAGGCCCATTAGAGGACACAGCTAGAAATCAGTAGTAATTCAGAGCAAATACTAATGATTATCATACAATTGTGTGAGAACAAGTGGAAAACCATCAAAATGTAAGTGTCTAGTTCATAAAGGATGTTGTACACTGCAGAAATCCTTGAAATAGATTTAGTTCACATGAAACCAGTGTTTGCAAACAACAGAATTCAATGAAAAGTAGTATTCTACTGTAAAACAGTTGAAAGACAAGTTTATATAGCTACACAAGTTCAGAGAAGAGTGTATAAAGTTGTTTCTACATGTGGTGAAGTCCCACAAGTAGAGCAGAAGGGCTATTATAGGACACTGCAAGAAAGCAGTAGTAATTCAGAGCAAATACTAATGAATATCATAGAATTGTTTGAGAACAAGTGGAAAACCATAAAATGTAAGTGTCTAGTTCATAAAGTATGTTATACACTGCAGAAATCCTTGAAATAGAGTTAGTTCACATGAAACCAGTGTTTGAAACAACCAGAATTCACTGAATAATAGTATTCAACTGTAAAACAGTTGAAAGACAAGTGTATATAGATTCTCAAGCTCAGAGAAGAGTGTATAATATAGTTTGTACTTGTGGAGAAGTCCAACAAGTAGAGTAAAAAGCGCAAACTAGGACATAGCTAGAAATCAGTAGTAATTCAGAGCAAATACTAATAAATAACATAGAATTGTGTGAGAACAAGTGGAAAACAATCAAAATGTAAGTGTGTCTAGTCTAGAAAGGATGTTGTACACTGAGGAAATCCTTGAAATAGAGTTAGTTCACATGAAACCAGCGTTTGAAACCACCAGAAGTCACGGAAAAGTAGTATTCAACTGTAACACAGTTGAAACACAAGTTTATATAGCTTCTAAAGTTCAGAGAAGAATGTATAAAGTTGTTTCTACAAGTGGTGAAGTCCCACAAGTAGAGCAGAAGGCCCATTAAAGGACACTGCAAGAAAGCATAGTCATTCAGAGCAAATACTAATGAATATCATAGAATTGTGTGAGAACAAGTGGAAAACCATCAAAATGTAAGTGTCTAGTCTAGAAGGGATGTTGTACACTGCAGAATTCCTTGAAATAGAGTTACTTCACATGAAACCAGTGTTTGAAACCAGCAGAAGTCACTGAAAAGTAGTATTGACCTGTAAAACAGTTGAAAAACAAGTGTACATAGCTTCTCAAGTTCAGAGAAGAGTTTATGAAGTTGTTTCTACATGTGGTGAAGTCCCACAAGTAGAGCAGAAGGGCTATTATAGGGCACTGCATGAAAGCAGTAGTAATTCAGAGCAAATACTAATGAGTACCACAGAATTGTGAGAGACCAAGTAAAAAAGACATCAAAATGTAAGTGATTAGTCTAGAAAGGATGTTGTACACTGCAGAAATCCTTGAAATAGAGTTAGTTCACATGAAACCAGTGTTTGAAACCATCAGAATTCACTGAAAAGTAGTATTCAACAGGAAAACAGTTGAAGGACAAGTGTATATAGCTTCTCTAATTCAGATAAGAATGTATAAAGTTGTTTCTACAAGTGGTAAAGTCCCACAAGTAGAGCAGAAGGTCCATTACAGGACACTGCAAGAAAGCAGTAGTAATTCAGAGCAAATACTAATGAGTATCACAGAATTGTGAGAGACCAGGTGGAAAAGACATCAAAATGTAAGTGTCTAGTCTAGAAAGGATGTAGTACACTGAAGAAATCCTGGATATAGAGTTAGTTCACAAGAAAACAGTGTTTGAAACCGCTAGAATACAATGAAAATTAGCATTCCACTGTAAAACTGTTGAAAGACAAGTGTATATAGCATCTCAAGTTCAGAGAAGAGTGTATGAAGTTGTTTTTACATGTGGTGAAGTCCCACAAGTAGAGCAGAGGGCCCATTACAGGACACAGCTAGAAATTTGTAGTAATTCAGAGCAAATATTAATGAATAGCATGGAATTGTGTGAGAATAAGTAGAAAACCATCAAAATGTAAGTGTATAGTCTAGAAAGGATGTTGTACACTGCGGAAATCCTTGAAATAGAGTTAGTTCACATGAAACCAGTGTTTGAAACCACCAGAATTCACTGAAAAGTACTATTCAACTGTAAAAAGGTTGGGAAACAAGTGTATATAGCTTCTCAAGTTCAGAGAAGAGTGTATAAAGTTGTTTCTACATGTGGTGAAGTCCCACAAATAGAGCAGAAGGCCTAGTATAAGACACAGCTAGAAATCAGTAGTATTTCAGAGCAAATATTAATGAATATCATAGAATTGTGTGAGAACAAGTGGAAAACCATCAAAATGTAAGTGTCTAGTCTAGAAAGGATGTTGTACACTGCAGCAATCCAGGGAATAGAGTTAGTTCACATGAAACCAGTGTTTGAAACCAACAGAATTCACTGAAAAGTAGTATTCAACTGTAAAACATTTGAAAGACAGGTGTATATAGCTTCTCAAGTTCAGAGAAGAGTGTATAAAGTTGTTTCTACATGTGGTGAAGTCCCGCAAGTAGAGCAGAAGGCCCATTAGAGGACACAGCTAGAAATCAGTAGTAATTCAGAGCAAATACTAATGATTATCATACAATTGTGTGAGAACAAGTGGAAAACCAGTAAAATGTAAGTGTCTAGTTCATAAAGGATGTTGTACACTGCAGAAATCGTTGAAATAGAGTTAGTTCACATGAAACCAGTGTTTGAAACCACCAGAATTCACTGAAAAGTAGTATTCAACTGTAAAACAGTTGGGAAACAAGTGTATATAGCTTCTCAAGTTCAGAGAAGAGTGTATAAAGTTGTTTCTACATGTGGTGAAGTCCCACAAATAGAGCAGAAGGCTTATTATAAGCACAGCTAGAAATCAGTAATATTTCAGAGCAAATATTAATGAATATCCTAGAATTGTGTGAGAACAAGTGGAAAACCATCAAAATGTAAGTGTCTAGTCTAGAAAGGATGTTGTACACTGCAGAAATCCTGGGAATAGAGTTAGTTCACATGAAACCAGTGTTTGAAACCATCAGAATTCACTGAAAAGTAGCATTCAACAGGAAAACAGTTGAAGGACAAGTGTATATAGCTTCTCTAATTCAGATAAGAATGTATAAATTTGTTTCCACAAGTGGTGAAGTCCCACAAGTAGAGCAGAAGGTCCATTATAGGACAATGCAAGAAAGCAGTAGTAATTCAGAGCAAATACTAATGAGTATCACAGAATTGTGAGAGACCAAGTGTTAAATACATCAAAATGTAAGTGTCTAGTGTAGAAAGCATGTTGTACACTGCGGAAATCCTTGAAATAGAGTTAGCTCACATGAAACCAGTGTTTGAAACCACCAGAAGTCACTGAAAAGTAGTTTTCAACTGTAAAGCAGTTGAAAAACAAGTGTATATAGCTTGCAAAGTTCGGAGAAGAGTGTATAATATTGTTTGTACTTGTGGAGAAGTCCCTCAAGCAGAGCATAAGGCCCATTACAGGACACAGCTAGAAATCATTAGTAATTCAGAGCAAATATTAATGAATATCATGGAATTGTGTGAGAACAAGTAGAAAACCATCAAAATGTAAGTGTCTAGTCTAGAAAGGATGTTGTACACTGCAGAAATCGTGGAAATAGAGTTAGTTTACATGAAACCAGTGTTTGAAACCCCTAGAATACAATGAAAATTAGCATTCAACTGTAAAACTGTTGAAAGACAAGTGTATATAGCTTCTCAAGTTCACATAAGAGTTTATGAAGTTGTTTTTACGTGTTGTGAAGTCCCACAAGTAGAGAAGAAGGCCCATTATAGGACACAGCTAGAAATCAGTAGTAATTCAGAGCAAATACTCATGAATATCATAGAATTGTGTGAAAACAAGTAGAAAACCATAGAAATGTAAGTGTCTAGTCTAGAAGAGATGTTGTACACTGCAGAAATCCTGGAAATAGAGTTACTTCACATGAAACCAATGTTTGAAACCACCAGAAGTCACTGAAAAGTAGTTTTCAACTGTAAAACATTTGAAAGACAGGTGTATATAGCTTCTCAAGTTCAGAGAAGAGTGTATAAAGTTGTTCCTACATGTGGTGAAGTCCCACAAATAGAGCAGAAGGCCTATTATAAGCACAGCTAGAAATCAGTAGTATTTCAGAGCAAATATTAATGAATATCATAGAATTGTGTGAGAACAAGTGGAAAATCATCAAAATGTAAGTGTCTAGTCTAGAAAGGATGTTGTACACTGCAGAAATCCTGGGAATAGAGTTAGTTAACATGAAACCAGTGTTTGAAACCATTAGAATTCACTGAAAAGTAGTATTCAACAGGAAAACTGTTGAAGGACAAGTGTATATAGCTTCTCTAATTCAGATAAGAATATATAAAGTTGTTTCTACAAGTGGTGAAGTCCCACATGTAGAGCAGAAGGTCCATTATAGGACACTGCAAGAAAGCTGTAGTAATTTAGAGCAAATACTAATGAGTATCACAGAATTGTTAGAGACCAGGTGGAAAAGACATGAAAATGTAAGTGTCTAGTCTGGAAAGGATGTAGTACACTGCAGAAATCCTGGAAATAGAGTTAGTTCACATGAAAACAGTGTTTGAAACCCCTAGAATACAATGAAATTTCGCATACAACTGTAAAACTGTTGAAAGACAAATGTATATAGCTTCTCAAGTTCAGATAAGCGTGTATGAAGTTGTTTTTACATGTAGTGAAGTCCAACAAGTAGAGCAGAAGTCCCATTATAGGACACAGCTAGAAATCAGTAGTAATTCAGAGCAAATACTAATGAATGGCAGGGAATTTTGTGAGAACAAGTAGAAAACCATCAAAATGTAAGTGTCTAGTGTAGAAAGGATGTTGTAGACTGCGGAAATCCTTGAAATAGAGTTAGTTCACATGAAACGAGTGTTTGAAACCACCAGACTTCACTGAAAAGTAGTATTCAACTGTAAAACAGTTGGGAAACAAGTGTACATAGCTTCTCAAGTTCAGAGAACAGTGTATAAAGTTGTTTGTACATGTGGTGAAATCCCACATATAGAGCAGAAGGCCGATTATAAGATACAGCTAGAAAGCAGTAGTATTTCAGAGCAAATACTAATGAATATCATAGAAATGTGTGAGAACAAGTGGAAAACCATCGAAATGTAAGTGTCTAGTTTATAAAGGATGTTGTACACTGCGGAAATCCTTGAAATAGAGTTAGTTCACATGAAACCAGTGTTTGAAACCACCAGAATTCACTGAAAATTAGCATTCCACTGTAAAACAGTTGAAAGACAAGTGTATATAGCTTCTCAAGTTCAGAGAAGAGTGTATGAAGTAGTTTCTACATGTGGTGAAGTCCCACATGTAGAGCAGAAGGGCTATTATAGGGCACTGCATGAAAGCAGTAGTAATTCAGAGCAAATACTAATGAGTAGCACAGAATTGTGAGAGACCAGGTGGAAAAGACATCAAAATGTAAGTGTCTAGTCTAGAAAGGATGTAGTACACTGCGGAAATCCTGGAAATAGAGTTAGTTCACATGAAAACAGTGTTTGAAACCCCTAGAGTACAATGAAAATTCGCATACAACTGTAAAACTGTTGAAAGACAAGTGTATATAGCTTCTCAAGTTCAGAGAAGAATGTATGAAGTTGTTTTTACATGTGGTGAACTCCCACAAGTAGAGCAGAAGTCCCATTATAGGACACAGCTAGAAATCAGTAGTAATTCAGAGCAAATACTAATGAATATCATAGAATTGTGTGAGAACAAGTGGAAAACCATCAAAATGTAAGTGTCTAGTCTAGAAGGGATGTTGTACACTGCGGAAATCCTTGAAATAGAGTTAGTTCACATGAAACAAGTGTTTGAAACCACCAGAATTCACTGAAAAGTAGTATTCAACTGTAAAACAGTTGGGAAACAAGTGTATATAGCTTCTCAAGTTCAGAGAAGAGTGTATGAAGTTGTTTTTACATGTGGTGAAGTCCCACAAGTAGAGCAGAAGGCCCATTAGAGGACACAGCTAGAAATCAGTAGTATTTCAGAGCAAATATTAATGAATATCATAGAATTGTGTGAGAACAAGTGGAAAACCATCAAAATGTAAGTGTCTAGTCTAGAAAGGATGTTGTACACTGCAGAAATCCTGGAAATAGAGTTAGATCACATGAAAGCAGTGTTTGAAACCACCAGAAGACACTGAAAACTAGTTTTCAACTGTAAAACAGTTGAAAGACAAGTGTATGTAGCTTCTCAAGTTCAGAGAAGAGTGTATGAAGTTGTTTCTACATGTTGAGAAGTCCCACAAGTAGAGCAGAAGAGCTATTATAGGACACTGCAAGAAAGCAGTAGTAATTAAGAGCAAATACTAATGAGTATCACAGAATTGTGAGAGACCAAGTGGAAAAGACGTCAAAATGTAAGTGTCTAGTCTAGAAGGGATGTTGTACACTGCAGAAATCCTGGAAATAGAGTTAGTTCACATAAAACCAGTGTTTGAAACCCCTAGAATACAATGAAAATTAGCATTCAACTGTAAAACTGTTGAAAGACAAGTGTATATAGCTTCTCCAGTTCAGAGAAGAGTGTATGAAGTTGTTTTTACATGTGGTGACGTCCCACAAGTAGAGCAGAAGGGCTATTAGAGGACACTGCTAGAAATCTGTAGTAATTCAGAGCAAATATTAATGAATAGCATGGAATTGAGTGAGAATATGTAGAAAACCATCAAAATGTAAGTGTCTAGTCTAGAAAGGATGTTGTACACTGCAGAAATCCTTGAAATAGAGTTAGTGCACATGAAACCAGTGTTTGAAACAACCAGAATTCACTGAATAATAGTATTCAACTGTAAAACTGTTGAAAGACAAGTATATATTGCTTCTCAAGTTCAGATAAGAGTGTATGAAGCAGTTTTTACATGTGGTGAAGTCCCACAAGTAGAGCAGAAGTCCCACTATAGGACACAGCTAGAAATCAGTAGTAATTCAGAGCAAATACTAATGAATATCATAGAATTGTGTGAGAACAAGTGGAAAACCATCAAAATGTAAGTGTCTAGTCTAGAAGGGATGTTGTACACTGCAGAAATCCTTGAAATAGAGTTAGTTCACATGAAACCAGTGTTTGAAACCACCAGAAGTCACTGAAAAGTAGTTTTCAACTGTAAAACAGTTGAAACACAAGTGTATATAGCTTCACAAGTTCAGAGAAGAGTGTATGAAGTTGTTTGTACATGTGTTGAAGTCCCACAAGTAGAGCAGAAGAGCTATTATAGGACAATGAATGAAAGCAGTAGTTATTCAGAACAAATACTAATGAGTATCACAGAATTGGGAGAGACCAAGTGGAAAAGACATCAAAATGTAAGTGTCTAGTCTAGAAAGAATGTTGTACACTGCAGAAATCCTTGAAATAGAGTTAGTTCACATGAAACCAGTGTTTGAAACCACCAGAAGTCACTGAAAAGTAGTTTTCAACTGTAAAACAGTTGAAAGACAAGTGTATATAGCTTCTCAAGTTCAGAGAAGAGTGTATGAAGTTGTTTTACATGTGTTGAAGTCCCATAAGTAGAGCAGAAGGGCTATTATAGGACACTGCATGAAAGTAGTAGTAATTCAGAGCAAATACTAATGAGTATCACAGAATTGGGAGAGACCAAGTGGAAAAGTCATCAAAATGTAAGAGTCTAGTCTAGAAAGGATGTTGTACACAGCAGAAACCCTTGAAATAGAGTTAGTTCACATGAAACCAGTGTTTGAAACCCCTAGAATACAATGAAAATTAGCATTCAACTGTAAAACTGTTGAAAGACAAGTGTATATAGCTTCTCAAGTTCAGAGAAGAATGTATGAAGTTGTTTTTACATGTGGTGAAGTCCCACAAATAGAGCAGAAGGCCTATTATAAGACACAGTTAGAAATCAGTAGTAATTCAGAGCAAATACTAATGAATATCATAGAATTGTGTGAGAACAAGTGGAAAACCATCAAAATGTAAGTGTCTAGTCTAGAAGGGATGTTGTACACTGCGGAAATCCTTGAAATAGAGTTAGTTCACATGAAACCAGTGTTTGAAACCACCAGAATTCACTGAAAAGTAGTATTCAACTGTAAAACAGTTGGGAAACAAGTGTATATAGCTTCTCAAGTTCAGAGAAGAGTGTATGAAGTTGTTTTTACATGTGGTGAACTCCCACAAGTAGAGCAGAAGGCCCATTAGAGGACACAGCTAGAAATCAGTAGTATTTCAGAGCAAATATTAATGAATATCATAGAATTGTGTGAGAACAAGTGGAAAACCATCAAAATGTAAGTGTCTAGTCTAGAAAGGATGTTGTACACTGCAGAAATCCTGGAAATAGAGTTAGATCACATGAAACCAGTGTTTGAAACCACTAGAAGTCACTGAAAAGTAGTTTTCAACTGTAAAACAGTTGAAAGACAAGTGTATATAGCTTCTCAAGTTCAGAGAAGAGTGTATGAAGTTGTTTTACATGTGTTGAAGTCCCATAAGTAGAGCAGAAGGGCTATTATAGGACACTGCATGAAAGTAGTAGTAATTCAGAGCAAATACTAATGAATATCATAGAATTGTGTGAGTACAAGTGGAAAACCATCAAAATGTAAGTGTCTAGTCTAGAAGGGATGTTGTACACTGCGGAAATCCTTGAAATAGAGTTAGTTCACATGAAACCAGTGTTTGAAACCACCAGAATTCACTGAAAAGTAGTATTCAACTGTAAAACAGTTGGGAAACAAGTGTATATAGCTTCTCAAGTTCAGAGAAGAGTGTATGAAGTTGTTTTTACATGTGGTGAAGTCCCACAAGTAGATCAGAAGGCCCATTAGAGGACACAGCTAGAAATCAGTAGTATTTCAGAGCAAATATTAATGAATATCATAGAATTGTGTGAGAACAAGTGGAAAACCATCAAAATGTAAGTGTCTAGTCTAGAAAGGATGTTGTACACTGCAGAAATCCTGGAAATAGAGTTAGATCACATGAAACCAGTGTTTGAAACCACCAGAGGTCACTGAAAAGTAGTTTTCAACTGTAAAACAGTTGAAAGACAAGTGTATATAGCTTCTCAAGTTCAGAGAAGAGTGTATGAAGTTGTTTCTACATGTGGTGAAGTCCCACAAGTAGAGCAGAAGGGCTATTATAGGACACTGCATGAAAGTAGTAGTAATTCAGGGCCAATACTAATGAGTATCACAGAATTGGGAGAGACCAAGTGGAAAAGACATCAAAATGTAAGTGTCTAGTCTAGAAAGGATGTTGTACACTGCAGAAATCCTTGAAATAGAGTTAGTTCACATGAAACCAGTGTTTGGAACCCCTAGAATACAATGAAAATTAGCATTCAACTGTAAAACTGTTGAAAGACAAGTGTATATAGCTTCTCAAGTTCAGAGAAGAATGTATGAAGTTGTTTTTACATGTGGTGAAGTCCCACAAATAGAGCAGAAGGCCTATTATAAGACACAGCTAGAAATCTGTAGTATTTCAGAGCAAATATTAATGAATATCATATAATTGTATGAGAACAAGTGGAAAACCATCAAAATGTAAATGTCTAGTCTAGAAAGGATGTTGTACATTGCAGAAATCCTGGAAATAGTGTTAGATCACATGAAAGCAGTGTTTGAAACCAACAGAATTCACTGAAAAGTACTATTCAACTGTAAAACAGTTGAAAGACAGGTGTATATAGCTTCTCAAGTTCAGAGAAGAGTGTATAAAGTTGTTTCTACATGTGGTGAAGTCACACAGGTAGAGCAGAAGGCCCATTATAAGACACAGCTAGAAATCATTAGTGATTGAATCTCATTCATTGAGAATAGCCAACGTTACTACATGGTGACCGGAACCCTGTCCCTAACCCTCTAACCCTAACCGTAAACCTAGCCCTAACCTGAGCCTGAACCCTACCTAGCCCGAAACCTTATCCTAACCCTAACCCTGAACAGAGCCCCAATTCTTTCTTTTTTTAAATTTCTTTATTGATTAAGGTATCACATATTTGCCCTCGTCCCCCCATTCCCATCCCACACCCCTCCCCACACATGCCCCCACCCCCCTGTTGTCCTTAACCGCTGGTTAGGCTCATATGCCTGCACGCAAGTCCTTTGGTTGATATCCCCCTTTACCGCCTTTATTCACGTATTCCTAGTGTTTGAATAAGGCCCTTTATTCACGTATTCCTAGTGTTTGAAGCACTGTCTTAGATATTAACCTAGGTTATCATTGTGAATTTCCTGAGTTGGAGTCTCTCTCTTCTAGTGTCTCATGGTTTTTCATTGTGAATTCTAATTTGGTAAAACAACCTTTTTTACAAATACACCAGCACTTTCAACATTATTACCACTTGAAAGTCTATCCTACCTTTCACAGCATTTTTGATACAAATTCTCAGTATTTCAAAATTCAGTAGAGACGTTCGGGTTCTAAAACGATTCCAGGAGTTCTAGAGACACTCTTCCATTCCCCTGGTCAGTTGTTTTGAGCTATGAGACTTTTCATTTTAACACGGGTGTCATACCGGCTTTTTAAAGGCACATTAAAACATTACTTGGAACCCTAGCCTAACTGGTATTTTTATTTCATAGTGTTCTCAATACTTTCATACTATTCTATAGCTCTAGGAAAATGAGTTTTTCAGTGTTTCACCAAAACCTTTTCCCGAAAACGCCAACTACTTTTGCCGGGAAAAATAAATGTAAACAGTGTCACACTCGGTTCTCAGCTGTTTGAACAAGATTTCGCAGTGACAAAATTGTGCTATTCAGATATTCAGTCTATTGGAATATGTATTCCTATTGTGTGAAGCACATTTCTAAATAATTCCCTCGTCTGGAGTCGTAAGTTCTGATTGCTACACACCAAATTGTCCAGTGATTGAAGCTTTTTCATTGTGAATAACCAACATTACTACACTGTGACCATAACGCTGTCCCTAACCCTCTAACCCAAACCCTAAACCTAGCCCTAACCTGAGCCTGAACCCTACCTAGCCCAAAACCTTATCCTAACCCTAACCATGAACAGAGACCCAATTCTCTAACCCTAATACCAGAACAAATCTCAATGACGTCACCACTCCCAGCTGGTCCCCTGGCCAAATCATTATCACCTGGCATCAATTAAGCCTGCCCACTTGCCCCCTCCTCCTTTGTGACGTCATCACTTCCAGATTAATGGCCTAACCAGGCTTCTTTCAAAATCTCCAACTCATTGTCCTGGAATAAAAATTTAACCAGTATCCAACTCGGTTCTATGTTCTTTGAACACGATTGCCTTGTCAGGAAACAATGTGTTACAGATATTAAGGCCCTTTATTCACGTATTCCTAGTGTTTGAAGCACTTTCTTAGATATTAAGCTAGGTTATCATTGTTAATTTCCCGCATTGGAGTCTCTCTCTTCCAGTGTCTTAAGCTTTTTCATTGTGAATTCTAATTTGGTAAAACAACCTTTTTTACAAATATACCAGCACTTTCAACATTATTACCACTTGAAAGTCTAACCTACCTTTCACAGTGCTTTGGATACAAATTCTCACTATTACAAAATTCAGTAGAGAGGTTCGGGTTCTAAAACGTATTCCAGGAGTTCTAGAGACACTCTGCCATTCCCCTGGTCTGTTGTTTTGAGCAATGAGACTATTCATTTTAACACTGGTGTCATACAGGCCTTTTAAAGGCACAGTAAAACATTACTTGGAACCCTAGCCTAACTAACATTTTTATTTCATAGTGTTCTCAATACTTTCATACTGTTCGATAGCTCTAGGAAAATGAGTTTTTCAGTGTTTCACCAAAACCTTTTCCCGAAAACGCCAACTCCTTTTGACGGGAAAAATAAATGTAAACAGTGTCACACTCGCTACTCAGCTGTTTGAACAAGATTTCCCAGTGACAAAATTGTGCTGTTCCGATATTTATTCTATTGGAATACGTATTCCTATTGTGTGAAGCACATTTCTAAATATTTCCCTAGTCTGGAGTCGTAAGTTCTGAGTGCTACACACCAAATTGTCCAGTGATTGAAGCTCATTCATTGTGAATAGCCAATATTACTACACTGTGACCATAACCCTGTCCCTAACCCTATAACCCAAACCCTAAACCTAGCCCACACCTGAGCCTGAACGCTACCTAGCCCAAAATTTTATCCTAACCCTAACCATGAACAGAGCCCCAATTCCCTAACCCTAATACCAGAACTAATCTCGATGACGTCATCACTCCCAGCTGGTCCCCTGGCCAAATCATTATCACCTGGGATCAATTAAGCCTGCCCACGTGGCCCCTCCCCCTTGGTGACGTCATCACATCCAGTTTAATGACCTAACCAGGCTTATTTCAAAATCGCCAACTCATTGTCCTGGAATAATAAATGTAACCAGTATCCAACTCGGTTCTATGTTCTTTGAACACGATTTCCTTGTCAGGAAACAATGTGTTACAGATATTATGGCCCTTTATTCACGTATTCCTAGTGTTTGAAGCACTTTCTTAGATATTAACCTAGGCTATCATTGTGAATTTCCCGAGTTGGAGTCTCTCTCTTCCAGTGTCTCAAGCTTTTTCATTGTGAATTCTAATTTGGTAAAACAACCTTTTTTAAAAATATACCAGCACTTTCAACATTATTACCACTTGTCAGTCTATCCTACCTTTCACAGCGCTTTGGATACAAATTCTCAGTATTTCAAAATTCAGTAGAGATGTTCGGGTTCTAAAACGTATTCCAGGAGTTCTAGAGACACTCTGCCATTCCCCTTGTCTGTTGTTTTGAGCAATGAGACTTTTCATTTTAACACGGGTGTCATACCGGCTTTTTAAAGGCACAGTAAAACATTACTTGGAACCCAAGCCTAACTAATATTTTTATTTCATAGTGTTCTCAATACTTTCATACTGTTCGATAGCTCTAGGAAAATGAGTTTTTCAGTGTTTCACCAAAACCTTTTCCCGAAAACGCCAACTCCTTTTGACGGGAAAAATAAATGTAAACAGTGTCACACTCGCTTCTCAGCTGTTTGAACAAGATTTCCCAGTGACAAAATTGTGCTGTTCAGATATTCAGTCTATTGGAATATGTATTCCTATTGTGTGAAGCACATTTCTAAATATTTCCCTAGTATGGAGTCGTAAGTTCTGAGTGCTACACACCAAATTGTCCAGTGATTGAAGCTCATTCATTGTGAATAGCCAACATTACTACACTGTGACCTTAACCCTGTCCCTAACCCTCTAACCCAAACCCTAAACCTAGCCCACACCTGAGCCTGAACCCTACCTATCCCAAAACCTTATCCTAACCCTAACCATGAACAGAGCCCCAATTCTCTAACCATAATACCAGAAGTAATCTCGATGGCGTCATCACTCCCAGCTGGTACCCTGGCCAAATCATTATCACCTGGGATCAATTAAGCCTGCCCACGTGGCCCCTCCGCCTTGTTGAAGTCATCACATCCTGTTTAATGGCCTAACCAGGCTTCTTTCAAAATTGCCAACACATTGTCCCGGAATAATAAATGTAAACAGTATCCAACTGGGTTCTATGTTCTTTGAACACGATTTCCTTGTCAGGAAACAATGTGTTACAGATATTAAGGCCCTTTATTCACGTATTCCTAGTGTTTGAAGCACTTTCTTAGATATTAACCTAGGTTATCATTGTGAATTTCCCGAGTTGGAGTCTCTCTCTTCCAGTGTCTCAAGCTTTTTCATTGTGAATTCTAATTTGGTAAAACAACCTTTTTTACAAATATACCAGCACTTTCAACATTATTACCACTTGAAAGTCTATCCTACCTTTCACAGCGCTTTGGATACAAATTCTCAGTATTTCAAAATTCAGTAGCGATGTTCGGGTTCTAAAACGTATTCCAGCAGTTCTAGAGACACTCTGCCATTCCCCTGGTCTGTTGTTTTGAGCAATGAGACTATTCATTTTAACACTGGTGTCATACAGGCCTTTTAAAGGCACAGTAAAACATTACTTGGAACCCTAGCCTAACTAACATTTTTATTTCATAGTGTTCTCAATACTTTCATACTGTTCGATAGCTCTAGGAAAATGAGTTATTCAGTGTTTCACCAAAACCTTTTCCCGAAAACGCCAACTCCTTTTGACGGGAAAAGTAAATGTAAACAGGGTCACACTCGCTACTCAGCTGTTTGAACAAGATTTCCCAGTGACAAAATTGTGCTGTTCCGATATTCAGTCTATTAGAATATGTATTCCTATTGTGTGAAGCACATTTCTAAATATTTCCCTAGTCTGGAGTCGTAAGTTCCGAGTGCTACACACCAAATTGTCCAGTGATTGAAGCTCATTCTTTGTGAATAGCCAACATTACTACACTGTGACCTTAACCCTGTCCCTAACCCTCTAACCCAAACCCTAAACCTAGCCCACACCTGAGCCTGAACCCTACCTAGCCCAAAACCTTATCCTAACCCTAACCATGAACAGAGCACCAATTCCCTAACCCTAATACCAGAACTAATCTCGATGACGTCATCACTCCCAGCTGGTACCCTGGCCAAATCATTATCACCTGGGATCAATTAAGCCTGCCCACATGGCCCCTCCCCCTTGTTGACGTCATCACATCCCGTTTAATGGCCTAACCAGGCTTCTTTCAAAATTGCCAACTCATTGTCCCGGAATAATAAATGTAACCAGTATCCAACTCGGTTCTATGTTCTTTGAACACGATTTCCTTGTCAGGAAACAATGTGTTACAGATATTAAGGCCCTTTATTCACGTATTCCTAGTGTTTGAAGCACTTTCTTAGATATTAACCTAGGTTATCATTGTGAATTTCCCGAGTTGGAGTCTCTCTCTTCCAGTGTCTCAAGCTTTTTCATTGTGAATTCTAATTTGGTAAAACAACCTTTTTTACAAATATACCAGCACTTTCAACATTATTACCACTTGAAAGTCTATCCTACCTTTCACAGCGCTTTGCATACAAATTCTCAGTATTTCAAAATTCAGTAGCGATGTTCGGGTTCTAAAACGTATTCCAGGAGTTCTAGAGACACTCTGCCATTCCCCTGGTCTGTTGTTTTGAGCAATGAGACTATTCATTTTAACACGGGTGTCATACCGGCCTTTAAAAGGGACAGTAAAACATTACTTGGAACCCTAGCCTAACTAACATTTTTATTTCATAGTGTTCTCAATACTTTCATACTGTTCGATAGCTCTAGGAAAATGAGTTTTTCAGTGTTTCACCAAAATCTTTTCCCGAAAACGCCAACTGCTTTTCACGGGAAAAATAAATGTAAACAGTGTCACACTCGCTTCTCAGCTATTTGACCAAGATTTCCCAGTGACAAAATTGTGCTGTTCAGATATTCAGTCTATTGGAATATGTATTCCTATTGTGTGAAGCACATTTCTAAATATTTCCCTAGTCTGGAATCGTAAGTTCTGAGTGCTACACACCAAATTGCCCAGTGATTGAAGCTCATTCATTGTGAATAGCCAACATTACTACACTGTGACCTTAACCCTGTCCCTAACCCTCTAACCCAAACCCTAAACCTAGCCCACACCTGAGCCTGAACCCTACCTAGCCCAAAACCTTATCCTAACCCTAACCATGAACAAAGCCCCAATTCCCTAAACCTAATACTAGAACTCATCTCGATGACTTCATCACTCCCAGCTGGTCCCCTGGCCAAATCATTATCACCTGGGATCAATTAAGCCTGCCCACGTGGCCCCTCCCCCTTGGTGACGTCATCACATCCGGTTTATTGGCCTAACCAGGCTTCTTTCAAAATCGCCAACTCATTGTCCCGGAATAATAAATGTAACCAGTATCCAACTCGGGTCTATGTTCTTTGAACACGATTTCCTTGTCAGGAAACAATGTGTTACAGATATTAAGGCCCTTTATTCACGTATTCCTAGTGTTTGAAGCACTTTCTTAGATATTAACCTAGGTTATCATTGTGAATTTCCCGAATTGGAGTCTCTCTCTTCCAGTGTCTCAAGCTTTTTCATTTTCAATTCTAATTTGGTAAAACAACCTTTTTTACAAATATACCAGCACTTTCAACATTATTACCACTTGAAAGTCTATCCTACCTTTCACAGCGCTTTGGATCCAAATTCTCAGTATTTCAAAATTCAGTAGCGATGTTCGGGTTCTAAAACGTATTCCAGGAGTTCTAGAGACACTCTGCCATTCCCCTGGTCTGTTGTTTTGAGCAATGAGACAATTCATTTTAACAGGGGTGTCATACAGGCCTTTTAAAGGCACAGTAAAACATTACTTGGAACCCTAGCCTAACTAACATTTTTATTTCATAGTGTTCTCAATACTTTCATACTGTTCGATAGCTCTAGGAAAATGAGTTTTTCAGTGTTTCACCAAAACCTTTTCCCGAAAACGCCAACTCCTTTTCACGGGAAAAATAAATTTAAACAGTGTCACACTCGCTTCTCAGCTGTTTGAACAAGATTTCCCAGTGACAAAATTGTGCTGTTCCGATATTCAGTCTATTAGAATATGTATTCCTATTGTGTGAAGCACATTTCTAAATATTTCCCTAGTCTGGAGTCGTAAGTTCTGAGTGCTACACACCAAATTGTCCAGTGATTGAAGCTCATTCTTTGTGAATAGCCAACATTACTACACTGTGACCTTAACCCTGTCCCTAACCCTCTAACCCAAACCCTAAACCTAGCCCACACCTGAGCCTGAACCCTACCTAGCCCAAAACCTTATCCTAACCCTAACCATGAACAGAGCACCAATTCCCTAACCCTAATACCAGAACTAATCTCGATGACGTCATCACTCCCAGCTGGTCCCCTGGCCAAATCATTATCATCTGGGATCAATTAAGCCTGCCCACGTGTCCCCTCCCCCTTGTTGACGTCATCACATCCGGTTTAATGGCCTAACCAGGCTTCTTTCAAAATCGCCAACTCATTGTCCCGTAATAATAAATGTAACCAGTATCCAACTAGGTTCTATGTTCTTTGAACACGATTTCCTTATCAGGAAACAATGTGTTACAGATATTAAGGCCCTTTATTCAAGTATTCCTAGTGTTTGAAGCACTTTCTTAGATATTAACCTAGGTTATCATTGTGAATTTCCCGAGTTGGAGTCTCTCTCTTCCAGTGTCTCAAGCTTTTTCATTGTGAATTCTAATTTGGTAAAACAACCTTTTTTACAAATATACCAGCACTTTCAACATTATTACCACTTGACAGTCTATCCTACCTTTCACAGCGCTTTGGATACAAATTCTCAGTATTTCAAAATTCAGTAGAGATGTTCGGGTTCTAAAACGTATTCCAGGAGTTCTAGAGACACTCTGCCATTCCCCTGGTCTGTTGTTTTGAGCAATGAGACTATTCATTTCAACACGGGTGTCATACCGGCCTTTTAAAGGAACAGTAAAACATTACTTGGAACCCTAGCCTAACTAACATTTTTATTTCATAGTGTTCTCAATACTTTCATACTGTTCGATAGCTCTAGGAAAATGAGTTTTTCAGTGTTTCACCAAAACCTTTTCCCGAGAACGCCAACTCCTTTTCACGGGAAAAATAAATGTAAACAGTGTCACACTCGCTTCTCAGCTGTTTGAACAAGATTTCCCAGTGACAAAATTGTGCTGTTCAGATATTCAGTCTATTGGAATATCTATTCCTATTGTGTGAAGCACATTTCTCAATATTTCCCTAGTCTGGAGTCGTAAGTTCTGAGTGCTACACACCAAATTGTCCAGTGATTGAAGCTCATTCATTGTGAATAGCCAACATTACTACACTGTGACCGTATCCCTGTCCCCAACCCTCTAACCCAAACGCTAAACCGAGCCCACGCCTGAGCCTGAACCCTACCTAGCCCAAAACCTTATCCTAACCCTAACCATGAACAGAGCCCCAATTCTCTAACCCTAATACCAGAACTAATCTCGATGACGTCATCACTCCCAGCTGGTCCCCTGGCCAAATCATTATCACCTGGGATCAATTAAGCCTGCCCACGTGGCCCCTCCCCCTTGTTGAAGTCATCACATCCTGTTTAATGGCCTAACCAGGCTTCTTTCAAAATTGCCAACACATTGTCCCGGAATAATAAATGTAAACAGTATCCAACTGGGTTCTATGTTCTTTGAACACGATTTCCTTGTCAGGAAACAATGTGTTACAGATATTAAGGCCCTTTATTCACGTATTCCTAGTGTTTGAAGCACTTTCTTAGATATTAACCTAGGTTATCATTGTGAATTTCCCGAGTTGGAGTCTCTCTCTTCCAGTGTCTCAAGCTTTTTCATTGTGAATTCTAATTTGGTAAAACAACCTTTTTTACAAATATACCAGCACTTTCAACATTATTACCACTTGAAAGTCTATCCTACCTTTCACAGCGCTTTGGATACAAATTCTCAGTATTTCAAAATTCAGTAGCGAAGTTCGGGTTCTAAAACGTATTCCAGCAGTTCTAGAGACACTCTGCCATTCCCCTGGTCTGTTGTTTTGAGCAATGAGACTATTTATTTTAACACTGGTGTCATACAGGCCTTTTAAAGGCACAGTAAAACATTACTTGGAACCCTAGCCTAACTAACATTTTTATTTCATAGTGTTCTCAATACTTTCATACTGTTCGATAGCTCTAGGAAAATGAGTTTTTCAGTGTTTCACCAAAACCTTTTCCCGAAAGCGCCAACTCCTTTTGACGGGAAAAATAAATGTAAACAGTGTCACACTCGCTACTCAGCTGTTTGACCAAGATTTCCCAGTGACAAAATTGTGCTGTTCAGATATTCAGTCTATTGGAATATGTATTCCTATTGTGTGAAGCACATTTCTCAATATTTCCCTAGTCTGGAGTCGTAAGTTCTCAGTGCTACACTCCAAATTGTCCAGTGATTGAAGCTCATTCATTGTGAATAGCCAACATTACTACACTGTGACCGTATCCCTGTCCCCAACCCTCTAACCCAAACGCTAAACCGAGCCCACGCCTGAGCCTGAACCCTACCTAGCCCAAAACCTTATCCTAACCCTAACCATGAACAGAGCCCCAATTCTCTAACCCTAATACCAGAACTAATCTCAATGATGTCATCACTCCCAGCTGGTACCCTGGCCAAATCATTATCAGCTGGGATCAATTAAGCCTGCCCACGTAGCCCCTCCCCCTTGGTGACGTCATCACATCCTGTTTAATGGCCTAACCAGGCTTCTTTCAAAATTGCCAACTCATTGTCCTGGAATAATAAATGTAACCAGTATCCAACTCGGTTCTATGTTCTTTGAACACGATTTCCTTGTCAGGAAACAATGTGTTACAGATATTAAGGCCCTTTATTCACGAATTCCTAGTGTTTGAAGCACTTTCTTAGATATTAACCTAGGTTATCATTGTGAATTTCCCGAGTTGGAGTCTCTCTCTTCCAGTGTCTCAAGCTTTTTCATTGTGAATTCTAATTTGGTAAAACAACCTTTTTTACAAATATACCAGCACTTTCAACATTATTACCACTTGAAAGTCTATCCTACCTTTCACAGCGCTTTGGATACAAATTCTCAGTATTTCAAAATTCAGTAGCGATGTTCGGGTTCTAAAACGTATTCCAGGAGTTCTAGAGACACTCTGCCATTCCCCTGGTCTGTTGTTTTGAGCAATGAGACTATTCATTTTAACAGGGGTGTCATACAGTCCTTTTAAAGGCACAGTAAAACATTACTTGGAACCCTAGCCTAACTAACATTTTTATTTCATAGTGTTCTCAATACTTTCATACTGTTCGATAGCTCTAGGAAAATGAGTTTTTCAGTGTTTCACCAAAACCTTTTCCCGAAAACGCCAACTCCTTTTCACGGGAAAAATAAATGTAAACAGTGTCACACTCGGTTCTCAGCTGTTTGAATAAGATTTTCCAGTGACAAAATTGTAATGTTCAGATATTCAGTCTATTAGAATATGTATTCCTATTGAGTGAAGCACATTTCTAAATATTTCCCTAGTCTGGAGTCGTAAGTTCTGAGTGCTACACACCAAATTGCCCAGTGATTGAAGCTCATTCATTGTGAATAGCAAACATTATTACACTGTGACCTTAACCCTGTCCCTAACCCTCTAACCCAAACCCTAAACCTAGCCCACACCTGAGCCTGAACCCTACCTAGCCCAAAACCTTATCCTCACCCTAACCATGAACAAAGCCCCAATTCCCTAACCCTAATACCAGAACTAATCTCGATGACGTCATCACTCCCAGCTGGTCCCCTGGCCAAATCATTATCACCTGGGATCAATGAAGCCTGCCCACGTGGCCCCTCCCCCTTGGTGACGTCATCACATCCAGTTTACTGGCCTAACCAGGCTTCTTTCAAAATCGCCAACTCATTGTCCCGGAATAATAAATGTAACCAGTATCCAACTCGGGTCTATGTTCTTTGAACACGATTTCCTTGTCAGGAAACAATGTGTTACAGATATTAAGGCCCTTTATGCACGTATTTCTAGTGTTTGAAGCACTTTCTTAGATATTAAACTAGGTTATCATTGTGAATTTCCCGAATTGGAGTCTCTCTCTTCCAGTGTCTCAAGCTTTTTCATTGTGAATTCTAATTTGGTAAAACAACCTTTTTTACAAATATACCAGCACTTTCAACATTATTACCACTTGAAAGTCTATCCTACCTTTCACAGCGCTTTGGATACAAATTCTCAGTATTTCAAAATTCAGTAGAGATGTTCGGATTCTAAAATGTATTCCAGGAGTTATAGAGACACTCTGCCATTCCCCTGGTCTGTTGATTTGAGCAATGAGACTATTCATTTTAACACGGGTGTCATACCGGACTGTTAAAGGCACAGTAAAACATTACTTGGAACCCTAGCCTAACTAACATTTTTATTTCATAGTGTTCTCAATACTTTCATACTGTTCGATAGCTCTAGGAAAATGAGTTTTTCAGTGTTTCACCAAAACCTTTTCCCGAAAACGCCAACTCCTTTTGGTGGGAAAAATAAATGTAAACAGTGTCACACTCGCTACTCAGCTGTTTGAACAAGATTTCCCAGTGACAAAATTGTGCTGTTCAGATATTCATTCTATTGGAATACGTATTCCTATTGTGTGAAGCACATTTCTAAATATTTTCCTAGTCTGGAGTCGTAAGTTCTGAGTGCTACACACCAAATTGTCCAGTGATTGAAGCTCATTCATTGTGAATAGCCAATATTACTACACTGTGACCATAACCCTGTCCCTAACCCTCTAACCCAAACCCTAAACCTAGCCCACACCTGAGCCTGAACGCTACCTAGCCCAAAACTTTATCCTAACCCTAACCATGAACAGAGCCCCAATTCCCTAACCCTAATACCAGAACTCATCTCAATGACGTCATCACTCCCAGCTGGTCCCCTGGCCAAATCATTATCACCTGGGATCAATTAAGCCTGCCCACGTGGCCCCTCCCCCTTGGTGACGTCATCACATCCAGTTTAATGACCTAACCAGGCTTCTTTCAAAATCGCCAACTCATTGTCCCGGAATAATAAATGTAACCAGTATCCAACTCGGGTCTATGTTCTTTGAACACGATTTCCTTGTCAGGAAACAATGTGTTACAGATATTAAGGCCCTTTATTCACGTATTCCTAGTGTTTGAAGCACTTTCTTAGATATTAACCTAGGTTATCATTGTGAATTTCCCGAATTGGAGTCTCTCTCTTCCAGTGTCTCAAGCTTTTTCATTTTCAATTCTAATTTGGTAAAACAACCTTTTTTACAAATATACCAGCACTTTCAACATTATTACCACTTGAAAGTCTATCCTACCTTTCACAGCGCTTTGGATACAAATTCTCAGTATTTCAAAATTCAGTAGCGATGTTCGGGTTCTAAAATGTATTCCAGGAGTTCTAGAGACACTCTGCCATTCCCCTGGTCTGTTGTTTTGAGCAATGAGACTATTCATTTTAACAGGGGTGTCATACAGGCCTTTTAAAGGCACAGTAAAACATTACTTGGAACCCTAGCCTAACTAACATTTTTATTTCATAGTGTTCTCAATACTTTCATACTGTTCGATAGCTCTAGGAAAATGAGTTTTTCAGTGTTTCACCAAAACCTTTTCCCGAAAACGCCAACTCCTTTTCACGGGAAAAATAAATGTAAACAGTGTCACACTCGCTTCTCAGCTGTTTGAACAAGATTTCCCAGTGACAAAATTGTGCTGTTCAGATATTCAGTCTATTAGAATATGTATTCCTATTGTGTGAAGCACATTTCTAAATATTTCCCTAGTCTGGAGTCGTAAGTTCTGAGTGCTACACACCAAATTGCCCAGTGATTGAAGCTCATTCATTGTGAATAGCAAACATTATTACACTGTGACCTTAACCCTGTCCCTAACCCTCTAACCCAAACCCTAAACCTAGCCCACACCTGAGCCTGAACCCTACCTAGCCCAAAACCTTATCCTCACCCTAACCATGAACAAAGCCCCAATTCCCTAACCCTAATACCAGAACTAATCTCGATGACGTCATCACTCCCAGCTGGTCCCCTGGCCAAATCATTATCACCTGGGATCAATTAAGCCTGCCCACGTGGCCCCTCCCCCTTGGTGACGTCATCACATCCAGTTTACTGGCCTAACCAGGCTTCTTTCAAAATCGCCAACTCATTGTCCCGGAATAATAAATGTAACCAGTATCCAACTCGGGTCTATGTTCTTTGAACACGATTTCCTTGTCAGGAAACAATGTGTTACAGATATTAAGGCCCTTTATGCACGTATTTCTAGTGTTTGAAGCACTTTCTTAGATATTAACCTAGGTTATCATTGTGAATTTCCCGAATTGGAGTCTCTCTCTTCCAGTGTCTCAAGCTTTTTCATTGTGAATTCTAATTTGGTAAAACAACCTTTTTTACAAATATACCAGCACTTTCAACATTATTACCACTTGAAAGTCTATCCTACCTTTCACAGCGCTTTGCATACAAATTCTCAGTATTTCAAAATTCAGTAGCGATGTTCGGGTTCTAAAACGTATTCCAGGAGTTATAGAGACACTCTGCCATTCCCCTGGTCTGTTGTTTTGAGCAATGAGACTATTCATTTTAACACGGGTGTCATACCGGCCTTTAAAAGGCACAGTAAAACATTACTTGGAACCCTAGCCTAACTAACATTTTTATTTCATAGTGTTCTCAATACTTTCATACTGTTCGATAGCTCTAGGAAAATGAGTTTTTCAGTGTTTCACCAAAATCTTTTCCCGAAAACGCCAACTCCTTTTCACGCGAAAAATAAATGTAAACAGTGTCACACTCGCTTCTCAGCTATTTGACCAAGATTTCCCAGTGACAAAATTGTGCTGTTCAGATATTCAGTCTATTGGAATATGTATTCCTATTGTGTGAAGCACATTTCTAAATATTTCCCTAGTCTGGAATCGTAAGTTCTGAGTGCTACACACCAAATTGCCCAGTGATTGAAGCTCATTCATTGTGAATAGCCAACATTACTACACTGTGACCTTAACCCTGTCCCTAACCCTCTAACCCAAACCCTAAACCTAGCCCACACCTGAGCCTGAACCCTACCTAGCCCAAAACCTTATCCTAACCCTAAACATGAACAAAGCCCCAATTCCCTAACCCTAATACCAGAACTCATCTCGATGACTTCATCACTCCCAGCTGGTCCCCTGGCCAAATCATTATCACCTGGGATCAATTAAGCCTGCCCACGTGGCCCCTCCCCCTTGGTGACGTCATCACATCCGGTTTATTGGCCTAACCAGGCTTCTTTCAAAATCGCCAACTCATTGTCCCGGAATAATAAATGTAACCAGTATCCAACTCGGGTCTATGTTCTTTGAACACGATTTCCTTGTCAGGAAACAATGTGTTACAGATATTAAGGCCCTTTATTCACGTATTCCTAGTGTTTGAAGCACTTTCTTAGATATTAACCTAGGTTATCATTGTGAATTTCCCGAATTGGAGTCTCTCTCTTCCAGTGTCTCAAGCTTTTTCATTTTCAATTCTAATTTGGTAAAACAACCTTTTTTACAAATATACCAGCACTTTCAACATTATTACCACTTGAAAGTCTATCCTACCTTTCACAGCGCTTTGGATACAAATTCTCAGTATTTCAAATTCAGTAGCGATGTTCGGGTTCTAAAACGTATTCCAGGAGTTCTAGAGACACTCTGCCATTCCCCTGGTCTGTGGTTTGAGCAATGAGACTATTCATTTTAACAGGGGTGTCATACAGGCCTTTTAAAGGCACAGTAAAACATTACTTGGAACCCTAGCCTAACTAACATTTTTATTTCATAGTGTTCTCAATACTTTCATACTGTTCGATAGCTCTAGGAAAATGAGTTTTTCAGTGTTTCACCAAAATCTTTTCCCGAAAACGCCAACTCCTTTTCACGCGAAAAATAAATGTAAACAGTGTCACACTCGCTTCTCAGCTATTTGACCAAGATTTCCCAGTGACAAAATTGTGCTGTTCAGATATTCAGTCTATTGGAATATGTATTCCTATTGTGTGAAGCACATTTCTAAATATTTCCCTAGTCTGGAATCGTAAGTTCTGAGTGCTACACACCAAATAGCCCAGTGATTGAAGCTCATTCATTGTGAATAGCCAACATTACTACACTGTGACCTTAACCCTGTCCCTAACCCTCTAACCCAAACCCTAAACCTAGCCCACACCTGAGCCTGAACCCTACCTAGCCCAAAACCTTATCCTAACCCTAACCATGAACAAAGCCCCAATTCCCTAACCCTAATACCAGAACTCATCTCGATGACTTCATCACTCCCAGCTGGTCCCCTGGACAAATCATTATCACCTGGGATCAATTAAGCCTGCCCACGTGGCCCCTCCCCCTTGGTGACGTCATCACTTCCGGTTTATTGGCCTAACCAGGCTTCTTTCAAAATCGCCAACTCATTGTCCCGGAATAATAAATGTAACCAGTATCCAACTCGGGTCTATGTTCTTTGAACACGATTTCCTTGTCAGGAAACAATGTGTTACAGATATTAAGGCCCTTTATTCACGTATTCCTAGTGTTTGAAGCACTTTCTTAGATATTAACCTAGGTTATCATTGTGAATTTCCCGAATTGGAGTCTCTCTCTTCCAGTGTCTCAAGCTTTTTCATTTTTAATTCTAATTTGGTAAAACAACCTTTTTTACAAATATACCAGCACTTTCAACATTATTACCACTTGAAAGTCTATCCTACCTTTCACAGCGCTTTGGATACAAATTCTCAGTATTTCAAAATTCAGTAGCGATGTTCGGGTTCTAAAACGTATTCCAGGAGTTCTAGAGACACTCTGCCATTCCCCTGGTCTGTTGTTTTGAGCAATGAGACTATTCATTTTAACAGGGGTGTCATACAGGCCTTTTAAAGGCACAGTAAAACATTACTTGGAACCCTAGCCTAACTAACATTTTTATTTCATAGTGTTCTCAATACTTTCATACTGTTCGATAGCTCTAGGAAAATGAGTTTTTCAGTGTTTCACCAAAACCTTTTCCCGAAAACGCCAACTCCTTTTCACGGGAAAAATAAATGTAAACAGTGTCACACTCGGTTCTCAGCTGTTTGAACAAGATTTTCCAGTGACAAAATTGTGCTGTTCAGATATTCAGTCTATTACAATATGTATTCCTATTGAGTGAAGCACATTTCTAAATATTTCCCTAGTCTGGAGTCGTAAGTTCTGAGTGCTACACACCAAATTGCCCAGTGATTGAAGCTCATTCATTGTGAATAGCAAACATTATTACACTGTGACCTTAACCCTGTCCCTAACCCTCTAACCCAAACCCTAAACCTAGCCCACACCTGAGCCTGAACCCTACCTAGCCCAAAACCTTATCCTCACCCTAACCATGAACAAAGCCCCAATTCCCTAACCCTAATACCAGAACTAATCTCGATGACGTCATCACTCCCAGCTGGTCCCCTGGCCAAATCATTATCACCTGGGATCAATTAAGCCTGCCCACGTGGCCCCTCCCCCTTGGTGACGTCATCACATCCAGTTTACTGGCCTAACCAGGCTTCTTTCAAAATCGCCAACTCATTGTCCCGGAATAATAAATGTAACCAGTATCCAACTCGGGTCTATGTTCTTTGAACACGATTTCCTTGTCAGGAAACAATGTGTTACAGATATTAAGGCCCTTTATGCACGTATTTCTAGTGTTTGAAGCACTTTCTTAGATATTAAACTAGGTTATCATTGTGAATTTCCCGAATTGGAGTCTCTCTCTTCCAGTGTCTCAAGCTTTTTCATTGTGAATTCTAATTTGGTAAAACAACCTTTTTTACAAATATACCAGCACTTTCAACATTATTACCACTTGAAAGTCTATCCTACCTTTCACAGCGCTTTGGATACAAATTCTCAGTATTTCAAAATTCAGTAGAGATGATCGGATTCTAAAACGTATTCCAGGAGTTATAGAGACACTCTGCCATTCCCCTGGTCTGTTGATTTGAGCAATGAGACTATTCATTTTAACACGGGTGTCATACCGGACTGTTAAAGGCACAGTAAAACATTACTTGGAACCCTAGCCTAACTAACATTTTTATTTCATAGTGTTCTCAATACTTTCATACTGTTCGATAGCTCTAGGAAAATGAGTTTTTCAGTGTTTCACCAAAACCTTTTCCCGAAAACGCCAACTCCTTTTGACGGGAAAAATAAATGTAAACAGTGTCACACTCGCTACTCAGCTGTTTGAACAAGATTTCCCAGTGACAAAATTGTGCTGTTCAGATATTCATTCTATTGGAATACGTATTCCTATTGTGTGAAGCACATTTCTAAATATTTTCCTAGTCTGGAGTCGTAAGTTCTGAGTGCTACACACCAAATTGTCCAGTGATTGAAACTCATTCATTGTGAATAGCCAATATTACTACACTGTGACCATAACCCTGTCCCTAACCCTCTAACCCAAACCCTAAACCTAGCCCACACCTGAGCCTGAACGCTACCTAGCCCAAAACTTTATCCTAACCCCAACCATGAACAGAGCCCCAATTCCCTAACCCTAATACCAGAACTCATCTCAATGACGTCATCACTCCCAGCTGGTCCCCTGGCCAAATCATTATCACCTGGGATCAATTAAGCCTGCCCACGTGGCCCCTCCCCCTTGGTGACGTCATCACATCCAGTTTAATGACCTAACCAGGCTTCTTTCAAAATCGCCAACTCATTGTCCCGGAATAATAAATGTAACCAGTATCCAACTCGGGTCTATGTTCTTTGAACACGATTTCCTTGTCAGGAAACAATGTGTTACAGATATTAAGGCCCTTTATTCACGTATTCCTAGTGTTTGAAGCACTTTCTTAGATATTAACCTAGGTTATCATTGTGAATTTCCCGAATTGGAGTCTCTCTCTTCCAGTGTCTCAAGCTTTTTCATTTTCAATTCTAATTTGGTAAAACAACCTTTTTTACAAATATACCAGCACTTTCAACATTATTACCACTTGAAAGTCTATCCTACCTTTCACAGCGCTTTGGATACAAATTCTCAGTATTTCAAAATTCAGTAGCGATGTTCGGGTTCTAAAACGTATTCCAGGAGTTCTAGAGACACTCTGCCATTCCCCTGGTCTGTTGTTTTGAGCAATGAGACTATTCATTTTAACAGGGGTGTCATACAGGCCTTTTAAAGGCACAGTAAAACATTACTTGGAACCCTAGCCTAACTAACATTTTTATTTCATAGTGTTCTCAATACTTTCATACTGTTCGATACCTCTAGGAAAATGAGTTTTTCAGTGTTTCACCAAAACCTTTTCCCGAAAACGCCAACTCCTTTTCACGGGAAAAATAAATGTAAACAGTGTCACACTCGCTTCTCAGCTGTTTGAACAAGATTTCCCAGTGACAAAATTGTGCTGTTCAGATATTCAGTCTATTAGAATATGTATTCCTATTGTGTGAAGCACATTTCTAAATATTTCCCTAGTCTGGAGTCGTAAGTTCTGAGTGCTACACACCAAATTGCCCAGTGATTGAAGCTCATTCATTGTGAATAGCAAACATTATTACACTGTGACCTTAACCCTGTCCCTAACCCTCTAACCCAAACCCTAAACCTAGCCCACACCTGAGCCTGAACCCTACCTAGCCCAAAACCTTATCCTCACCCTAACCATGAACAAAGCCCCAATTCCCTAACCCTAATACCAGAACTAATCTCGATGACGTCATCACTCCCAGCTGGTCCCCTGGCCAAATCATTATCACCTGGGATCAATTAAGCCTGCCCACGTGCCCCCTCCCCCTTGGTGACGTCATCACATCCAGTTTACTGGCCTAACCAGGCTTCTTTCAAAATCTCCAACTCATTGTCCCAGAATAATAAATGTAACCAGTATCCAACTCGGGTCTATGTTCTTTGAACACGATTTCCTTGTCAGGAAACAATGTGTTACAGATATTAAGGCCCTTTATGCACGTATTTCTAGTGTTTGAAGCACTTTCTTAGATATTAACCTAGGTTATCATTGTGAATTTCCCGAATTGGAGTCTCTCTCTTCCAGTGTCTCAAGCTTTTTCATTGTGAATTCTAATTTGGTAAAACAACCTTTTTTACAAATATACCAGCACTTTCAACATTATTACCACTTGAAAGTCTATCCTACCTTTCACAGCGCTTTGGATACAAATTCTCAGTATTTCAAAATTCAGTAGAGATGTTCGGGTTCTAAAACGTATTCCAGGAGTTATAGAGACACTCTGCCATTCCCCTGGTCTGTTGATTTGAGCAATGAGAATATTCATTTTAACACGGGTGTCATACCGGACTTGTAAAGGCACAGTAAATCATTACTTGGAACCCTAGCCTAACTAACATTTTTATTTCATAGTGTTCTCAATACTTTCATACTGTTCGATAGCTCTAGGAAAATGAGTTTTTCAGTGTTTCACCAAAACCTTTTCCCGATAACGCCAACTCCTTTTGACTGGAAAAATAAATGTAAACAGTGTCACACTCGCTACTCAGCTGTTTGAACAAGATTTCCCAGTGACAAAATTGTGCTGTTCAGATATTCATTCTATTGGAATACGTATTCCTATTGTGTGAAGCACATTTCTAAATATTTCCCTAGTCTGGAGTCGTAAGTTCTGAGTGCTACACACCAAATTGTCCAGTGATTGAAGCTCATTCATTGTGAATAGCCAATATTACTACACTGTGACCATAACCCTGTCCCTAACCCTCTATCCCAAACCCTAAACCTAGCCCACACCTGAGCCTGAACGCTACCTAGACCAAAACTTTATCCTAACCCTAACCGTGAACAGAGCCCCAATTCCCTAACCCTAATACCAGAACTCATCTCAATGACGTCATCACTCCCAGCTGGTCCCCTGGCCAAATCATTATCACCTGGGATCAATTAAGCCTGCCCACGTGGCCCCTCCCCCTTGGTGACGTCATCACATCCAGTTTACTGGCCTAACCAGGCTTCTTTCAAAATCGCCAACTCATTGTCCCGGAATAATAAATGTAACCAGTATCCAACTCGGGTCTATGTTCTTTGAACACGATTTCCTTGTCAGGAAACAATGTGTTACAGATATTAAGGCCCTTTATGCACGTATTTCTAGTGTTTGAAGCACTTTCTTAGATATTAACCTAGGTTATCATTGTGAATTTCCCGAATTGGAGTCTCTCTCTTCCAGTGTCTCAAGCTTTTTCATTGTGAATTCTAATTTGGTAAAACAACCTTTTTTACAAATATACCAGCACTTTCAACATTATTACCACTTGAAAGTCTATCCTACCTTTCACAGCGCTTTGGATACAAATTCTCAGTATTTCAAAATTCAGTAGAGATGTTCGGGTTCTAAAACGTATTCCAGGAGTTATAGAGACACTCTGCCATTCCCCTGGTCTGTTGATTTGAGCAATGAGAATATTCATTTTAACACGGGTGTCATACCGGACTTTTAAAGGCACAGTAAAACATTACTTGGAACCCTAGCCTAACTAACATTTTTATTTCATAGTGTTCTCAATACTTTCATACTGTTCGATAGCTCTAGGAAAATGAGTTTTTCAGTGTTTCACCAAAACCTTTTCCCGATAACGCCAACTCCTTTTGACGGGAAAAATAAATGTAAACAGTGTCACACTCGCTACTCAGCTGTTTGAACAAGATTTCCCAGTGACAAAATTGTGCTGTTCAGATATTCATTCTATTGGAATACGTATTCCTATTGTGTGAAGCACATTTCTAAATATTTCCCTAGTCTGGAGTCGTAAGTTCTGAGTGCTACACACCAAATTGTCCAGTGATTGAAGCTCATTCATTGTGAATAGCCAATATTACTACACTGTGACCATAACCCTGTCCCTAACCCTCTATCCCAAACCCTAAACCTAGCCCACACCTGAGCCTGAACGCTACCTAGCCCAAAACTTTATCCTAACCCTAACCATGAACAGAGCCCCAATTCCCTAACCCTAATACCAGAACTCATCTCAATGACGTCATCACTCCCAGCTGGTCCCCTGGCCAAATCATTATCACCTGGGATCAATTAAGCCTGCCCACATGGCCCCTCCCCCTTGGTGACATCATCACATCCAGTTTAATGACCTAACCAGGCTTCTTTCAAAATCGCCAACTCATTGTCCTGGAATAATAAATGTAACCAGTATCCAACTCGGTTCTATGTTCTTTGAACACGATTTCCTTGTCAGGAAACAACGTGTTACAGATATTAAGGCCCTTTATTCACGTATTCCTAGTGTTTGAAGCACTTTCTTAGATATTAACCTAGGTTATCATTGTGAATTTCCCGAGTTGGAGTCTCTCTCTTCCAGTGTCTCAAGCTTTTTCATTGTGAATTCTAATTTGGTAAAACAACCTTTTTTAAAAATATACCAGCACTTTCAACATTATTACCACTTGTCAGTCTATCCTACCTTTCACAGCGCTTTGGATACAAATTCTCAGTATTTCAAAATTCAGTAGAGATGTTCGGGTTCTAAAACGTATTCCAGGAGTTCTAGAGACACTCTGCCATTCCCCTGGTCTGTTGTTTTGAGCAATGAGACTATTCATTTTAACACGGGTGTCATACAGGCCTTTTAAAGGCACAGTAAAACATTACTTGGAACCCTAGCCTAACTAACATTTTTATTTCATAGTGTTCTCAATACTTTCATACTGTTCGATAGCTCTAGGAAAATGAGTTTTTCAGTGTTTCACCAACTCCTTTTCCCGAAAACGCCAAGTACTTTTGATGGGAAAAATAAATATAAACAGTGTCACACTTGGTTCTCAGCGGTTTGAACAAGATTTCCCAGTGACAAAATTGTGCTGTTCAGATATTCAGTCTATTGGAATATGTATTCCTAGTGTGTGAAGCACATTTCTAAATATTTCCCTAGTCTGGAGATGTACATTCCAAGTGCTACACTCCAATTTGTCCAGTGGTTGAAGCTCATTCATCGTGAATACCCAACCTTACTACACCATGACAGTAACCCTGTCCCTAACCCTCTAACCCTAACCCTAAACCTAGCCCAACCTGAGCCTGAACCCTACCTAGCCCGAACACTTATCCTACCCCTAACCCTAGCCAGAACCCCAATTCTCTAACCCTAACACCAGAACTAAACTCGATGACGTCATCACTCCCAGCTGGGCCTCAGGCTAAATCATTATCTCCTGGTATCAATTAAACCTGCCCTCGTGGACCCTCCCCCTTGGTGACATCATCACTTCCTGTTTAATGGCCTAACCAGGCCTCTTTCAAAAACTCCAACTCATTGTCTCTTAATTATTAATGTCAACAGCATCCAACTCGGTTCTATGTTCTTTGAACATGATTTGCTTGTCAGAAAACAATGTGTGACAGATATTAAGGCCCTGTATTCACGCATTGCTAGTGTTTGAAACACTTTTTTTGATATTAACCTAGGTTTTCATTGTGAATTTCCCGAGTTGGAGTCTCTCTCTTCCAGTGTCTCAAGCTCCTTCATTGTGAATTCCAATTTGCTGAAACAGCGATTTTTACAAATATATCATACTTTAACCATTATTACCACTTGATAGTCTACCCTACTATTCACAGCGCTTTGGATACAAATTCTCAGTATTTCAAAATTCATTAGAGAAATTCGTGTTCTAAAACGTATTCCAAGAGTTCTAGAGACACTCTGAGACATCTCCCTGTTCTGTTCTTTTGAGCTCTGAGAGTTTTCATTGTAACACGGGTGTCATACCGGCTTTTTAAAGGTACTTTAAAACACTACTTGGAACCCTAGCCTAACTAACATTTTGATTTCATAGTGTTCTCAATACTTTCATACTATTCTATAGCTCTAGGAAAATGAATTTTTCAGTGTTTCACCAACTCCTTTTCCCAAAAACGCCAACTCCTTTTGACGGGAAAAATGAATGTAAACAGTGTCACACTAGGTTCTCAGCGGTTTGAACAAGATTTCCCTGTGACAAAATTGTGCTGTTCAGATATTTAGTCTATTGGAATATGTATTCCTAGTGTGTGAAGCACCTTTCTAAATATTTTCCTAGTCTGGAGGTGTAAATTCTCAGTGCTACACTCCAATTTGTCCAGTGGTTGAAGCTCATTCATTGTGAATACCCAACCTTACAGCACCGTGACCTTAACCCTGTCCCTAACCCTCTAACCCTAACCCTAAACCTAGCCCTAACCTGAGCCTGAACCCTACCTAGCCCGAACCCTTATCCTATCCCTAACCCTAGCCAGAACCCCAATTCTCTAACTCTAACACCAGAACCAACCTCGATGATGTCATCACTCCTAGCTGGGCCGCAGGCTAAATCATTATCTCCTGGTATCAATTAAACCTGCTCTCGTGGCCCCTCCCCCTTGGTGACATCATCACTTCCTGTTTAATGACCTATGGAGGCCTCTTTCAAAAATGCCAACTCATTGTATCTTAATTATAAATGTTAACAGCATCCAACTCGGTTCTATGTTCTTTGAACAGGATTTGCTTGTCAGGAAACAATGTGTGACAGATATTAAGGCCCTTTATTCACGTATTTCTAGTGTTTGAAACACTGTCTTAGATATTAACCTAGGTTTTCATTGTGAATTTCCTGAGTTGGAGTCTCTCTCTTCCAGTGTCTCAAGCTCCTTCATTGTGAGTTCCAATTTGCTGAAACAGCGTTTTTTACAAATATACCAGTACTTTAACCATTATTACCACTTGATAGTCTACCCTACTTTTCACAGTGCTTTGGATACAAATTCTCAGTATTTCAAAATTCAGTAGAGGTGTTCGGGTTCTAAAACATATTCCAGGAGTTTTAGAGACACTCTGCCATTCCCCTGGATTGTTGTTTTGAGCAATGAGACTGTTCATTTTAACACGGGTGTCATACCGACTTTTTAAAGGCACAGTAAAACATTACTTGGAACCCTAGCCTAACTAACATTTTTATTTCATAGTGTTCTCAATACTTTCATACTGTTCGATAGCTCTAGGAAAATGAGTTTTTCAGTGTTTCACCAAAACCTTTTCCCGAAAACGCCAACTCCTTTTGACGGGAAAAATAAATTTAAACAGTGTCACACTTGCTTCTCAGCTGTTTGAACAAGATTTCCCAGTGACAAAATTGTGCTGTTCAGATATTCAGTCTATTGGAATATGTATTCCTAGTGTGTGAAGCACATTTCTAAATATTTCCCTAGTCTGGATTTGTAAATTCTCAGTGCTACACTCCAATTTGTCCAGTGGTTGAAGCTCATTCATTGTGAATACCCAAGCTTACAGCACCGTGACCTTAACCCTGTCCCTAACCCTCTAACCCTAAGCCTAAACTGCCGGAAAAAATCAGTTTCACTAAAAGAGAGATGTTGACAGGAAGCCAGGAAGGCTGATCAACAACCTTAATTGCTCTAACCACTCACCCTTTAGTTGTGATATTGTTAGCTGAAGCAGCTTCCACCTTGGTTTGTCCCATTAAGTTTTTGTTATTTCCTGCCTAAGGGCTACATGTATATTTCTGTTTATCTTGACTAAGATGTTTTCCCCAAAGCCTCAGTAAAAGGGATGGCAGAGCCAGAGCAGTTGTCAGTTCTCCCACTAGAGGTGGACTACCACCTGGCCCCCCATTTCACCAAATTGAATTTCTTCAAGTCTCCATTCATTTGTGTGCGGCCCTTCTCCAGAACTCGAACCCTGAACCAGAACCCTGGACCACGCTGGACGTGGAAAAGGATTCCTACACTAAACCTAGCCCTAACCTGAGCCTGAACCCTACCTAGCCCGAACCCTTATCCTATCCCTAACCCTAGCCAGAACCCCAATTCTCTAACCCTAACACCAGAACTAACCACGATGACATCATCACTCACAGCTGGGCCCCAGGCTAAATCATTATCTCCTGGTATCAATTAAACCTGCCTTCGTGGCCCCTCCCTCTTGATGACAGCATCACTTCCTGTTTAATGGCCTAACCAGGCCTCTTTCAAAAATGCCAACTCATTGTCTCTTAATTATAAATGTAAACAGCATCCAACTCGGTTCTATGTTCTTTGAACACGATTTGCTTGTCAGGAAACAATGTCTGTCAGATATTAAGGCCCTTTATTCACGTATTTCTAGTGTTTGAAACACTTTCTTAGATATTAACCTAGGTTTTCATTGTGAATTGCCGGAGTTGGAGTCTCTCTCTTCCAGTGTCTCAAGCTCCTTCATTGTGAATTCCAATTTGCTGAAACAGCGTTTTTTACAAATATACCAGCACTTTCAACATTATTACCACTTGCCAGTCTATCCTACCTTTCACAGCGCTTTGGATACAAATTCTCAGTATTTCAAAATTCAGTAGAGATGTTCGTGTTCTAAAACGTATTCCAAGAGTTCTAGAGACACTCTGAGACATCCCCCTGTTCTGTTCTTTTGAGCTCTGAGAGTTTTCATTTTAACACGGGTGTCATACCGGCTTTTAAAAGGTACTTTAAAACACTACTTGGAACCCTAGCCTAAATAAGATTTTGATTTCATAGTGTTCTCAGTACTTTCATACTATTCTATAGTTCTAGGAAAATGAATTGTGCAGTGTTTCACCAACTCCTTTTCCCGAAAACGCCAACTCCTTTTGACGGGAAACATAAATGTAAACAGTGTCACACTCGGTTCTCAGCGGTTTGAACAAGATTTCCCAGTGACAAAATTGTGCTGTTCAGATATTCAGTCTATTGGAATATGTATTCCTACTGTCTTGAAGCACATTTCTAAATATTTCCCTAGTCTGGAGTTGTAAATTCTCAGTGCTACACTCCAATTTGTCCAGTGGTTGAAGCTCATTCATTGTGAATACCCAACCTTACTGCACTGTGACCTTAACCCTGTCCCTAACCCTCTAACCCTAACCCTAAACCTAGCCCTAACCTGAGCCTGAACCCTACCTAGCCCGAACCCTTATCCTAACCCTAACCCTAGCCAGAACCCCAATTCTCTAACCCTAACACCAGAACTAACCTCGATGACGTCATCACTCCTAGCTGGGCCCCAGGCTAAATCATTATCTCCTGGGATCAATTAAACCTGCCCTCATGGCCCCTCCCCCTTGGTGACGTCATCACCTCCTGTTTAATGGCCTAACTAGGCCTCTTTCAAAAACGCCAACTCATTGTCTCTTAATTATCAATGTAAATAGCATCCAACTCGGTTCTATGTTCTTTGAACACGATTTCCTTGTCAGGAAACAATGTGTGACAGATATTAAGGCCCTTTATTCACGTATTTCTAGTGTTTGAAACACTTTCTTAGATATTAACCTAGGTTTTCATTGTGAATTGCCCTAGTTGGAGTCTCTCTCTTCCAGTGTCTCAAGCTCCTTCATTGTGAATTCCAATTTGCTGAAACAGAGTTTTTTACAAATATACCAGTACTTTAAACATTATTACCACTTGAAAGTCTACCCTACTTTTCACAGCGCTTTAGATACAAATTCTCAGTATTTCAAAATTCAGTAGAGATGTTCGTGTTCTAAAACGTATTCCAAGAGTTCTAAAGACACTCTAAGACATCCCCCTGTTCTATTGTTTTGAGCTCTGAGAGTTTTCATTTTAACAGGGGTGTCATACAGGCTTTTTAAAGGTACTTTAAAACACTACTTGGAACCCTAGCCTAACTAACATTTTGATTTCATAGTGTTCTCAATACTTTCATACTATTCTATAGTTCTAGGAAAATGAATTTTTCAGTGTTTCACCAACTCCTTTTCCCGAAAACGCCAAGTCCTTTTGATTGGAAAAATAAATGTAAACAGTGTCACACTCGGTTCTCAGCGGTTTGAACAAGATTTCCCAGTGACAAAATTGTGCTGTTCAGATATTCAGTCTATTGGAATATGTATTCCTAGTGTGTGAAGCACATTTCTAAATATTTCCCTAGTCTGGAGTTGTAAATTCTCAGTGCTTGTCCCAATTTCTCCTTCAGGGACGTAAGCACAGGTGACCAAGGGTGCCTCAGCCAGTCTCTAAACTGACACGTACGACCCAAGGTACTTACTTAATATTGACCGAGCATAAATTACACAGGAGACATACATGCAATGCACGAATCACACACGGTTTATTTACCAGAGTCCTGGTGGTTTCCAGACCTCGGCAGGCCACCCGGGGATCCGCACTGACAGACACACACACTGGACGTTGGACATTGCAGCAGCTGCTCGGAGTCTTGCTTGAGGCCTTACTTTCCGGCTCATTGTTTGGACTCACGGTCCACAGCAGAGCTTGGGCAGATGCAGAAAGGGGGGTGGAGAGTGACCGTCTGTGGAGGAGCAGAGCAGGCCTCTCTGATCTTCCTCTGGTGCTTCCTCTTTTTATGTGCCTAGATGGGCGTCTTCAGTGTTTGTCTTATCAGCAGGACCCAGGAGCCTTGCATATCTGGTTTTACATATGGGGAACAGATCACTTGACTTTTTTTTCTACATACAGGCCACTCAGGGGTGTTTAATCAACCTGTTTACATTACATTCAATACTTTTTAACATCATATTTTAATATCACACTGTAATTCCACATTTTGATACTTATTCTATATTATTCTTATCACTATTACTATAACATTCCACCCGGTGATTCCTGAAGGGTTTACCCCAAGGGAATCAATTACTTTTTATTTTATTGGGGATAAGGCATATAATGATTTTAGCAATCTTAACAAATAAACAAAAGAGGAAAATAATAGCCAATGCAAATAATATCTCCTTAATTAAAGTCCATGTAGCTTCAAATGAAGAGAGTCCATGCTGAATCCATGCGATGGGGTTGATGAAATTCCAATCAGGAGTGCAGGGGACGGTCCTCCATAAGGATAGGAGAGTGTCCGCTGTCTTGCAATTACGGTGTAGTTTTTTCAAGTCTTCCAAGGTTGCGATGGTTTCGGCGTTTGGGATGTAGGCTAAGTGATGTAGTTGTTCAGCTTGTGACTTCAAGGTCTTCATAGTATCTTTTACAAGGGGTTCTAAAGAGCTAAGCTTGTTAAAAGATTCATTAAGAGTAGGAGGTGCAGTATAATGTTTTTTTGCAAGCGTTGGTATAAGGGTAAAGAGGGTGAGAAGTATAGAGAGGTTTTGGTGTCAAAGAATGAATAATATATTTTATTATTAAAGGTGATGTTCATAGCATTAGTGATTAAGTCACAAGAATTAGGGAAGGAGTTGTTCACATTCTTCCTTATTGTGTGATCATATACAGAGATATTTGTAAAGCAGGCGACAAAGTTGTGTCTGCCTATATTATACATGAGTGGTCTTGGGTCATGTGGAAGAAGTGATACAGGAAATGTATCACAGATAGTGGTTGGAATGCAATGAAGATATTTGGAGTGAATTGTATTAGTGAAGATTTTAAGAAGAAATAAGGTTCCACATATAGCATGTCTCCATTAGGCATTGCATATTCATTATTGTTCATGTGTATTGGTATATTCAATGTAGGATATGCCACTAAGTTTTCTCCTCCTACTGCTGTGAGTATTGAAAGTTCACAGTCTGAGTAGGAGCATCCTATAGGTTTTGTAAAGTCAATTGCAGCTATTGCATCATTCCACAATGGGTTCAGTCCTTGTCCCCTGACAATGAGAGACAAAAGGTCTCGTTGGGCTTGTGTTAGGGAATTTTGTATAAGTTGACATTGTTGTCTAAATTGGTATTTTTGGAATCTTTGATTAATGTCCTCTATGTCTTGATGTAATGTGTGCATATAGTGATCCTGTTCCTTAACTATGTCTGATAAGAGCATAACTTGCTGATGGGTTTGTGCTGCCAGTTGATAGGCACTGTCAAATGATTTAGAGATGAGTTCTAATGTTTTAGTTTCAAATTCGGTTGTATGGTGGAAGTATTTATTTAAATCATTAGTTAATTGATTAATTTTAACTGAATTTGCTATAGATACAGATGCTGCGATTGATGCCAATGCAAAGGAAGCTGCGTCTAGTTGTAAGAGTTTCCTTCCTGAATGTTGTCTAAATTTTTGAGGGAATGGTGCATTTCTGATTGGAATTGGGGGTTCTACATCTGCACAAGCTTTGACTAATGAGGAGGCTAGAAAATCATCTGGTGAGAAGTATATGGTAGTTCTCTGAATCTGTGGTTGGAAAATTAGTCTACCTGGGTTATTGATTTGTGTAATTACTGATTGGGCCTCAAGAAGTTTAGGTGCAGGTTTTGTAATGCCATAAGAATAGACAGGTGAGAAATGTAAGGTTCTTAAGCATGTCGTAGAATTGTAGCAACCTCTTTGCATGGTTCTAATAGGTTATTATAACATTTATCAGCAATATTAGGTATATAGTAGAAATCAGTGAAGAGTAGAAGAGAATGATTAGTCATGGGTGAATGGTGGTGGAGGAATAATTTTTTCCATCCGCCGTCTAAGTAATGTAGCATATATGATTGAAAACCAGTAGTGAAGGATCCAGCTATACATTTTGCTTTTGAGGGATTAATATAGGCTCCAAAGGTTGTAAACCAAGAAGTAGGTTTTAGTCCATAAGAAATATTATAATGTAAACTAATGAGTGGGTCATATCCTCTGCAAGCAAAATGTGAGTGATTTAGTGGTATAGGCGTAGGTCTTAATGTTGAGTTGGGATAAAGAACTGTATAGGTTGTTTGGTGTTGTTGGCCTGTGGTAAGATTTGAAAGAATGTTTGTAGAGGTGTAGCTAAATGTAAAATTTCTATAGCTTATAATGGGGAATGGTCCATATGAGTATGGGTGGTTTAAAAATGTAGGTTGTCGTGCTTGTTGATCATGTTTAGGAATAATTGCATAGGTGAGCATTTCTGTGACACTTGGGGAGCAATCTAATAGATATGATGTTGTAGAGGAATTAAACATGAATAAAGGAAAAAATTTCTGTGTGTAGTTAGAGAAAAACATAGTTAAATTTGCTAAGGAATTAGCTTGTTCTAGTATGTATCTTTTAGACTGCAACCAATCCGTTATAGACATTGTCATTTTTGTGGATAATATAGAGCAGTTATAGGAGGGCATAATTGATGGGTTAATTTTACCAATGGCTATGGTATTAGAACAAATGTGGGTTGAATTCATGACAAATTGTTCTCCTTGTGGGATTTCTGTAAAGGTATGTGTAATTATATCTGGGTAGTAAAGGGTGGTATAATTTATATTCCAGAATCCTAGAAATTGCTGTGATCTTAGTTTGTAAGAATTTGGATATAGCATATTGGGGGTTAGTCTTTGTAATAGATTTAGAACAGATTTGGCCAATTTCTTGTTGGGGTCAACACAATATATAGCTGGTTCTAGTTTGGTATAAAAATGAGTAAAGTTTGTCCCAGTGGTATTAATATGAAGGGAATTATTAGATATAGCTGCTGGAAAGCAAATTTGATATATGGTGCCAAACATAGGTGAATTCCAAAGTTTATGCATAGTTTCACCAGAGTCAAAATTGACAGGACTAATGAGGTCTATCATCATCTGAGGTATGTGTCTAAATGGCCAGTAGTTGTTATCATGAGCTAAATATTCTTCTGGTGTGATGGCATCAGTTAAAAAGGTTATCATCACAGGGCCATATTCAGACTTTGACATGTGACATTTAATGCCTACACAAAAGTTGCCAAATGTTGGAAAATTTGGAAAGCCTGTTAAATAATATTGATAATAAGTTATGTCATTTTCTTTTACAATGTGTGTCATTTTATAATATGGTGAGATAGGAAAGCCTTCTGGTAGGGTTGGGTTCGTGGTGGGTGGTGAAAAGAATGGTTGTCTGTTAAAATAGGTTGATATGGGTGTTTCTGTTGTGAGTGTAGGTATGGATGCCTCTGTTGTGTTCATCATCTCCTCATATTTATCATATTCATCATAATCCTCAAATTCATCTCCTAGTTCTCCTGTATACCAAAAATGCATGAGATGTTCTTGAAATGGAACTACATTAATTAGTGCTCTCTGAATGCATGAATTATTTTCTATATTTAAATATGGATCTACATTTTGAACTATGTTTATAAATTTGGAATTGAGAGTTATAAGGGTATCAGTAGTTATATGATAAGTTGTTATGGGAGGATCTCTTGATTGGACATCTATAATGGAAACTGATCTCAGAGACAGAGAGTCCTGAAACCATTGTTGGGAAATGCATTCTTTCAATTGAGTGTGACCATATGTTCTCATAGAATTTTGTACATAATTCAATATTTTAAGTTGGCAAAAATCTGGGTGGTAATATGATGGACACATCTTGTATGTGGAGTAATATTGTAAAGAAGTATTGAAAGAAAAATCACCTATAGTTAGTGAAAAGATTGAGTTATTTGCTGTAAGTGTGACTGGGTGGTGGAAAACATAATGTTTGTTTGGTTTAGTTAGTTGTATGGATAATTTATGGGCTATAGCTGGTTTTATGGTATCTGGCTTGCCAGTATTAGTAGTAGTAATAGTAGTAGGAAAAGTAGTAATAGGTAAAGCAGTAGCAGGCACTTCAGGAGTAATATCAGCATTAGTAGAAGTACTAAAAGTAGTTGTAGTGCTAGAAGCACTAGAAATAACATCATTAACAAGAATATTAGTAAAGAGTAAAATCAATGTCCAGTGGAAAATTCCTCTGGGCCATCTAGTTCCATCATATGTTCCCATCTTTCTCTGTCTTCAAGTTCTCTCTGAGAGATTGCAGGGATATAGTTCCAAGGTGGTGTCAAATATTCTGCATTTAAGTCTCATATGCAAATTATATTGAATAATTCATTTGGGGTTGTTAATGGTGGAAGTGAGCTTGGGTATCTGTAAGCAGAATAGATTGCTTGTTCTCCTATGGCAATATAGTCTCTGAGTAGAGCATGAAAACGTACAGCTGTTTCTCCTGGCAAATATTCTTGTGTACATTCTGTTCAATGTATGATATGAGTGGCAGGAGGAGTGTAAGAGTGATTATGGCTGAGATAAGACAATAAATAAATAATATAATGTTCATTTAAAATCTTGGTTGTGTGTTTTGGATTTTGGTTTGTTGTAGTTCTCCCTTATCATTTACTGTCCAGTAAAGTGAGGCTCCGCTGTCAGCTATGATTTCCTGCAAGGACAAGGAGTTATCTTTAGAGTTTTTTGTTAAGATTTTGTAAGGAATTTTCCTATTTGTTCTAGGTGGAGGGATGAATTGGTATTCATTGATATTTTCAATGTGTGGAAGATATAGTTGTTCTAGGGGGGAGGGTCTGTTCTGTCTAGGTCTAGAATTCAATAAAAAGCATGCTTTATTTAAAAGAACTTGTAAAGATGGATATTTATTATCCATCAATAATGTTTGCATTTTATGTTTGAGGAGTCCATTGTGCCTTTCAATTGTTCCTGCTGCTGTTGGGTTGTATGATAAGTGAAAGTTCCAATCTATGTCACATTCTGCTGCCAACTTTTGTACAGATGTGGCAGTAAAGTGTGATCCTTGATCTATGATTTGTGGCGGGCCAAAATGCATCATCCAGGTATTTAGGGAGCGTAATGTTGTATTTGCATCTGGATGTGACGATGCTGTGGCAGCAAGGATTCCTGTATTTACATCCACTAATGTGCATGCATATTTTTGTGAATATGGTACTTTTAAAGGTCCAATAAAATCTATCTGTAAGAGTTGGTTGGGTATATATGGTTTATTCATTCTAGGTGGCTGAAGTGTGCGGAACATGTGTGTTCCTTTGCAAACAGTGCATGCATTTATGGCTGATTTAATGTCTCTGATTGGGGCTTTTATGTTTCTTTTTAGAAACCAGTTTATAAGTGCTGATTGTCCTATGTGTCCTAATGTTTGATGTATTTGTGTGATAAATGGTATGGTCAATTTCATTTCTAATTCTGGAGGTTGTATTTTGTATTTTCCATCTTCCTTTTTTAATTTAATTGATGGAATTGGTGGCAAGGAGTAAGAATTGTTATCTTCCTTTTTTAATGCTAATGTTATTGCTAAAGATTTAGATTTGTCAGTGATAGTGAGGTTATTTCCTGGTGTTAGTCCTTTTGCTAGTTGATCTACTATTTTGTTGTATAGTGTTGTTTTAGAGCTGTCACTAGCATGTGCATTGACATGTGTTACATATATTTTTATCTTTTGTGATAAAATATATATCTCTTCCCAATATTCTCTAGACCATAAATCTTTGCCATTAATTTGCCAATTAGTTTGTTTCCATTTTCCTGACCATAATATAATGCCATTATATACTGCCCAAGAGTCTGTAAATATATATATTTTGTTTTTGTGTCCGCACTGCTTCCTGTGTAGCCATATATGCGGCTATAAGTTCTGCATGTTGTGCAGAATTGGACTCACCAGACACAGTCAGAGCTTGTTGTGTCGCGGGAATGAAGGCTGCTGCCCTCCAGGTGTTGCGGTCACCGGATACAGGGGCTGATCCGTCTGTAAACCAGGCATTTTTAAAGACAGGGGTGTATTTTGGCCCCTGTACACCTATAGATGTCTCTATAGGTTCAAACTTGTTGGCACAGGTGGGTGGCTCCACCTCAAGTTTGTTTACCTCCTCGGTGAGGAGGGCTGGTTCTCCGGAGCCGCTGATACAACGCGTGTTTATGTACCACTTCCACGCGAGTACCTTTTCTTCAATTTGGTTACCTGCCAACTCTTCCGCTGACATATTTAACCATGCCTTAAGAGGCAGGGTGCTCCTGACTGTTATTGGCTGTTGTCCTGTCAGAGGTTCTGTGTGTAGCAGTGCTGCATATAAAGTCCAAATCAATTTCTCAAAATATGAGTATTTAAAATGAGAGTATGGAAATTTCTTGGACCAGAATCCTACTGACATTAGCTTATGGTCATCTTTCCCTTTTTTATATAGTCCCCAATTACCATGTTCTGATATAAAAGCAATATCTAGAATTACCTTGTCACCTGATTGTATATTTTGTAGTTGAGAGAAGAGGTGGATGTAGTGTTTTAATTGTTGGAAAGCTTCTTCCTGTTCTTTATTCCATTGGAAGTTTACTGCTTTTCTAGTTACTTTGTATATAGGTTTTGCTATGTCTGACAGATATGGTATGTGTTGTTTCCAAAACATAAATAATCCCATAACTTGTTGTGCTTCCTTTTTTGATGTGGGGCTTTTAAGTGAGTCTAATTTATTGATGACCTTATTTGGTACTGTTCTTCCTGTAGAATCCCAATGTATTCTTTAATCTGTCTATTTCTGTACAGTATTTTACAGTGTATTGGATTTGCCTTAATAATATTTCCTGTGATTCTTTCAATAGAAATCCTGTGTTTTCACAGGATTTTGTGGGTATATTATCTATGGCCATTAAAGAGATTTGGGATCCAGTGTATATTAAAAATGTTTTAGGTAAGATTAAATCATCTTGGGGTTTTATATTCAAAGTAATATATGGCCTCTTATCATTTTCCCTATAAAACTCGTCTGCTAGAGCAAGAGAGGTTAGTTTCTTCTTATGCCCCCTTGGTTGCCCTTCCATTGGGGGCGGGGGCCTTGGTAGTTTCCCTGTTGTCTGAATGGATTATTTCTGGGTTGTCGTTGAAATGGGTTATTCTTAGATTGGTAAGTGGGGAAGGGGTTTCTGGATTGGGTTTTATTGAATGAATTTCCAGATTGATTTTTTGTAAATGGGTTTTGTGGGGGTCCCCTTTTAAAGAAAGGGTTATTCACCTTCCAGTAAGGTTTTTGCTGTGCTAGGCATGGCTTTGGTTGTGTCCAATTTCTTCCCTTGTTCTGGAAATTATTATTATTTCTATACATATTCTGGGGTCCCCTTATTTCCTTCCTTATTTTATTTTATTTTATTATTTATTTATTTATTTATTTATTTATTTATTTATTTATTTATTAAAGAGTAATTTTGTGTTCTTTCCTCCTTTGCTACAAAGGTGAATTTTTTATCTGTAATCATGTCCTGATGGAGGGTGATTTTTTCCTTAATCTCATTTGGGGTTCTTGACCCTGCTAATAAATTTTGCATTTGTATTTTATATCCCTCGGGTGCATTTTTAATTAGACAGCTTATGATGCCATCCACATTAGTGGCTTCCCAGGGATTATCTCCATGGTATATTCCATTAAGGATAGTTAATTCCCTCAATTGATGTTGGAGCTGGCCTATATTATTCCATGGTTTTGAAAATTGTGATGAGGAGAAATCTATATGGGGAAAAGACTTTTTCCAAGCCTTAGACACCCAGTGCCATATAGACGCCAGTGCCTGTCTTCCTTGCTGTTCTATGTCTTTTAGTAGTTGTTCTCTTAGTTTTGGGTGTTCTATTGCATCAATTACTTGTGATAATTCATCTGCACTGATCATAACGGTGTGGCCTCTCTTCTCATACAGATGTAGCAACCAATCAATGTCTGTCAGTTCTCCCTTTATTAATAGGCCTCTAAGTTAATTCATTTCTTGTGTGGTGAAGGAGGAAAATTCTACTGTCTCTCCTTCACCTTCTGTTCCTTCCTTCCTCACCACCTTTTTTCTTACTATGGCTGGCTTGCTAGAATATTGTCCTATCACCTTTTGTGCTAATCTTTTGCCTTTATCATTATCTTCCTGAAGATTATGAATTGTATGTAGAAGTATTGGGATCACCTCTTCAGGTGAAGCCCTTTGAATTACTGGTATTAATGTATCAGGGTTATTGATTACTTTCTCTCCCAATCTGGGAGTGTATCTGACCTTGCATTTCTCCCTGAGGCTGTCCTCTAGGGTGCACCATTTACTTTCGGCCGGTATGTTAGCTAGTCGTTCTTTATTCCTCCTTAGTTTCTGCTAGAAGCTTCTGAGTTATTCCATTTTAATCTTCCTTCCTATCTTGAAGGCAGTCCGGACAAATTATTATTTTAGGACCTGCTCTCCCAAAGGGATAGATGGCACAAGGGGAAGTTTCCCTCTGGTCTTCAGTCAGGTATATATTGCAAAGAAAGAGATAATTGTGAGCCTTTCTTAAGAAATTCAGGATCCTGTTTTGTAATTTATGCTCTGCCATTCATTTATAAAATCTATATTTATATATATATATTCCTCTTTCTTTCCGTAATTTGCAATGAGAGAATTATTCCTTCCAGCCACAATTCCTCCGTCCCGTTTATGCCACGGTTGTGCTGCCTACGTAAGCTGTCGGTTGGTATAATCCGCCAACTTGGGTCCCTCCACAGATTTCTCAAGCCTAGTTTCCCCTTTCGCGTGTCCTTCCTCTTGGCTGCCTCCACAGCCCCTTGCTTGCGTAAACGGTCTGCAGATATAACCCTTCTGCACGGCTCCGCTTGGGCAGAGAAACTGCTAGGACCCTCCGGCGTTTGCCTTCGGGAGTCAGCCTCTCCTGGGCGTGCCCTTACGGTGGACAACTTTTAGTTTGAAGCAAGCTCAAGGTTTTTCAGAAGTGACACCGATCGGTTCTCTATGCCTGATTACTTTCGTGTTTGGGTGGACAACATTATCTGCTCTTAGCAGGCCCAACACTTGACGTCAGATTTGGCTAGAAGCTTCCCCTTTTCTCTCTTATTCAATTGATCTCCGCTGTGCCCGGAGCAATTTAGAAAAATTAATTTAGGAAATTTGGTTTCACTTACCGCCTTAATGTCCAATTTTAATTTAGCAACTGCCGACTACGCCAATTGTCCCAATTTCTCCTTCAGGGACGTAAGCACAGGTGACCAGGGGTGCCTCAGCCAGTCTCTAAACTGACACGTACAACCCAAGGTACTTACTTAATATTGACCGAGCATAAATTACACAGGAGACAGACATGCAATGCACGAATCACACACGGTTTATTTACCAGAGTCCTGGTGGTTTCCAGACCTCGGCAGGCCACCCGGAGATCCGCGCCCACAGAAACACACACTGGACGTTGGACATTGCAGCTGCGGTTCAGCGTCTTGCTTGAGGCCTCACTTTCCGGCTCACTGTTTGGACTCACGGTCCACAGCAGAGCTTAGGCAGATGCAGAAAGGGGGGTGGAGAGTGACCGTCTGTGGAGGAGCAGAGCAGGCCTCTCTGATCTTCCTCTGGTGCTTCCTCTTTTTATGTGCCTAGATGGGCGTCTTCAGTGTGTCTTATCAGCGGGACCCAGGAGCCTTGCATATCTGGTTTTACATATGGGGAACAGATCACTTTACTTTTTTTTTCTACATACAGGCCACTCAGGGGTGTTTAATCAACCTGTTTACATTACATTCAATATTTTTTAACATCATATTTTAATATCACACTGTAATTCCACATTTTGATACTTATTCTATATTATTCTTATCACTATTACTATAACAGTGCTACACTCAAATTTGTCCAGTGGTTGAAGCTCATTCATTGTGAATACCCAAGCTTACTGCACCGTGACCTTAACCCTGTCCCTAACCCTCTAACCCTAACCCTAAAGCTAGCCCTAACCTGAGTCTGAACCCTACCTAGCCCGAGCCCTTATCCTATCCCTAACCCTAGCCAGAACCCCAATTCTCTAACCCTAACACCAGAACTAACCTGGATGACATCATCACTCCCAGCTGGGCCCAAGGCTAAATCATTATCTCCTGGTATCAATTAAACCTCCCCTCGTGGCCCCTCCCCCTTGGTGACATCATCACTTCCTGTTTAATGGCCTAACCAGGCCTCTTTCAAAAACGCCAACTCATTGTCTCTTAATTATAAATGTAAACAGCATTCAACTCGGTTCTATGTTCTTTGAACACGATTTGCTTGTCAGGAAACAATGTGTGACAGATATTAAGGCCCTTTATTCACGTATTTCTAGCGTTTGAAACACTTTCTTAGACATTAACCTAGGTTTTCATTGTGAATTGCCCGAGTTGGAGTCTCTTTCTTCCAGTGTCTCAAGCTCCTTCATTGTGAATTCCAATTTGCTGACACAGCGTTTTTTACAAATATACCAGTACTTTAACCATTATTACCACTTGAAAGTCTACCCTACTTTTCACAGCGCTGTAGATACAAATTCTCAGTATTTCAAAGTTCAGTAGAGATGTTCGTGTTCTAAAACGTATTCCAAGAGTTCTAGAGACACTCTGAATATTCCCCTGTTCTGTTGTTTTGAGATCTGAGAGTTTTCATTTTAACACGGGTGTCATACCAGCTTTTTAAAGGTACTTTAAAACACTACTTGGAACCCTAGCCTAACTAACATTTTGATTTCATAGTGTTCTCAATACTTTCATACTATTCTATAGCTCTAGGAAAATGAATTTTTCAGTGTTTCACCAACTCCTTTTCCCGAAAACGCCAACTCCTTTTGACGGGAAAAATAAATGTAAACAGTGTCACACTCGGTTCTCAGCGGTTTGAACAAGATTTCCCAGTGACAAAATTGTGCTGTTCAGATATTCAGTCTATTGGAATATGTATTCCTAGTGTGTGAAGCACATTTCTAAATATTTTTCTAGTCTGGAGTTGTAAATTATCAGTGCTACACTCTAATTTGTCCAGTGGTTGAAGCTCATTCATTGTGAATACCCAACCTTACTGCACCGTAACCTTAACCCTGTCCCTAACCCTCTAACCCTAACCCTAAACCTAGCCCTAACCTGAGCCTGAACCCTACCTAACCCGAACCCTTATCCTATCCGTAACCCTAGCCAGGACCCCAATTCTCTAACCCTAACACCAGAACTAACCTCGATGACGTCATCACTCCAAGCTGGGCCCCCGGGTAATCATTATTTCCTGGGATCAATTAAACCTGCCCTCATGGCCCCTCCCCCTTGGTGACGTCATCACTTCCTGTTTAATGGCCTAACCAGGCATCTTTCAAAAACGCCAACTCATTGTCTCTTAATTATAAATGTAAACAGCATTCAACTCGGTTCTATGTTCTTTGAACATGATTTGCTTGTCAGGAAACAATGTGTGACAGATATTAAGGCCCTTTATTCACGTATTTCTAGCGTTTGAAACACTTTCTTAGACATTAACCTAGGTTTTCATTGTGAATTGCCCGAGTTGGAGTCTCTTTCTTCCAGTGTCTCAAGCTCCTTCATTGTGAATTCCAATTTGCTGACACAGCGTTTTTTACAAATATACCAGTACTTTAACCATTATTACCACTTGAAAGTCTACCCTACTTTTCACAGCGCTGTAGATACAAATTCTCAGTATTTCAAAGTTCAGTAGAGATGTTCGTGTTCTAAAACGTATTCCAAGAGTTCTAGAGACACTCTTAATATTCCCCTGTTCTGTTGTTTTGAGATCTGAGAGTTTTCATTTTAACACGGGTGTCATACCAGCTTTTTAAAGGTACTTTAAAACACTACTTGGAACCCTAGCCTAACTAACATTTTGATTTCATAGTGTTCTCAATACTTTCATACTATTCTATAGCTCTAGGAAAATGAGTTTTTCAGTGTTTCACCAACTCCTTTTCCCGAAAACGCCAACTCCTTTTGACGGGAAAAATAAATGTAAACAGTGTCACACTCGGTTCTCAGCGGTTTGAACAAGATTTCCCAGTGACAAAATTGTGCTGTTCAGATATTCAGTCTATTGGAATATGTATTCCTAGTGTGTGAAGCACATTTCTAAATATTTTTCTAGTCTGGAGTTGTAAATTATCAGTGCTACACTCTAATTTGTCCAGTGGTTGAAGCTCATTCATTGTGAATACCCAACCTTACTGCACCGTGACCTTAACCCTGTCCCTAACCCTCTAACCCTAACCCTAAAGCTAGCCCTAACCTGAGCCTGAACCCTACCTAACCCGAACCCTTATCCTATCCATAACCCTAGCCAGGACCCCAATTCTCTAACCCTAACACCAGAACTAACCTCGATGAAGTCATCACTCCAAGCTGGGCCCCCGGGTAATCATTATTTCCTGGGATCAATTAAACCTGCCGTCATGGCCCCTCCCCCTTGGTGACGTCATTACTTCCTGTTTAATGGCCTAACCAGGCCTCTTTCAAAAATGCCAACTCATTGTCTCTTAATTATAAATGTAAACAGCATTCAACTCGGTTCTATGTTCTTTCAACACGATTTGCTTGTCAGGAAACAATGTGTGACAGATATTAAGGCCCTTTATTCACGTATTTCTAGCGTTTGAAACACTTTCTTAGACATTAACCTAGGTTTTCATTGTGAATTGCCCGAGTTGGAGTCTCTTTCTTCCAGTGTCTCAAGCTCCTTCATTGTGAATTCCAATTTGCTGACACAGCGTTTTTCACAAATATACCAGTACTTTAACCATTATTACCACTTGAAAGTCTACCCTACTTTTCACAGGGCTTTGGATACAAATTCTCAGTATTTCAAAGTTCAGTAGAGATGTTCGTATTCTAAAACGTATTCCAAGAGTTCTAGAGACACTCTGAGAATTCCCCTGTTCTGTTGTTTTGAGCTCTGAGAGTTTTCATTTTAACACGGGTGTCATACCGGCTTTTTAAAGGTACTTTAAAACACTACTTGGAACCCTAGCCTAACTAACATTTTGATTTTATAGTGTTCTGAATACTTTCATACTATTCTATAGCTCTAGGAAAATGAATTTTTCAGTGTTTCAGCAACACCTTTTCCCGAAAACGCCAACTCCTTTTGTCGGGAAAAATAAATGTAAACAGTGTCACACTCGGTTCGCAGTGGTTTGAACAAGATTTCCCAGTGACAAAATTGTGCTGTTCAAATATTCAGTCTATTGGAATATGTATTCCTAGTGTGTGAAGCACATTTCTAAATATTTCCTTAGTCTGGAGTTGTAAATTCTCAGTGCTACACTCCAATTTGTCCAGTGGTTGAAGCTCATTCATTGTGAATACCCAAGCTTACTGCACCGTGACCTTAACCCTGTCCCTAACCCTCTAACCCTAACCCTAAAGCTAGCCCTAACCTGAGTCTGAACCCTACCTAGCCCGAGCCCTTATCCTATCCCTAACCCTAGCCAGAACCCCAATTCTCTAACCCTAACACCAGAACTAACCTGGATGACATCATCACTCCCAGCTGGGCCCAAGGCTAAATCATTATCTCCTGGTATCAATTAAACCTCCCCTCGTGGCCCCTCCCCCTTGGTGACATCATCACTTCCTGTTTAATGGCCTAACCAGGCCTCTTTCAAAAACGCCAACTCATTGTCTCTTAATTATAAATGTAAACAGCATTCAACTCGGTTCTATGTTCTTTGAACACGATTTGCTTGTCAGGAAACACTGTGTGACAGATATTAAGGCCCTTTATTCACGTATTTCTAGCGTTTGAAACACTTTCTTAGACATTAACCTAGGTTTTCATTGTGAATTGCCCGAGTTGGAGTCTCTTTCTTCCAGTGTCTCAAGCTCCTTCATTGTGAATTCCAATTTGCTGACACAGCGTTTTTTACAAATATACCAGTACTTTAACCATTATTACCACTTGAAAGTCTACCCTACTTTTCACAGCGCTGTAGATACAAATTCTCAGTATTTCAAAGTTCAGTAGAGATGTTCGTGTTCTAAAACGTATTCCAAGAGTTCTAGAGACACTCTGAATATTCCCCTGTTCTGTTGTTTTGAGATCTGAGAGTTTTCATTTTAACACGGGTGTCATACCAGCTTTTTAAAGGTACTTTAAAACACTACTTGGAACCCTAGCCTAACTAACATTTTGATTTCATAGTGTTCTCAATACTTTCATACTATTCTATAGCTCTAGGAAAATGAATTTTTCAGTGTTTCACCAACTCCTTTTCCCGAAAACGCCAACTCCTTTTGACGGGAAAAATAAATGTAAACAGTGTCACACTCGGTTCTCAGCGGTTTGAACAAGATTTCCCAGTGACAAAATTGTGCTGTTCAGATATTCAGTCTATTGGAATATGTATTCCTAGTGTGTGAAGCACATTTCTAAATATTTTTCTAGTCTGGAGTTGTAAATTATCAGTGCTACACTCTAATTTGTCCAGTGGTTGAAGCTCATTCATTGTGAATACCCAACCTTACTGCACCGTAACCTTAACCCTGTCCCTAACCCTCTAACCCTAACCCTAAACCTAGCCCTAACCTGAGCCTGAACCCTACCTAACCCGAACCCTTATCCTATCCGTAACCCTAGCCAGGACCCCAATTCTCTAACCCTAACACCAGAACTAACCTCGATGACGTCATCACTCCAAGCTGGGCCCCCGGGTAATCATTATTTCCTGGGATCAATTAAACCTGCCCTCATGGCCCCTCCCCCTTGGTGACGTCATCACTTCCTGTTTAATGGCCTAACCAGGCATCTTTCAAAAACGCCAACTCATTGTCTCTTAATTATAAATGTAAACAGCATTCAACTCGGTTCTATGTTCTTTGAACATGATTTGCTTGTCAGGAAACAATGTGTGACAGATATTAAGGCCCTTTATTCACGTATTTCTAGCGTTTGAAACACTTTCTTAGACATTAACCTAGGTTTTCATTGTGAATTGCCCGAGTTGGAGTCTCTTTCTTCCAGTGTCTCAAGCTCCTTCATTGTGAATTCCAATTTGCTGACACAGCGTTTTTTACAAATATACCAGTACTTTAACCATTATTACCACTTGAAAGTCTACCCTACTTTTCACAGCGCTGTAGATACAAATTCTCAGTATTTCAAAGTTCAGTAGAGATGTTCGTGTTCTAAAACGTATTCCAAGAGTTCTAGAGACACTCTTAATATTCCCCTGTTCTGTTGTTTTGAGATCTGAGAGTTTTCATTTTAACACGGGTGTCATACCAGCTTTTTAAAGGTACTTTAAAACACTACTTGGAACCCTAGCCTAACTAACATTTTGATTTCATAGTGTTCTCAATACTTTCATACTATTCTATAGCTCTAGGAAAATGAGTTTTTCAGTGTTTCACCAACTCCTTTTCCCGAAAACGCCAACTCCTTTTGACGGGAAAAATAAATGTAAACAGTGTCACACTCGGTTCTCAGCGGTTTGAACAAGATTTCCCAGTGACAAAATTGTGCTGTTCAGATATTCAGTCTATTGGAATATGTATTCCTAGTGTGTGAAGCACATTTCTAAATATTTTTCTAGTCTGGAGTTGTAAATTATCAGTGCTACACTCTAATTTGTCCAGTGGTTGAAGCTCATTCATTGTGAATACCCAACCTTACTGCACCGTGACCTTAACCCTGTCCCTAACCCTCTAACCCTAACCCTAAAGCTAGCCCTAACCTGAGCCTGAACCCTACCTAACCCGAACCCTTATCCTATCCATAACCCTAGCCAGGACCCCAATTCTCTAACCCTAACACCAGAACTAACCTCGATGACGTCATCACTCCAAGCTGGGCCCCCGGGTAATCATTATTTCCTGGGATCAATTAAACCTGCCGTCATGGCCCCTCCCCCTTGGTGACGTCATTACTTCCTGTTTAATGGCCTAACCAGGCCTCTTTCAAAAATGCCAACTCATTGTCTCTTAATTATAAATGTAAACAGCATTCAACTCGGTTCTATGTTCTTTCAACACGATTTGCTTGTCAGGAAACAATGTGTGACAGATATTAAGGCCCTTTATTCACGTATTTCTAGCGTTTGAAACACTTTCTTAGACATTAACCTAGGTTTTCATTGTGAATTGCCCGAGTTGGAGTCTCTTTCTTCCAGTGTCTCAAGCTCCTTCATTGTGAATTCCAATTTGCTGACACAGCGTTTTTCACAAATATACCAGTACTTTAACCATTATTACCACTTGAAAGTCTACCCTACTTTTCACAGGGCTTTGGATACAAATTCTCAGTATTTCAAAGTTCAGTAGAGATGTTCGTATTCTAAAACGTATTCCAAGAGTTCTAGAGACACTCTGAGAATTCCCCTGTTCTGTTGTTTTGAGCTCTGAGAGTTTTCATTTTAACACGGGTGTCATACCGGCTTTTTAAAGGTACTTTAAAACACTACTTGGAACCCTAGCCTAACTAACATTTTGATTTCATAGTGTTCTGAATACTTTCATACTATTCGATAGTTCTAGGAAAATGAATTTTTCAGTTTTTCACCAACTCCTTTTCCCGAAAACGCAGATGATTTTTGACGGGAAAAATAAATGTAAACAGTGCCACACTCGGTTCTCAGCGGTTTGAACAACATTTCCCAGTGACAAAATTGTGCTGTTCAGATATTCAGTCTATTGGCATATGTATTCCTAGTGTCTGAAGCACATTTCTAAATATTTTTCTAGTCTGGAGTTGTAAATTATCAGTGCTACACTCTAATTTGTCCAGTGGTTGAAGCTCATTCATTGTGAATACCCAACCTTACTGCACCGTGACCTTAACCCTGTCCCTAACCCTCTAACCCTAACCCTAAACCTAGCCCTAACCTGAGCCTGAACCCTACCTAACCCGAACCCTTATCCTATCCGTAACCCTAGCCAGGACCCCAATTCTCTAACCCTAACACCAGAACTAACCTCGATGATGTCATCACTCCAAGCTGGGCCCCTGGGTAATCATTATTTCCTGGGATCAATTAAACCTGCCCTCATGGCCCCTCCCCCTTGGTGACGTCATTACTTCCTGTTTAATGGCCTAACCAGGCCTCTTTCAAAAACGCCAACTCATTCTCTCTTAATTATAAATGTAAACAGCATTCAACTCGGTTCTATGTTCTTTGAACACGATTTGCTTGTCAGGAAACAATGTGTGACAGATATTAAGGCCCTTTATTCACGTATTTCTAGTGTTTGAAACACTTTCTTAGAGATTAACCTAGGTTTTCATTGTGAATTGCCCGAGTTGGAGTCTCTCTCTTCCAGTGTCTCAAGCTCCTTCATTGTGAATTCCAATTTGCTGAAACAGCGTTTTTTACAAATATACCATACTTTAACCATTATTACCACTTGAAAGTCTACCCTACTTTTCACAGCACTTTGGATACAAATTCTCAGTATTTCAAAATTCGGTAGAGATGTTCGGGTTCTAAAACGTATTCCAGGAGTTCTAGAGACACTCTGATACATCCCCCTGTTCTGTTGTTTTGAGCTCTGAGAGTTTTCATTTTAACACAGGTGTCATACCGGCTTTTTAAAGGTACTTTAAAACACTACTTGGAACCCTAGCCTAACTAACATTTTGATTTCATAGTGTTCTGAATACTTTCATACTATTCGATAGTTCTAGGAAAATGAATTATTCAGTTTTTCACCAACTCCTTTTCCCGAAAACACCAACGATTTTTGACGGGAAAAATAAATGTAAACAGTGCCACACTCGCTTCTCAGCTGTTTGAACAAGATTTCCCAGTGACAAAATTGTGCTGTTAAGATATTCAGTCTATTGGAATATGTACTCGTATTGTGTGAAGCACATTTCTAAATATTTCCCTGGTCTGGAGTCGTAAGTTCAGAGTGCTACACACCAAATTCTCCAGTGATTGAAGCTCATTCATTGTAAATAGCCAACATTACTACACTGTAACCGTAACCCTGTCCCCAACCCTCTAACCCAAACCCTAAACCTAGCCCACGCCTGAGCCTGAACCCTTCCTAGCCCAAAACCTTATCCTAACGCTAACGATGAACAGAGCCCCAATTCTCTAACCCTAATACCAGAACTAATCTCGATGACGTCATCACTCCCAGCTGGTCCCCTGGCCAAATCATTATCACCTGGGATCAATTAAGCCTGCCCACGTGGCCCCTCCCCCTTGGTGACGCCATCACATCCTGTTTAATGGCCTAACCAGGCTTCTTTCAAAATCGACAACTCATTGTCCCGAAATAATAAATGTAACCAGTATCCAACTCGGTTCTATGTTCTTTGAACACGATTTCCTTGTCAGGAAACAATGTGTTACAGATATTAAGGCCCTTTATTCACGTATTCCTAGTGTTTGAAGCACTTTCTTAGATATTAACCTAGGTTATCATTGTGAATTTCCCAAGTTGGAGTCTCTCTCTTCCAGTGTCTCAAGCTTTTTCATTGTGAATTCTAATTTGGTAAAACAACCTTTTTTACAAATATACCAGCACTTTCAACATTATTACCACTTGAAAGTCTATCCTACCTTTCCCAGCGCTTTGGATACAAATTCTCAGTATTTCAAAATTCAGTAGAGATCTTCGGGTTCTAAAACGTATTCCAGGAGTTCTAGAGACACTCTGCTATTCCCCTGGTCTGTTGTTTTGAGCAATGAGACTTTTCATTTTAACACGGGTGTCATACCGGCTTTTTAAAGGCACAGTAAAACATTACTTGGAACCCTAGCCTAACTAACATTTTTATTTCATAGTGTTCTCAATACTTTCATACTGTTCGATAGCTCTAGGAAAATGAGTTTTTCAGTGTTTCACCAAAACCTTTTCCCGAAAACGCCAACTCCTTTTGACGGGAAAAATAAATGTAAACAGTGTCACACTCGCTTCTCAGCTGTTTGAACAACATTTCCCAGTGACAAAATTGTGCTATTCAGATATTCAGTCTATTGGAATATGTACTCCTATTGTGTGAACCACATTTCTAAATATTTCCCTAGTCTGGAGTCGTAAGTTCTGAGTGCTACACACCAAATTGTCCAGTGATTGAAGCTCATTCGTTGTGAATAGCCAACATTACTACACTGTGACGGTAACCCTGTCCCCAACCCTCTAACCCAAACCCTAAACCTAGCCCACGCCTGAGCCTGAACCCTACCTAGCCCAAAACCTTATCCTAACCCTAACCATGAACAGAGCCCCAATTCTCTAACCCTAATACCAGAACTAATCTCGATGACGTCATCACTCTCAGCTGGTCCCCTGGCCAAATCATTATCACCTGGGATCAATTAAGCCTGCCCACGTGGCCCCTCCCCCTTGGTGACGCCATCACATCCGGTTGAATGGCCTAACCAGGCTTCTTTCAAAATCGCCAACTCATTGTCCCGAAATAATAAATGTAACCAGTATCCAACTCGGTTCTATGTTCTTTGAACACGATTTCCTTGTCAGGAAACAATGTGTTACAGATATTAAGGCCCTTTATTCACGTATTCCTAGTGTTTGAAGCACTTTCTTAGATATTAACCTAGGTTATCATTGTGAATTTCCCAAGTTGGAGTCTCTCTCTTCCAGTGTCTCAAGATTTTTCTTTCTGAATTCTAATTTGGTAAAACAACCTTTTTTACAAATATACCAGCACTTTCAACACTATTACCACTTGACAGTCTATCCTACCTTTCACAGCGCTTTAGATACAAATTCTCAGTATTTCAAAATTCAGTAGCGATGTTCGCGTTCTAAAACATATTCCAGGAGTTCTAGAGACACTCTGCCATTCCCCTGGTCTGTTGTTTTGAGCAATGAGACTTTTCATTTTAACACGGGTGACATACCGGCTTTTTAAAGGCACAGTAAAACATTACTTGGAACCCTAGCCTAACTAATATTTTTATTTCATAGTGTTCTCAATACTTTCATACTGTTCGATAGCTCTAGGAAAATGAGTTTTTCAGTGTTTCACCAAAACCTTTTCCCGAAAACGCCAACTCCTTTTGACGGGAAAAATAAATGTAAACAGTGTCACACTCGCTTCTCAGCTGTTTGAACAAGATTTCCCAGTGACAAAATTGTGCTGTTCATATATTCAGTCTATTGCAATATGTACTCGTATTGTGTGAAGCACATTTCTAAATATTTCCCTAGTCTGGAGTCGTAAGTTCTGAGTGCTACACACCAAATTGTCCAGTGATTGAAGCTCATTCATTGTAAATAGCCAACATTACTACACTGTAACCGTAACCCTGTCCCCAACCCTCTAACCCAAACCCTAAACCTAGCCCACGCCTGAGCCTGAACCCTACCTAGCCCAAAACCTTATCCTAACCCTAACCATGAACAGAGCCCCAATTCTCTAACCCTAATACCAGAACTAATCTCGATGACGTCATCACTCCCAGCTGGTCCCCTGGCCAAATCATTATCACCTGGGATCAATTAAGCCTGCCCACGTGGCCCCTCCCCCTTGGTGACGCCATCACATCCTGTTTAATGGCCTAACCAGGCTTCTTTCAAAATCGACAACTCATTGTCCCAAAATAATAAATGTAACCAGTATCCAACTCGGTTCTATGTTCTTTGAACACGATTTCCTTGTCAGGAAACAATGTGTTACAGATATTAAGGCCCTTTATTCACGTATTCCTAGTGTTTGAAGCACTTTCTTAGATATTAACCTAGGTTATCATTGTGAATTTCCCGAATTGGAGTCTCTCTCTTCCAGTGTCTCAAGATTTTTCATTCTGAATTCTAATTTGGTAAAACAACCTTTTTTACAAATATACCAGCACTTTCAACATTATTACCACTTGAAAGTCTATCCTACCTTTCACAGCGCTTTGGATACAAATTCTCAGTATTTCAAAATTCAGTAGAGATGTTCGTGTTCTAAAACGTATTCCAGGAGTTCTAGAGACACTCTGCCATTCCCCTGGTCTGTTGTTTTGAGCAATGAGACTTTTCATTTTAACACGGGTGTCATACCGGCTTTTTAAGGGCACAGTAAAACATTACTTGGAACCGTAGCCTAACTAACATTTTTATTTCATAGTGTTCTCAATACTTTCATACTGTTCGATAGCTCTAGGAAAATGAGTTTTTCAGTGTTTCACCAAAACCTTTTCCCGAAAACACCAACTCCTTTTGACGGGAAAAATAAATGTAAACAGTGTCACACTTGCTTCTCAGCTGTTTGAACAAGATATCCCAGTGAAAAAATTGTGCTGTTCAGATATTCAGTCTATTGGAATATGTACTCCTATTGTGTGAAGCACATTTCTAAATATTTCCCTAGTCTGGAGTCGTAAGTTCTGAGTGCTACACACCAAATTGTCCAGTGATTGAAGCTCATTCATTGTGAATAGCCAACATTACTACACTGTGACCGTAACCCTGTCCCCAACCCTCTAACCCAAACCCTAAACCTAGCCCACGCCTGAGCCTGAACCCTACCTAGCCCAAAACCTTATCCTAACCCTAACCATGAACAGAGCCCCAATTCTCTAACCCTAATACCAGAACTAATCTCGATGACGTCATCACTCTCAGCTGGTCCCCTGGCCAAATCATTATCACCTGGGATCAATTAAGCCTGCCCACGTGGCCCCTCCCCCTTGGTGACGCCATCACATCCGGTTGAATGGCCTAACCAGGCTTCTTTCAAAATCGCCAACTCATTGTCCCGGAATAATAAATGTAACCAGTATCCAACTCGGTTCTATGTTCTTTGAACACGATTTCCTTGTCAGGAAACAATGTGTTACAGATATTAAGGCTCTTTATTAACGTATTCCTAGTGTTTGAAGCACTTTCTTAGATATTAACCTAGGTTATCATTGTGAATTTCCCAAGTTGGAGTCTCTCTCTTCCAGTGTCTCAAGATTTTTCATTCTGAATTCAAATTTGGTAAAACAACCTTTTTTACAAATATACCAGCACTTTCAACACTATTACCACTTGACAGTCTATCCTACCTTTCACAGCGCTTTGGATACAAATTCTCAGTATTTCAAAATTCAGTAGCGATGTTCGCGTTCTAAAACATATTCCAGGAGTTCTAGAGACACTCTGCCATTCCCCTGGTCTGTTGTTTTGAGCAATGAGACTTTTCATTTTAACACGGGTGTCATACCGGCTTTTTACAGGCACAGTAAAACATTACTTGGAACCCTAGCCTAACTAACATTTTTATTTTATAGTGTTCTCAATACTTTCATACTGTTCGATAGCTCTAGAAAAATGAGTTTTTCAGTGTTTCACCAAAACCTTTTCCCGAAAACGCCAAGTCCTTTTGATGGGAAAAATAAATGTAAACAGTGTCATACTCGCTTCTCAGCTGTTTGAACAAGATTTCCCAGTGACAAAATTGTGCTGTTCAGATATTCAGTCTATTGGAATATGTATTCCTATTGTGTGAAGCACATTTCTAAATATTTCCCTTGTCTGGAGTCGTAAGTTCTGAATGCTACACACCAAATTGTGCAGTGATTGAAGCTCTAACCGATACCCTAAACCTAGCCCACACCTGTGCCTGAACCCTACCTAGCCCAAAACCTTATCCTAACCCTAACCATGAACAGAGCCCCAATTCTCTAACCCTAATACCAGAACTAATCTCGATGACGTCATCACTCCCAGCTGGTCTCCTGGCCAAATAATTATCACCTGGGATCAATTAAGCCTGCCCACACGGCCCCTCCCCCTTGGTGACGTCATCACATCCGGTTTAATGGCCTAACCAGGCTTCTTTCAAAATCGCCAACTCATTGTCCCGGAATAATAAATGTAACCAGTATCCAACGGGGTTCTATGTTCTTTGAACACGATTTCCTTGTCAGGAAATAATGTGTTACAGATATTAAGGCCCTTTATTCACGTATTCCTAGTGTTTGAAGCACTTTCTTAGATATTAACCTAGGTTATCATTGTGAATTTCCCGAGTTGGAGTCTCTCTCTTCCAGTGACTCAAGCTTTTTCATTGTGAATTCTAATTTGGTAAAACAACCTTTTTTACAAATATACCAGCACTTTCAACACTATTACCACTTGACAGTCTATCCTACCTTTCACAGCGCTTTGGATACAAATTCTCAGTATTTCAAAATTCAGTAGAGATGTTCGGGTTCTAAAAGGTATTCCAAGAGTTCTAGAGACACTCTGCCATTCCCCTGGTCTGTTGTTTTGAGCAATGAGACTTTTCATTTTAACACGGGTGTCATACCGGCTTTTTAAAGGCACAGTAAAACATTACTTGGAACCCTAGCCTAACTAACATTTTTATTTCATAGTGTTCTCAATACTTTCATACTGTTCGATAGCTCTAGAAAAATGAGTTTTTCAGTGTTTCACCAAAACCTTTTGCCGAAAACACCAAATCATTTTGACGGGAAAAATAAATGTAAACACTGTCACACTCGGTTCTCAGCTGTTTGAACAAGATTTCCCAGTGACAAAATTGTGCTGTTCAGATATTCAGTCTATTGGAATATGTATTCCTATTGTGTGAAGCACATTTCTAAATATTTCCCTAGTCTGGAGTCGTAAGTTCTGAGTGCTACACACCAAATTATCCAGGGATTGAAGCTCATTCATTGTGAATAGCCAACATTACTACACTGTGACCGTAACCCTGTCCCCAACCCTCGAACCCAAACCCTAAACCTAGCCCACGCCTGAGCCTGGACCCTACCTAGCCCAAAACCTTATCCTAACCCTAACCATGAAAAGAGCCCCAATTCTCTAACCCTAATACCAGAACTAATCTCGATGACGTCATCACTCCCATCTGGTCCCCTGGCCAAATCATTATCACCTGGGATCAATTAACCCAGCCCACGTGGCCCCTCCCCCTTGGTGACGCCATCACATCCGGTTTAATGGCCTAACCAGGCTTCTTTCAAAATCGCCAACTCATTGTCCCGGAATAATACATGTAACCAGTATCCAACTCGGTTCTATGTTCTTTGAACACGATTTCCTTGTCAGGAAACAATGTGTTACAGATATTAAGGCCCTTTATTCACGTATTCCTAGTGTTTGAAGCACTTTCTTAGATATTAACCTAGGTTATCATTGTGAATTTCCCGAGTTGGAGTCGCTCTCTTCCAGTGTCTCAAGCTTTTTCATTGTGAATTCTAATTTGGTAAAACAACCTTTTTTACAAATATACCAGCACTTTCAACATTATTACCACTTGAAAGTCTATCCTACCTTTCACAGCGCTTTGGATACAAATTCTCAGTATTTCAAAATTCAGTGGAGATGTTCGTGTTCTAAAACGTATTCCAGGAGTTCTAGAGACACTCTGCCATTCCCCTGGTCTGTTGTTTTGAGCAATGAGACTTTTCATTTTAACAAGGGTGTCATACCGGCTTTTTAAAGGCACAGTAAAACATTACTTGGAACCGTAGCCTAACTAACATTTTTATTTCATAGTGGTCTCAATACTTTCATACTGTTCGATAGCTCTAGGAAAATGAGTTTTTCAGTGTTTCACCAAAACCTTTTCCCGAAAACGCCAATTCCTTTTGACGGGAAAAATAAATGTAAACAGTGTCGCACTCGCTTCTCATCTGTTTGAACAAGATTGCCCAGTGACAAAATTGTGCTCTTCAGATATTCAGTCTATTGCAATATGTACTCGTATTGTGTGAAGCACATTTCTAAATATTTCCCTAGTCTGGAGTCGTAAGTTCTGAGTGCTACACACCAAATTGTCCAGTGATTGAAGCTCTAACCGATACCCTAAACCTAGCCCACACCTGTGCCTGAACCCTACCTAGCCCAAAGCCTTATCCTAACCCTAACCATGAACAGAGCCCCTATTCTCTAACCCTAATACCAGAACTAATCTCGATGACATCATCACTCCCAGCTCGTCTCCTGGCCAAATCATTATCACCTGGGATCAATTAAGCCTGCCCACGCGGCCCCTCCCCCTTGGTGACGTCATCACATCCGATTTAATGGCCTAACCAGGCTTCTTTCAAAATCGCCAACTCATTGTCCCGGAATAATACATGTAACCAGTATCCAACTCGGTTCTATGTTCTTTGAACACGATTTCCTTGTCAGGAAACAATGTGTTACAGATATTAAGGCCCTTTATTCACGTATTCCTAGTGTTTGAAGCACTTTCTTAGATATTAACCTAGGTTATCATTGTGAATTTCCCGAGTTGGAGTCGCTCTCTTCCAGTGTCTCAAGCTTTTTCATTGTGAATTCTAATTTGGTACAACAACCTTTTTTACAAATATACCAGCACTTTCAACATTATTACAACTTGAAAATCTATCCTACCTTTCACAGCGCTTTGGATACAAATTCTCAGTATTTCAAAATTCAGTAGAGATGTTCAGGTTCTAAAACGCATTCCAGGAGTTCTAGAGACACTCTGCCATTCCCCTGGTCTGTTGTTTTGAGCAATGAGACTTTTCATTTTAACACGGGTGTCATACCGGCTTTTTAAAGGCACAGTAAAACATTACTTGGAACCGTAGCCTAACTAACATTTTTATTTCATAGTGTTCTCAATACTTTCATACTGTTCGATAGCTCTAGGAAAATGAGTTTTTCAGTGTTTCACCAAAACCTTTTTCCGAAAACGCCAATTCCTTTTGACGGGAAAAATAAATGTAAACAGTGTCGCACTCGCTTCTCAGCTGTTTGAACAAGATTTCCCAGTGACAAAATTGTGCTGTTCAGATATTCAGTCTATTGCAATATGTACTCATTTGTGTGAAGCACATTTCTAAATATTTCCCTAGTCTGGAGTCGTAAGTTCTGAGTGCTACACACCAAATTGTCCAGTGATTGAAGCTCATTCATTGTGAATAGCCAACATTACTACACTGTGACCGTAACCCTGTCCCCAACCCTCTAACCCAAACCCTAAACCTAGCCCACGCCTGAGCCTGAACCCTACCTAGCCCAAAACCTTATCCTAACCCTAACCATGAACAGAGCCCCAATTCTCTAACCCTAATACCAGAACTATACTCGATGACGTCATCATTCTCAGCTGGTCCCCTGGCCAAATCATTATCACCTGGGATCAATTAAGCCTGCCCACGTGGCCCCTCCCCCTTGGTGACGCCATCACATCCGGTTGAATGGCCTAACCAGGCTTCTTTCAAAATCGCCAACTCATTGTCCCGGAATAATACATGTAACCAGTATCCAACTCGGTTCTATGTTCTTTGAACACGATTTCCTTGTCAGGAAACAATGTGTTACAGATATTAAGGCCCTTTATTCACGTATTCCTAGTGTTTGAAGCACTTTCTTAGATATTAACCTAGGTTATCATTGTGAATTTCCCGAGTTGGAGTCTCTCTCTTCCAGTGTCTCAAGCTTTTTCATTGTGAATTCTAATTTGGTAAAACAACCTTTTTTACAAATATACCAGCACTTTCAACATTATTACCACTTGAAAGTCTATCCTACCTTTCACAGCGCTTTGGATACAAATTCTCAGTATTTCAAAATTCAGTAGAGATCTTCGGGTTCTAAAACGTATTCCAGGAGTTCTAGAGACACTCTGCCATTCCCCTGGTCTGTTGTTTTGAGCAATGAGACTTTTCATTATAACAAGGGTGTCATACCGGCTTTTTAAAGGCACAGTAAAACATTACTTGGAACCCTAGCCTAACTAACATTTTTATTTCATAGTGTTCTCAATACTTTCATACTGTTCGATAGCTCTAGGAAAATGAGTTTTTCAGTGTTTCACCAAAACCTTTTCCCGAAAACGCCAACTCCTTTTGACGGGAAAAATAAATGTAAGCAGTGTCACACTCGCTTCTCAGCTGTTTGAACAAGATTTCCCAGTGACAAAATTGTGCTGTTCAGATATTCAATCTATTGGAATATGTACTCCTATTGTGTGAAGCACATTTCTAAATATTTCCCTAGTCTGGAGTCGTAAGTTCTGAGTGCTACACACCAAATTGTCCAGTGATTGAAGCTCATTCATTGTGAATAGCCAACATTACTACACTGTGACCGTAACCCTGTCCCCAACCCTCTAACCCAAACCCTAAACCTAGCCCACGCCTGAGCCTGGACCCTACCTAGCCCAAAACCTTATCCTAACCCTAACCATGAACAGAGCCCCAATTCTCTAACCCTAATACCAGAACTAATCTCGATGACGTCATCACTCCCAGCTGGTCCCCTGGCCAAATCATTATCACCTGGGATCAATTAACCCTGCCCACGTGGCCCCTCCCCCTTGGTGACGCCATCACATCCGGTTTAATGGCCTAACCAGGCTTCTTTCAAAATCGCCAACTCATTGTCCCGGAATAATACATGTAACCAGTATCCAACTCGGTTCTATGTTCTTTGAACACGATTTCCTTGTCAGGAAACAATGTGTTACAGATATTAAGGCCCTTTATTCACGTATTCCTAGTGTTTGAAGCACTTTCTTAGATATTAACCTAGGTTATCATTGTGAATTTCCCGAGTTGGAGTCGCTCTCTTCCAGTGTCTCAAGCTTTTTCATTGTGAATTCTAATTTGGTAAAACAACCTTTTTTACAAATATACCAGCACTTTCAACATTATTACCACTTGAAAGTCTATCCTACCTTTCACAGCGCTTTGGATACAAATTCTCAGTATTTCAAAATTCAGTAGAGATGTTCGTGTTCTAAAACGTATTCCAGGAGTTCTAGAGACACTCTGCCATTCCCCTGGTCTGTTGTTTTGAGCAATGAGACTTTTCATTTTAACAAGGGTGTCATACCGGCTTTTTAAAGGCACAGTAAAACATTACTTGGAACCGTAGCCTAACTAACATTTTTATTTCATAGTGGTCTCAATACTTTCATACTGTTCGATAGCTCTAGGAAAATGAGTTTTTCAGTGTTTCACCAAAACCTTTTCCCGAAAACGCCAATTCCTTTTGACGGGAAAAATAAATGTAAACAGTGTCGCACTCGCTTCTCATCTGTTTGAACAAGATTTCCCAGTGACAAAATTGTGCTCTTCAGATATTCAGTCTATTGCAATATGTACTCGTATTGTGTGAAGCACATTTCTAAATATTTCCCTAGTCTGGAGTCGTAAGTTCTGAGTGCTACACACCAAATTGTCCAGTGATTGAAGCTCTAACCGATACCCTAAACCTAGCCCACACCTGTGCCTGAACCCTACCTAGCCCAAAACCTTATCCTAACCCTAACCATGAACAGAGCCCCTATTCTCTAACCCTAATACCAGAACTAATCTCGATGACATCATCACTCCCAGCTCGTCTCCTGGCCAAATCATTATCACCTGGGATCAATTAAGCCTGCCCACGCGGCCCCTCCCCCTTGGTGACGTCATCACATCCGATTTAATGGCCTAACCAGGCTTCTTTCAAAATCGCCAACTCATTGTCCTGGAATAATAACTGTAACCAGTATCCAACTCGTTTCTATGTTCTTTGAACAGGATTTCTTTGTAAGGAAACAATGTGTTACAGATATTAAGGCCCTTTATTCACGTATTCCTAGTGTTTGAAGCACTTTCTTAGATATTAACCTAGGTTATCATTGTGAATTTCCCGAGTTGGAGTCTCTCTCTTCCAGTGTCTCAAGCTTTTTCATTGTGAATTCTAATTTGGTACAACAACCTTTTTTACAAATATACCAGCACTTTCAACATTATTACAACTTGAAAATCTATCCTACCTTTCACAGCGCTTTGGATACAAATTCTCAGTATTTCAAAATTCAGTAGAGATGTTCAGGTTCTAAAACGTATTCCAGGAGTTCTAGAGACACTCTGCCATTCCCCTGGTCTGTTGTTTTGAGCAATGAGACTTTTCATTTTAACACGGGTGTCATACCGGCTTTTTAAAGGCACAGTAAAACATTACTTGGAACCGTAGCCTAACTAACATTTTTATTTCATAGTGTTCTCAATACTTTCATACTGTTCGATAGCTCTAGGAAAATGAGTTTTTCAGTGTTTCACCAAAACCTTTTTCCGAAAACGCCAATTCCTTTTGACGGGAAAAATAAATGTAAACAGTGTCGCACTCGCTTCTCAGCTGTTTGAACAAGATTTCCCAGTGACAAAATTGTGCTGTTCAGATATTCAGTCTATTGCAATATGTACTCATTTGTGTGAAGCACATTTCTAAATATTTCCCTAGTCTGGAGTCGTAAGTTCTGAGTGCTACACACCAAATTGTCCAGTGATTGAAGCTCATTCATTGTGAATAGCCAACATTACTACACTGTGACCGTAACCCTGTCCCCAACCCTCTAACCCAAACCATAAACCTAGCCCACGCCTGAGCCTGAACCCTACCTAGCCCAAAACCTTATCCTAACCCTAACCATGAACAGAGCCCCAATTCTCTAACCCTAATACCAGAACTATTCTCGATGACGTCATCACTCTCAGCTGGTCCCCTGGCCAAATCATTATCACCTGGGATCAATTAAGCCTGCCCACGTGGCCCCTCCCCCTTGGTGACGCCATCACATCCGGTTGAATGGCCTAACCAGGCTTCTTTCAAAATCGCCAACTCATTGTCCAGGAATAATACATGTAACCAGTATCCAACTCGGTTCTATGTTCTTTGAACACGATTTCCTTGTCAGGAAACAATGTGTTACAGATATTAAGGCCCTTTATTCACGTATTCCTAGTGTTTGAAGCACTTTCTTAGATATTAACCTAGGTTATCATTGTGAATTTCCCGAGTTGGAGTCTCTCTCTTCCAGTGTCTCAAGCTTTTTCATTGTGAATTCTAATTTGGTAAAACAACCTTTTTTACAAATATACCAGCACTTTCAACATTATTACCACTTGAAAGTCTATCCTACCTTTCACAGCGCTTTGGATACAAATTCTCAGTATTTCAAAATTCAGTAGAGATGTTCGTGTTCTAAAACGTATTCCAGGAGTTCTAGAGACACTCTGCCATTCCCCTGGTCTGTTGTTTTGAGCAATGAGACTTTTCATTTTAACAAGGGTGTCATACCGGCTTTTTAAAGGCACAGTAAAACATTACTTGGAACCGTAGCCTAACTAACATTTTTATTTCATAGTGGTCTCAATACTTTCATACTGTTCGATAGCTCTAGGAAAATGAGTTTTTCAGTGTTTCACCAAAACCTTTTCCCGAAAACGCCAATTCCTTTTGACGGGAAAAATAAATGTAAACAGTGTCGCACTCGCTTCTCATCTGTTTGAACAAGATTTCCCAGTGACAAAATTGTGCTCTTCAGATATTCAGTCTATTGCAATATGTACTCGTATTGTGTGAAGCACATTTCTAAATATTTCCCTAGTCTGGAGTCGTAAGTTCTGAGTGCTACACACCAAATTGTCCAGTGATTGAAGCTCTAACCGATACCCTAAACCTAGCCCACACCTGTGCCTGAACCCTACCTAGCCCAAAACCTTATCCTAACCCTAACCATGAACAGAGCCCCTATTCTCTAACCCTAATACCAGAACTAATCTCGATGACATCATCACTCCCAGCTCGTCTCCTGGCCAAATCATTATCACCTGGGATCAATTAAGCCTGCCCACGCGGCCCCTCCCCCTTGGTGACGTCATCACATCCGATTTAATGGCCTAACCAGGCTTCTTTCAAAATCGCCAACTCATTGTCCTGGAATAATAACTGTAACCAGTATCCAACTCGTTTCTATGTTCTTTGAACAGGATTTCTTTGTAAGGAAACAATGTGTTACAGATATTAAGGCCCTTTATTCACGTATTCCTAGTGTTTGAAGCACTTTCTTAGATATTAACCTAGGTTATCATTGTGAATTTCCCGAGTTGGAGTCTCTCTCTTCCAGTGTCTCAAGCTTTTTCATTGTGAATTCTAATTTGGTACAACAACCTTTTTTACAAATATACCAGCACTTTCAACATTATTACAACTTGAAAATCTATCCTACCTTTCACAGCGCTTTGGATACAAATTCTCAGTATTTCAAAATTCAGTAGAGATGTTCAGGTTCTAAAACGTATTCCAGGAGTTCTAGAGACACTCTGCCATTCCCCTGGTCTGTTGTTTTGAGCAATGAGACTTTTCATTTTAACACGGGTGTCATACCGGCTTTTTAAAGGCACAGTAAAACATTACTTGGAACCGTAGCCTAACTAACATTTTTATTTCATAGTGTTCTCAATACTTTCATACTGTTCGATAGCTCTAGGAAAATGAGTTTTTCAGTGTTTCACCAAAACCTTTTTCCGAAAACGCCAATTCCTTTTGACGGGAAAAATAAATGTAAACAGTGTCGCACTCGCTTCTCAGCTGTTTGAACAAGATTTCCCAGTGACAAAATTGTGCTGTTCAGATATTCAGTCTATTGCAATATGTACTCATTTGTGTGAAGCACATTTCTAAATATTTCCCTAGTCTGGAGTCGTAAGTTCTGAGTGCTACACACCAAATTGTCCAGTGATTGAAGCTCATTCATTGTGAATAGCCAACATTACTACACTGTGACCGTAACCCTGTCCCCAACCCTCTAACCCAAACCATAAACCTAGCCCACGCCTGAGCCTGAACCCTACCTAGCCCAAAACCTTATCCTAACCCTAACCATGAACAGAGCCCCAATTCTCTAACCCTAATACCAGAACTATTCTCGATGACGTCATCACTCTCAGCTGGTCCCCTGGCCAAATCATTATCACCTGGGATCAATTAAGCCTGCCCACGTGGCCCCTCCCCCTTGGTGACGCCATCACATCCGGTTGAATGGCCTAACCAGGCTTCTTTCAAAATCGCCAACTCATTGTCCAGGAATAATACATGTAACCAGTATCCAACTCGGTTCTATGTTCTTTGAACACGATTTCCTTGTCAGGAAACAATGTGTTACAGATATTAAGGCCCTTTATTCACGTATTCCTAGTGTTTGAAGCACTTTCTTAGATATTAACCTAGGTTATCATTGTGAATTTCCCGAGTTGGAGTCTCTCTCTTCCAGTGTCTCAAGCTTTTTCATTGTGAATTCTAATTTGGTAAAACAACCTTTTTTACAAATATACCAGCACTTTCAACATTATTACCACTTGAAAGTCTATCCTACCTTTCACAGCGCTTTGGATACAAATTCTCAGTATTTCAAAATTCAGTAGAGATCTTCGGGTTCTAAAACGTATTCCAGGAGTTCTAGAGACACTCTGCCATTCCCCTGGTCTGTTGTTTTGAGCAATGAGACTTTTCATTATAACAAGGGTGTCATACCGGCTTTTTAAAGGCACAGTAAAACATTACTTGGAACCCTAGCCTAACTAACATTTTTATTTCATAGTGTTCTCAATACTTTCATACTGTTCGATAGCTCTAGGAAAATGAGTTTTTCAGTGTTTCACCAAAACCTTTTCCCGAAAACGCCAACTCCTTTTGACGGGAAAAATAAATGTAAGCAGTGTCACACTCGCTTCTCAGCTGTTTGAACAAGATTTCCCAGTGACAAAATCGTGCTGTTCAGATATTCAATCTATTGGAATATGTACTCCTATTGTGTGAAGCACATTTCTAAATATTTCCCTAGTCTGGAGTCGTAAGTTCTGAGTGCTACACACCAAATTGTCCAGTGATTGAAGCTCATTCATTGTGAATAGCCAACATTACTACACTGTGACCGTAACCCTGTCCCCAACCCTCTAACCCAAACCCTAAACCTAGCCCACGCCTGAGCCTGAACCCTACCTAGCCCAAAACCTTATCCTAACCCTAACCATGAACAGAGCCCCAATTCTCTAACCCTAATACCAGAACTAATCTCGATGACGTCATCACTCTCAGCTGGTCCCCTGGCCAAATCATTATCACCTGGGATCAATTAAGCCTGCCCACGTGGCCCCTCCCCCTTGGTGAGGCCATCACATCAGGTTGAATGGCCTAACCAGGCTTCTTTCAAAATCGCCAACTCATTGTCCCGGAATAATACATGTAACCAGTATCCAACTCGGTTCTATGTTCTTTGAACACGATTTCCTTGTCAGGAAACAATGTGTTACAGATATTAAGGCCCTTTATTCACGTATTCCTAGTGTTTGAAGCACTTTCTTAGATATTAACCTAGGTTATTGTTAGGTCAAGGCAGGGGGGAAAGACCACAGCCCTGCAAGCATCCACAAGGTAGATGGTGACAAAGATAACTGGCGCCTTCCCAGACCTTGCCAGCCTTTCCAGACCCCTGCCCGAGGCAGGAATTCCACACCTCTCATGCCCTCCACCCTCCCCTCACTAAACAGCTGTATAAAGGAAGTACCTAAGCCCCATTTTGGCGCGAACTCCCCTGGCCCACTCTAGGACCTGTGAGTTTCGCCCGGGAGCGCAAGATTAAAACCTCCCCCCCTTTCCATGGCCTGGACTCTGTCTTGTTTCCTGCGTCGCAAACCTTTCAGTTATCATTGTGAATTTCCCAAGTTGGAGTCTCTCTCTTCCAGTGTCTCAAGATTTTTCATTGTGAATTCTAATTTGGTAAAACAACCTTTTTTACAAATATACCAGCACTTTCAACACTATTACCACTCGACAGTCTATCCTACCTTTCACAGCGCTTTAGATACAAATTCTCAGTATTTCAAAATTCAGTAGCGATGTTCGCGTTCTAAAACATATTCCAGGAGTTCTAGAGACACTCTGCCATTCCCCTGGTCTGTTGTTTTGAGCAATGAGACTTTTCATTTTAACACGGGTGTCATACCGGCTTTTTACAGGCACAGTAAAACATTACTTGGAACCCTAGCCTAACTAACATTTTTATTTTATAGTGTTCTCAATACTTTCATACTGTTCGATAGCTCTAGGAAAATGAGTTTTTCAGTGTTTCACCAAAACCTTTTCCCGAAAACGCCAACTCCTTTTGATGGGAAAAATAAATGTAAACAGTGTCACACTTGCTTCTCAGCTGTTTGAACAAGATTTCCCAGTGACAAAATTGTGCTGTTCAGATATTCAGTCTATTGGAATATGTATTCCTATTGTGTGAAGCACATTTCTAAATATTTCCCTAGTCTGGAGTCGTAAGTTCTGAGTGCTACACACCAAATTGTGCAGTGATTGAAACTCTAACCGATACCCTAAACCTAGCCCACACCTGTGCCTGAACCCTACCTAGCCCAAAACCTTATCCTAACCCTAACCATGAACAGAGCCCCAATTCTCTAACCCTAATACCAGAACTAATCTCGATGACGTCATCACTCCCAGCTGGTCTCCTGGCCAAATCATTATCACCTGGGATCAATTAAGCCTGCCCACGCGGCCCCTCCCCCTTGGTGACGTCATCACATCCGGTTTAATGGCCTAACCAGGCTTCTTTCAAAATCGCCAACTCATTGTCCCGGAATAATAACTGTAACCAGTATCCAACTCGTTTCTATGTTCTTTGAAAAGGATTTCTTTGTAAGGAAACAATGTGTTACAGATATTAAGGCCCTTTATTCACGTATTCCTAGTGTTTGAAGCACTTTCTTAGATATTAACCTAGGTTATCATTGTGAATTTCCCGAGTTGGAGTCTCTCTCTTCCAGTGTCTCAAGCTTTTTCATTGTGAATTCTAATTTGGTACAACAACCTTTTTTACAAATATACCAGCACTTTCAACATTATTACAACTTGAAAATCTATCCTACCTTTCACAGCGCTTTGGATACAAATTCTCAGTATTTCAAAATTCAGTAGCGATGTTCGCGTTCTAAAACATATTCCAGGAGTTCTAGAGACACTCTGCCATTCCCCTGGTCTGTTGTTTTGAGCAATGAGACTTTTCATTTTAACACGGGTGACATACCGGCTTTTTAAAGGCACAGTAAAACATTACTTGGAACCCTAGCCTAACTAATATTTTTATTTCATAGTGTTCTCAATACTTTCATACTGTTCGATAGCTCTAGGAAAATGAGTTTTTCAGTGTTTCACCAAAACCTTTTCCCGAAAACGCCAACTCCTTTTGACGGGAAAAATAAATGTAAACAGTGTCACACTCGCTTCTCAGCTGTTTGAACAAGATTTCCCAGTGACAAAATTGTGCTGTTCATATATTCAGTCTATTGCAATATGTACTCGTATTGTGTGAAGCACATTTCTAAATATTTCCCTAGTCTGGAGTCGTAAGTTCTGAGTGCTACACACCAAATTGTCCAGTGATTGAAGCTCATTCATTGTAAATAGCCAACATTACTACACTGTAACCGTAACCCTGTCCCCAACCCTCTAACCCAAACCCTAAACCTAGCCCACGCCTGAGCCTGAACCCTACCTAGCCCAAAACCTTATCCTAACCCTAACCATGAACAGAGCCCCAATTCTCTAACCCTAATACCAGAACTAATCTCGATGACGTCATCACTCCCAGCTGGTCCCCTGGCCAAATCATTATCACCTGGGATCAATTAAGCCTGCCCACGTGGCCCCTCCCCCTTGGTCACGTCATCACATCCAGTTTAATGGCATAACCAGGCTTCTTTCAAAATCGCCAACTCATTGTCCCGGAATAATAAATGTAACCAGTATCCAACTCGGTTCTATGTTCTTTGAACACGATTTCCTTGTCAGGAAACAATGTGTTACAGATATTAAGGCCCTTTATTCTCGTATTCCTAGTGTTTAAGCACTTTCTTAGATATTAACCAAGGTTATCATTGTGAATTTCCCGAGTTGGAGTCTCTCTCTTCCAGTGTCTCAAGCTTTTTCATTGTGAATTCTAATTTGGTAAAACAACCTTTTTTACAAATATAACAGCACTTTCAACATTATTACCTCTTGAAAGTCTATCCTACCTTTCACAGCGCTTTGGATACAAATTCTCAGTATTTCAAAATTCAGTAGAGATGTTCGGGTTCTAAAACCTATTCCAGGAGTTCCAGAGACACTCTGCCATTCCCCTGGTCTGTTGTTTTGAGCAATAAGACTTTTCATTTTAACACGGGTGTCATACCGGCTTTTTAAAGGCACAGTAAAACATTACTTGGAACCCTATCCTAACTAACATTTTTATTTCATAGTGTTCTCAATACTTTCATACTGTTCGATAGCTCTAGGAAAATGAGTTTTTCAGTGTTTCACCAAAACCTTTTCCCGAAAACGCCAACTCCTTTTGACGGGAAAAATAAATGTAAACAGTGTCACACTCGCTTCTCAGCTGTTTGAACAAGATTTCCCAGTGACAAAATTGTGCTGTTCAGATATTCAGTCTATTGGAATATGTACTCCTATTGTGTGAAGCACATTTCTAAATATTTCCCTAGTCTGGAGTCGTAAGTTCTAAGTGCTACACAACAAATTGTCCAGTGATTGAAGCTCATTCATTGTGAATAGCCAACATTACTACACTGTGACCGTAACCCTGTCCACAACCCTCTAACCCAAACCCTAAACCTAGCCCACACCTGAGCCTGAACCCTACCTAGCCCAAAACCTTATCCTAACCCTAACCATGAACAGAGCCCCAATTCTCTAACCCTAATAACAGAACTAATCTCGATGACGTCATCACTCCCAGCTGGTCCCCTGGCCAAATCATTATCACCTGGGATAAATTAAGCCTGCCCACGTGGCCCCTCCCCCTTGGTGACGTCATCACATCCGGTTTAATGGCCTAACCAGGCTTCTTTCAAAATCGCCAACTCATTGTCCCGGAATAATAAATGTAACCAGTATCCAACTCGGTTCTATGTTCTTTGAACACGATTTCCTTGTCAGGAAACAATGTGTTACAGATATTAAGGCCCTTTATTCACGTATTCCTAGTGTTTGAAGCACTTTCTTAGATATTAACCTAGGTTATCATTGTGAATTTCCCGAGTTGGAGTCTCTCTCTTCCAGTGTCTCAAGCTTTTTCATTGTGAATTCTAATTTGGTAAAACAACCTTTTTTACAAATATACCAGCACTTTCAACATTATTACCACTTGAAAGTCTATCCTACCTTTCACAGCGCTTTGGATACAAATTCTCAGTATTTCAAAACTCAGTAGAGATGTTCGGGTTCTAAAACGTATTCCAGGAGTTCTAGAGACACTCTGCCATTCCCCTGGTCTGTTGTTTTGAGCAATGAGACTTTTAATTTTAACACGGGTGTCATAAGGGCTTTTTAAAGGCTCAGTAAAACATTACTTGGAACCCTAGCCTAACTAACATTTTTATTTCATAGTGTTCTCAATACTTTCATACTGTTCGATAGCTCTAGGAAAATGAGTTTTCCAGTGTTTCACCAAAACCTTTTCCCGAAAACGCCAACTCCTTTTGACGGGAAAAATAAATGTAAACAGTGTCACACTCGCTTCTCAGCTGTTTGAACAAGATTTCCCAGTGACAAAATTGTGCTGTTCAGATATTCAGTCTATTGCAATATGTACTCCTATTGTGTGAAGCACATTTCTAAATATTTCCCTAGTCTGGAGTCGTAAGTTCTGAGTGCGACACACCAAATTGTCCAGTGATTGAAGCTCATTCATTGTGAAAAGCCAACATTACTACACTGTGACCGTAACCCTGTCCCCAACCTTCTAACCCAAACCCTAAACCTGGCCCACACCTGAGCCTGAACCCTACCTAGCCCAGAACCTTATCCTAACCCTAACGATGAACAGAGCCCCTATTCTCTAACCCTAATACCAGAACTAATCTCGATGACGTCATCACTCCCAGCTGGTCCCCTGGCCAAATCGTTATCACCTGGGATCAATTAAGCCTGCCCACGTGGCCCCTCCCCCTTGGTGACATCATCACATCCGGTTTAATGGCCTAACCAGGCTTCTTTCAAATGGCCAACTCATTGTCCCGGAATAATAAATGTAACCAGTATCCAACTCGGTTCTATGTTCTTTGAACACGATTTCCTTGTCAGGAAACAATGTGTTACAGATATTAAGGCCCTTTATTCTCGTATTCCTAGTGTTTAAGCACTTTCTTAGATATTAACCAAGGTTATCATTGTGAATTTCCCGAGTTGGAGTCTCTCTCTTCCAGTGTCTCAAGCTTTTTCATTGTGAATTCTAATTTGGTAAAACAACCTTTTTTACAAATATAACAGCACTTTCAACATTATTACCTCTTGAAAGTCTATCCTACCTTTCACAGCGCTTTGGATACAAATTCTCAGTATTTCAAAATTCAGTAGAGATGTTCGGGTTCTAAAACCTATTCCAGGAGTTCCAGAGACACTCTGCCATTCCCCTGGTCTGTTGTTTTGAGCAATAAGACTTTTCATTTTAACACGGGTGTCATACCGGCTTTTTAAAGGCACAGTAAAACATTACTTGGAACCCTATCCTAACTAACATTTTTATTTCATAGTGTTCTCAATACTTTCATACTGTTCGATAGCTCTAGGAAAATGAGTTTTTCAGTGTTTCACCAAAACCTTTTCCCGAAAACGCCAACTCCTTTTGACGGGAAAAATAAATGTAAACAGTGTCACACTCGCTTCTCAGCTGTTTGAACAAGATTTCCCAGTGACAAAATTGTGCTGTTCAGATATTCAGTCTATTGGAATATGTACTCCTATTGTGTGAAGCACATTTCTAAATATTTCCCTAGTCTGGAGTCGTAAGTTCTAAGTGCTACACAACAAATTGTCCAGTGATTGAAGCTCATTCATTGTGAATAGCCAACATTACTACACGGTGACCGTAACCCTGTCCACAACCCTCTAACCCAAACCCTAAACCTAGCCCACACCTGAGCCTGAACCCTACCTAGCCCAAAACCTTATCCTAACCCTAACCATGAACAGAGCCCCAATTCTCTAACCCTAATAACAGAACTAATCTCGATGACGTCATCACTCCCAGCTGGTCCCCTGGCCAAATCATTATCACCTGGGATAAATTAAGCCTGCCCACGTGGCCCCTCCCCCTTGGTGACGTCATCACATCCGGTTTAATGGCCTAACCAGGCTTCTTTCAAAATCGCCAACTCATTGTCCCGGAATAATAAATGTAACCAGTATCCAACTCGGTTCTATGTTCTTTGAACACGATTTCCTTGTCAGGAAACAATGTGTTACAGATATTAAGGCCCTTTATTCACGTATTCCTAGTGTTTGAAGCACTTTCTTAGATATTAACCTAGGTTATCATTGTGAATTTCCCGAGTTGGAGTCTCTCTCTTCCAGTGTCTCAAGCTTTTTCATTGTGAATTCTAATTTGGTAAAACAACCTTTTTTACAAATATACCAGCACTTTCAACATTATTACCACTTGAAAGTCTATCCTACCTTTCACAGCGCTTTGGATACAAATTCTCAGTATTTCAAAACTCAGTAGAGATGTTCGGGTTCTAAAACGTATTCCAGGAGTTCTAGAGACACTCTGCCATTCCCCTGGTCTGTTGTTTTGAGCAATGAGACTTTTAATTTTAACACGGGTGTCATAAGGGCTTTTTAAAGGCTCAGTAAAACATTACTTGGAACCCTAGCCTAACTAACATTTTTATTTCATAGTGTTCTCAATACTTTCATACTGTTCGATAGCTCTAGGAAAATGAGTTTTCCAGTGTTTCACCAAAACCTTTTCCCGAAAACGCCAACTCCTTTTGACGGGAAAAATAAATGTAAACAGTGTCACACTCGCTTCTCAGCTGTTTGAACAAGATTTCCCAGTGACAAAATTGTGCTGTTCAGATATTCAGTCTATTGCAATATGTACTCCTATTGTGTGAAGCACATTTCTAAATATTTCCCTAGTCTGGAGTCGTAAGTTCTGAGTGCGACACACCAAATTGTCCAGTGATTGAAGCTCATTCATTGTGAAAAGCCAACATTACTACACTGTGACCGTAACCCTGTCCCCAACCTTCTAACCCAAACCCTAAACCTGGCCCACACCTGAGCCTGAACCCTACCTAGCCCAGAACCTTATCCTAACCCTAACGATGAACAGAGCCCCTATTCTCTAACCCTAATACCAGAACTAATCTCGATGACGTCATCACTCCCAGCTGGTCCCCTGGCCAAATCGTTATCACCTGGGATCAATTAAGCCTGCCCACGTGGCCCCTCCCCCTTGGTGACATCATCACATCCGGTTTAATGGCCTAACCAGGCTTCTTTCAAATGGCCAACTCATTGTCCCGGAATAATAAATGTAACCAGTATCCAACTCGGTTCTATGTTCTTTGAACACGATTTCCTTGTCAGGAAACAATGTGTTACAGATATTAAGGCCCTTTATTCACGTATTCCTAGTGTTTGAAGCACTTTCTTAGATATTAACCTAGGTTATCATTGTGAATTTCCCGAGTTGGAGTCTCTCTCTTCCAGTGTCTCAAGCTTTTTCATTGTGAATTCTAATTTGGTAAAACAATCTTTTTTACAAATATACCAGCACTTTCAACATTATTACCACTTGAAAGTCTATCCTACCTTTCACAGCGCTTTGGATACAAATTCTCAGTATTTCAAAATTCAGTAGAGATCTTCGGGTTCTAAAACGTATTCCAGGAGTTCTAGAGACACTCTGCCATTCCCCTGGTCTGTTGTTTTGAGCAATGAGACTTTTCATTTTAACACGGGTGTCATACCGGCTTTTTAAGGCACAGTAAAGCATTACTTGGAACGCTAGCGTAACTAACATTTTTATTTCATAGTGTTCTCAATACTTTCATACTGTTCGATAGCTCTAGGAAAATGAGTTTTTCAGTGTTTCACCAAAACCTTTTCCCGAAAACGCCAACTCCTTTTGACGGGAAAAATAAATGTAAACAGTGTCACACTCGCTTCTCAGCTGTTTGAACAAGATTTCCCAGTGACAAAATTGTGCTGTTCAGATATTCAGTCTATTGGAATATGTACTCCTATTGTGTGAAGCACATTTCTAAATATTTCCCTAGTCTGGAGTCGTAAGTTCTGAGTGCTACACACCAAATTGTCCAGTGATTGAAGCTCATTCATTGTGAATAGCCAACATTACTACACTGTGACTGTAACCCTGTCCCCAACCCTCTAACCCAAACCCTAAACCTAGCCCACGCCTGAGCCTGAACCCTACCTAGCCCAAAACCTTATCCTAACCCTAACCATGAACAGAGCCCCAATTCTCTAACCCTAATACCAGAACTAATCTCGATGACGTCATCACTGGCAGCTGGTCCCCTGGCCAAATCATTATCACCTGGGATCAATTAAGCCTGCCCACGTGGCCCCTCCCCCTTGGTGACGTCATCACATCCGATTTAATGGCCTAACCAGGCTTCTTTCAAAATCGCCAACTCATTGTCCCGGAATAATAAATGTACCCGGAATCCAACTAGGTTCTATGTTCTTTGAACACGATTTCCTTGTCAGGAAACAATGTGTTACAGATATTAAGGCCCTTTATTCACGTATTCCTAGTGTTTGAAGCACTTTCTTAGATATTAACCTAGGTTATCATTGTGAATTTCCCGAGTTGGAGTCTCTCTCTTCCAGTGTCTCAAGCTTTTTCATTGTGAATTCTAATTTGGTAAAACAACCTTTTTTACAAATATACCAGCACTTTCAACATTATTACCACTTGAAAGTCTATCCTACCTTTCACAGCGCTTTGGATACAAATTCTCAGTATTTCAAAATTCAGTAGAGATGTTCGGGTTCTAAAACGTATTCCAGGAGTTCTAGAGAAACGCTGCCATTCCCCTGGTCTGTTGTTTTGAGCAATGAGACTTTTCATTTTAACACGGGTGTCATACCGGCTTTTTAAAGGCACAGTAAAACATTACTTGGAACCCTAGCCTAACTAACATTTTTATATCATAGTGTTCTCAATACTTTCATACTATTCGATAGCTCTAGGAAAATGAGTTTTTCAGTGTTTCACCAAAACCTTTTCCCGAAAACGCCAACTCCTTTTGACGGGAAAAATAAATGTAAACAGTGTCACACTCGCTTCTCAGCTGTTTGAACAAGATTTCCCAGTGACAAAATTGTGCTGTTCAGATATTCAGTCTATTGGAATATGTACTCCTATTGTGTGAAGCACATTTCTAAATATTTCCCTAGTCTGGAGTCGTAAGTTCTGAGGGCTACACACCAAATTGTCCAGTGATTGAAGCTCATTCATTGTTAATAGCCAACATTACTACACTGTGACCGTAACCCTTTCCCCAACCCTCTAACGCAAACCCTAAACCTAGCCCACGCCTGAGCCTGAACCCTACCTAGCCCAAAACCTTATCCTAACCCTAACCATGAACAGAGCCCCAAATCTCTAACCCTAATACCAGAACTAATCTCGATGACATCATCACTCCCAGCTGTTCCCCTGGCCAAATCATTATCACCTGGGATCAATTAAGCCTGCCCACGTGGCCCCTCCCCCTTGGTGACGTCATCACATCCGGTTTAATGGCCTAACCAGGCTTCTTTCAAAATCGCCAACTCATTGTCACGGAATAATACATGTAACCAGTATCCAACTCGGTTCTATGTTCTTTTAACACGATTTCCTTGTCAGGAAACAATGTGTTACACATATTAAGGCCCTTTATTCACGTATTCCTAGTGTTTGAAGCACTGTCTTAGATATTAACCTAGGTTATCATTGTGAATTTCCCGAGTTGGAGTCTCTCTCTTCCAGTGTCTCAAGCTTTTTCATTCTGAATTCTAATTTGGTAAAACAACCTTTTTTACAAATATACCAGTACTTTCAACATTATTACCACTTGAAAGTCTATCCTACCTTTCACAGCGCTTTGGATACAAATTCTCAGTATTTCAAAATTCAGTAGAGATGTTCGGGTTCTAAAACGAATTCCAGGAGTTCTAGAGACATGCTGCCATTCCCCTGGTCTGTTGTTTTGAGAAATGAGACTTTTCATTTTAACACGGGTGTCATTCTGGCTTTTTAAAGGCACAGTAAAACATTACTTGGAACCCTAGCCTAACTAACATTTTTATTTCATAGTGTTCTCAATACTTTCATACTGTTCGATAGCTCTAGGAAAATGAGTTTTTCAGTGTTTCACCAAAACCTTTTCCCGAAAACGCCAACTCCTTTTGACGGGAAAAATAAATGTAAACAGTGTCACACTCGCTTCTCAGCTGTTTGAACAAGATTTCCCAGTGACAAAATTGTGCTGTTCAGATATTCAGTCTATTGGAATATGTACTCCTATTGTGTGAAGCACATTTCTAAATATTTCCCTAGTCTGGAGTCGTAAGTTCTGAGTGCTACACACCAAATTGTCCAGTGATTGAAGCTCATTCATTGTGAATAGCCAACATTACTACACTGTGACTGTAACCCTGTCCCCAACCCTCTAACCCAAACCCTAAACCTAGCCCACGCCTGAGCCTGAACCCTACCTAGCCCAAAACCTTATCCTAACCCTAACCATGAACAGAGCCCCAATTCTCTAACCCTAATACCAGAACTAATCTCGATGACGTCATCACTCCCAGCTGGTCCCCTGGCCAAATCATTATCACCTGGGATCAATTAAGCCTGCCCACGTGGCCCCTCCCCCTTGGTGACGTCATCACATCCGGTTTAATGGCCTAACCAGGCTTCTTTCAAAATCGCCAACTCATTGTCCCGGAATAATACATGTAACCAGTATCCAACTCGGTTCTATGTTCTTTGAACACGATTTCCTTGTCAGGAAACAATGTGTTACAGATATTAAGGCCCTTTATTCACGTATTCCTAGTGTTTGAAGCACTTTCTTAGATATTAACCTAGGTTATCATTGTGAATTTCCCGAGTTGGAGTCTCTCTCTTCCAGTGTCTCAAGCTTTTTCATTGTGAATTCTAATTTGGTAAAACAACCTTTTTTACAAATATACCAGCACTTTCAACATTATTACCACTTGAAAGTCTATCCTACCTTTCACAGCGCTTTGGATACAAATTCTCAGTATTTCAAAATTCAGTAGAGATGTTCGGGTTCTAAAACGTATTCCAGGAGTTCTAGAGAAACGCTGCCATTCCCCTGGTCTGTTGTTTTGAGCAATGAGACTTTTCATTTTAACACGGGTGTCATACCGGCTTTTTAAAGGCACAGTAAAACATTACTTGGAACCCTAGCCTAACTAACATTTTTATATCATAGTGTTCTCAATACTTTCATACTATTCGATAGCTCTAGGAAAATGAGTTTTTCAGTGTTTCACCAAAACCTTTTCCCGAAAACGCCAACTCCTTTTGACGGGAAAAATAAATGTAAACAGTGTCACACTCGCTTCTCAGCTGTTTGAACAAGATTTCCCAGTGACAAAATTGTGCTGTTCAGATATTCAGTCTATTGGAATATGTACTCCTATTGTGTGAAGCACATTTCTAAATATTTCCCTAGTCTGGAGTCGTAAGTTCTGAGTGCTACACACCAAATTGTCCAGTGATTGAAGCTCATTCATTGTTAATAGCCAACATTACTACAATGTGACCGTAACCCTGTCCCTAACCCTCTATCCCAAACCCTAAACCTAGATGACACCTGAGCCTGGACCCTACCTAGCCCAAAACCTTATCCTAATCCTAACCATGAACAGAGCCCCAATTCTCTAACCTAAATACCAGAACTAATCTCGATGACGTCATCACTCCCAGCTGGTCCCCTGGCCAAATCATTATCACCTGGGATCAATTAAGCCTGCCCACGTGGCCCCTCCCCCTTGGTGACGTCATCACATCCGGTTTAATGGCCTAACCAGGCTTCTTTCAAAATCGCCAACTCATTGTCCCGGAATAATAAATGTAACCAGTATCCAACTCGGTTCTATGTTCTTTGAACACGATTTCCTTGTCAGGAAACAATGTGTTACAGATATTAAGGCCCTTTATTCACGTATTCCTAGTGTTTGAAGCACTTTCTTAGATATCAACCTAGGTTATCATTGTGAATTTCCCGAGTTGGAGTCTCTCTCTTCCAGTGTCTCAAGCTTTTTCATTGTGAATTCTAATTTGGTAAAACAACCTTTTTTACAAATATGCCAGCACTTTCACCATTATTACCACTTGAAAGTCTATCCTACCTTTCACAGCGCTTTGGATACAAATTCTCAGTATTTCAAAATTCAGTAGAGATGTTCGGGTTCTAAAACGTATTCCAGGAGTTCTAGAGACACTCTGCCATTCCACTAGTCTGTTGTTTTGAGCAATGAGACTTTTCATTTTAACACGGGTGTCATACCGGCTTTTTAAAGGCACAGTAAAACATTACTTGGAACCCTAGCCTAACTAACATTTTTATTTCATAGTGTTCTCAATACTTTCATACTGTTCGATAGCTCTAGGAAAATGAGTTTTTCAGTGTTTCACCAAAACCTTTTCCCGAAAACGCCAACTCCTTTTCCCGGGAAAAATAAATGTAAACAGTGTCACACTCGCTTCTCAGCTGTTTGAACAAGATTTCCCAGTGACAAAATTGTGCTGTTCAGATATTCAGTCTAATGGAATATGTACTCCTATTGTGTGAAGCACATTTCTAAATATTTCCCTAGTCTGGAGTCGTAAGTTCTGAGTGCTACACACCAAATTGTCCAGTGATTGAAGCTCATTCATTGTGAATAGCCAACATTACTACAATGTGACCGTAACCCTGTCCCTAACCCTCTATCCCAAACCCTACACCTAGCCGACACCTGAGCCTGAACCCTACCTAGCCCAAAACCTTATCTTAACCCTAACCATGAACAGAGCCCCAATTCTCTAACCCTAATACCAGAACTAATCTCGATGACGTCATCACTCCCAGCTGGTCCCTTGGCCAAATCATTATCACCTGGGATCAATTAAGTTGCCCACGTGGCCCCTCCTCCTTGTTGACGTCATCACATCCGGTTGAATGGCCTAACCAGGCTTCTTTCAAAATCGCCAACTCATTGTCCCGGAATAATAAATGTAACCAGTATCCAACTCGGTTCTATGTTCTTTGAACACGATTTCCTTGTCAGGAAACAATGTGTTACAGATATTAAGGCCCTTTATTCACGTATTCCTAGTGTTTGAAGCACTTTCTTAGATATTAACCTAGGTTATCATTGTGAATTTCCCGAGTTGGAGTCTCTCTCTTCCAGTGTTTCAAGCTTTTTCATTGTGAATTCTAATTTGGTAAAACAAACTTTTTTACAAATATGCCAGCACTTTCACCATTATTACCACTTGAAAGTCTATCCTACCTTTCACAGCGCTTTGGATACAAATTCTCAGTATTTCAAAATTCAGTAGAGATGTTCGGGTTCTAAAACGTATTCCAGGAGTTCTAGAGACACTCTGCCATTCCCCTGGTATGTTGTTTTGAGCAATGAGACTTTTCATTTTAACACGGGTGTCATACCGGCTTTTTAAAGGCACAGTAAAACATTACTTGGAACCCTAGCCTAACTAACAAATTTATTTCATAGTGTTCTCAATACTTTCATACTGTTCGATAGCTCTAGGAAAATGAGTTTTTCAGTGTTTCACCAAAACCTTTTCTCGAAAACGCCATCTCCTTTTGAAGGGAAAAATAACTCTAAACAGTGTCACACTCGGTTCTCAGCTGTTAGAACAAGATTTCCCAGTGACAAAATTGTGCTGTTCAGATATTCAGTCTATTGGAATATGTACTCCTATTGTGTGAAGCACATTTCTAAATATTTCCCTAGTCTGGAGTCGTAAGTTCTGAGTGCTACACACCAAATTCTCCAGTGATTGAAGTTCATTCATTATGAATAGCCAACATTACTACACTGTGACCATAACCCTGTACCTAACCCTCTAACCCAAACCCTAAACCAAGCCCACACCTGAGGCTCGACCCTACCTAGCCCAAAACCTTATCCTAACCCTAACCATGAACAGAGCTCCAATTCTCTAACCCTAATACCAGAACTAATCTCGATGAGGTCATCACTCCCAGCTGGTCCCTTGGCCAAATCATTATCACCTGGGATCAATTAAGCCTGCCCACGTGGCCCCTCCCCCTTGGTGACGTCATCACATCCGGTTTAATGGCCTAACCAGGCTTCTTTCAAAATCGCCAACTCATTGTCCCGGAATAATAAATGTACCCGGAATCCAACTAGGTTCTATGTTCTTTGAACACGATTTCCTTGTCAGGAAACAATGTGTTACAGATATTAAGGCCCTTTATTCACGTATTCCTAGTGTTTGAAGCACTTTCTTAGATATTAACCTAGGTTATCATTGTGAATTTCCCGAGTTGGAGTCTCTCTCTTCCAGTGTCTCAAGCTTTTTCATTGTGAATTCTAATTTGGTAAAACAACCTTTTTTACAAATATACCAGCACTTTCAACATTATTACCACTTGAAAGTCTATCCTACCTTTCACAGCGCTTTGGATACAAATTCTCAGTATTTCAAAATTCAGTAGCGATGTTCGCGTTCTAAAACGTATTCCAGGAGTTCTAGAGACACGCTGCCATTCCCCTGGTCTGTTGTTTTGAGCAATGAGACTTTTCATTTTAACACGGGTGTCATACCGGCTTTTTAAAGGCACAGTAAAACATTACTTGGAACCCTAGCCTAACTAACATTTTTATATCATAGTGTTCTCAATACTTTCATACTGTTCGATAACTCTAGGAAAATGAGTTTTTCAGTGTTTCACCAAAACCTTTTCCCGAAAACGCCAACTCCTTTTCCCGGGAAAAATAAATGTAAACAGTGTCACACTCGCTTCTCAGCTGTTTGAACAAGATTTCCCAGTGACAAAATTGTGCTGTTCAGATATTCAGTCTATTGGAATATGTACTCCTATTGTGTGAAGCACATTTCTAAATATTTCCCTAGTGGAGTCATAAGTTCTGAGTGCTACACACCAAATTGTCCAGTGATTGAAGCTCATTCATTGTGAATAGCCAACATTACTACAATGTGACCGTAACCCTGTCCCTAACCCTCTATCCCAAACCCTACACCTAGCCGACACCTGAGCCTGAACCCTACCTAGCCCAAAACCTTATCTTAACCCTAACCATGAACAGAGCCCCAATTCTCTAACCCTAATACCAGAACTAATCTCGATGACGTCATCACTCCCAGCTGGTTTCTTGGCCAAATCATTATCACCTGGGATCAATTAAGCCTGCCCACGTGGCCCCTCCTCCTTGTTGACGTCATCACATCCGGTTTAATGGCCTAACCAGGCTTCTTTCAAAATCGCCAACTCATTGTCCCGGAATAATAAATGTAACCAGTATCTAAATCGGTTCTATGTTCTTTGAACACGATTTCCTTGTCAGGAAACAATGTGTTACAGATATTAAGGCCCTTTATTCACGTATTCCTAGTGTTTGAAGCACTTTCTTAGATATTAACCTAGGTTATCATTGTGAATTTCTCGAGTTGGAGTCTCTCTCTTCCAGTGTCTCAAGTTTTCATTCTGAATTCTAATTTGGTAAAACAACCTTTTTTACAAATATGCCAGCACTTTCAACATTATTACCCCTTGAAAGTCTATCCTACCTTTCACAGCGCTTTGGATACAAATTCTCAGTATTTCAAAATTCAGTAGAGATGTTCGGGTTCTAAAACGTATTCCAGGAGTTCTAGAGACACTCTGCCATTCCCCTGGTCTGTTGTTTTGAGCAATGAGACTTTTCATTTTAACACGGGTGTCATACCGGCTTTTTAAAGGCAAAGTAAAACATTACTTGGAACCCTAGCCTAACTAACAAATTTATTTCATAGTGTTCTCAATACTTTCATACTGTTCGATAGCTCTAGGAAAATGAGTTTTTCAGTGTTTCACCAAAACCTTTTCTCGAAAACGCCATCTCCTTTTGAAGGGAAAAATAAATCTAAACAGTGTCACACTCGGTTCTCAGCTGTTAGAACAAGATTTCCCAGTGACAAAATTGTGCTGTTCAGATATTCAGTCTATTGGAATATGTACTCCTATTGTGTGAAGCACATTTCTAAATATTTCCCTAGTCTGGAGTCGTAAGTTCTGAGTGCTACACACCAAATTCTCCAGTGATTGAAGTTCATTCATTATGAATAGCCAACATTACTACACTGTGACCGTAACCCTGTACCTAACCCTCTAACCCAAACCCTAAACCAAGCCCACACCTGAGCCTCGACCCTACCTAGCCCAAAACCTTATCCTAACCCTAACCATGAACAGAGCCCCAATTCTCTAACCCTAATACCAGAACTAATCTCGATGAGGTCATCACTCCCAGCTGGTCCCCTGGCCAAATCATTATCACCTGGGATCAATTAAGCCTGCCCACGTGGCCCCTCCCCCTTGGTGACGTCATCACATCCGGTTTAATGGCCTAACCAGGCTTCTTTCAAAATCGCCAACTCATTGTCCCGGAATAATAAATGTAACCAGTATCCAAATCGGTTCTATGTTCTTTGAACACGATTTCCTTGCCAGGAAACAATGTGTTACAGATATTAAGGCCCTTTATTCACGTATTCCTAGTGTATGAAGCACTTTCTTAGATATTAACCTAGGTTATCATTGTGAATTTCCCGAGTTGGGTCTCTCTCTTCCAGTGTCTCAAGCTTTTTCATTGTGAATTCTAATTTGGTAAAGCAACCTTTTTTACAAATATGCCAGCACTTTCACCATTATTACCACTTGAAAGTCTATCCTACCTTTCACAGCGCTTTGGATACAAATTCTCAGTATTTCAAAATTCAGTAGAGATGTTCGGGTTCTAAAACGTATTCCAGGAGTTCTAGAGACACTCTGCCATTCCCCTAGTCTGTTGTTTTGAGCAATGAGACTTTTCATTTTAACACGGGTGTCATACCGGCTTTTTAAAGGCACAGTAAAACATTACTTGGAACCCTAGCCTAACTAACATTTTTATTTCATAGTGTTCTCAATACTTTCATACTGTTCGATAGCTCTAGGAAAATGAGTTTTTCAGTGTTTCACCAAAACCTTTTCCCGAAAACGCCAACTCCTTTTCCCGGGAAAAATAAATGTAAACAGTGTCACACTCGCTTCTCAGCTGTTTGAACAAGATTTCCCAGTGACAAAATTGTGCTGTTCAGATATTCAGTCTATTGGAATATGTACTCCTATTGTGTGAAGCACATTTCTAAATATTTCCCTAGTCTGGAGTCGTAAGTTCTGAGTGCTACACACCAAATTGTCCAGTGATTGAAGCTCATTCATTGTGAATAGCCAACATTACTACAATGTGACCGTAACCCTGTCCCTAACCCTCTATCCCAAACCCTACACCTAGCCGACACCTGAGCCTGAACCCTACCTAGCCCAAAACCTTATCTTAACCCTAACCATGAACAGAGCCCCAATTCTCTAACCCTAATACCAGAACTAATCTCGATGACGTCATCACTCCCAGCTGGTCCCTTGGCCAAATCATTATCACCTGGGATCAATTAAGCCTGCCCACGTGGCCCCTCCTCCTTGTTGACGTCATCACATCCGGTTTAATGGCCTAACCAGGCTTCTTTCAAAATCGCCAACTCATTGTCCCGGAATAATAAATGTAACCAGTATCCAACTCGGTTCTATGTTCTTTGAACACGATTTCCTTGTCAGGAAACAATGTGTTACAGATATTAAGGCCCTTTATTCACGTATTCCTAGTGTTTGAAGCACTTTCTTAGATATTAACCTAGGTTATCATTGTGAATTTCCCGAGTTGGAGTCTCTCTCTTCCAGTGTTTCAAGCTTTTTCATTGTGAATTCTAATTTGGTAAAACAACCTTTTTTACAAATATGCCAGCACTTTCACCATTATTACCACTTGAAAGTCTATCCTACCTTTCACAGCGCTTTGGATACAAATTCTCAGTATTTCAAAATTCAGTAGAGATGTTCGGGTTCTAAAACGTATTCCAGGAGTTCTAGAGACACTCTGCCATTCCCCTGGTCTGTTGTTTTGAGCAATGAGACTTTTCATTTTAACACGGGTGTCATACCGGCTTTTTAAAGGCACAGTAAAACATTACTTGGAACCCTAGCCTAACTAACAAATTTATTTCATAGTGTTCTCAATACTTTCATACTGTTCGATAGCTCTAGGAAAATGAGTTTTTCAGTGTTTCACCAAAACCTTTTCTCGAAAACGCCATCTCCTTTTGAAGGGAAAAATAAATCTAAACAGTGTCACACTCGGTTCTCAGCTGTTTGATCAAGATTTCCCAGTGACAAAATTGTGCTGTTCAGATATTAAGTCTATTGGAATATGTACTCCTATTGTGTGAAGCACATTTCTAAATATTTCCCTAGTCTGGAGTCGTAAGTTCTGAGTGCTACACACCAAATTGTCCAGTGATTGAAGCTCATTCATTGTGAATAGCCAACATTACTACAATGTGACCGAAACCCTGTCCCTAACCCTCTATCCCAAACCCTACACCTAGCCGACACCTGAGCCTGAACCCTACCTAGCCCAAAACCTTATCTTAACCCTAACCATGAACAGAGCCCCAATTCTCTAACCCTAATACCAGAACTAATCTCGATGACGTCATCACTCCCAGCTGGTTTCTTGGCCAAATCATTATCACCTGGGATCAATTAAGCCTGCCCACGTGGCCCCTCCTCCTTGTTGACGTCATCACATCCGGTTTAATGGCCTAACCAGGCTTCTTTCAAAATCGCCAACTCATTGTCCCGGAATAATAAATGTAACCAGTATCTAAATCGGTTCTATGTTCTTTGAACACGATTTCCTTGTCAGGAAACAATGTGTTACAGATATTAAGGCCCTTTATTCACGTATTCCTAGTGTTTGAAGCACTTTCTTAGATATTAACCTAGGTTATCATTGTGAATTTCTCGAGTTGGAGTCTCTCTCTTCCAGTGTCTCAAGTTTTCATTCTGAATTCTAATTTGGTAAAACAACCTTTTTTACAAATATGCCAGCACTTTCAACATTATTACCCCTTGAAAGTCTATCCTACCTTTCACAGCGCTTTGGATACAAATTCTCAGTATTTCAAAATTCAGTAGAGATGTTCGGGTTCTAAAACGTATTCCAGGAGTTCTAGAGACACTCTGCCATTCCCCTGGTCTGTTGTTTTGAGCAATGAGACTTTTCATTTTAACACGGGTGTCATACCGGCTTTTTAAAGGCAAAGTAAAACATTACTTGGAACCCTAGCCTAACTAACAAATTTATTTCATAGTGTTCTCAATACTTTCATACTGTTCGATAGCTCTAGGAAAATGAGTTTTTCAGTGTTTCACCAAAACCTTTTCTCGAAAACGCCATCTCCTTTTGAAGGGAAAAATAAATCTAAACAGTGTCACACTCGGTTCTCAGCTGTTAGAACAAGATTTCCCAGTGACAAAATTGTGCTGTTCAGATATTCAGTCTATTGGAATATGTACTCCTATTATGTGTAGCACATTTCTAAATATTTCCCTAGTCTGGAGTCGTAAGTTCTGAGTGCTACACACCAAATTCTCCAGTGATTGAAGTTCATTCATTATGAATAGCCAACATTACTACACTGTGACCGTAACCCTGTACCTAACCCTCTAACCCAAACCCTAAACCAAGCCCACACCTGAGCCTCGACCCTACCTAGCCCAAAACCTTATCCTAACCCTAACCATGAACAGAGCCCCAATTCTCTAACCCTAATACCAGAACTAATCTCGATGAGGTCATCACTCCCAGCTGGTCCCCTGGCCAAATCATTATCACCTGGGATCAATTAAGCCTGCCCACGTGGCCCCTCCTCCTTGTTGACGTCATCACATCCGGTTTAATGGCCTAACCAGGCTTCTTTCAAAATCGCCAACTCATTGTCCCGGAATAATAAATGTAACCAGTATCCAACTCGGTTCTATGTTCTTTGAACACGATTTCCTTGTCAGGAAACAATGTGTTACAGATATTAAGGCCCTTTATTCACGTATTCCTAGTGTTTGAAGCACTTTCTTAGATATTAACCTAGGTTATCATTGTGAATTTCCCGAGTTGGAGTCTCTCTCTTCCAGTGTTTCAAGCTTTTTCATTGTGAATTCTAATTTGGTAAAACAACCTTTTTTACAAATATGCCAGCACTTTCACCATTATTACCACTTGAAAGTCTATCCTACCTTTCACAGCGCTTTGGATACAAATTCTCAGTATTTCAAAATTCAGTAGAGATGTTCGGGTTCTAAAACGTATTCCAGGAGTTCTAGAGACACTCTGCCATTCCCCTGGTCTGTTGTTTTGAGCAATGAGACTTTTCATTTTAACACGGGTGTCATACCGGCTTTTTAAAGGCACAGTAAAACATTACTTGGAACCCTAGCCTAACTAACAAATTTATTTCATAGTGTTCTCAATACTTTCATACTGTTCGATAGCTCTAGGAAAATGAGTTTTTCAGTGTTTCACCAAAACCTTTTCTGGAAAACGCCATCTCCTTTTGAAGGGAAAAATAAATCTAAACAGTGTCACACTCGGTTCTCAGCTGTTAGAACAAGATTTCCCAGTGACAAAATTGTGCTGTTCAGATATTCAGTCTATTGGAATATGTACTCCTATTGTGTGAAGCACATTTCTAAATATTTCCCTAGTCTGGAGTCGTAAGTTCTGAGTGCTACACACCAAATTGTCCAGTGATTGAAGCTCATTCATTGTGAATAGCCAACATTACTACAATGTGACCGTAACCCTGTCCCTAACCCTCTATCCCAAACCCTACCCCTAGCCGACACCTGAGCCTGAACCCTACCTAGCCCAAAACCTTATCTTAACCCTAACCATGAACAGAGCCCCAATTCTCTAACCCTAATACCAGAACTAATCTCGATGACGTCATCACTCCCAGCTGGTTTCTTGGCCAAATCATTATCACCTGGGATCAATT